>NC_091435.1:157607603-158260309 GCF_964237555.1 Oryctolagus cuniculus | reverse complement strand
TTTAACTGTAGATTTGAAGCCATTTACATTCAAGGTGACTATTAATAAATAACGACTTGGCCCTGCCATTTTCCCTAAATATTCCTCTTGTTTACTTTGAATTTCTTTTGTACTTTTCCTGGAATATTTTCTGCCTTCTCATTCTTTAATAAGGATGTCTATCTGTCTGTGTTTCTGTGGGTAGTACATCCTTAAGCATATTTTTAAGGCTGGAAAAGTGGTAACAAATTCTTTCAATTTCTGTTTGATATGGAGGGTCTTTATTTCTCCTTCATTCATAAATGAGAGCTTTGCAGGATGCAGTATTCTGGGTTGACAGTTTTTTTTTTTTTATTTTAGAAGTTGGACTATTCACCATTTCCTTCTAGCCTCGAGGGTTTCTGATGGGAAGTCAGCTGTGAGTCTAATTGGAGATCCTCTGAAAGTAATTGGGCATTTCTCTAAACCACATTTTAGAATCTTTTCTTGGTATTTTACTGTGGAAAGTTTGACTACAAAGTATTATGGTAAAGATATTTTCTGGTCATGTCTGTTAGGAGTTCTATGTGCTTCCTCTACTCGGACATCCCTTTCTTTCTTCCAATTGGGCAGGTTTTCTGTAATCATTTCACTAACCAGGCTTTCTAGTCCATTCTCTCTTTCCACACCTTGAGGAATTCCTATGACCCATATGTTGGGTTGTTTGATCCCATAAATCTCTAATGGTGTTTTTAAGTTTTCTATTTTCTTATTTTTTATTTTTGTCTGACTATAAGATTTCCAAAATTTGTCTTCTAGTTAGAATATTCTTTCTTCTGCCTCACCAAGTCTGGTATTAAGGCTTTGTACCACATTTTTATTTGATCTGTTGAATTCCTCATTTCTAATATTTCATTTTGATTTCTCTTTAAAATCTAAATTTCACAAGAAAAAATTTTATTCATGTCATGTATGGTTTTCTTTAGTTTGTGGATTCGCTTCTTATTGATTTTGAGTCATCCCATGATTAACATTTTGAATTCTGTTTCTGGCATTTCCTCAATCTCTTTGTCTTCACATTATAATATTGAAATATTGTTGTATTCCTTTGGGGGGGATTCATGTTGTCTTCCTTATTCTTGTTTCTTGAATTTCTGCATGGCATTTGTGGAATTGATTTTGTTTCTTCCTCTGATGGCTTTGTCTTTAAGCCATGCCTCTGTGGCTTAATGGAATGTTGCACTTTCAGTGAGTACCAAGTGCTGTGTGGTGGGTGTGGCCAGAGAGCTCTGGTCAGTGCTCCAGGGTGGTGCGAGCGTCCAGGGTAACACCCGAGTTGGGTGTGGTAGATCTCAATGCCCAGGTGTTAGTCCCCAGTGTGTTCTACAGCACTGTATGAACTGCACAAATGATCTGCACAGTCCTCAGCATGAGCACAGCTTCTGCTGCAGTAAACCTGCTTTAGGTAACCAAGGAGCTCAGAGCAAGTGGAGCCGCTCCCAGTGATTGCCCAGACACAGCTGTACCCAGCACCTTCTCATGTATCCACCAAGTCCCCACGGGTCTCAGCACACAAGACTCCCACAGTTGCTGGTTGCAGAGGTATCTCACTGCCATGCCAGCTTGACCAGTCACAAAGAGGCAGATGTTCCTGGTGACAGCTCCACCTAGGCATCTTGCTCTTGGGAGGTTGTGGACACCTCGCTGTCCCATGTGGTTGCTTAGCCACCTCCCAGCCAGGCTGAAAGTCAGTGGAGGCTATGGATTGTTCCCTCTGCTAGAATCTCTGGAGTGCACACATACACAAGAGCTACTGACCAAATGTTGATCTCCCCCACCACTGCTGAGAAGATGGCATCCTGTCTCAGCCAGTTGCTGTGTGCATGCACAAAATCTTGCAGAGCACCTGGCCAAACCCAAAATGACACCTGCCCTTTCTCAGCCAGGGATCCTGTGCTTGTTGTGGGAAATTGGGGCAAGATAGACATGCTGCTGCTGCTTCCACTTTTCCTGCAGACAACCACTACCAACTTCTGCCCCCCAGGGCTCCAGTCCAGACTCATGCCACACTCTCCTTCTGGCTGCATCATTACAGGTTGCTGCAGACTGGTCTCAGCTCTGTTTCCAAGCTGCTGCCTGCTCTGGCTCTAGGCTGCTGCAGTCATGTGTTGTGCCTGTGTACATGCTGTACATCCACACACTCCACAAAGGTCCATGCGTTCCTCTTCCTCTTGCAGGATTTGCAGTGTGGTTTTTCTCTCCAATTCTCCCAAGACTGTACTTCCTACACCTTTTTTCCCCCGGTTTATCCCTAGGCTAGTACAGTTCCCTAATCCTCTGTCTTGAAATCCCCAACAGTTTATATTGTTAATTGCTTAATGTGCTATTCTCTTTTTTTTTAAGATTTATTTATTTATTTGAAAGTCAGAGTTACACAGAGAAGGAGAGGGAGAGAGAGAGAGAGTCTTCCATCCACTGGTTCACTCCTTAATTTGCCGATCCGAAGCCAGGAGCCAGGAGCTTCTTCTGGGTCTCCCACGTGGGTGCAAGGGCCCAAGGACTTGGGCCATCTTCTGCTTTCCCAGGCCATAGCAGAGATCAGGATTGGAAGTGGAGCAGCCCGGACTTGAACTGGCACCCATATGGGATGCCGGCACTGCAGGCAGTGGCTTTACCCACTATGCCACAGCACTGGCCCTTGTGTTATTTTTTAACTCAGAAAACTGAAACATAGTAGTAATGCTTAAAAATTATAGAAGTTAGTTGTCAGTCTATTTTCAAATCTTCATTTCATTCTCACAGTAAGTGGGGTTGGGCCCAGACTATAAATATTGCCTTGAAAATTATAGGAGAACACGCGTGTCCTCTTGATTTATGGGCATTGTGTTTATTATCTTTCACCTATCCTTGATCATGTATACCTTCTATTTTTTAAAATGAGGGATTGCCAGAAATAGTAAAACATTGGGTTTGGTCCCAGAAATGTCAAATCTCATAAAAGACGTTTCACAAAATATGTTCAATTGCATTATCTTGCTTATTTCTCATCCTTGAATAGTAAGTGTTCAGTCCCTGCTAGGTAGAAAAGGCAGATACAGATATCTCCAGTGACCACTGAAGAATTATATTGGGGAGTTGTTTCTTCTGAAAACAACATTGACACTAGAACTCAAAACTTCTATCTCTGTGTTGAACAATCTCTCTGTGTAATCACATTTTTTAAACAGGTGGCCCTAGGACCACTATTTACTGTAATAATGAATTTGATGAATGAGTGACTCATACTGTGATTTTCTGAGTTCAACTTACGTTCTGCTGCTGCTGCTGTTGTTAAGCCAAATGTGCATTTATTTGTTTTACCACTTCATCAGCTCATTCCATTCTTAAAGCATTTAGTGAGTGTGAGGCTCTGTTTTAGGCATTCTGCATTTAAATATTAATAAAAATCATTTTTTACCAATGAGAAATGTATAGCCTAGAGGAGGAAATACAAATTTCTGGATTTTAAGCAAATTTTATTAAGTTAAAGAAAGACTAATTTGATAAGTAAACATTGTAGGATTATTCCTTAGCTCATGAATATAGCAACTAGCATTTCCTTTAGGTGGAATCATTTGCAGCCAGGTAACTGCCAGGATGGTCAACTTTCCTTAGTTCTTCCACTTGAAGGCTAGCTTTGTCTATCTGCTTGTTGCAGTTTTCCAGGGCTGCCTTAACAATATGTGAACTGTGTGGCTTACACAACAGAAATTTATTTTCTCATAGTTACGGAAGTCAGAAATTTGCTATCAAGATGTTAGCAGCAGTGTTTCTTTGTAGGCCTCTTTTTGACTTAGAGAGGGCTGCTTTCTCCATGCATCTTCACATGGTCTTCCATCTGGAGAAATCTGTGTGCTTCCTCCTCTTATAGGAACATCAGTCATGCATGGTTAGAGTCCGCCCTAATGACTTTATCTTAATAACTTCTTTAAAGATTCTTTCTCCTAATATATTCATACTCTGTGGTCAAGAGTGTAGAACACCAGCATCTGACTTTCTGTATATCTTAATTAAGCCCTAACAATACACTGTAAGAATGGGTTGTATATCTTTTTTCAAAGCCATTAAATAACTAGTTGGCTAACTTTTTTTCCTGTTAATATAGGTACTGTAACAGGTATGTATCACATAAAGAACATACCATTTTATTAGTTATGCTCTAAGTGTAGACCTTGCTTAGATTTCATAAAGCTACAGTTTTCACAGAAATTCAAAAACATAATAATGATATTTACTTTGGTTTTATTCATATTTAAATCAAAGATATCATGTTCAAGGCAAGTTATTGACATAATATGATATCTTAGTGAATTTGTGAAAAATGTAATTAAAATGTTTGTTTTGGTATACAACTATTTTGAAGTTCATGCATAGTTTTCAGAATGCACATTTTCTTTGAACTTTTTGAAAATCTCATCAAGTCCATTGTTTCCCATAAGCTATTTAAATGATAAGTGAGTTCATTAAAACGAGAGGTCTAGAAGTTATTCCTTAGATGTAAAATTGAAGTTTGAAAGTCTGCTATGAAGGTGATGTCAGAAAAAAATCTTTTTTAGAAATTTTGCTATAATTTAAAGGCAGAATTAGAGGGAAAGACAGGGGAAAGGTAGGTAGAGAGAGGGAGGGAGGGAGGAAGAGAGAGAGAGAGAGAGAGAGAGAGAGCTTCCTTCTGCTGGTTTGTTCTCTAAATGGCCACAATGGTTGAGGCTGGGCTAGGCTGCAGCCAGGAGCCTGGAGCTCCATCTTGGTCTTCCATATGAGAGACACAAGTACTTGTGCCATCTTCTGCCACCTTCTCAGGTGAATAAGTAGGGAACTGGATAAGAAGAGAAGCTGTTGGCTGGTGCCACTAACCCTCTCCCTGTGGCGCTGGCACCCCGGGTTGTAGTCCCGGTTGGGTGCCAGTTCTGTCCCGGTTGCTCCTCTTCCAGTCCAGCTCTATGCTGCGGCCTGGGAAGGCAGTGGAGCTGGACTGGAAGAGGAGCAGCCGGGACCAGAACTGGTGCCTATATGGAATGCCGGCGCCGATGAATACTCTTATGATGGCATTCATAAAATGATGAAGTCATATAATTTTATAATCTTACTAACAGTTTACCCTAGCCTTTCTAATTATTTTGCCACATTGGAGAATCTTTTCATTTAGCTTCCAGCTCAGGTTTTGATTTCCTTGAGCAATAAATGGCCTAAGCATCTATCATTATGTCTAGTTGTTTTGAAACTGTAAAATTTTTCCAATGTTAGCTAGCCTTTCCTAAAATTGACTCAGCCTCAGCTTTGCTTTTTCTTCCTTGGGGGTTAGGGTTCAAGTAGAGTCTATATTTTGATTCTAGGAAAGATTTTGTGACTTCAGAACTATATTGATAGAAACTCAAGGAGAGAAATATTTCTTCCCTTCAGTGGTTGGACCTGAAATAACTGTGTTCCATTGCTTTCAATAGTGTATTTTCTTTTACATTGTAGTTTAGAAATATATTTTAAAATAGATTATCTAGGATAAGTTTAATTAGATTCATTATTTAAATATAAATAAAATGTCAAGAAATATGTTAGGACCAAACTATATGATTTTGCTCTATATTTTAAAGTGAAATACATTTTTCAAAATGTTTTTAAAAGTGGTCAAAATATGCCATGTCTCTCTCCTTATCTCATAGTATTTTGTAGCATCCTACCTTAATTCTTGAAATTTTACTCTCCATTTCAATATCTTATGGGTTGGCAGTTATACTTCTTGGGATTAGAAGACTCAACTGGTTAACCCCTCAGGTGGATACTTGGTTTTGGGTTATCCCGCTATCGTATTAACAACATCTAACCTGTCATAGGGCAGAGCAGAATCAAGTGCTGTGATATGGTGGCAGTAGAGTGTAGGAACAGAAAAGATGTTCTTAAGAGGCAAAACTAGCGGGTTGTGTTTGAAATTCATACACACCTGATTGTCTTTGTGACTAGTATAAGTGTACTGGTTTCCTTTTGGGATGAGAGAAAAAAATTCTAAATCAATATATAGCCCTTAGAAGAGTTCCTAAATGTACTAAAAAGCTCAGGTATTCAGTGCCTGGTTTTTAATTAAAATTTCATTACCTACTGGATTTGGCTTGTTGGACTTGTTTATTTACATCACCCATTAGAGCTCAGTTTTCTGCGTGTGATGATAGGAAAATTATAATTTGTAAACTCACCAAGTTGTTCTTGGATAAATGAAATAACAAATTCAAAGGCACTTCACATTTAAGGCTTAGAAAATACTCCATAAATGTAACTTGCTGTGATTGCTTCTAAAACACTTCAGAATAGAATGAAGGAATATTGCCCGTTCTCAATGTCTCTAGTAATCCAGACTCTCACTATCTGTATTCCAGACTAATATTTTTAGATAAAGAAGTGAATATTTCTTTGAGGCAGATAAGTCTATCCCATCTTTTTCTGAACTGCAGAAAATGGTAGATCTGAAGAGACTCTGAATTATATATTGCCACCTGTGAGCAAAAAGGGTAATAGAAGTAGGAAACATGAAATAAATTCTAGTAGGCTAGAGGATGTGGAAGATTCAAGACCGAGATCCATTTTCCACTTGTAGCCCATTGCAACTGAGTTCCACAGAAAACAGACTGCGGGAGATTAGTGTGTAAGAAATGCATTGGGGATTACCATGTATGAAAGAAGGGGAAAAAGCAGAATTGGGATACAGGATAAGCTGTGTGGTATATCCCAGCCCCCACCACAGAGCCACTCTCTTTACATAGCTCTTTTTTCTTTGTGTTTTTTTTTTTTAATATTTATTTTCTTATCTATCCATCCATCAGATTGCAAACTCCATGGAAACAGATGTACCTGTCTTTTGTATCTGTATTGCCTAATATTGTGCTTGGGACATTGTGGTCACACATTAAAAAATTCCTAAATATTTCCTTAATAAAATAATTTGAAGCTTTTGTATAAAAAAGTCAAGATTTTACTTTATGTGTAAATAAATGAGTAATTATACAGCTTTTAATCATCACAAATGTGGGGGCATTGATTTCTGAAGACCATAATACATAAGGCAGACTGAGGAGTTGGAAACTCTTTTGTCCATGTGTGCTGCCATCCACTAATGAAACGACCTGGAGGGGTAAATAATTGCATAAATTGATAAGTACCATAAAACCAATCTACAATAACAAAAATGTCATTAATTTTTTTTTGTTTTCTTTCTTTCTTTTTCTTTTTTTTTTAACTTTTATTTAATGAATATAAATTTCCTAAGTACGGCTTATGGATTACAATGGCTTCCCCCCCATACCGTCCCTCCCACCCACAACTCTCCCCTTTCCCACTCCCTCTTCCCTTCCATTCACATCAAGATTCATTTTCGATTATCTTTATATACAGAAGATCAGCTTAGTATACATTAAGTAAGGATTTCAACAGTTTGCTCCCACACAGAAACATAAAGTGAAAAATGATAGATGATTTTTTTTTAAATGATGATGAAATGAGATCAGACCTATTGTCATGTTTAATCCCAGTGAGAGTCAAGTTGGGGATTGATAATTTCTTTTTTTTTTTTTTTTTTTTTTTGGTTTTTACAGAAGATCAGTTTAGAATGCATTAAGTAAAGATTTCAACAGTTTGCACCCCCATAGAAACACAAAGTGAAATATATTGTTTGAGTACTCGTTATAGCATTAAATCTCAATGCACAGCACACATTAAGGACAGAGATCCTACATGAGGACTAAGTGCACAGTGACTCCTGTTGTTGACTTTACCAATTGACACTCCTGTCTATGGCATCAGTAATCTCCCTATGCTCCAGTCATGAGTTTCCAAGGCTATGGAAGCCCTCTGAGTTCTCTGACTCTTATCTTGTTTAGACAAGGTCATAGTCAAAGTGGAGGTTCTCTCCTCCCTTCAGAGAAAGGTACCTCCTTCTTTGATGACCTGTTCTTTCCACTAGGATCTCACTCACAGAGATCTTTTGCCAGAGTGTCTTGGCTTTCCATGCCTGAAATACTCTCATGGGCTTTTCAGCAAGATCCAAATGCCTTTAGGGCTGATTCTGAGGCCAGAGTGCTATTTAGGACATCTGCCATTCTATGAGTCTGCTGAGTATCTCACTTCCCATGTTGGATCACTCTCCCCTTTATTTGTTCTATCGGTTAGTGTTAGCAGGTACTAGACTTGTTTATGTGCTCCCTTTGACTCTTAGTCCTTTCATTATAATCAATTGTGAACTGAAATTGATCATTTGGACTAGTGAGATGGCATTGGTACATGCCGCCTTGATGGGATTAAATTGGAGTCCCCTGGTATGTTTCTAACTCTACCATTTGGGGCAAGTCAGCTTGAGCATGTCCCAAATCATACATCTCTTCCCTCTCTTATTCCCACTCTTATGTTTAACAGGGATCACATTTCAGTTAAATTTCAACACTTAAGAATAACTGTGTATTAATTACGAATTAAACCAGTCATATTAAGTAGAACAGACAAAAAAACTACTAAGAGGGATAATGTATTAAGTTGTTCATTAACAGGGCTATGCTGATCAAGTCACCATTTCCCATAGTGTCCATTTCACTTCAACAGGTTTCCTTTTGGGTGTTCAGTCAGTCGTCACCAATCAGGGAGAACATATGGTATTTGTCCCTTTGGGACTGGCTTATTTCACTCAGCATGATGTGTTCCAGATTCCTCCATTTTGTTGCAAATGACTGGATTTCATTGTTTCTTACTGCGGTATAGTATTCTAAAGAGTACATATCCCATAATTTCTTTATCCAGTCTACCGTTGATGGGCATTTAGGTTGGTTCCAGGTCTTAGCTATTGTGAACTGAGCTGCAATAAACATTAGGGTGCAGACCGCTTTTTTGTTTGCCAATTTAAATTCTTTTGGGTAAATTCCAAGGAGTGGGATGGCTGGGTCAAACGGCAGGGTTATATTCAGGTTTCTGAGGAATCTCCAGACTGACTTCCATAGTGGCTTGACCAGTTTGCATTCCCACCAACAGTGGGTTAGTGTCCCTTTTTCCCCACATCCTCGCCAGCATCTGTTGTTGGTAGATTTCTGCATGTGAGCCATTCTAACCGGGGTGAGGTGAAACCTCATAGTGGTTTTGATTTGCATTTCCCTGATTGCTAATGACCTTAAACATTTTTTCATGTGCCTGTTGGCCATTTGGATTTCCTCTTTTGAAAAATGTCTATTGAGGTCCTTGGCCCATCTCTTAAGTGGGTTGTTGGTTTTGTTTTTGTGGAGTTTCTTGATCTCTTTGTAGATTCTGGTTATTAACCCTTTATCTGTTGCATAGTTTGCAAATATTTTTTCCCATTCTGTCGGTTGTCTCTTCACTCTCCTGACTGTTTCTTTTGCAGTACAGAAACTTCTCAATTTGATGCAATCCCAATAGTTGATTTTGGCTTTGACTGCCTGTGCCTCCCGGGTCTTTTCCAGAAACTCTTTGCCTGTGCCAATATCTTGAAAGGTTTTTCCAATGTTCTCTAGTAACTTGATGGTGTCAGGTCATAGATTTAGGTCTTTAATCCATGTTGAGTGGATTTTTGTGTAAGGTGTAAGGTAGGGGTCTTGCTTCATGCTTCTGCACGTGGAAATCCAGTTTTCCCAGCACCATTTATTGAATAGACTGTCCTTGCTCCAGGAATTGGTTTTAGATCCTTGATCAAATATAAGTTGGCTGTAGATGTTTGGGTTGATTTCTGGTGTTTCAATTCTGTTCCATTGGTCTATCCATCTGTTTCTGTACCAGTACCATGCTGTTTTGATTACAACTGCCCTGTAGTATGTCCTGAAATCTGGTATTGTGATGCCTCCGGCTTTGTTTTTGTTGTACAAGATTGCTTTAGCTATTCGAGGTCTCTTGTGCCTCCATATGAATTTCAGCATCATTTTTTCTAGATCTGAGAAGAATGTCTTTGGTATCTTGATTGGGATTGCATTGAATCTATAAATTGCTTTTGGGAGAATGGACATTTTGATGATATTGATTCTTCCAATCCATGAGCATGGAAGATTTTTCCATTTCTTGGTATCCTCTTCTATTTCTTTCTTTAAGGTTTTGTAATTTTCATTGTAGAGATCTTTAACGTCCTTGGTTAAGTTTATTCCAAGGTATTTGATGGTTTTTGTAGCTATTGTGAATGGGATTGATCTTAGAAGTTCTTCCTCAGCCATAGCATTGTCTGTGTATACAAAGGCTGTTGATTTTTGTGCATTGATTTTATACCCTGCTACTTTGCCAAACTCTTCTATGAGTTCCAATAGTCTCTTAGTAGAGTTCTTTGGATCCCCTAAATAAAGAATCATGTCATCTGCAAAGAGGGATAGTTTGAGTTCTTCCTTCCCAATTTGTATCCCTTTAATTTCTTTTTCTTGCCTAATAGCTCTGGCTAGAACCTCCAGAACTATATTGAATAGCAGTGGTGAGAGTGGGCATCCCTGTCTGGTACCAGATCTCAGTGGAAATGCTTCCAACTTTTCCCCATTCAATAGGATGTTGGCTGTGGGTTTTTCATAGATTGCTTTGATTGTATTGAGGAATGTTCCTTCCAAACCCAGTTTGCTTAGAGTTTTCATCATGAACGGGTGTTGTATTTTATCAAATGCTTTCTCGGCATCTATTGAGATATGGTTTTTCTTCTGCAGTCTGTTAATGTGGTGTATCACATTGATTGTCTTGCGCACATTAAACCATCCCTGCATACCAGGGATAAATCCCACTTGGTCTGGGTGGATGATCTTTCTGATGTGTTGTTGCATTCTATTGGCGAGAATTTTATTGAGGATTTTTGCATCTATGTTCATCAGGGATATTGGTCTGTAATTCTCTTTCAGTGCTGCATCTTTTTCCGGCTTAGGAATTAAGGTGATGCTGGCTTCATAGAAAGAATTTGGGAGGATTCCCTCTTCTTCGATTGTTCTGAATAGTTTGAGAAGAATTGGAGTTAGTTCTTCTTTAAATGTCTGGTAGAATTCAGCAGTGAATCCATCTGGTCCTGGGCTTTTCTTTGTTGGGAGGGCCTTTATTACTGTTTCAATTTCTGTCTCAGTTATGGGTCTGTTTAGGTTTCCATGTCTTCCTGGTTCAATTTAGGTAGGTTGCATGTGTCCAGGAATGTATCCATTTCTGATAGGTTTCCCTGTTTGCTGGCATACAAGTCCTTGTAGTAATTTCTGATGATTCTTTTTATTTCTGTGGTGTCTGTTGTTACATTTCCTTTTTCATCTCTGATTTTATTGATTTGGGTCTTTTCTTTTTTTAGTTAGTTGGGCCAATGGGGTGTCAATTTTGTTTATTTTTTCAAAAAACCAGCTCCTCGTTTGGCTGATTTTTTGGAATGTTTTTCTTGATTCAATCCTGTTGATTTCTTCTCTGATTTTAATTATTTCTCTTCTCCTCCTAGATTTGGGTCTGGTTTGCTGTAGGTTTTCTAGATCCTTGAGGTGAATTGAAAGCTCATCTATTTGGTGCCTTTCCAATTTCTTGATGTAGGCACCTATTGATATAAACTTTCCTCTTAACACTGCTTTTGCTGCGTCCCATAAGTTTTGGTATGTTGTGCTGTTATCCTCATTTACTTCCAGAAAATTTTTGATTTCTCTTTTAATTTCTTCTATGACCCATTGTTCATTCAGGAGCATGTTGTTCAATCTCCATGGGTTTGCGTATGCTCTAGGGATTCCTGAGTTGCTAATTTCCAACTTCATTCCTTTATGGTCTGAGAAGCTGCATGGTATGATTCTAATTCTTTTGAATTTGCTGAGACTTGCTTTATGGCCTAGTATGTGGTCAATCCCAGAGAAGGTTCCATGTACTGCTGAGAAGAATGTAAAATCTTTAGCTGTAGGATTGAAAGTTCTGTATATATCTGTTAGATCCATTTGGGCTATAGTGTCGTTTAAATCTACTGTCTCCTTGTTGATCTTCTGTCCTGATGATCTGTCTATTTCTGAGAGTGGAGTATTGAAGTCCCCCAGTACTATTGTATTGGGGTCTAAGTCTCCCTTTAAGTCCGTTAACAAATCTTTTAGATAAACTGGTGCCCTGTAGTTAGGTGCATATACATTGACAATTGTTATATCTTCCTGTTGAATTAATCCCTTAATCATTATGTAGTGCCCCTCTTTGTCTCTCTTAACAGTTTTTGTGGTAAAGTTTATGTTGTCCGATATTAAGATGGCTACGCCCGCTCTTTTTTAATTTCTGTTGGCATGGTATATCTTTTTCCAGCCTTTCACTTTCAGTCTGTATGGATCTTTGTTGGAAAGATGTGTTTCTTGTAAGCAGCAAATAAATGGGTTTTGTTCCTTAACCCAATCAGCCAATCTGTGTCTTTTAACTGGACAGTTCAGGCCATTAACGTTCAATGTGACTAATGAAAAGTGGTAACTTTGCCCTGCCATTTGCCAAAGATAAGTTCTAATATATGCTTTGAATTCCCTGTGATCTTTTGCTGTGAGGTTTCCTTCCTTTACCTTCTTTCATATTGATGAACGTGTTTCTGTGTGCAACACATCTTTAAGCATCTGTTGCAGGGCTGGACGAGTGGCGACAAATTCTTTCAATTTCTGTTTGCTATGAAAAGTCTTTATTTCACCTTCATTCACAAATGATAGCTTTGCAGGATATAATATTCTGGGCTGGCAGTTGTTCTCTCTTAGTACCTGGGCTATATCTCGCCATTCCCTCCTAACTTGTAGAGTTTCTGATGAGAAGTCAGCTGTGAGTCTGATTGGAGATCCTCTGAGAATAATCTGACATTTCTCTCTTGCACATTTTAGGATCTTTTCTTTATGTTTCACTGTGGAGAGTTTAATTACAACGTGTCGTGGTGAGGATCTCTTTTGGTCATGTTTATTAGGGGTTCTGTGAGCTTCCTGTACTAGAATGTCTCTGTCCTTCTCCAAACCTGGGAAATTTTCTGCTAATATCTCACTAAAAAGGCCTTCTAATCCTTTCTCCCTCTCCATGCCTTCAGGAACTCCTAGAACCCGAATGTTGGTTTTTTTAATAGTATCCTGCAGATTCCCGACAATATGTTTTAGATTCCTAATTTCCTCTTCTTTTCTTTGGTCTGACTGTATCCTTTCCTGTTCTCTGTCTTCTAAGTCCGATATTCTCTCTTCTGCTTCACCCATTCTGTTTGTAAGGCTCTCTATTGTGTTTTTCATTTGATCTATTGAATTCTTCACTTCAGTCACTATCCCAGTTTCCTGTTGTACTAGTTGTTTCGTTTCATTTTGATTCCTCCTTAATATTTCATTTTCACGAGAGAGATTTTCTATCTTGTCCATTAAGGATTTCTGTAGTTCAAGAATTTGTTTTTGAGAACTTCTTAATGTTCTTATCAATTTTTTGAGATCTGCTTCTTGCATTTCTTCTATGTCATCATCTTCATCATCTTGAATTGGGGTGTCTTTTTCATTTGAGGGCTTCATGGTGACTTCCTTGTTTTTATTACCTTGGTTTTTGCGTTTGTTATTTGGCATATTGGAGATATTTGGTTTCTTCACTGTGGTGCTTTTTCTTGTTATACTATGACTCTAGATTAAGTGGACTATCTGTTTTTGATGGAGCCTTAGGGCTTGAGATGGGTGTGGCCTGAGAGCTCTGTTTGGTGTGCCAAAGGTGACACTCCCAGGTTAGGCGTGGTAAATCTCTCTCTCTCTCTCTCTCTTTTTGATTCAGAAGGGAAGTAATTCCACACAGCTGAACGAAGTTGGAGTTAGTTAGCAGGCAAATGATATACCCACAGGAGCCAGAGATCGGAAGCTCTTTCCCAAGGACCACAGAGGGAATCTGTTCGGGCCTCAGAGTGGGCTCAAATTCTCCTTCAGTCTCCCACTGGGTTGCCAAACTTACAGAATTGTAGCGTCTCTGGAGAGTGCTCATGTGAATTCCCTGAGTTCTCTCCCCCACCGTCTCTTTTTTCACAGTCTCAGTTCAGTAGCACCACAAATTTACTAGGTCCTAATCTCCTGTTAATTTGCCCTGCCCAGAGTCAGGTTTTTCTGCTAGGCTCAGGGCCGGTGCAGACCTGAGGTCGCTCTGCTTATGACGTATGTCCAAGATGGTGCCTGCTCTTTGTCTTGCTCGCCCTTGAGAGGTGAGCGGAGAGAGAGAAACCCGTGTCCGTACCAGTCACCTTTTTTTTTTTTCTCTCTCTCTCTCTTCCAGTTAGCCTGGTGAACTTTCCCCCCCTCCGGGGGTCGTTCCCGCTAGTCTCCTCTCTCCGCTTGCCTGCTGGTGTCTCGGGCTATTGAGGTTCGGCTCACCTCGCGTTCCAGCGCTGGTGTGTTGAGTCTGCCGCTGGTGTCCCGAACTGTGGGCTCCCACGCTCTCCACGCAGGTCCGCTGTGAATCACGCGTTCCGGAAGAGTTTCTTCTGCTGTTTCCTCCCCTACTCTTCCTTGAACCTGCAGTATCTCCACTTTTATTAAACTATCTCTCCCTGGACTATCAGTGTGCTCCCTTCCTATTCCACCATCTTGCCTCCTCCTCTCCATCATTAAAATTTTTAATGATTTTGTTGATTGCTATTTTTTCAAAATTTTCCTTTCATTTGAAAGTGAGGGAGAGAGATGGTGGGAGACAGACAACAGCATAGACAGAATGAGATCCTCCATCAGTCCCCAAAAGCTTTAACTAGCCCTGGCTGGGGTGTATTGAAAGCAGGAGCTGAGAATTCCATCGGAGTCTCCCACATGGATGACAGGGACCTAAGTACTCAGGTCATCTCATGTCATCTGCTGCCTCTTGGGGTGCACATTAGTGCAAGTTTCGATTGGAATCAGAGCTGGGACTCAAACCCAGGCACTCTGATACTGGTTTTGGGAGTTCCAACTGGTGTTTTAACTGCCAAATGCACATCCCTGGGGACTTCTGTTGTTATAGCTAGAAGAGCCAATACTGTTTGAATAATAACGTGTGAGAAATGTTATAGTAGGACCCATGGTTACCATAAATAATTATACCACCTTTCCTTATTGGAACACAGCGTTTATGCTTTTTCAAAATAAAACCTCAACTACTCATAACTGATGCACGTGGGAAACACGTAAAAGTAGGAGTCATGGGACTTAATCAGCTCACAGGGGTAGGGCTGGTACCTAATTTTCAGAGTCTTCCCCAGTCATTCTCATGTACCCTGAAGTTTTAGATCAATTGGTTAGTGGGTAGATTAAAATGCAAACTCATAAAAGGGAAAGAAAGGAAACTGAAGCAGCATTTGTCAAATATTCTATTGCAGGACGATGTTAGAAAATTGTCTTCATTAATTGTATTCTATTTATACCAGAAAAAGCTGAAATATTATTATTGAAATCAAATACTATTTTAAAAAATAGAATACCTTTGTTTTAAAGATGAGGAGGGAGATAGTACTGAATAGAGAAGAAATTCCAATCATTGACTCTAAAGCCTGTTTCCTTTCTACTTAAATGTGATGTTTCCCTGCCATGTGCTTTCACACACGCACACACTTCCCATGTGCTTATAAAAGTTCAAAGAAGCCTCATGGACAAAATAGAAAAGTTTGTCACTGATTTTCACAAGACGGGTATAAGTATTCAGTGTTTTCAATAATGTCTCTGCAAAGAGGAATCTTTACTTTTTTAAAATTTTTTTATTTATTTGAAAGACAGTTACAGAGAGAGGTAGAGACAGAGAGAGAGGTCTTCCATCTGCTGGTTCACTCCCCAGATGGCCTCAATGGCTGGAGCTGAGCTGATCTGAAGCCATGAGCCAGGAGCTTCTTCAGGTCTCCCATGTGGGTGCAGGGGCCAAAGGACTTGGGCCATCTTCTGCTTTCCCAGGCTGTAGCAGAGAGCTAGATCAGAAGAGGAACAGCTGGGACTAGAACCGGTGCCCACATGGGATGCTGGCACTTCAGGGCAGGGCTTTAACCCACTGTGCCACAGTGCTGGCCCCTACTTTTGAGAAGTCAACAAGAGAGAGGAAGACTGAGTTGGATGGAAAGTGCATTAGCAGAGAGAAATAAAAATTCATCTTTAAAAAATGGAAATGTTAAATTATTAATATGCTCTCTCAAGTCTTTCTACTCGTAGTGTGGTTTCATAGATCAGCAATATTAGCAACACCTGTGAGCTTGTTAGACCTGCAGACTTTTGGGCCAGCTCCCATCTCCATCAGATCTACTGGATCAGAATATGCATTGAAAGGGATATTGGCCCTGTGGCACAGAGTTAAGTCATTGCCTGTACCTCTGGCATCCCTTACGGGCGTTGGTTCGAATCCTGGCTGTTCAACTTCTAATCCAGCTCCCTGATAATAAACCTGGGAAAACAGTGGAAGATGGCCCAAGTCCCTGGGTCCCTGCCATCCACGTAGGAGACCCATAAGAAGCTCCTGGCCTCAGCGTGGCCCAACCTCAGTTGTTGTGGCCACTGGGGTAATGAACCAGCTAATGGAAGATCTCTCTCTCTCTCTCTTTCTTTGTAACTCTGCCTTTAAAATAAATAAATTTTAAAAATATGCATTATGTGCCTTCTCTGTCTCTGTCTCTGTCTCTCTGTATGTGTGTATCTGTGTATTCCACCTGCTATTTCATTCCCTGAATGCATGCATTGACTAGAGCTGGATTGGGCTTGACTGGAGCCAGGGACTGGGGATTCACTCCAGGTTTCCCATGTGAGTAGAGGCCCAATTATTTGGGTCACAGCTGCTGCCTCCCAGGAACTGCATTAGCAGGAAGCTGTAGTCTGGAATCAAATCCAGGTACTCTGAGTAGAGCTGTAGGGTCTTAACTGGTGCCTTACCCAGTAGGCCATTGCCTGCCTGGCACACAGGTGGTCTTTGAATCAGCTTCTAATATCAATGCTGTCAACTAGAAACAGGGCACACAAGCTGTATATGTTTTAGCTTTTCTAGAGGCAGATTTTCAAAATGTAAAAAGATCTCTAGACATCATCCAGATAATAAAAAAAATGGAAATGTTTTAGTATCTTATCTTGCCAAATATGTTTTAGTGTTTTTACATATAATCTATATATACTTATTTTTGTATTTCTTATTTGAAAGAAAAAGAGACACAGAGAGATACTTTGCAGGTTTACTCCCCAAATGCCTGAAACAGCTGGAGTTCGGCCAGGAACTCATTCTGGGTCTCCAATGTGAGTATCGGAACTCAACCAGTTTAGTTGTCACCTGCTGCCTCCCAGGGTTTGCATTAGCAGGGAACTAGAGTTGCAGGTGGAGCTGGGACTCAGACCTGTGTACTTCATGATGAGATGCGGCCTCCTAAAGGGTGGCATCTGCCACATGAATGCCCGCCCTAATTAATGAGATATTTGTTGTTCTTTTTTTCTCAGTCTGTGAAATCAGGTGTGAATTTGCAGTTAACATCACGTTTTGGTTAGGACTAGTCATATGTCAAGTGCCCAGTAGTTCCTTGGAGCTGACTGTGACAGTTGGACATGGAAGCCTTGATTATTATCCCACTTCAATTGTGCTTTGGAATATTTAGCGATTTTGTGATATACATCTGCTGTGTAAGTTCTTGCAAAAAATGTGGCAAGTGGCTAGATAATAGCTCATTAAGACATTTCTACAAGGGTTGTGATGCTAAATTCTGTATTCTTTGCTTGTTGGTGAGCTAACTTAATTCATGTAAAATCACCCCTGGGGCTAGATCAGAAGCAATCACTCACTGCTGCTGTTTTTCCTTTTTTGTTTAAGAATCTACAGCTGTTGTCTGCTACAGCAGGATAAATTCAAGCTTTCTGCAGAGGACGTTCTTCAGGTAGTTACAGTAGTCTGTCATAAAGTATTTCAGAAATCTGGAGATATATATGAGTTTCTAATAGACTTGCTTAGGTAGATGGAAAAGGATACAGTTGTGGATGTGAGAGAAAAGCATGGAGACTAAAACTTGCAGACTTTATAAGTAAATATTTGACAGTACTTGATGGTGAATCTACAGGAGATATTGAAACCATAGGTGAGACTGAGATTTTAGCCCAAGAAATAGTAAAATGAAATTATCCTTGGTAGTAAGTCATTCAATCTTTTCTTCTGTCTCTCTCTCTCTCAAATAAATAAATAAAATTAACAAAGTTTATTAATTGCTTACTGTGTACTTGGCACTTTTTCAGAGTCTGGAGATAGTACTTCAGTTAATAGCAATAATGTATGGAGCACTTAAGTGTCTGGAATATATACAGTTGCTTTATAAAAATAGTATTGTTTTAGGGATTTAACTGCTTTAATACCTCAAGAGATAGTGAATTATAAGTAAAGAGCTGAGAGTTTAACTTAAATCAGTTCCATTTGATTCCCGAGGCAGTTACAGATTTGATGCCGGCATCTCTACAGCCTCTAAAGATTTGATGATCAACTCTGTATGATTTTTATTTTTGTGGAACTTGCTTTCCAGAATGGATGGTAATAGGAGGCAGAAAGATAAACTACTTTGCCATCCATGTAATGAATATGTGATTTCTTAAAACTTATTTACTTATTTGTCTGAGAGTTGTATTTTGGATATGTAGTGATGGTGGCTTACAACAATAAACTTGAGATCTGAATCTAACCTCTGAAGACATCAGAGGAGAATATGTGGGAGAGAGAATTTGGAGATCTGTTAGAGACCAAATAGAAAATATTTTAGCTTTTCTGGGATGCATGGGTTCTGTCACAGGTACTCAACTAGGTACCTGCCGTGAAAGCAGCTGTAGGCTACATGTTGTAGATGGGTGTGATTTTGTTCCAAATAGGTTGACAAAAGCAGGTGGCCTATGGGCTCTTATGTGTGAAACCTAGATATAGATTAAATTGTTATTATTACATGCTAGATTTTAAAGAGAAATACTTTATCATGTGGCTTAATCTCTTTATTTTTTGTTTGTGATGAAAACAGTACAATGAAAGCCAAAGAATTTTGGAAAAGGCATTTCTGTTGTCAGAAATGGAATGAAAAGCCAAGTTTTCTCGATTCTTGAGGTAGGTCTCTACCTACCATACTTGTTTCAAAAGACCTTGGCTATCACTTTCATATTGATAGAGTTATCCCACTGAGCAGGCCATGACCTGGTCTGCCACTGACATGATAACAGGATAACTAGAATGCGGAAAATAATATGCTATGGTATCATAGCAAAGAATACATTTATGTGGTAGTAGAGACAATAAAATTGATAGGATTCCCCTCCTAGCCTGCCAGCACCAAAGGCAGTGAGCCTGTGGTTCTTTGTTCCTTTATGCTGGGGATGGTAGCTTACTCCCCATGAGTACAGTTAATTCCTCATGTTAGTAATACATTTGTGTGGATGTAGGGAGACATCAGGAAGGTGGGTCCTATCATGACCTTTTATCTATCTTCATTCACACCTTACTTTAGTTTGAGCTGAAAATGTGATTAGAAGTTTAAGCTGAATCCACATCTTCTTTCATTACAGTTTGAGAACAGTGCTCTCACATAGTTCATACATTTGTTGCCAAAATGGAAATTTAACAGGTCTACTTGTAGTTTATATTTACTTTGAAATATTCCATTCATAATAATGATCTTGAGGAAACCAAAGTTCTGAATTTCTACCCAAACAAGTGTTTTCTTTTCAATCATGGATAGTAATGTGCAATTTTATTTTTCTTAATGAAATTTTATATTGAGTCAATAAAAGTGTCTGAGTTTTATGAAACAGAGGAGAATGACTGCAGTACTTGATTGAAGAAATAATTTAGAGAAGCGTTTATAGAAAACAGGAAATCTAAGATGAAAGGAACAAATGATACAGAGACAGACTCAGACAAGGGTGGAGACACTTACAACTCAGAGAAAAGAGCTCAAATAAAACAATCGACATTGAACAGTATCAAATACTGCAGACCCTACCACTGGATTTGGCACTGAGGTGATTACTGGTGATTTTAGTAAAATTTCAGAAGCCAGTGTATTGATATTTACATTTTTTCTAAAAAGAGGAATTTTTAATTTCTGAGCATCAAAGGTAAGAGATCAATAGAAAGACATATTAGTCTCTAACATTTCATGATGATGTTGAGAGTTTTGAACTCAAATTTGTATATTACAGATGCACTTTCTATGTCCTTTAGCTGTAGTTGCCCCCTGAGGATGGAGACATTGTTAATTAACTTTATTCATAACTTAGCATGGTATGTGGCACATAGTATGAATTTGATAAATATGAGTATTGACTGAACTGAAAACACCAGTCACTGTTCACACAGGGGAAGGGGGAAATGACATGAATCATTGTGCTAAAATGAACTGTGCCAAAATACCCTAAGTTCCTAAATATTTTATTTATTACTTGGATAACTTCAATTTCTTTAATTGTTTTGTGTCCCTGAACTTTTGTATTTTTTGTTATTGGACTCCAGTAAAAACTGAACTTGATAGGTTGTGTCAAAACAAGTAGACAATTCAAAGAAGGAGGTACCTTTCTCTGAAGGGAGGAAGAGAACTTCCACTTTGACTATGACCTTGTCTAAATAAGATAAGTCGGTGAACTCAAAAGGCTTCCATAGCCTTGGAAACTCATGACTGGAGCCTAGGGAGATTACTGATGCCATAAACAGGAGTGTCAATTTGTAAAGTCAACAACAGGAGTCACTGTGCACTTACTCCTCATGTAGGATCTCTGTCCTTAATGTGCCGTACATTGTGATTTAATGCTATAACAAGTACTCAAACAGTATTTTTCACTTTGTGTTTCTATGTGGGTGCAAACTGTTGAAATCTTTACTTAATGTATACCAAACTGATCTTCTGTATATAAAGAAAATTGAAAATGAATCTTGATAAGAATGGAAGGGGAGAGAGAGCGGGAAAGGGAAAGGTTGCGGGTGGGAGGGAAGTCATGGGGGGGAAGCCAATGTAATCCATAAGCTGTACTTTGGAAATCTATATTCATTAAATAAAAGTTAAAAAAAAAACAAGTAGATAAAAGGAAGGAGCAATTTTGCAATAAGGTAGCAGGCAAGAGTTTACCTGTGTGCATGTGTGTATACAGTACCTAGAAAGAGCATGAATGTGTATTTGTACCTGTTTATCTTTTTATATCTCTGTATATACAAATAATAAAGCATAGCAGTGTTTTCATTTTCCATGTATTTTATTTTTTATAATTCTAAGAATATAAATATACCCTCTGCTCCACTTCTTTTAGTTTTTAAGATAACATATTTTTAATTTACATTACAGTGAAAGGCTTAATACTACACTAAAATTAGAATTCAGCAAGTGAAAAGTAAAAATACCCTAGTTCAATGGCAGTATAGGCAAGGACCACAAACAGTAATCAAGTGGAAAGCTGGTCATTTCACCTATATACAGTACATATTTTTTTTAAAGACATTGCTGCACATTGTTTTTCCTTTACATTCTATTTATATTGCTTTATAATGAATTTCAAAACTAAGAACTTTATGTTGTTTTCTGACAGCAATTCAAAATAGAAAATTCAAATATCTCCAACTATTTAAACGTATTGCTGAGTCAGAATCAACTTCTTGTCATTCTATGTTGATATTTCTGTAATTTTAGTATTAATCTATTGTAAAAATCACACTTACCATATTTATCACACTTTTACCCAGTGGAAGCTTAATATGCACCTATATCTGTGTACTCAGTTCTTCAACTACTAACCTGCTATGGAATTCTGCTATAGCCAAGACATTTTCTCTCTGCTGTTTATGTCTTTCTCTTAATTATTGAAGTAGAAATTCATTTAGAAGTCACACATTCACATTAGTCAAAAATAGCACTTTCAAGGTATTACTTTCATTAAGCTTTATATTATATGTAAAATTAAACAGGCACTAAATGGTGAAGACAATGTTAAGATAATTACTTAAAAGAGACCTACTGCTGTTCTCTTTAGTATTCATAGTCACCTCTTACCTTCTTTTCATGTCTTCTCTATGTTTTAGAAAAGCATTGCAACCAAATTCTAGTAAGTGAGAAGTTTCTGTGATTTTGAGGTTGTATTCTGGGCTCTAAGACAAATGATGTGTGGTTGAGTTAAAATTCCTGCCATGCAGCAGTGAAAACCCCAGCTGGGAAATAGGCTGTCATTTTTCTTTTCTGTATTCCAAATCAGCTTGGTGTACAAAAAGGCAGTCACTGGAAAGGCAGAGACCCACTGAGTCCTATGCATGAGTGCTGGCCAACTTCCTGTGCGTGAATACCGGGAGGTGAAATCTGACGGAGATATCTCCAGCCATTTTTGCTTCTTTGACCTTGCAGACTTAACGCTAACACGGTGTCATTACAAACCTGTTCTTTCAAGGCTCTTTAAATCCATATAATGGGAGAGGGAGGAGGATGAGGGGTTGGAGCGTGGGTGGGAAGCAGTGTGTGTGGGGGGAAGTGTCACTGTGTTCCTAAATCTGTATATAAGAAATACATGAAATGTGTAAATTAAATACATTTTAAAAAATTTAAAAAGAAATGAAAAAGAAAAAGGTGGGGAATGAAAAACTTTTAGTTATTTCTGGTACTTCATGTCCACTGGTTTCATGTAGGCATTTTTTTTTAATATATGAAGATTTATTTATTTGTTTGAAATAGTTAGAGAGAGAGAGAGACAGAGATCTTCCATCTACTGGTTCACACCCCAGATGGCTACAACAGCTGGGCTGGGCCAGAGCAAACCTAGGGGGCAGGAGCTTCATCCAGGTCTCCCAAGTGGGTAGCAGGGACCCAACCATTTAGGCCATGTTGTGCTGCTTTCCCCAGGCCATTAGCAGGGAACTGGATTGGAAGTGGAGCAGCCAGAATATGAACCAACACTCATCTGGGATGGCTAAGTCCCAGGCAGCAGCTTTACATACAAAGTCCCAATGCCAGCCCCTCAGATAAGCATTTCTAACATACATGTCAATTCTACTCACTTTTGGTGACTATTGAGCTAATAGAACATTTGGGATAGATTTTAATACTAAGAGTGTATCCTAACTCTATTTGTTTGGATAAAGTGTAGAACTATCCATTCTTGTAATAAGCATAGGAAATTAGAAAAGTATCTTGTGGGGGAAAAACTTGTTTTATTTCCAAAAGTTGAAATAATTCATAAAGCATCATTGAAGCTATTTACAAAACGTTACTAAATGTATAATTCTTAATGACATTCTGCTATTCGGCATTAGATACATGAATGGGCTTTTATGACTATTTGAATAATTGCACGTAAATAAAACCACTAAAGTTATCTATTTTTTAAAGATTTATTTATTTTTATTTGAAAGAGTTAACAGAGAGAGGAGAGGCAGAGAGGGAGAAGGAGGTCTTCTGTCCGATGGTTCACTCCCCAGATGGCCACAACGGCCGGACCTGCACCAATCCAAAGCCAGGAGCTTCTTCTGGGTCTCCCATGCGGGTGCAGGGGCCCAAGGAGTTGGGCCATCTTCTGCTTTCCCAGGCCATAGCAGAGAGCTGGATTGGAAGTGGAGCAGCCGGGACTAGAACCGGAGCCCATAGGGGATGCCGGTGCTTCAGGCCAAAGCGTTAACCTACTGCGCTGCAGCACCGGCCCCTAAAGTTGTCTATTTAAGGTACATAAAATACTTGATTCTCGTGGATGCTTTTTTTGTTTGTTTACTCAGTGACCTCCAGGATGTTACTCCTTACCATTGTACCTATAATAAAACATTTAAAACACAGGTGACGTTTCCCCTAAACACTTTGGTCCTACATATAAAAGTGTGTAGTGTTTCAAATTTACTGACCCACAGTATACTAACATTTGATGTTAAAATACTGTTCTCATTTTAGAAATGCTTTTATAAAGAAATATTCCTTTGCATTAGGAATGATACAGAAACAATCTTGAGCTAGTTTAATATTTAATTTTGCAAATATAAATCTGAACATTTGATGTGCAGTGAAATACTTGAAAATATGTTGTGGAAAATAGCAGTCATTTTTGGTTAAATAAAAACATATAATTTTTTCTGTAGGTCACCAGCTTAACTTTTGAAAATAATAACTTGGATTTCTTCAGCAAAAGTTGCATGTATTATATAAATAGCCTGTTGTAATTAAGATTAAAAATTCAAGAGGTGCAAACTAATTTAGAATCACTGTTGAATAAGTCAGTTCTATAAACCTCTTTCTGATACAGTTGAATAGTTTTGAGTTTCAACAAATAAGGAAAAAATACAGGTTTTGGTGGGATGCAACTTCTAATACTGTTTCAGGCATCTCTTTGCACAAAAGCAGTAATATTTTTACTTAAAATTTAACATTCTGCTAGAATAGATTATGCTTTTGTTTATATGTTTACAGTATTTGGATTTTATTTTATTCCTTGTTACATCTTTCTACTTCAACTAAACAATTTAATATGGAGGCCTTATTCAATGAGGAAAAACAATGGTTTTCTCTAGAGGTAAGCATTAGGCATAATCTTTCAGATTACTTAATATAATGTATATTGATCATTTAAAATGGTTAATCCAGCATGGGAGATTATTCTTATTGGAATTTCTTTGTCAGTGGATTCTGAATACTGGACACTGGGACATTTTAGAAAATGCAGAAAGACCCACAGTGAATATATAAATCACCCTCAAACTCAACCCCTGGCTGTATTTGATGTTTTCCTTTTGGTAGAAACACAAAAGTTACATTCTAGGCAAAAATATATGAAAAGCAATCTTTGATTACACACATACTCATTTACATATAGATTATTTAATAAAGATTCACAGTTTCACAATTTTAACCCTTTTATGCATTTGCAAAAGAACATATGTTTAATAGAAATATTGAGAATGGATGTAGAAGTAAAATATCCCCAGAAATGAAATTACAGTAAAATTTTGATTATTTTTCCTAGTGGCAATATCTATATATCTATATTTGCATCTGTATGTATATCTGTATATCTTCCAGTCAAAGACCAGCAGAACATGCTGTGATTGAACAAGGTTGATTTACTATCTTTTGTCATGAGGAAGAGGCTATATCCAAGATAAATACTAGACATTTCTGTTAGAGGGTATTCCAGAGGAGCACTTAGAATAGAATTTAGGCTGTTATTAAGATATTTGAGGGAAGTTATAAGGAAGTGATTTGATTTGGATTGGATGCTGTCATGAAGTAGAGTTAATTTTTAAATTTTTTAAAAAAATTTTATTTAATGCATATAAATTTCATGTACTTCATACATACAGATTTGGGAACATAGTGATACTTCCCACCATACCCTCCCTGCCACCCATGATCCAACCCTTCCTCCTCCTCCTCCTCCTCTTATTCTCTCTCTTAATTTTTAGTTATCAATTTTCAGTTTATTTTATACTCATAAGATTAACCCTACACCAAGTACAGATTTCAACAAATACAAGAAGAAAACACTGTTCCTCCACAGTAGAGATAAGGGACGTAAACAATCCAGTCATCGAAACTCAAAATGTCAGTTGGTGCTTTGTTACCCTAGATCAGCAAAAACATATAGTATTTGTCTTTTGGGGACTAACTTATTTCACTAAGCGTAATGATGTCCAGTTCCATCCATTTTGTTGAGAAAGACAGGATTTGATTAGTTTTTATGGCTGAGTAGTATTCCATGGTGTGTATACTTTCTTTATCCAGTCATCAGTTGATGGGCATCGGGGTTGATTCCATGTCTTAGCTATTGTGAATTGAACTGCAGTAAACGTGGGGCTACAGATAATTCTTTCATATGCTGATTTCATTTCCCTTGGGCCAATTCCCAGGAGAGGAATTGCTGGGTCATACAGTATATCTATTTCAGTTTTCTGAGATATCTCCATAATGTCTTTGACTGTGGTTGTACTAGTTTACATTCCCACCAACAGTGGATTAGAGAAACTTCCCTCACATCCTTGTCAGGATTTATTGTTTGTTGATTTTTGGACCATATCCAAAAATTCTAACTGGGGTGAGGTGAAACCTCAGTGTGGTTTTGATTTGCATTTTCCTGATGGCTAGTGATCCTGAGCATTTTTTGTGTGTCTATTGCCATTTGAATTTTTTCTTTTGAAAAATGCCTGTTCAAGTCCTTTGCCCACTCCCCCTGCCCCAGAAACCATTTATTTAAGGTAGTCAAACTTCATGCATTTCATGAATAAAAATTTAGGAACATAGTAATTCTTATCACCCTACCCTCTTCACTGGATTGTTTTTGTTTTTGTTGTTGTTGTTGTTGTTGTTGAGTTTTTTGAGCTCTTAATAGATTCTTGATAATTGGTCCTTTATCAGTTGCATAGTTTGAAAATATTTTCTCTAATTATGTTGGTTGCCTCTTCATTTTACTGAGTGTTTCCTTGGCAGTGCAGCAGCTTCTACCTTGATGTAATCCCATTTGTCAGTTTTGGTTTTGATTGCTTGTGCTTCTGGAGTCTTTTCCAAGAAGTCTTTGCCTATGCTAGTGTCTTGCAGAGTTTCCCTGATGTCTTCCTCTAATAATTTAATGGTGTCAGGTTGTAGATTAAGATCCTGGATCCATTTGAACTTGATTTTTTGTATGAGGTTTAAGGTGGGAGTCTTGTTTCCTACTTCTACGTGCAGAGATCCAATTTCCCTAGCACCATTTATTGAAGAGACTGTCGTTCCTCCAGGGGTTGATTTTAGCACCTTTGTCAAAGATTACTTGGTTGTAGATGCTTGGATTGATTTCTGGAGTTTCTGTTCTGTTATTCTAAGATTGTGTGCATTAATAAATCTTTCTGTATTAAGTGGGGACTAGACCAAGACTCATGTTACATTTGATAAAGAAACAACAATTTCTCACATTAGCCAATGCAATGAAATGTGTGATCATTGTAAATTGACTAACGGCACTCATGATCTCATTCAGACATTGTGAAAAGACCTTATTTTGTCTGGGTATAGGGTGGCCTTACAAAATGTTGAAATTGTTTATATCCAGTAAGTGAACACCAAAACCAACTCATAATATTAAGGCATAACTTGTACATCATGGGGCTGCTTTTCTCTTCTGCAAACATTACAATATTATATTAAATTATATTAATGTAGAAAAGACATTGAACAACTGTTTGAGGACTTTGGAAATTATATAGCAATGGAAAAGACTGGGGGAATATAAGTAAATTTAAATATAAAATATACTCTGAGAATAAAACACATTCCATTTCATTGAATACTAATCTTTCCATGAATTATAAATAAGAGTTTTGGATTCACACTCTAATAAATCTGCTGGAGAGCAACTATGAAGAGAAAAGTTTTAAAATCAACTATTGTAAAAAGCTGACTTTTCAATAAAAATAGTGACATTTGGAAACAATAGAATGATTTCTTCAAAGTTACGAAATAAAATAGAATTCTATGCATCAGAACATACCATTCAACTGTTATGATCAGATGATAATATTTTCAGATAAATATGTTGAAAGAATTCATCACCAGCACATCCACAGAGAAAAAATACTAGGGATATTTTTCACACAAAAGTATAATGACACTAGGTAGAAACAAACACATATATAAGACATGACAACAATAACAGAAGTGTGGGTAAGTTTAATGGACTTCATGAAACTTTAGAATTTAGAGCATACATAGAATTTTAAAAATATCATTTGAAAGAGTAAATAGTTAAGATGTTCACAAGTCATTTCATTCTTAAGCTGTGATATGTCAGTAGTACTTCCAAAATCTTCATAGTAATGATTAAACACATAATAAAATAATATAGAAATAAAAATAATATAGAAATAAAAATTAATAGAAGTGGAAATCAATTACTAAAGTAATCTAAAAAAGTAACAGAATGGTTAAAACAATAGAAATAAATAGATTGGAGATAATGTTTGCTTTAAAACTAAATATGTCAAATGATAATAGTAATGTAAGAAAACTAGCTACTTCAGTAAATATGTAAATATTGTCATAGAGTTATAGGGCACATACGTTTAATATATGGATGCACAATGTTTAAAAATTCTAGGTAAGATTAAATATGCATGGTATATTTGATCTCTCCCACTGAATGTAGAAAGAACATATTGGACAACTATTTGTGGAATTTGAATAAAAACAAATAAATGGAAGAGTTTGGGGAATAAGAACAGAACTTGTAGTGCCTCCCAGTTGGCAGTGGATTTACCTTTTTTCTGATTTGTATTCATCAACCTCTACCCAAGGCCACCTGCTGCTTGGATGTCTGCATCAGCACAGATGGAAAGAGCTCTAGAGGAAATCAACTACTTCAACACCTGAAACACAAACACAGTGTTGGCAGTAACAGATATTATAAAGATTTTCCAAGTGGAAGGGATGGAAAGTATTGAATTAAAGGAAATATAGAAAATCTCAGGAATGAAATAAACAATATGTGAAGGAGAAATAGTTGGGTGATTTTAGGACTCAATAAAGTACTGAAATAGAAAGATATGGTTGAGGTAAATAGCAGAATGGAGATGACAAATGAAAACTTTGGCAAAAATTGAAGAGGAATTGCTAAGAATTCCCAATCTGGATAACAGAGTACAAAGATTGGAAAAAAAAATAAACACCAGACATCATTAAGGACATATTGGACAATACCAAAAAGTCTAATACTTATGTCATAAAAGCACGAAAGAAGGGGCTAGCACTGTGGCACAGTGGGTTAAAGCCCTGGCCTGAACTGCTGGCAATCCATATGGGTGCTGGTTCTAGTCCTGGCTGCTCTTCTTTCCATCCAGCTCTCTGCTGTGGCCTGTTAACCTTGTAACCAACAAAATGTTAACAGCTAGTTTAATTTGGTGAAAGTTTCATGAGTATTCATTGTGTTTTTCTTTTATATTTTCTAAAATTTTATACTTTTTATTTTCAATTGAAATATTCAAAATCTGTATATTATAAATTTTCACATCTCTAATTGTTAGCAGAGTGATTGGAACATGGTGTTTCATATTTCACAAATTTAATCAAGTTCATGGGTCAATGATCCACATACTGTTTTCTCTAAAGGTTACTATAGAAATTACTTAAACACAAATGATGTGTTTTGATTCTGATGATGAAAAATTCAATCATTACATTAAAATGTTTCATTCTTAGCAGAATCTTGAAAAACAGGTAGATCAACTGTACTTTTTTTTTAAGATTTATTTTATTTGAAAGAGTTACAGAGAGAGGTAGAACCCCTCTTCTGGTTCACTCCCCAAATGGCCACAGTGGCCAGAGCTGAGCCAATCCAAAGCCAGAAGCCAGGAGGTTCTTCTGGGTCTCCCACGTGGGAGCAGGGGCCCAAGCACTTAGGCCATCTTCCACTTCTTTCCCAGGCCATAGGGATCCCAAGTGGAGCAACCAGGACCTGAACCAGTGCCCATACGGAGTGCTGATGTCAGTGCTGCAGGTCAGGGCTTTAACCTGCTGTGCCCCAGTGCCAGCCCCTAGTATTTCTGTGTATAAAAATATGTCTTTTATTTGAGAGGCAAAGAGAGACAGAAGTCCCCCATCTACTGGTTTACTCTCCAAATGCTTGCAACAGCCAGGGCTGGGCCAGGAACCCAGAGTTCAGTCTGGGTCTCCCACCTGGTGGCAGCGGCTCAGTGATGCCAGCCATCCTGTGTTGCCTCTCAGGGTGCACCCGAGCAGGAAGCTGGAATTCAGAGCAGGGCTGAGACTGGAACCAATCCTAGAAACTCCAGTACTGGATTCAGATATCCCAAGTGGTGTTTTTTAACAACTGAGCCAAACACCTATGCCAACAGTGCTTCTTATGTTAACTACATTGAATCTGATCTTTTTGTATAAGTATCACATTAACAAGAGAATGGAGGAGAATTGTGCTATAGCAATTATCATGCACTTGCTGAGAACCTGATAATCTGATAATTTGATGTTTTGTAAATTCCTTAACTTAAAAAAAAAAAAAGCAATATAGGCTGGCATTGTGACATAACAGGTTAAGCAACTGCCTGTGATGCAAGCATCGCATATGGGTACTGCTTCAAGTCTTGTCTATTCCATTCCCAATCCACCTGGGGAAGCAGTAGAAGATGACCCAAGTACTTGAGCCCCTGCCACCCACATGAAAGACCAGGATGAAGCCATGGCAGTTGTGGCCATTTGGAGAGTGAACCACCTGATGGAATCTCTCTCTCTCCCTCCCTTCCTGTTTTCTCTCCATCTCTAACTCTTCCTTTCAAATAAAATAATCTAAAAAACAAACAGTCATAAAAGCAGAAATTTCTAGAAAATAAATGAGGCAACGTATTTTAGTAGTCTGTAACTAATACAAATCTCATTCTTAATTAATAAACTAATTTTTATTTTATTTGAAGGATGAAGAGGCAGAGAGAGATCTTCAATTTACCGGTTTCTTACCAAATGCCCCCTACAGCCAGGACGGAGTCAAGCTAAAGGCAAGAGCTCCGAACTCAGTCTGAGTCTCCCATATGAGTGGCAAAGATCCAGTACTTCAGCTCCCTCTCAGAGTGTGCATTTGCAGCAAGATAATTTGAAAGCATAGGTGATGAAACTTGGATCCGGAACTCTGATATGGGATGTGGGTATCCCAAGTAGCTTCTTAACCGCTGCCCCAAAGGTCTGCCCCCAAATCATTCTTTTTTAAAAAATATTTATTTATATATTTGAAAGGTAGAGTTACAGAGAGGCAGAGAGAGAGAGAGACGTCTTCATCTGCTGGTTCACTCCCCAAATAGCCACAATGGCCAGAGCTGGACCCATCCGAAGCCAGGAGCCAGGAGCTTCTTCCAGGTTTCCCACATGGGTGCAGGGCACCAAGGACTTGGGTCATCTTCTACTGCTTTCCCAGGCCATCAGCAGAGAGCTGGGTTGGAATTAGAGCAGCCAGGACTCGAGCCGGTGCCCATATCGGATGCCAGCACTGCAGGCGGTGGCTTTATCCATTACACCACAACGCTGGCCCCCTAAATCATTCTTAATTCTAGTTTATAGACCTGCGTGGAGTTTATTCTTTACACGGGATTTCTGCTTTGTCTAAGCTTCTCTTCTGCTTTGGACAGTCATATGTCTAAATTACTGTCGTGATAATAGCAGCCTCAGTATTAATGACAAAATTGTTCCTTTATAAGTATGCTTTAGATAATTTAATTTCATGAAATAAAAGCAATAAACTCTCATTAAGGTTATGGTTATATTATAGCTATTAATGCATATCTAAATATAAAATTTCCTCTTGCTTTCTTATTACTATGTATAAAAGTTGTCAGGGTTTCTATACTGTATTATTTTAGTTGCTTGTACACTGAACAAATACACTGTTAATGCTTTAGGAAATACTTTTTGTGATTAATTATACATTTTTATGGACAGTCTTAGAGTGAAAGGACCTCAGTGCCCCTTATACTGTGTAATCCAAGTGAAGCCTTTTCATCATAAAGCATGCCATGAACTGAAAAGTAATAAATGGCCATTCTTACTAATGCCCAGAATAAAGGCATTGAAATACTTGTCATAAGAATACTTAATAAAGATCTGGCTCTTGAGTCAGCTTATTGTGAAGTTAGTAAGGAGAATTTAAGCTTTGTTGCATCTTCTCTGCTGCAAATGAAAAAGCAATTATAAATAGACACACATATGATATATGGTAACTAAACATGTATGTGTGTATTGTGTATCAATGCAATAAGGCAAACATAGTCAAAGACAGGAAAACAGAAATTCTAAACCCAAAGCTGGGGCTACCATGAGTGGAGGTTTTCTAACCTCTATATCACCATTTGGGAAATGTTTATTTTCAAGTTTGGAACTTGTTGTTTTACAGGGACAAAAAGTACAAAGTAATATAGAAAGAAATAATCCACACACAGGTTTTTTATGATATTCATTTTGCATAATGTCATTGAAGGTTTTTTGTGTTCATGAATTTTTTTTTTTTTGACAGGCAGAGTTAGAGAGAGAGACAGAGAGAAAGGTCCTTCTGTTGGTTCACCCCCCAAATGGCCGCTATGCCCGGCGCGCTGCACCAATCCGAGCCAGGAGCCAGGTGCTTCCTCCTGGTCTCTCCTGCAGGTGCAGGACCCAAGGACCTGGGCCGTCCTCCACTGCCTTCCTAGGCCACAGCAGAGAGTTGGACTACAAGAGGAGCAACTGGGACAGAACCGGCGTCCCAACTGGGACTAGAACCCAGTGTGCCGGCACCGCAGGCGGAGAATTCGCCCAGTATTCATGAATTTAAAAATTATTTTGCAGTAAAAAATATACTTATCTTTTTAAAAAGATGTATTTATTTCTTTGAGAGGTAGAGCTATAGACAGAGAAAGGGAGAGACAGAAGGATCTTCCATCTGCTGGTTCACTCCCCAAATGGCCCGAGCTGGACCGATCCAAAGCCAGGCTCCAGGAGCTTTTTCAGGGTTTCCCATGTGGTGCAGGGGCCCAAGTTCTTGGGCAGTCATCCACTGCTTTTCCAGGCCATAGACAGAGAGCTAAATTGGAAGAGGAGCAGCTGACAGATGAAATGGAACCCATATGGGGTGCTGGTGCCACAGGCATAGGCTTTTAGCCTGCAACACCACAGCAGCAGCCTCAGAATATATTTTTGTTTTAGTTGCATTTTCTGTGAACTTTTTGAAGTTCCTGAGTGTGTGTGATATTACTTTGGAGCTGAGTGTGGTTTTGTGCAAACACAGATCTCTGCTTCATGGAGTATTCATCATAGTAAAATGAGCTCCTGCACCAGCTAGGAACCAGCGAGAGTGAATGTGGGAAAAAGAGACTGGAAGATTTACTAGGTAAGCTGTTACAGCATGGTGGGCAGAGACTTGAAACATCATTGCAGGGCTCAGATTTCAAATAAGGATCCCAAGGATGAAGACAAACTCAAAACTGTTATAAAAAGAGAGATAAAGCCTGAAGGCACCAAACAAAAATAACACAATAAACTCATACTCCTAGCTCAATGATCCTGAAAATCTAAATTCTCAAATATTTCAATAATTGTACCTCCAAGAAAGACAATAAAAACAAAAATCACACCAAAGTCAAACCCCAACAGTCAATATATGAATTAACACCATATAAAAATGATTTTATGGAACAGTCTGACAATGATTCAAAATTTTTTAGAATACTTAAATTGATAAATATGTTACATTTTCTTTGAAAATTACAACTGAAGGTATGAAATAATACATAAATGTGACTAGGACAGTGCCTGTGAAAATGAATCAAGCAGAAATTTTGGAAGTAAAGTACATCATCATAGAAATACAAACGTCAATGGGTGGTAGAAATGCCACAAGCTCCTAGTAAGGAGAGTCGGTCAGTTTGCCACACAGATAGGCACTGAGGGAAATAGACACAAAAGCAGTTAAGAAATATGAAGTGGTTCTAGGCTTTACAACTTGTGCTGATGATCACTTCCTGTGACAAGTGATGAGTGGGCATTTGTAAAGTGACCAGTCTGGATTGAGGTATGCTGGGTGTAAATTAGACACTAGCTTTCAATGCTTTCTCTTCAAAAAGTTATCTTGTCAATATTTTTAAGTTGAATATTATTAAAATGCTTTGCATATATTAATTAAAAATAATATTTGTTTATCTTCTAACATGACATGAGAAAATTGTAAATCACGTGTGTGGATTGCATAGTGTCTAGTGGACAGTGTTGGTGTGTATAACACCTACTGTTTCATGTAAATAGTATCAGAAGCAGTGGGGGACAAGAATATTGAAAGAGGCATTAGTGAAAATTTTTTTACCATGGAAAAAACAGGTATAATCACATTGAAAGAGTATATTGGGGGCCGACTCTGTGGCATAGTGGGTAGACTGCCACCTGCAGTGTCAGTGTCCCATGTGGGCATTGGTTCAAGTGTCCCGGCTGCTCCACTTCCTATTCAGCTATCTACAGTGGCCTAGGAAAGCAGTAGAAGACGACTTGGGTCCTTGGGCCCCTGCACCCATGGGAGACCCGGAGGAAGCTCCTGGCTTTGGATCTGTGCAGCTCTGGCCGTTGCAGCCAACTGGGGAGTGAACCAGCGGATGGAAGTCTCCTCTGTCTGTCTGTCTGTCTATCTGTCTGTCTGTCTCTCTCTCTCTCTCTGCCTCTCCTTCTCTCTCGCTGTAACTCATACTATTTTTTTTTTATTTGAAAGTCAATCAGGCACTGTTCAGGATAAACAAAGCTATACTCAGGGAATTTACAGTGAAACTGAAGAAGAACAATTTAAAAACTGCAGTCTGCAGCAACAGGTGACCAGAAATAACGTAATTTGGACTGATGGATAATAGAGTCCTGAGGAGGCCATGGACAACAGAGCAGCATAGTAAAGTGGGTGAGCAACAACGACCATCAATCCAAACATGTAATAATGGGCCATTATTCATGTATGAGGAAAAAAATGAGGAAAACTATATTCACAACTAAAGAACATCTAGATAGTTGTCTGTTCATAGTTCCTCACTGAGTGAGTTCTGAGTGTTCTATGTATCACAGACTGTGGACAGAACAGGCACGTCATATGAAAAAATAGCACATATAGTGATCAAACATTAGCAACTTTAACTTTTAACTGTTTTATAATTTCAAAACAGATAAAACTTAGATCAAAGTAATATAATGGCATAATGCCAAAATGTTCAAGGTGTACTTAGACTATGCTATCACCAGTAATATAGAAATACTGAATAATGCAGTGGGGTAGATTAATTTGTTCTCAAGAATATGAATTATGAAATTGAGGGCAATCCCTATAAGAAAAAAAAAGCATAACATACAACTTCAAGTGTAGAAAAGGAGAAAAAAGGACTCTAGAAAAAATGTATTAATTCAACAGGAGCGTGAAATAAGGAGGATAAAAAGGGATATTAAGGAAGAAACATGAAAGAAGATTAGAAAAATGAAGTCCACATAGACCAATACCAGGCTTTATGTAAATGGGTTAATTACTGTGGGTAAAGAAAGAAATTCTTAGAAAGAAACATAGTCTTAATAAGAGGCCTATGTAAAAACTTAGATACTGCAAAGCAGAAAATAAGGGACATAAAAGTGTGTTTAGGAGAGTGCTCACCACACACTCGATGTTCAGTAAATGTGAACTAACTTCACAGTTTTCTCTCGGATGATAGATGGTTCCGTGGTAAAATTATTAGCTTCTTTATTTTATACCTCAAGAGTCAAAACAGACAAAAATGAAGAGAAATGGCATAAGAAATAGCAATGTTCTCCTCTGTACAAGGTCAGCACTCTCGGAGCACAGGGGCAAAGGCGATAAATCACTTGGAGGCAGCGTCACTGACTTGCAGCTCCCCCCCTAATCTTGAGCTTAGTTTAACAAACACACATCAGACTTTATCTCTTGGCCATGCAGTTTTCAGTCTGCCTCCAGGCACGCAAGGTAAGAAATCATAGCCTCATCCGGGGAGAGTGCTGTGAACCTGGCTGGTGGACCTAGCCAGAGATCTGTGTTAGGATTCTGGAAAGCTCTGAACTTCCTGAAAGGACACAGATATGTGTGATGGGTTCATGGCTCTCATCAAGTCCTGGAGGGGTTGGAGCTCCAAGGTTTGAATTCTGCTGTACCAGGATGGGTTAACCTGTGTGGACCCAGGCACGTTAAAGGAGACGGTTGACAGACAGGCTTTTACATATTTTGATTTTCCCTACTAACAATGTGGCTTAGGAAATCACATTTCTTATTTTATAGTAATTGTCATAGTGAAAGGCACTCTCCCCCACCCCCATCCCATTTTGTTTTGGAGGTAAAGCCATCCTTACAGAATGCAACGTGTAAGGTTTGATGCTCCTGACGACCAGTTTCCAAACTGACTTTCATGGCCTGTTCTCAGTTGTACTTGCAAATTCATCAGGGAGATTGAGAGATGGAAAAGAAACCTCAGATAATCTTCAGACCTCATTTTAGCTAATATTTTTGGCAGTTTTCTCATTCTTCCACATTTTTTTTTGCAAGTGTTTAAAATAGGTTTCTAAAATAAGTCATTTAAGATTGCACTTCCATCTACTGTCTCTCTCTCCCCTAGAGTGAGGTGTTAATGACCTGTAGCAAAAGGCCTAGGACCTTCTAAATGGCCCAAGGAGTTGAAGCATGAGGTAATTTCCTATTTTCTGGTACCCTGACTGATTTTATCAACTTGCTTTCAGGCCAAGATAAATGCAGACATAGGTGTGGATAAATAATATAAAATACTTCATTTATTTTATTCTCTGAAACCTTGCTCAATTTCTCAGGCAAAATATGGCTAGAAGTTCACATGATATAAGTGAATATGTACTATTTCATTATGACTTTATTATTTTTATATGATTTGGTAATGTGATTGCTTTTATATTAAGCCAAATCTTGATTCAAGGAGGTTTTGTAGTATTAAGTAATCAAGCCACCCTGGACATGACTCTGAGCGAGCCCATCCTATTCTAACTTCTGGTAATAATTTTATGTCATGTTTTAGGATATAATATGGTATATTATAAGAAAAGTACCTCTTCGTGAGGCCTCTAAGAGTAGACTATGTTAATTTAAATCTCAATATTTTTACTAATAAATACAGTGACCTTGGGCAACTTAAACTTCTCTGAGCTGTAATTTTCTAATCATTAAGGTGGGCATCATCATAATCATTTATGGGTTCATTGTGAGCATAAAATGAAGTAACTCATGTAATATGGTTAACATAGTCACCGTCCATTATTAAGAAAGGATTATTTAGTAAAAGAAATACTTTTCTTCTTAACTGTGTCAATGACAGCAGTCCTTTGTTTTTCCCACTTTATCAATGGACTCTTGTCGGAAGTTTCCGGGGGATTCCTACAGAACTTGATCCTATGAAGCATCAAGAATGCACTATCAATAATTACATGTAAACTAGGGATGAATTTCATAAAAATATGGAGTGAATAGAAACAGATACAGAACATTATATATAGACAGATTTAATTTATATGACATTAAAGAGCTGATGTAGTGATTCCTTCGGATGGGGCAGGTGGGGTTTGCAGGTGAGTAGAAGGCTGTCTTCTGGGGGTTCTGCTAATGTTCTGGTTTTTGACGGGGATGTTCCTTATGTGGATATATTTACTCGGTGAAAATCTATCAAGCTGAACACTTGTGAACAATATTCATCCATTGGTAGATTTATTTCCCCAGAAGTTTTAAAACAAATTATCATTTTATTTGTAAAACAGAAATGCAGCTCCATGTTGTTTGTGGTATCTTGTGACCCTTCTTCTGCGGTAGACTTTGTGTTCTTGGGTAGTTTCTTCCTACCTGCTCCTTCTCCCCACCGCGTCATTCCACTGTGTGTGAGTGTGTATGCAGACTGTGCCCTTTAACGGCCAGCACTTATTGCTAAACACATAAACTGTGAGAACTCTTTCTTCATGACCCGAGGAATAACAAGAAGGAATTAAATTGCATGCATAAAATACCTGGAGGACAGGTAAGTGCTGCCTTCCATGGCTGCGACCCTCTGCACAGAGCTCTTGGCCGGCTGCCTGTATGGTTGAAGCAGTGGCATCTCGGTGTGGAACCCAGGCCGTTTGTCTCCCCATAGTCCCCTCTCCCCTAGCCGGTCCTCAAAATTCTGTCAGGTTTGGGGAGGTGAACTTCCCCATTTTCACAGGTTTCAATCTATCCCAAAGTCTGCAAAATCAACACAGATAGGAACGCAATGCCTTATTTATGACAGAGGTGTACAGTAATTAAAACAAGTCTTCCTGTCCTTTCTCCTTGTGTGGGCAAGAGACAGATGTATATCTCAATTCAGAGATGCAACCTTGAGCTACACACTCAAGGAACTAACTGGACGAGAAAACAGACGAGAAAGAGGGCAGGGATACAGACAAAGCTTTGTAGCTGGAACTAGAGACGGGGAGGGAGGGGAGCCTGTGGGCCGGGGCTGCTGGTGAGAAGAGGAGGTAATTCGGTGACCATGGCTGATGGTGCTCTGGGCAGAGAGATGGGTAATGATTATCATTAGGACATCGTGCTCTGTGTTATGTGGTAAGTTCCTCTTTGCCAGCTCTCAAGAATGTTTGCTTTTAAGGTTAGTCTTTTGAAGAAAATGTGATTACTTTCTCTCATGATTCCGGACAGGCCTTAGGAAAGGGCAAGGTGGCTCAGTTTTATCAAAGTATGGGTATCAGTAGGGAAGGATTTATACCGGGTTTTCCAGAACAGCTTTCCAAGGTTGAATTTTTACTTCATTGTTATACAATTAAATGATTCAATCAGAGGGCTTGTCCCACTAAAATAAGAACAAAGGGACATTCAACGTAGCCCAACCTATCAATCATCTCTAGTTGTGAAAAAGCTGGACTTTTCTATTTCATTCTTTATTCTGAATGTTAAAAATTTCTGGAAAAGGGGCCAGCACTGTGGCATAGAGGATTAAGCTGCTGTCTGCAGCATAGGCATCCCGTGTGGCTGCTCCACTTCTAATCCCACTCCCTGCTAATGCACCTGAGAAAGCAGCAAAAGATGGCGCACGTGCTTGGGGCCCGGTACCCACATGGAAGACCAGAATTAACTCTGAGCTTTGGCTTGACCTCTCTCTCTCTCTCTTTCTCTCTTTCTCTCTCTTTCTCTCTCTTTCTCTCTCTTTCTCTCTCTCTCTCTTTTTCTCTTTCTCTCTTTCTCTTCTCTCCTTCTCCAATTCTGACTTTCAGAATATATAAATACACCTAAAAAATCCTTAAAAAATTTCTGTAACAATTTTCTATTAATATTCAAGGCCTAAGCACCCAGACTTCCTTGCATTAGAATTCATTGTAGTATTCATAATTAATAATTATTTTTATATTTCATAGATGCAAATCTAAGAATATAGTTATATTCTTTTCCTTCCTCCCTTTCTTTCCATCCTTTTCTTTTGGAGGTAGCATATTTTAATTTACATTATAGTCAGATGTTTAATGCTTCACTAAATAAAGAGTTCAACAAATAAAGTAAAAAAAAAAATACTCTAGTTCAGTGGGAATATAGGCAAGGATTATAAACAACAATCAAATGAGAAAATCGGAGGCTGGCGCCGTGGCTCAATAGGCTAATCCTCCGCCTTGCAGCGCCGGCACACCAGGTTCTAGTTCCGGTCAGGGTGCTGGATTCTGTCCCGGTTGCCCCTCTTCCAGGCCAGCTCTCTGCTGTGGCCAGGGAGTGCAGTGGAGGATGGCCCAAGTGCTTGGGCCCTGCACCCGCATGGGAGACCAGAAGAAGCAGCTGGCTCCTGCCATCGGATCAGCGCGGTGCGCCGGCCGCGGCGGCCATTGGAGGGTGAACCAACAGCAAAGGAAGACCTTTCTCTCTGTGTCTCTCTCTCACTGTCCACTCTGCCTGTCAAAAAAAAAAAAAAAAAAAAAAAAAAAAAAAAAAAAAAAGAATGATATATGACTATAGTTTTAATGGTCTGTGATTATTTTAAATTGACTGCACACGAGTGTAATACTTATCTAGCACTCTGGCATCTACTGTACTAAGCAGTCTACATTTCACTTACTTAATTCCCACAGCAAACCCATAAAGTGCATATTATTGGCATAGTTCTTAGCTTCACATTGAGGCGGAAAGGTTAAGTGACTTGCTCAAGGTCAAACAGACAGCAAATGACAGAGCTCAGACTGAAAGCCAGACAGCTTGGCCTCTAGAGGATATTGTTTTCAATCTCAATTTTACGATCTGTAAAAACAACACTTTGCCAATCTCATGTTTAGCATTGATAATACTGATAAGTAGTGGAAAGGGAGGTGTAATTGAGAAGGTTACACTTCTAGAGAGTGAGGGTCAAGACTATTGGAGGCAGCAAAACATAACCTTTTTCCAAAATGCTGTACCTTAGATTTCCTTTTCCAAGTACACTGTAGAATTGGCTTGTACAATTCCACTAAAAAATACCATTGAGATTTTGACTGGCGTTTTGCTGAGTATATTGATAATTTGGGAGAACAGAAATCTTGAGAATACTGAGACGAATATAGGATCATGAAATATCTTCATTTTATTATTTTTTGTATTAGTTGGTAAATTTGCATATTTCTTCATCTAAATTGTATATAGTTCTGTCATTTAATTATAGTTTTAATTCCTCTGTTTCTTTGAGTTGACCTCCATTGTATTATAAATCTGTTCTTGGTAGATAGAAGAGTCATTAAGTTCTCTCTCTCTCTCTCTTTTTTTTTTTTTTAAGCAAATAGACTCCTTACTGAAATACCTCATTCTTTCTAGTAGATTTTTGTCTCTTAATTGTTGTATATTGCTGTCCTACTGCTTAGTACTATTTGCAATAATAATTATTTAGTATTTCACTCAAATACTCATGTATTATTTAGTATTTTTATCATGTGCTAGATAGTACTTGTGGTAATTGGTGTACTATTAAGTAAACTATGATTTTACCTTCACATTGGTTCTTTTTTTTTTTTAAACATTTATTTATTTGAATGGTGGAGCTACAGGAAGACAGATGCAGAGAAAGAGAGGGAAAGAGAGAGAGCTTCCATCCTCTGGTTCAATCCCCAAATGGCTGCAATGGGCGGAGCTGGGCTTATCTGAAGACAGGAGCCAGGAACTTCCTTCGGGTCTCCCACGTGGGTGCAGGGGCCTAAGCACTTGGGCCGTTTTCCACTGATCTCCCAGGCCATAGCAGAGAGCTGGGTTGAAAGTGGAACAGCCAGGTCTCAAACCAGCACCCACGTGGGATGCCGGCACCGAGGTGGCAGCTTTACCTGCTACATTACAGTGCTGGCCCCCACATTGGCTCTCAAATTGAGCTGGGATTTCTTTGCCATGTTAAGTTGGTATCATTCAATTTCTATCCTCTTCATGATTATTTTTAATACAACTGTGATTTTAACAAATGTCTTCTTAGGAGCTTCTTTGATCTCGTTTAACCTTTTTCTTATTAAAATACTTATTTATAGATATCTTAATATTGAGCCAGGAACTCATTGCTGTGATACACACACACACACACACACACACACACATCTATCTCAAGGGCAAAGCCTTTGATACCTGGTGCATTTTAGTTTTCCAGCTTTACCAAGTAATAATTATGTGATCTTTTGTAATTTTCCTCACTTTTATGAGCTTTATTAATGTCACATATAAACATGGATATGGGTAATTTTAATTCCTTTTTCATAGAGTTAGGGAGATAATGCATTTTGAATCCTTTTGTTACCTACCTGGCTCCTTATAAGTATGTAGATGTTATCTGCTATTATTTTATTATGTATTAGGTTGTTAGTATTTTTACATTACTTTGCTTCCATATCCATACATGAGATTGCTTTGTAGAAATTTTATTTTAACTTTATAAAATATATATTTAAAAATCATCTTTAAGAATGAAATATTTTTAGTGCTCTCTTTATTTAAAATAAAAAATTTAGCAGTCTTTATAAGGTCATATTTGGTCTCCACTTTTGTTATTCCAGTTTGTACTCTTGAGATTTCAATTCAAGATGGCTGTTTTTACTAAAAGTGTCAACATTATGAGAAATCAGCTAGTGATCACATGCCTTGTGTGTATAGATGTGGGTGGGTGTGTGTGCGCATCTCTCCCTCTCACTCTCTCCCTCCCTCCCCCTCTCCATCTCCAGGAAATATTGCTATCCTATACTTTCTCTTTCCCCACTTTCTGTTCTATTTCCCACTCTCATCTGCTGTTTTCATGAATATTGTGAGGTTTTAAAAGACTCAGAGATAACGGGAGATGTTTATTCAGTCATGAGTTCTCTCTATATAAGTAAGCAATGGGGAGTTCTTCAGGAGGGATAGATCTTAGGAAGAGGTTGTTCAATGGAAACTTGTGACAAATTTGTGGGTGGGGATGATTGATGACTATTAAGCCCACAAATCAGTGCTAGATCTCCTTAGAAGCCACCAAGAAGGGGGGTAAGGGGGATGAAGTGCATTCTTCCCCTAAGAGTGCAGGAATAGAAACCAGAAGGATTCTTCTGTAAAGGCATTTTACAGAATTCCTGTCTGGGGAGCGAGGTGTACAGCTTGTCTGTTTTTTGCTGTCTTCATGGTTGAGGACATCTTCATCTGCTACAGTCCTATGGGTCTCAATGAGATGAATAAAATAATAAAAATTCACTTAAGTCACCCCATGAATGAGAAAGAGCAGAACAATGAGAACAAGTATCCAGGCTGCCATCAGAGTATAACCTTATTAAAAAGAACAACAAGGGCTTATGTGAAAAATATCTAGGATGCAAAGATTTTAAAAAGTGAGTTCTGAGCTTTATAATTAAAGTAATAAAAGGAAAAATAAAATTCACTGAATAATTAAATCATTACAGAGATGGTTAGCATGTACAAAATATATATATGAGACTTGAAGAACATGTTTTATTCACATAGTGATATTTCAGTGGAAGAGAATTGAGCACATGGAGAAGAGAAAAAATTAAATAGCTGGGGCTGGCTTTATGGTACAGCTGGTTAAGCCACTGCCTGTGATGCCAGCAACCTTTTTGGGAGTGTTGGTTCAATTCTTTGTTTGCTGCTCTGCTTCCAATCTGGCTCCCTATTAATGGATCTGGGAAAACAGCAGTTGAGGGCCCACTCACATGGGCCCATGCCACCCATATGATGAAAGACCAAGATGGAGATCCAACATCCTGATTTCAGTCATTGTGGCCACTTGGAGCATGAACCAGAGAAGAGAAAATCAGTATCTCCCTCCCTCCTTCCCGCTGTCCCTCCCTCTTTCTCTCCTACTCCTTGCTCCTCTCCCTCTCCCTCCCCATCCCTTTCTGTCACTCTGCCTTTAAAAGTGAATATTTTAAAATCAAATAATATACTAAAATATCCTTGAGCTGAAGAAATACCTTATTGGGCGGATTGGAAGAAGGATTGAATTGGCGGGAAAAGACTTGTATAGACTGATATAATTTCCAATTCATAAGAATAAGGATAAAATTATATAACATTCTGAGAAATCAAATCAAATTATCTAAAATAGATTCACTGGTTTTCTTCTTTGTAACACTGGGGGATAGAAGACAGTAGTGTTTCGATTCAGAAGTAGTGGTACTGCAGTGTAATGTTACTATACCCAGCCAAGGTATCCTTCCTCTATTTAGGTGAAAGAAAAATATTTGAGGATATTAAAAACATTCTATCATCCCTATAGCTTATGTGAATGAAATATATAGGGAAAGAATGTAAATAACAAGCATAGGTACTGGAGGTTAGGGAAAGATGAAGAGAATAAAATATTAGTGAACCCTGATATATTTATGGGTGAAGATATGTTGCCTAGGAATATGATGTATAAGGGTCAAGGAAGGAGTCTAAAACAAAGTGTATATTCCCAATCTGTGTTTAGCAATAGATTAGAATTAAATGGGCTAAACAATCTCAGAGTTTAAAAAAAGTATAAATTGCTATAAGACATTTTCTAAAGATCTAATTCTATTGAGATTGTGAGGGGGCTAGAAGTAGAAGTGAGAAATGATGAATAACAATGGATAAACAATTGGTAAGGATGGGAGAACTAATTATCTTTAAAACAATTGTAGATAACCAAAAAAAGGAATATAGCTATTAACAGAATGAGGGTCATTAAAGGCCTAGAAAAACACTGTAAGCCCTTCTATTTAGCACAGAGAAGAATGAAATGAACAGTAACTTATTAACACCAGCAAAATAAAAAAATTGGTGCTTGAACTAAGTAATAAAGTTAGTGGTAAGGAATAAATTTAAGATACCTATCATTATATTAAAAATAGTCTGAATCTCTGCTGTATTAGTACACTTTTCATTACTTTAAGTAAAATATCCAAGAGAATCCACTTTGGAAAGAAAAGGTTTATTTCAGCTTTTAGTTTGGAGCTTACAGTCCAGGATTGTGTGGCCACATGCACCATTATCTGGAAGCTGGTTACAACAGGTGTGGGGGATCCAGAAAACCAAGAGGAAGAGCTAGCAGAACTTGAACTTAGTAACAATCAACTCTCTTGTGAGAACCACCCTCCCAGTGACCTCAGGAGCTCCCACTGGTCTTGCTGCCAAATTGTAAGTAGATCAAGTTTCCATCCTCAATCAACCAACCATTAACATGAAGACATCAGAGTTTAAACATCTTGTGTGAGTTTTGGGGAGACAAATCCTTCTCAACCCATAATATTTTCCATCCCATTTAAATGAAGAGGCTTATAGAAAGGGTTTTAAAAGGTGAAGTGTTATTTGTGTGGAACACAATTAAAATGATAATAATAGAGCAATAATAGAGGCAGGCATTGTTTGGGATCCTGGCATCCATATTTGGGTGGCCAGGATCTTGTCCCACCTCTACCTGTTTCCCGTTCGTCTTCCCACTGTTGCTCCTGGGAAGCAGCAGGTGATGGCTCAGACACTGTCACCCACATGAGAGAAGTCAATGGAGTTCTGCTTCCTGGCTTTGGCCTGGCCCAGGTCCTGCTATGGCAGACATTTGCCGATTGAATGTTGAACCAGCAGATGGAAGTTTCTGTCTCTCTCCTCCCTTCTTGCTTCTCTCTCTGAAGTAGGCAGGCATACAGGTTAAAATTGATTAGGTTTGTGAGCTGGAAGACCACGTCTTTGCCACGCCCCTGTGTGACCTCAAGCCCCTACCTGGCCACACCTGGGTATCCACCAGCCAATCAGGTTAATTAACCACTCCCCTTTGGAAGTGGGACGCGGTGTGTTCCACCCTTCTCTTCTTCCCTGGCCTCTTGCCAGGAGGGGGCTGGCTGTAGCCACGTGCCCTAGGCTTCCTGGCCTAGATGCTCCTCCACATGGCTGGTTCCTGGTGCTCAGTATGAACTCAGATTTACCTCTCTCTCTTAGATAAAGCTCTCACTCTCCTTTGCATCTTTCTCACTAAATAAAAGCCTAAAATGTACCAGGCTGCCTCGTTTATTAATGCTGGTATTTAGAATTCTTCTCTAAATATTAGGCAAGAACCCTCTTGGGCTTATTGGGGATTTATTAATAAGCATATGGTGATATCATATGGCACCCCAAATTCCGGTAGCATATGTGGCACCCCAGATGGCACTTCTGGAGAACTTTAAGGGGCTACATTTTTGTATAAATTTTAGGGGGTCATTCCCAATAACATCTCCATTCTCTCTCCTTCTCCTTTTATTCCTCTTTCAGATAAATAAAAAATATAAAAATAAAGTGGTAGTAAAAGAAAAACCAGAAAGTGGCAAAAAAAAAAAAAAGAAGAAAAGTGATATTAGAAATGTTAGCTATCAGGTAAGTTGAGTATAAAAATCTGAAGATGAAATGTCCTAAATAATGACCATCTTTCACCTTTTTTAATTTATATAAAGGGAACAGATTTCATACATACAGTTTTAAAAACACAATGATATTGCCCACCCTCTTTCCCTCCTTCACAGTAAGTCCAGTTTGTGAAATAATTGTAAGAATTGGAAGTTTGTATTTACCAAACTGTATAACATTTATTAACTATACTTTTCCATAAAATTTTTCTTCTTAAATTTTGGCAAAACATTTAATTGTTTTGTTACAAAATTGTTCAAGTCAGCTTTTGTTTTAGTAGAAGTCATAATGTAAACAGCTAAAACTAATCTTGGAGCAAGAATTTAGGCTAATGCTAATATACACGCACTTCACATTGGAGTGACTGGGTTCTAAGCCCAGCCCTGGCTCCTGACTACAGTTTCCTGCCTGTTCAAAATTTGGGAGGCAGTAGTGATGCCTCAAGTAACTGGGTTCCTATCATCTTCATGGGAGACCTGCTCCCTACTCCAGCCTGGCCCAGCCTTAGCAGATTTTGTGGAGTGAACTAGAGGATGAAAGCTTTCTCTTTCTCTCTCTGCTTCTTAAAGAAAGAAAATATCTTTAAAATATAAAATTTGAATATGCTCAATTTATAAAATATATTTTCATAAAAGTATAAATTAATGAAACATTACATTGAAAACACCTACAAATAAAAATTTTGCTTTAAAAACTGTTGGTCAGAATTGAACAAAATATTTAAAGAAAATTGATAAATGAGTTTTTTAAAGTTTTATTTATTATAGTCAATACTTTGATAAAAATGAAACTTGCCATTGTGTTTAATGTGCGTTCAGTTGCATAATCAGTAAACAATGAATAATTGTTTCCAAATGTTTTCCAAAAGACTGATATGAATTAAATATTTCCTCATTGTCACATATAAAATTTTATGCCCACCATTGAAGCTGTAAGCACTAATTGGTGAGCACCTTTAGGCCATGAATTTAGAAATGAAGAAAAACAAGGAAATAATCAATGAAAATACTGGCTCAGTGATCTCTAAGAATCTGTTGCATTTGAAATGTTAATTTGTCTTTTCCTTGCCTTGATTACTAATCCTACTCAAATCCTTGAGCTCTTAAATAGTGTTCTCTGAGAGCAGCTGCAAACATCCCACCCCGTGACATGTGGAAGCAGTGAGCTTTAGTCTCCAGAGCTGGGGGTAGGAGATGCACAGGAGGGTTTTCCCTGGAGCCTAATTCATGTAAGTGGTGAGAGGGGGTGACAAGGCTCCCACATGAAGCACACTGTGCTCCTTCAACCAGCTGTATGCATGGATTTTAAGAAATCCAGTATCTCCATGCTTGAGTCAGAGAGAACTCTGATTATAAAATGTTTCAAAACAATAAATAATAAGGTATTTTATGATAATGTTTATGAAACAGGAACAGGCATTTGGCACAGCAGTTAAACTGCCACTTGGGGTCCCTGCATCCTGTGTCAGAGTGTCTGGGTTTCGGACCCCATTTCTGATCCCAGCTTACCACTCGCTTGTCATTTGGGGGATCCACCAACAGATGGAATATCTCTACATCTTTGTTTCTCAAATAAATAAAAATAATTTTAAAAAAACCTTAAATAGAACAATAGATAAACTTAAAAAGAAAATGTGTAACTGAAATGCCATAATTAAAAAAAATTAGACATGAAATACTTGCAAGGCCAATGTCGTCATGTCCAAATTAAGGCGAGTTTTCTGCGCATCCACTGTGTGTGTGTTATGGCTGTTTGGTCCCCAGCCTGTCCTTGTCCTTTGAATTAGAGAATTTTGTCAATATTTTCATTATATATCATCAGATTACTTCCTGTGAGCCTAGTGTTTCAGAGGAGGAAATTGTGAGACACTGTTTAAATATTCACAAACAAGAGCCCGCCAAGTACAGGAAAAGCTGTGGACCTCTGACATTGTCAACAAGACAAAAAACAAAACTGCATTTGTGTTCAATTACATTTTTCTGATAAAAGACCTACGGCTTTTACTATACTATTGAAGAAAGATGTGAGGTTAAATGTTACCGTCAAGCTCTGTAAATATTTTAATGACATCTCTTATTTTCTGATATTTGAATAACATTGTTTCTAATGTCCCATATGTGCCAGTTTTCAACAAACATTTTCAGTATTTTCTTTTTTAAAAAAGTTATTTGTATCAGTTTTGTCCCAAATTTTATAATCTTAGAAAACTTCCCACATTGCAGATTCATATTTAATACAATTAAAATTTAATGTTTAACTCTGATTAAATACTTTAATATTGCATACCATTCTATAAATATTTGTTGTGATATTTTAAGACATGATATCTATTCAAAGAGACTTTTTGAATTAAATAGCACTTCAAATGTTCCAGATATTTAACAGGCCTTTGTAAATGTCTATATAAATAATAAATAATAAATATTTGGTTACAAAGTTATTTTTACCTTATTTTTTCCATTTGCCTTTAAAATTATGATCAGGTATCTTTCTTGCTGGTTTTTATTGGGCAGCTACATAATAGCTACAAATTTGGCTTTTGCTCTGTGCAACTCTGACTTTATAAAATGGAACAATTTTTTTTTCAGATTTTATTCATTTATTTGAGAGGTAGAGTTACAGACAGGGAGAGGGAGAGACAGAAAGAGGTGTCTCCCAAGTGCTGGTTCACTTTCCAAATGGCCACAATTGCCAGAGCTGGGCCAATTGGAAGCCAGGAGCTTCATCCTGTTCTCCCACGTGAGTGCAGGGGCCCAAGCACTTGGACCATCCTCATCTGCTTTCCCAGGCCATAAGCAGAGAGCTGGACTGGAAGTGGAGCATTTGCTAGACGAACTAGTGTCTATGTGGGATGTTAGCGCCACAGGTGGAGGCTTAACCCTACCTATGCCACAGTGTTGACTGCATAAAATGGAACAATTTCTAAAGCCTACACTGTAGGCATTTTAGGTAACAGCTCTGGTCATTTATAAGAAAAATATTCACACATTTAAAAAGCAGAGTATTCTACCTTCCCAAATACACATTCTAGAGAACATAACCTTTGAATGTTCCTTGTAAGTAAACCTACCAAATTTCCATTTTCATCTTTCCTTATTACAGCTATATTTTACTGTTATCCTCCCTACGACCTCCAGTTCTCTAATGATTATGTTTTCACAGTTGCATCTTCATGTCACACAGATTTCTTAACTTTTTCAGCTTGTTCAGTTCAGTAAACAGTGATTCTTGCCTTTCAAACATTTGCGATATCTTGGCATCTTTTCCTCCTAGTCTTGTGCTTAATCTTGGATACTTCCTGCTAGTTAGTTTCTGTTTTTCTGCTCGCTGCTTCCAAAATACTTCTGAAAAACGTCAAGCTTCTTCGACCACCAATTTGCTAGGCACTAATTCATCTTGGCTTCTCTCTCAAACGGAGACACTTAGACTCAACTTTAATTTATCTTCTAATTTATCCACCACATCTCCAGCTTCATAATTTTCCATTACCTCAAGCCTCTGACCTCACTTTCTCATGCTGGAGACAAACTGGCCTGATTCTTTACTGATCGATCTAGGATATCTGATGTTAGCACTCTTCCTGCCTTTCCTTTTCACATCACATTTTCCCTGCATTGTCATCCATTTTCTCAATCTTGCCTTCTATATTGATAAATAATTTTATTTCATCCAACCTTAAGCTTACTTTCCACTTGAGCACTCAATACAGTTTGTCTGCTTCTGTTTGCACCTAAATGTATCAATTAATCATCAACCTTAGCATTTCCAACATTGTTACTGCCTCAGAATTTATCCATGCAGTTAAAAAGTAATAGTGACCAAAATGTATTACGATCTCCCAGTGTACTGACAACTCTGCACATTTTATAATAGTTATTAACTTGATCATAAAGATAGCACTGTGACAAATAGCGTTAACTCTTTTATAGCGATTCTTTTCTTTTTTTAAGATTTATTTATTTGAAAGGCAGAGTTACACAGAGGCAGAAGCAGAGAGAGAAAGAAGTCTTCTATCTGCTGGTGCACTCCCAAAATGGCTGTAACAGCTGGAGCTAGGCCCTGCCGAAGCCAAGAGCCAGGAGCTTCTTCTGAGTCTCCCACACGGGTGCAGAGACCCAAGGATGTGGGCCATCTTCTACTGCTTTCCCTGGCCATAGCAGAGAGCTGGATAGGAAGTGCAACAACAGGGACTAGAACCAGTGCCTGTAAGGGATGCCAGCACTACAGGTGGTGAGGTTTACTCGCTATGCCACAGTGCTGGCCCCTACAGATGATTCTTAGAGAGAATGAATAAATTGCTCAAGATTGTATAAGTGTCAAAAATGAGACTCAAAGCTGTGCCGTGTTCCTAATTTGGCTCCAGTGCCAATGGGTCATGCATCGAATTTTATCCTGACACTTAGCTTCCTTTTATTTTCAAACTTACTGGATGAAAAAAATCTATGTAGTCTCAACTATTCCATTCTAGATTGACTCAGTTCATATTAATACAGCTGGAAAGTCTGCATATTCATGCAGGTGGCCATTTAAATAAAATAACTACTCCATTTAATATCCTTGTAATATCTATTTAATATCATTTAAATTATCCATTTATTATCAAACTTTTGTGGTGTTTAGTAGTATTGTCATTGAGACAGCTTGAATTTCTCTTTTCCCTAGGTTCCTCTGATACCACAATTATGCATATATATTTAGTATATATTATTTTCTTTCCCCAAACTGTGTGCTCCGCAAGGATCTGTCTTTGAGTATCATGTACTGTTTGATGGAACTTCTGTGTATCTCATCCTCTTGTAAAGTTTCAAATACCATGTATAGGTCGGTATCTCCCCATCATAGACCTTAACTTTGATGTCTAGCTTAATAGCCAGACCTGAATTTCCAGTTTCTCTTGGTCATTTCTGTCTTAAGTTCCTGAAAGCAATCAAATTATCCATCAAAAAGTCATCAGTTCCTACAACTCCTGATTCATCCTGTCTGACTTGGCTGCATTATCATGTGCTGGTTAAGATGCTTTGGCTTCTTCTTTCCACTTATCCTCTGTGATCAGTTGGTCACCAGATCATGTGTATTCTACTTCAGGAGAATATGTGCTTCCTTTTTCGCCTTTCCTTGTCTTTGCCTGCACTCCCAATGTCCTCATTTCTATTTGAAATATCACAGTTTACAGTCATTTGGATTGCTTGCCTTTAGTCACTCCCTTGCTCAATTCAACCTACTTCAAAAACTTATGAAATTTGCGTTCATTAAATAAAAGCTTTAATTAACAAAAAAAAACTTGAAGTGATGATCCTTTTCTTTTTTCTTTTAGAATCCTCACTCCACCTCTGTTTACTTTTATTTTGGTCCTACAGATTTCTGTTTGTTACACAATCCTTCCACTGTTTGTTTGGATTATGTGGGGATGACCCCATCCTCAGCTCCAGGAAAGCCTACAATCCAGGCCTGATCTAAGTAGTCCAGGCGAGGGGTTTAGAGATGAAAAACAGTTGGAATCATGCCGCAGAAGAGCCACCCAGGCCTTATCTGGGACTGTCAGTGGCATGAGACCACCCAAAGAGTGAAAAAAATCTTGCATATTACAATGGCTTGTAGTCCTCCAAACAAGGGAAGCACTACGGGTCAGAGTTCCCTGACATAATCTTATTTTTTAATTTCCCATGCAAAGGACAATTAGGGGGAAAAAGTGTTAAAATTATCTTTAGGGGGTTGATAATGAAAAAGAATCTTGAGAAAAAGTGAGGTAAAGTGACTGAGAGGTTTAGCCATTTCTTGAAGGATTGGAATCTAAAGCAAACCCAGGTTGGAACTTTCACAAACTTTTAACACCACAAAGCAATAGAATGTCTGAAAACAGAAGGAGAACCCAGTTACTCTAGGAATGATTTTGAATGCTAGACTTTCTAATTTGTTAGACTGAGAAATTCCCCATATTTGCTTAACCATTGGAGTTCATTTTGTTTCTGTTTTTATTTATCTTGATTTCTTTTTAAAAATTTTATTTAAGGAATACATACTTCATGCATTTCATATATACAATTTGGGAACATGGTGATTGTTCCCACTCTCCCTCTCTCCCACTGCCCATTCTCATACCCTTCTTGCTCCTCCCTTTCCTATTCCCATTCTTATTTTTTACAAAGATCTATTTTCTTTTTTATTTATTTATTTATTTGACAGAGTTAGACAGAAATGTCTTCCTTCCGTTGGTTCACCCCTAAAATGGCCGCCATGGCTGGAGCTGCGCCGATCCAAAGCCAGGAGCCAGGTGCTTCTCTTGGTCTCCTATGAGGGTGCAGGGGCCCAAGTACTTGGGCCATCCTCCACTGCCTTCCTGGGCCACAGCAGAGAGCTGGACTGGAAGAGGAGCAACTGGGACTAGAACCTGTCACCCATGTGGGATGGCGGTGCTGCAGGTGGAGGATTAACCAAGTGAACCACGGCGCTGGCCCCACAAAGATCTATTTTCAATTAATTTTATACCAATAAAAATTAGTTGTACACTAAGTAGAGAGTTCATTGAATAGTATGAAGAAAAAAGAAAGTATGAATGCAAAGTATGAAGCAAAAAAATCAAAAATAAAAAACTTTGTTCCTCAAGAGTCAAGGCAGGACTGTTCAACATGATCACATAACAGAGTGTCAGTTTCACTCCTATGGATTACCTTTTAGGCACTCTATTAGCTACCACAGATCAGAGAGAACATAGGGTATTTGTGTTTTTGTGACTGGCTTACTTCACTCTAAGTATAATGGTTTCCAGTTGCATCCATTTCGTTGCAAATGACAGGATTTCATTTTTTTTTTTTGTTACCATTGTGTAGTATTCCGTAGTGTATATATGCCATAATTTCTTTATCCAGCCTTCAGTTGGTTTCTTTAAAAAATGTTTAGGGACCTGCACTGTGGAGCAGCAAATTAAGCTTCTGCTGGAAACACCAGCATCTGATATCAGAACAGTGGTTCCAGCTCTGACTGCTGTGCTTCTGGTCCAGCTCCCTCTAATGTGCCTGGAAAGGCAATGGAGGATGACCCATGTGGGAGACACAGATGGAGTTCCAGGCTCCTGGCTTCAGCCTGGCTCAGCCCTGGCTGCTGCAGGCATTTGGGGAGTGAACCAGTGGATGGAAGATCTCTACTCCCACCCTTCTTTATTGTATCTCCCTCTCTCTGTGCCATTTTGCCTTTCACATTAAAAAGATAAATCTTAAAAAAAAATTCCACTTTGAATTATTAGGGATACTCTGTTCACTGTGTTTATTATTAATTCCCTCCTTATCATACTTTAAATTTTGTTCTTACGAATTTTCAATCTCCTTGTCTTAGCTTAGGTTTCTTAGTTATAAAGTTCTTGATCTGTCTACCTTCTAAACTCAGCTGTTTCAGACAGATAAGATATGACATTTATACCATAGTTGTTAATGAGTTTCTCCCACACCTGCACAGAATTTATTCCCAAATTAATTTTAGTCCTCTTCTTGTATATTTTACAAATTTCATTATCTATATCCTAGTGAGATTATGAGTTTGGGGAACACTGTTTTATTTAATTTAGTGTCTTCAGGCTCCAATAGAGTGCTTTTAACATAGGAACTGCTCAGGAAAACTAATTTAGTAGCATTTGCATCAGCAAATTACTGTGTATATCTAATTTTATTCAATGTTCCTGAGGAGAAGTGAGGAGCTGATCATCAGCACTATATCTACACAGGCCACAGAAGTAATCCTAACCCACAAGGAAGAGACTCAGCTCTATAAATGATAAAATAATGGGGTTCTTATGTACTTAAGTGATTTTACCACATTGAGTGGAGCGTGAATAGGTAGTGTGAAGACTTACAACACAATGTCCAAAATGATAGTCGAGGCTAAAGAATGGGTAATTATAGGGCTCCAGAGCCCCCAATGATGCCTCTTGCATAATACATAAATTAAGATAATTTGTGCTGTAGCTAACATGCTTCATCAGGCTAAAGGCGACTGTGCCACTTGACTAAATTCTAAGTGGATGGCAACGCTGCCAGAAATCTGGATTTCATATCTTGACAAAGATTATAATAGTAAAAATGGACACATTTATTGTATCATCATCTGGCTTCCTGAAGCTTTCAAATATCCAAGATTTATATCATATTATGAGACAGCATGGCATTAATCTTATTTTTCTCCACTCTTTTGTATCATATCTTCAAGATTAATGTTTATACATGCAAGTTAAAGTTTCCAGGTATATATTTTCTCTTTATTTTTCCATGTAACTTATTTTCATTTAGGTTTGGCTTAAAGCAAAATTTAGCTAAAATAATAAACAACTAATATATCTGACCATGTTATTTAAAGAGACAGAAAGGAACTTGTGATAATAAAATCAAAACACTGTGAAAATGTATTTATTAAAGTAATAAAATGCTGTAAATATTAATGTTAGGCTATCTAAAAGAGTTTGTTTTTTAAAATGTTTCATTTATTTTAAAAATTTTAATTATCACAGGATTTTATAAATATTCCATGTCAAGAACAGGAAGAATACTAGACACTCACAAAAATTTAATATTCCATTTTTCCCTTCACTATATGTCACTTAAGAATAATTAAAGCGTTTAGTGTATAAATAAGATTTACTATGAAATCATTTATATCTGAATACAGTAAAACATTTCTAAGTATAAAATTGTTGTATAATACCAGAAAGGAAAATACTGATAGTTCTGACTTCATAAAATTTAAAAACTCTTCAACTCTGTTTATTTATCTATTTGAAAGGTAGTGTTATAGAGAGAGACCAGAGGCAGAGAGAGGGAGAAGTCTTTCACCCACAGGTTCACTCCCCAAATAGATTCTACGGCCAGAGCTGTTGATCTGAAGCCAGGAGCTTCTTAAATGTCTCTCACATGAGTGAAGGGGCCCAAACACTTGGGCCATCTTCTGCTGCTTTCCCAGGCTAGAGCAGAGAGCTGGATCAGAAGAGGAGCAGCTAGGAAACGAAAGGGCACCCATATGGGATGCCAGCACCACAGAGGGAGGCTTAGCCCACTATGCCACAGCACAGGCAACTCTTCAACTTGGAAAGTTTCATGAATAAAATGAAAAGCTGAAAAGAATATGTTTAATATGACAGAACAAAAGTCATGTGCACTTTGGGAGATAGCACTGATGGCTCACGTAGTAGAATCCAGATTGAGTTCCCAGTCCCTGACTTTGGCCTGACCACTCCAGCCGTTGTAGGGTTTGGGGAGTGGATCAGTTGATGGAAACTCTGTTTCTCTCTCCCTCTGTTATTCAACAACTCAATTTAAAAAAAAAAAAATTTCCTCTTTAAAATTGTGCTTATACCTGGCTCCTGGCTTCAGACCAGTGCAGTGCACCAGCCACAGCGGACATTGGGGGGTGAACCAATGGAAAAGGAAGACCTTTCTCTCTATCTCACTGTCCACTCTGCCTGTCAAAAAAAAGAAAAAATGCTTATAAATCAATCTGAAGTCTGTTAATTGAATAGGCATCTATAGCATTATACATGAGTACAAAAGTGGGAGGCTGAATTCTAAGATAATTATCGAATCTTACAAATATTAGGAGTTCTATAAATGAAAACCACATATGTCATTTCATGTGCAAATTTTGGGAACATTAGAGAAATATTCCTAGTGGTAAGATGAGAAAGATAATGCTTACATTTTCCTTCTAGATAATTTATTTCACAGTAAAAATTAAAATGTTTAAAGAAGTTTATTTTATTTGACTCAGCATTTCTACTTCTAGAATTTGCCTTAAGTAACTAGTCAGCAATGCAACTAATGCTCAATCGGACTTGCCCCAAATGGTAGAGTTTGAAACGTGCCAGGGGACTCCAATTCAATCCCATCAAGGTGGCATGTACCAATGCCATCTCACTAGTCCAAGTGATCAATTTCAGTTCACAGTTGATCATAAGGATAAGACTAAGAGTCAAAGGGATCACATAAACAAGACTAGTGTCTGCAAATACTAACTGATAGAATAAAAAAGGGAGAGAACAATCCAACATGGGAAGCAGGATACACAGCAGACCCATAGAATGGCAGATGTCCTAACCAGCACTCTGGCCTCAGAATCAGCCCTTACACCATTTGGATCTGGCTGAAGAGCCCCTGAAAGTATTTTAGGCATGGAAAGCCAAGACACTCTGGCAGAAGAAAAAAAAAAAAAAACCTAAATGGAAGATCTCTGCGAGTGAGATCCCAGTGGAAAGAACAGGTCATTATAGAAGGAGATACCTTTCTCTGAAGGGAGGAGAGAACTTCCACTTTGACTATGACCTTGTCTAAATAAGATCAGAGTTGGCGAACTCAAAAGGCTTCCATAGCCTTGGCAACTCATGACAAGAGCCTAGGGTGATTACTGATGCCATAAACAAGAGTGTCAATTTGTTAAGTCAACAACAGGAGTCACTGTGCACTTACTCCCCATGTAGGATCTCTGTCCTTAATGTGTTGTCCAATGTGAATTAATGCTATAACTAGTACTCAAACAGTACTTTACACTTTGTGTTTCTGTGTGGGTGCAAACTGTTGAAATCTTTACTTAATATATGCTAAATTGATTTTCTGTATATAAAGATAATTGAAAATGAATCTTTATGAATGGAATGGGAGAGGGAACGGGAGTTGGGAGGGTTGCGGGCAGGAGGGAAGTTATTGGGGGGGAAAAAACATTGTAATCTATATGCTGTACTTTGGAAATTTTTATTTATTAAATAAAAGTTAAAAAAGAAACTAATTACAGTAATATTTATAACAGTAAAAACCTGGAAATAAAAAAATTGTTAATAGATCAAATGCATTACAGTAAATATACTAAATATAAATATGATTTCAAAGATTTTAATTATGCGATGATAAGAGTTACTGTGTAAGAGTCACATAGGCTAGGTGCTTTCATAGAATGGCTTATTCTGTTCTCATAACTGTCAGGAAAGATAATTTTTGTTTTACCCATAGTAAAATGAAACTCAGAGTAGTTAAATTTGTTGCTTTTGTTCATGCTAGTAATTCGCAAAACCTGGATTTAAAGGCAAGAAATTTTTTCTGGAGTCCACTAGTAACTTCTAGGCAAAGATTCTGATGTTTCTAAATCGGTTGGAGATCATGTTCAATTATTGTGTAAACAAATATCATACTGCACTTAATGTCAAATTCAAACTAGCTACATTGGATTTTGGTGATTTTGTCTCTGCTTGCATGAATCCTTATCTCAGTATTAGTAACTCTATTCACTTAAGTGAGGTATTCTTTGGCCCATCAAGTGGAACCTCACACCTCCAAAACTTCATTAGGAATAGGCATGTTTTGTCTTTATTGTGGTCCTTTTAATGTCTGTTTCTGCTGGCCACTCAAGATTCCACCCTGCTGGTTAGTACTTTTTAAAATTTTATTAGATGTGAATGTTCCTGCAGAATGATAAAATACTAAGACAGAACATAGACAAGGGAAGCAAAGTTGAGGTACAGAGTGACTTTATTTTTTGTAAGATTTATCTATTCGACAGGCAGAATTATAAAGAGAGAGAGTCAGAGAGAAAGAATGATATCTTCCATCCACTTGTTCACTTCCAATTATTATTTATATTATATAATATTATATATACACTATATAGTATATATGCAATATATACATTTATACACATATATGTACAGTATATAATATTATTATATCCAAGAGCCAGAGCTGGGCTCCACTGCAGGCAGGAGCCTGGAACTGAATCAGGTGTCCCATGTTGGTGGCAGGGGTCCAAGCACTCCTGCCATCTTCTGCTGTTTTCACAGGAGCATTAGCATTTCATAGGAGCTGGACTGGAAATGGAGCAGCTTGGACTCAAACTGTTGCTCATATAGGATGCCAGCATTGCAGGCAGCTGCGCCACAATTTGGTCCCCAAAGAGTGATTTTTGGAGATTGACCAGTTACAGAGAAGGGAAAGTCAATACTCTATCCAAAAGAATGAATAACCCTTGAGATTTACCAAGGGCATGCCATAATTGAAAACTGATTTTGCCCACCATAATTGTTAACTGTCACTATCAAACTTTTAATTATTTTAAAATAAGGGAAAGCTAGCTAACTGCATTTCAATTTTATTTTACACTTGACCATGATTTATCTGGCAGCCTGTCTTTTACATTTAAACTTTACTTCCATATTTCAACACTTGAATAGACTGTTTTATGACCTTATAATTATATTAATAATTTACATAGCCTATTTTTACCTTTAGAAGTAAAAAACTAGGGCAAGGTCATGCCCTCTTAAATCCAAGAAGTATTTTATTTATACTTCTTCTTCCCTTCTTTTGAATGCTGTATTATAAGAAGGATTACCACATGAATAATTAAAGCTTAAAATGTACATGGCAGAGATAAGTAAATAATTACAAGCAAAAACTCATTTTTATTTCAAGTAAAAGCAGATACAGAGGGGAGCTGAAGATGGTGCTGCCTCCCATGCAAAAACATAAATATTTTTCCTTTTCACGTTTTAGTGCATTTCTACAAAATGGTGAATAGCCTTGAGATTAGCATGGGGCGGCTTTTCCTTTGCTGTTGCAGATCCATAAGTGAAATATCTTGGCACCCTTTCAGATGCACAGTGTGGTATTCTGGGTTATTATTTCCTTTATGGGAGTATTTAATACAAGCACAGAGAATGGAAAAATTACTTGTATAGCCTCCTGTTCAGAAGTGATCAGAGATGAATCAAATTATAGTTAGAAAACATTAAAGGATTAGGCAAACCTTGGAAATGTATTAATTTGCCATCTGAAGAAGGATCTTGGCTTATTTGTTCTGTTGCTGAGAGAAAATTGGAACTTGCATGAAAAAATGGATCAACCTGAAATTCATATTCTCTGTGGTAATATTTTTAAGGTATCATTAATATCTCCGTATCTGATTTTCCAACATGGCCTCTCCTAATCGATACTCTGATTTTTTTTTTAAAGATTTATTTTATTTATTTGCAAAACAGAGTTAGAGAGATAGAGACAGAGAGGTCTTCCATCTGCTGATTCACTTCCCAGATGACCACAACGGCTGGAGCTGCGCCCATCCGAAGCCAGGAGCCTGGAGCTTCTTCTGGGTCTCCCACATGGGGGCAAGGGTCCAAGGACTTGGGCCATCTTCTACTGCTTTCCCAGGCCACAGCAGAGAGCTGGATCGGAAGAGGAGCAACCGGCACTAGAACCAGCACCCACATGAGTATCAGGCACTTCAGGCCAGGGCTTTAACCCACTGCGCCACAGCGCCGGCCCTTCAATACTTTCATTTTTTTAGAACATTCTTGGTCTGGTAGAGTTCTGCTTTAATAAACTCCAACATCCACAAACCCCGGTTTCAGTGATTTCCCCTTTTGTCTTTGTGTGTCTCCTCCCCACCCCCCACCCCCCGCCCCCATACATGCCCCTCTGAACAGTGTCCATAGAGTACGGATTATGTCATCCATTTGCAGGGATCCTCCTACCTCTTCCATCTCCAGTTTCCTTCTGTCTTCACAGGGAGTCAACACAATTCAAGGCAATGTTTGTTTCTTCTCCCTTCCCTCCTTCCCTCCCTCCCTCTTTCTCTCTCTCTCTCTCGCACTAAAAGACATGTCCTAATGTCCTTATAATGTTCTTGTTATGAATATGTGGTTTTCTTTCAACAATTTATTATCGTTTACTTCCTAAAATTTTATTTATTTTAAAGGCAGAGAGAGAAAGAGAGAGAAAGATGTGCACATAGAGACAGAGATCTGTCAACTATTGGTTCACTCCCTAAATGACAAACAGCTTGGGTTGGGCCAGGCTGAAGCCTGGAGTCAGGAACTCAATCACGTTCTCCCACATGGGTAAAGGAACCTGAACCATCACCTGCTGCCCCCCAGGGTGCACATTAACAGGAAGCTGATACCGGGAGAGGAGTCAGGACTCAAACTCAGGCACTCCAGTGGGGAATGTAGATATCCTAACCAGTGGGTTGGCCACTAGGACAAATGCCTGCCCCTTAACAATATTAATCAAGAAGATAAACTATCTTACTAGGATTTTGCAGTTGTATAGAGAAATTATAGACATTGTATGAGGGAAAGGAAAATATTGTTTTTAATTATAAAATTCTGCTCAGATGAATAATTATACCGAAGAATCAAATACAATTTAGAGTAAATTATTTTCTCCTATACTTTTGACACTGGACAGTAGATTTCCTTTGTGCTTTACATAATGTGCATTCTTTGGGAGTGGCAGTCATTCTTCAGCTCACAACAGAGTGCTTTAATTATCATGCCAGTGCTCTAACCCGCTCCTACTCTCTACTCCTGACCTGAAAGTAAAGAGAGTTTTTCAGAGGCCTAAAATATAGTATGACCTTTGGTTACATACTGAAAACAATCTGATTCACCTAGTTGAAAATAAATGGGTAATTTTAATTTTATTTGACTTTAACAAGCCTCATGTGTCTAATACAATTTTCTGATTAGAAACATTCTGATCTTGATGACATTGCTAACCCCTCTTGTAGATAGGCATTGTTGCTTCTTTGCATAAATGTCTCATGATATTTGTCTTAAAACTTGTCTATCTTCAGTTACCCTAAGAAAGAGATTTTTTTTTAACAAAAAAGCAGAATATGTTCTAGGTATGTTTGACTGTTTTAGAAACAAACAAAAAATATGAATATCTTACTGCTAGGTCTACAAACTCACACCCATACCTGTTTGCACACAGATGAAAATGAACACATATGTACATGCACACATGTACTCACACACGCATAAGTACACAAATGCAGAAGTTACATTGTTTCCAAATATCCATATCGTAGGTACCTTGGCTCTATGCCTGTAGTTTAAATCCAAGTTGCTAGAGAAATTAAAAGGGTTAAATTAAAGGAGGGGTATGAGGGAGATCTTCCATCTCTTGGTTCACTCCCCATGGCTGTGACAGCCAGAGCAGAGCCATGCTGAATCTGGGGCAGGAACTCCGTCTGATCTCCTACACGGATGGCAGGGACCCAAGTACTTGGTCATTATCTGCAGCCTTTCCAGGTGCATTAGCAGGAAGCTGGGTTGGAAGTGGAGCAGCTGGGACTTGAACCAGCACTTTGTTATGGGATGTGGGCATTGCAAGTGGCAGCCCCGTCACTTGCACCCAACGCCAGCCCCAGACATGTTTTTAAGACCGTGCGGCCTCTCACCACCATCTCTTCCCTGTGCTTTGACAGTTGGTGATGCTCCAGTAGGTAGGGCATTCCATCCATATGAGAGGCAGAGCAGGTGATACAGAGCCAGCCCAGTCCTGTCTGTAATGCAAATAAGCGTATGAGCAAGAAGCCAGCTCTCACTGTTTTAAGGCATTAAGATTTTCAGAGTTTTTTTTTTTTTTAATATTTTTGTTGTATCATACCCTGATGCAGTTGTTAATCTCAGGAACTGAGAAGTTTGATATTCATATGACACAAATAAAATGAAAGAGAGAGAGATGGGGTGGGGTTGGGGGCTGGGCTTGGAGAAATTATTTGTAGGGGCCCGTGCTGTGGTGTAGTGGGTTAAATTGCCACTTGTGACATGGATGCTGGCATCCCATATGGGCACCACTTGGAGTCTGTGTTGCTCTACTTCTGAATGTGCTTGGGAAAGCAACAGAAGATGGCCCAAGTGTTTGGGCCCCAGCACTCCCATAGGAGACCAGGAAGAAGCTCCTGGCTCCTGAGTTTAGTCTGGCCTCACCCTGGCTGTTTAGGCCATTTGGGGAATGAACCAGCAGATGCAGAATGTCTCTCTCTCTCCCTGCCTCTGTAACTTTGAATTTCAAATAAAAAATAACTATTAAAAAAGTATTTGTAACCACCACAACAAATAAAATAGCATAATACCATAGTAGCAGATAAATGTTTTCATAGTTTAGCAGAAAAAATAGAATTAGATACACATTTAGAAAGCATCTGTTTTGCATTTTCAATAAAAATATATAATAAACTAGTAATTCATGAATAAAGGGATTTCAATGAATAATCTGATTAAACAAAGGAAAGGAAACTGTAGGATGAAAGTAGATGACAGTTGAGACTAAAAGTTTGAAGCAACCAAAAATATTTGGAGATTAAAAATGCAAGAGAAACTAATTTTTATTGCACAAAATAATGGGCAGAATTGATGCTAGAGAAGAGGCAGAATCTTGTAATAAGCACTCAGTGCATCCTCATAAATATGTAAATGAGCAAGTGATTTCACTAAAACAACACCAGAAAAGCTGATGATTGTTCATGGAGACAGTTGAAATACATGCAAAGAGTGACAGATACGGACACGTGAATATCTGGCTAATTAGAAATGGAAAGTTAGTTCTTTCATGCCTGATCATGTCCAGAGAGAAAATGGGAAATATTCAATATGAGCAACAAGAATATTTTAGCCTTAAATATGAAAATGTTTCAGGAAAGAGAGGACTATATGCAGTTAGAAACTTTTTTATGTGGTAATCATTGTCCATGAAAAGATAAATGATCAAAATTGATAATAGGAAAAATGATAAACAAGAAGATGCTAGAAGGAGGTCAAAGAATGATCTCCACCGGGGCCTTGGACACAGACAGATTTCAAAGTTACTTATTTCAAAATTTCTAGCAGATAAAAAGAAAAATCTCCAATGCAATTCACAGTTCTAACACAAAATTGAAATTAATGCAGAAAACAAACGGAGAAATTGTACTTTGATGTCAGCTAAAATCTGGACACTCAAGAGTCCTAAAATAATAATTGGAATTCAATAAAAATATAAATTGTGAATAAATTAGCTTGAGTGTAAAATAGTATATCAATAATATATCTGTTAACAGAAAATACAATATTGTTTGAATATGAATGTATCGCAAATGTGTTTTGATCAGAAAATGCCTGATAGGGATATTCTTTTGGGAAGACAAAGAGCCTGTTTTCAGAATTTTTATTGAACACTATGCTGAAGTATCTATGCAATACAAAGAAAATGGAAATAAATGGCAAAAACACTGAAAAGGAAAAAAACAAAATCAAAGCCATATGATTTTCTATGTTAAAAGTACACTGTTAGTTTGTAAACAGTGTAAGACAAAAATCAAATGATTTGACTTTAATGAAAGTTATGAGATTTAGTAGACAAACTGATACATTATCCAGGAGAAAAAAAATGGTTAAAAAACTAAATATAATAAATTTGAAAAGTCATTTTAAATGCATAGACAAGCTGATAAATGTCAGGAAATCCTTGTTAGCTAACAAGGTATGAGGCAAGATCAGTGCAGGAGAGATAGTGAGTTCTCCTGGGTACACAGCAGGGACTTCTGATTTTCATAGACCATATGTTATGGGAAGAGAATGGATAGGCATAAGACTCAGAGCATGTGCAAGGTGGGAGAGCCCGTGGAAAGACCTACTGAGCTGGTCCAATGAAACACAAAACATGTAGCCATAGGAAAGCTGGGCATTGTGGTTTTCCTTCTCAGCACTGTGTGCAGCTGACAATTTGATCATTGAAGAAGAAAATGGAGATGGGGAAATGGCAAGTCCTGAGGTGGGGTCAAATCCGGATGACTATCATAGTATTCACCAATCATGTTCTCTTATCAGAAATCAGCTGTGTGGGCAACACTGATTAAAAAGATTAACTATCACCTTTCAAATATGCAAGTTAGAGAATTAAAGTTTCATACCTTTTATGATCAAATTACTATAAAATTAAGAATTGAAGAGAATGCCCTGTTGGAGCTACTGTAATTATATTTGTTTAAAAAGAGGAATTAAATAACCCATTTAAAATAAAATTTAAATAAAAATCCATTAACAATAAAAAAATCCATTTAAATTTAAAAAATACAAATATTAGGTTACACATGGATGACTTCAATGCAAGACAAGTGAGGTGTTTATGGAAAAAATTAAAACTAATTGGAATGATATTATAAAATCTATAAATATTGAATGATCCATGTAAAAGGATATAAAATATCAAGGATTTTAATATATTCAAATTAATTTAAAAAATCCAATTAAAAGCCCAACAAATATGTTCCATCAGAATAGAAAATGTTATTCCTAATTTTAATAGAAGAGAAAGGTACAAAATATAGGCAATTTGCAAATATAGAATCCGTGTCATTGTAAAATGATCATGTGTACACTGAGGGCAGAGCTCATCATCAGTGTTAACTGTACCTACCACAATGCAGTATCAGAAGTCAAGAAGTAGGAGGAGCAAGGAGGATAATGAAATACAGACACATGTATCTATATCTAGGATATATATTTCATTTCTAGCCATATTATAAGCATATAAATAAAATATAAATAAGAATCACCACGAGAAACCAATTCATGTAGAAAAATTGGAAACAGAAAGCTGGTAATATAAAGTGTTGGTGAAGGTACTGAGCAGTGGGACATCTCCCAGTTAGCTGGTGTGTGGTGGCAACTTTTAAAGCATATCTGAGATAATTTGCATCCCTGTTCTTTGGAAAAGTGAATCTTAGTGGACAGTTTAGAAAAATTATCATGCTAGGTACACAAAGACACATGAACAAGTTTTATATCTGTTTTTTTTTTAAATGAAAACATGGACACAGCATGACTATCAATAAATAGAAGAATGCATGAATAAAAATGTGTGCATTTTGGGTAAATTGTGAAAAGAGTTGATGAAGACATCCGTGCATTAGCAGAGAAGAGAAGCAATCTCAAAGTCATAATAAAGAACCAAGTAAAATAAGTAGCAGAGAATATATGCAGTGTAGTGCTCTTTATGTATTTTACTTTTTTATTTGAGTAACAGAAACACAGAAAGAACTCCTATCCACTATTTTGCTTCTAAAGTGTCCATAACAGCTGGGACTGGGCCAGGTCAAAAGCCAGGAGCAGTGTATTAAATCCAGTCTCCTGTGGAGTGGCAGGAACCCAACTGCTTGAGCCATCACTACTACCACCAGGGGCTGCACTAGCAGGAAGCTGAAGTTAGGTGCCAGAGTAGTTATTGAACTGAACTGACATATTCTGATGCAGCCATCCTAACCTGGCATCTTTACCACTAGGCTGAATACCCAGCTCTATATGTTTTTAAAGCATGCAAGACAATGTATATTTCTATATAATGTCAAGCTCATATGCAGTAGTTTGAAATAAACACTAATTTTACAATAATATATTCATCTTAGACAAGGGTAAGAAATACATTAAGGTACAGGATTCAACTATATGGTTAATATTTTGCTTTTTAAGCTTGTTGATAAGTACATAGATTTTTTTCATCAGCTTTCTTATATGTGAGCTTTTAAATGAAAAATAATCTTTCCTTCGGTATTCTCTTAAAATTTACTTTAATTGATAAAAGTCATATCATGCACACAATATGACTCAATATACATTGTTTAATGACTAAATGTAGCTAATTAACATATTACCTTACATGTCTATCATTTTGTATGATGAGAAAATAACATTTTCTAGTAACTTTCCAGAACATAGCACGTTGTTGGTAACTATGATTACCATCTGGTACAGTAGACTTACTCCTCTTATCTAATGAAATTCTGTATCCTTTGACCAACCTCTGCTTCCGTACTCTCAAGCCTCTGCCAACTGCCAATACTTTTTACTTCTATAAATTCACATATTTTAGATCCCACATATAGTAAGATCATGTATATTTGTCTTTCTGTCACTGACTTAGTTCACTTTGTATAATCTCCAGGTTCACCCTTGTTGTCCCTAATAAACAGAACCTCCATTTTTTTTATTCCAATGTGGACATAAGCCACATTTTCTTTATCCACTTCTCCTCTGAGGAACACTTAGGTTGATTGCATATCTTTGCTGTTGTCACTGCTGCTACAGTGGGGCTGTAGATTCTTCAACAGATGAGCTTTATTTCCTTTGTATGTATAAACTGAAGTGGAATGGTTAGATTATATGGTATATCATTATTGATTTTTTGAGAAATTTCTGTACTTTCCACAATTACACACTCATTTACATTTACATTCTCATCAATAGTGTACAAAGTTTCCTGTTTCTTCACATCTCTGCAAAACTTACTTTTCATCTATTTGATTTGATAATAGTCTAACAAGTGTGAAGTGATTTCTGTTTTCATTTCCCTGTTGGTTAGTGACATCGAGAATTTTTTTCATAAATGTGTTGGGCATTTGCATGTCTTCTTTCAAGAAATGTCTCTTCAGATTTTTGCCCATTTTTTTGTTTGAAAACCCAGATTGGTTTTTCTGTTTGTTTGCTATTAAATTGTTTGTGTTCCCTTTATGTCTTATAAATTAACCCCTTGCCAGATATATAAATTGAAAATACTTTCTCTCACTTCCACTTTGAATATGACCTTGTCTAAATAAGATTGGAGTTGGTGAACTCAAAAGGCTTCCATAGCCTTGGCAACTCATGACAAGAGCCCAGGGTGATTACTGATGCCATAAACAAGAGTGTCAGTTGTTAAGTTAACAACAGGAGTCACTTTGCACTTACTCCTCATGTAGGATCTCTGTCCTTAATGTGTTGTACAATGTGAATTAATGCTATAACTAGTACTCAAACAGTACTTTACACTTTGTGTTTCTGTGTGGGTGCAAACTGTTGAAATCTTTGCTTAGTATATACTAAATTGATCTTTGTATATAAAGATAATTAAAAATGAATCTTGATGTGAATGGAGAGCAGGAGATGGAAGGGTTGTGGGTGGGAAGTTATGGGGGGGGGGGGGGAGGAAGCCACTGTAATCCAAAAGCTGTACTTTGGAAATTTATATTTATTAAAGTTAAAAAAAAGAAAAAGAAAATACTTTCTCTCACTGTGTAAGTTGTCTCTTTTATTTCTGGGATGTGTTCTTTGCTGTGCAGAGCTTTGTAATTTTATGTAGTTCCATTTGTCTATTTCTGTTTTTGTTACTTTCTGGGGTGATAGCCAAAATTTCATTGCCAAGATCAATGTCATGGTACTTTCCCCCTATGTTTTCTTCTAGTATTGTTATCATTTTGATTCACTGTTGAGATTTTAAATCCACTTTGAGTTAAATTCTGTACAAGTATGTGGAAAAGGTAAGAATATTAATTCATTTTTTGCATATGTATATCGTTTTCCCAATAGCGTTTATTGAAGAGACTGTTCTTTCCCCATTGTGGGTTGTTGGCACCTTTGTCAAAACTAATTTGCCATAAATATCTGTATTGCTTTCTGGACTCTCTATTCTGTTTCGTTGGTCTATCTGTCTGCTTTTTAAATGGTTTAAAATTTGTGAAGTAGAGAGGGAGAGAGTTCATATGTGCTGGTTTATTCCCAAGATATCCACAGTGGCTGGGAATAGTATGGGATTAAATCCAGGAGCTGGGATTCCAATCCAGGTCTGGGTTTTGGTGACAGGAACCTGATTACCAGGTCTGCATAACTGAGAAGCTGGTGTCAGTGGTTGGAGCCTGGTATTTAACCCAGGTACCCCAGTATGAGTCATGTGCTTTTTAATTGCTAAGCTAAATGCCCAACCCATGAATTTTTTGAATAAAGTTATATATTTATTTATTTGATAGGGGAGAGAGTGACCCCTACACTCACCCCACCCCCAAACACACACACAGGGACTGGAAGAGAGAGAGAGCACCCATCATGGGTGGCAAGGTCTAAATTACTTGAACCAGGACCTACTGCCTCCTATGGTGCATTGTAGTAGGACGGGAATTGAGAATCGAAGTGGGACCTGAATCCAGGTGTTCTAAAGAAGGGGTGTGGGCATCTTCAGAAACATCTGCCCCTGATGTCTGTATGCTAATATCATGATTTCTATAACTTAATTCTACTTTGAAGTTGGTAGTGAGATGCTTCAAGCTTTTTGTTGTTTCCTCCTCAAAATTTTTCTGGCTATTTGGAGTCTTTTGTGGTTCCAACTGAATATTAAGATTTTTTTTTCTGGGGCCAGCGCTGTAGTGTAGTGGATAAAAGCTGCTGCTTGCAGTGCCGGCATCCCATATGGGCGCTGGTTCAAGTACCAGCTGCTCTTCTTCCCAACCAGCTTTCTGCTATGGCCTGGGAAAGCAGTAGAAGATGGCCCAAGTTCTTGGGCCCTTGCAACTGCATGGGATACCTGGAAGAAGCTCCTGGCTCCTGGCTTCAGATTGGCACAGCTCCAGCCATTGCAGCCAATTGGGGAATGAACCAGCAGATGGAAGATCTTTCTCTCTCTCCCTCTTTCTCTCCCTCCCTCCCTCCCTCCCTCCCTCCTTCCCTCCTTCCCTCCCTCCCCCCCTTCTCTCTCTCTGCCTCTCCTTCTCTCTCTGTGTAACTCTGACTTTCAAAAAATAAATCTTTAAAAATAAGATTTTTTCTATCTCATGTCAAAATGTCATTGGAATTTTGATAGGTATTGTATTGAATCTATAAATAGCTTTGGGTAGTACAGACATTTTGAGCATATTGATTCTTCAAATCCATGAACATGGGATATCTTCATTAATTTTATCGTCTTCAATTTCATTCATCAGTATTTTATAGATTTCAGGGCACAAATCTTTCATCTATTTAGTTAATTTTATTCCCAAGTATTTTATATTTTTAGCTAGTGTAAATGGGATTGTTTTCTTGATTTTTTTTTACAGATAGTTCAAAGAACATAGAAGTGCTTCCAGTTTTTGAGTATTAATTTTGTATCCTGTAACATTACTGAATTAATTTTTTACTCTTAACAGTTTTTCTTTATTCTTTATTTTGATGGAGTCTTTAGGGATTTCTGTATATAAGGTCATGTCATCTGTAATCAGGAATAATTTATCTCTTCCCTTTTGATCTATATATTCATGTATGTTCTTCTAGAATGTTTCACTTTTGTTGTATTTTTTTAAAGATTTATTTATTTTTTTATTTGAAAGAGTTACACAGAGGAGAGGCAGAGAGAGAGAGAGAGACAGAGAGGTCTTCCATCCACTGGTTCACTCCACAGTTGGCTGCAATGGCCAGAGCTGCGCCAATCTGAAGCCAGGAGCCAGGAACTTCTCCCTGGTCTCCCACATGGGTTCAGGGGCCCAAGGATTTGAGCCATCTTCTATTGCTTTCCTAGGCCATAGCAGAAAGCTGGATCAGAAGTGGAGCAGCTGGGTCTTGAACTGGCACCCATATGGGATGCTGGCACTTTAGGCCAGGGCATTAACCCACTGTGCCACAATGCTGGCCCCTGTATTTTTCAATTTTATTTGTTCTATTACTCAAGTATATTGCTCTATTTCCTTCCTGTAGTTTAATTCCTTCCTTTCAATAGCCAGTATGATCAGCTTTGAAGTTCCTCAGGGTGTATAAAAATGTAATGACCTAAACAGATTTTTTTAAAGAAAGAACTTCTTGAATTTTACTGTATTGTTTAAGTCAGTTTTTGCAAGTATAATAAAAATTATAGTCTTTATAAATTATGATCTTTAGAGAACTGACATTTCAAGCAAATTTGTATATTTGCTTGTCATTTTATTAGTTGTAAACCTACCATCAGCCTCTCAATTTCTACTGATCCAGTGGACCCTGAAATCAGTTTTTTAAGATACCAGTTCATTGTTCATACTTCCAATTACACAATCTCACAAGATTCAAATTATGGTAAACACTGTTCTGTAATACTTGTATGACTTTGGTCATGCTTGTGCGTGTTCTGAGTCATATCATGTTTTCTTATAATTAATTGCAATCAAAGGATATTGTAATTTCCTTTCTGGGAATTGTTTAGTACAATACAGTTATAATTGCATGGGTTTGGTGGGAAAACAAAATGATGTTCAAGCACAAGTTTCTACCTAAATATATTCGGAAACTTTATATTAAGTAGAGTTGCACAATTTATTTGCTCTTTCTCAGAGCCTTTTATCACTTTTATTTTATGGAAATAGAATCTACTAGATGGAAATAGGATCATTTTATAATCTTTTGGTTTTTGTTATGTAGTTATCTTTTTAATTTTAGGCATACTCAGTCACATTAAATATATTTGCCGAAGAATTCTGTTGAGAATCACTGTTGTGAACTTCATGGAGGAGAGGGGGCTGTGGATGTTCATGTTTGCTTCTGCTGATTCATTTTCCATTCACTTGCTAAGTCTGTCCACCTTTCAACCTCTACTGCTATGTTTAAATGGCACATTGTACAGTGCCCTTTAAATTAACACATCCAGTGACTTCCCTTAAGTGTTTATCTTTCTGACAACTGTGTGTCTTTTGAAATTCTTAACTTTTAAAATTTATATTTACATTTTCCTTAATTTTAAATTATTCTCCCTGTTTTTTTTAAGCATGGAAGAGTCTGTGCCTTTTTAGATAAATTAAGCAAGACATGCATGAGAAACTCAAAAATACTGTCTTTGCTCTATCTTCCACTGTTATATTCACTAAAAAACAATGTTTATAGGTCAGTAAATATCACTACTCAGCTCTTTATGTAGCCTAACAAAACTATAGAAACATATTTATAGTTGTACAAGGTAGTTTTGGCTTTGTTTCAGCATCAATAAATATCAGACAAAAATATACATTGTACATTAAAATGTACTTTTTGAATGTAAGCCTGTATAATATGCTTCTAAGTAAATTCAGATAGTTCTAGTATTTTTTTTGGTTTAAACATTTTATATTTTAATATCGTATTTGTATTTTTTCTGTTCTAATATACTTTTTGTACATAAGAAAATTCCCAGTTGTTATTCATTCTCCCTGTGTGTGTTTCCTTTGCTTATGCTGTTTTGAAGAGTAAAATAGAAAGAAGAGAGGAACATAAGGTCAGGTTAGCCAGTGCTCCACCCCTCTGGACAATCCCTGTTCCACCGACAGTACTTCTTGGACAAGAGGGACTTCTGCTCTCAACTTTGCCCTTTGCAGAGCCCTTTCTGGCCGCCTCAGGCTTCTCTCTGTAAGAATTCCAATCACGGAGCTTGCCTGTCTGTAGCACACGTAGTCCCTTCTTGACTTTGATTAGGGTATTCTGGATTCAGGATTCCTCCAGGACATCTATGAGTCTTTTCCTCAAGCTGTGCTCCCAAAGGCACACTGCACTGAGATTGGCCAAATGATGCTTTCTGTTTCGTTTTGTTTTGGGTGAAGGACTGCATAGATGAGGTGGATTGATTGGCAGTGTGTTTTTTCTGGGGTCCAGATACATGTGTCATAGGTTGCACTGGCCGGATCTATGTTGGAATAAAGGTAGATGAGCCCACTTACACAGCTGGGCCTGGGAACAAGCAAGTTTTCTGTACCACCATATTGTAGTGCAAAAACTGGAAAAACTCATTTGAACCTGGCAATTCAGGTCCTTAGATAGAGGTAAAGTAAGTAAAGAAATAAGCCAACAAATGTTATGTTATATATTTATATTTAACAGATTTTATATGTGTGTGTGTGTGTGTGTATGAGAGAGAGAGTGGTAGGCAGGCAGGCAGGCAGAGAGATCCCAGGTACCTGGGTGTGGGGTACTAGCATCCTAGTAACATGGCTAAACGCCTGCCCTGAGATTATGTTTATTTTTTGAAGATAAGAGAATATATTTGAATAGTTTACTGGCTCAAAATTTAATAGAAATGCAATATATAATATATGTAATGGGGGCGATATGAGAGTACCGATTCATAACTTGTGCCTGAACCCTTGAAGACCTTGGGGTGGAAGAATTATCCTAATATTTACGTATTTGTCTACTCAGTACCTGTTAATCTGGACTGACCTTTTGGCCTGCTGTAACCTCTAGAGTATAGCAGACATGGCAATGTGGCTTAGCGAGACCTGGCAGCTGTTACTTTTGTACTTGGGAGGAGTCAACCACCATGACCAGGGCCACTGTGCTGTGATAGATAGAAGCCACGTGGTGTTTCTGAGGCTGCTATCTAAGGGTGTCCCCTTTGAGAAGTAATTAATGATTCAGCAAGGAGTGCAGTTAGTTGAGAGCTTCAAGGTGAAGCTTTCTCGGGATCCATCTTGCTGCTCAAGGAAAGGCCATGCTTTTTGTAGTCCAAGTCAATGACTCAGCAAAATGAGGGGAGTAGGTTCTAGCAGTTTCTGTTCACCAGGACAATCTGTGCTCTGGAGCCCCACACTAGGTAGACAGGGTCTTTGTCCAATCTGCATTTCAGCCAGAAACTGTCTACCCATTCAGCCCTCTGCCCCCTTTGCTTTCATGGCATCACAGTCAGAAAGCATATTCTCTCCAATTCTCCCTCCTCTCTTTTAACTTTCAGAGACATTTTCCCTGCAGAATTGCTTCTAATTTTCACTCTGTCTCAGCATCTTCCTCCCAGTGGACCCAGTTGATACAGACACTGAGGAACTAGCCGGCAGCAGTAATGCACGATACAGTCAAGTGATATTAGTCGAATCATTCTGGCCGGTCCCCAGGTGTTTAAACCCTAACTGATGCCACATAGAGCAATGACAAGCTGTCTCCTCCAAGCCATCCCTAAATTAGAATCCTAAGGAAATAGTAAATGTAATAGTTTAAGCTCCACAAGTTTTAGGAGTAGTTTGTAGCAGTGGATAACTTGAAACAGAAATTATTACTCAGAGTGGGTGATGCCATAGCAACAGTATCCAGAAGTTATGGCGTTGGCTCAACTCATAACCTTTATATTAGATTTTTAGACAGGTAGTGCATGGGCCTTCGTTGGTTCTTCTCCCCTGGTCCTTGCAAATGTTGCACATAGGTCTTTCATTGGTTCTCGTAACAGTTCTCTTCTCCTTTGCCTTGAATATTCTCAGATTCTCATCTACTTTCTCCTGTTTCCTTCTCTGTTGGTTAAAGGTCAGCCCCTTCCAAAAATAGCCTTTGTACCCTGGAGCAGCAACTCCTCTGGGACAGGGCTGGTGGCTTTCTCTATTACATCTTCCAAAACCGAAGGCTTTTCTTTTTATTTTAAAGATTTTATTTATTTATTTATTTGAGAGGTAGAGTTACAGAGAGAGGGAGAGACAGAGAGAAAGTTCTTCCATCTGCTGGTTCATTCCCCAAATAGCTACAGTGTCCAGAGCTGAGCCAATCTGAAGCCAGGAATCAATGGCTTAGTCTGGGTCTCCCATGTGGGTGCAGGGGCCCAAATACTTGGGCCATCTTCCACTGCTTTCTCAGGTCAGTAGTGGAGAGCTGGATCAGAAGAGGAGCAGCCAGGACTTGAACCTGCATCCAAATGGGATGCTGGCGCTGCAGGCAGAGGCTTAGCCTAGTACTCCACAATGCTGGCTTTTCAGTGATTGCTCAGAGGGTAATGGAAAATAATAGATGAAAAATGGTTAAATATGAACCTGCAATACCAAAGGTCAGAGTGTAAGAGGTGCAGGTAAAATAATTGAATGGTGATGTATTTTCTGTTACGTTCATGTTTTTCTTCCAACCGAAGGTACAGGCCCGCCTACTTCACCAGGTTCAACCCAGCAGAGTTCCCACTAATCACAGAAACTTTCTTTATGAAGTTGTATGAGTGTTGGAGTGTATCTGTCTGAAGCTTAGACCAATACATAAACTTAAATGTATGTTTAATTTTACTTTGCAAATATTATGATTTTATTTGAGAGGTAAAGGGATACGCACACACAGCATGAGAGAGAGAAAGAGAGAGAGAGAGAGAGAGAGAGAGGGGTATCCATCTGCTGGTTTACTCCCTAAATTCCTGCAGTATTTGGGAACAGGCTGGGCAGAAACCAGGAACCAGGAACTCTATCCAGGTTTCCTGCATGAGAGGTAGAACCCAGTTGCTTGAGCCACTACCTGCTGCCTCCTAAGGGTCTGTGCCTAAGGACACTGGAGTCAGGAGGTAGAGCTGAGTATTGAACCCAGGTACTGTGAGACTCAGGAATTATAGACACCTTGACCACTAGGCTAAACGCGTACCCTATAAGCATTTATTTTTATTTTATCTCACTTCATTCTATGTGACAATTCTCTAGTAGGTGCCAGGATTCACATATGAGGTTCTCTTATCAACTTCTTGCCCTGGTGTGTGACTGCTGTGTAGTCTGTCTATATCCTGTCTAGAACTTTACATAAAAATTCTAACTTTTATTCTAAAATATTGCCTTTGCTTTGTGCAAAAATTTTATCCAAAAATATTAGGACTATGTTATTTATTTTATTTAAAAGGCAGAGAGACATAGAATTAGAGAGACAGAGATCTTCTTCCTGCTGGTTCACTCCCCAATGCCTACAGAATCTTATCTAGAGCCTGGAAATCAATCCGGGTCTCCTACAGGAGTGGCAGGGACCCACCTACTTGAGCCATCACCAGCTGCTTCCCAGGGTACACATTAGCAAGAAGCTAGATTGGAATCAGAGCCAGGGCTTGAACCAGATACTCTGATATGGGATGTAGAAGTCCTAACCATTGCCCCAAAGGCCTGCCCCTCTTGGAAGTCTTTTAGTGCTATTTGTTTAATTTCCCAGCATCTAAAAGACTGCCAGATCTTCCCTGTTTATTATTCAGATGTAGACAAAAAATTTATTGCCTTCTGTGGTATGTAATTTCAAGCACATGTTATTGTTATTACAAGCATTATGACTTTTCCATTAATAGGAATATTGGAGTTTTCCTACTAATAATAATATAAATTAATGGGCCATAAGCAAACATTTTGAAGCCAATTATGGTCCTGTGGTGAAAGATAGGTGTTTGTATACGTGTGTGTGTGTGTGTGTGTGTGTGCACGTTTGTGTGTGTAGAAATAAAGCAATAGACACTTATTCTCCTATACTATAATAGAAAACATGTTTCTAATTTTGTCACTCCTGTGGATTAATATGCTGAATGTTCTTTTTAAACACCAAGGATAGCTAATGGTAATAACAGATTAAGGCTTTACAATTTGATTTGGTAACTTGGTGATAAAAGCCAAAATGTATTGAGTTCCTATTAAGTCTTGACATTTTACTTGTTTATATAGAATTCTGACAATAATCTGTAGTTTTATATCAAGGCTTATTTTTTCAATCGAGAAAGAGGAGGCTCACATACTAGGTAGTATTTCCATAACTGTACAAGTGGTAAGGACGATCACCAGGCTCAAATCCCGCTCCCTCTACCTCCAAGTTTCACCCACTCATTTGCCTTATTTTACTCTTGACATTTTAAATTACATCAATTTATACATTTAGCAGGCCATTTAGGGTAATGAGAGAATGGAAAAGAGTATTGTGTATCTGTGTATGTAAGTGTGTACACTAGTACCTATAAGTGTGTATGTGTCCATGCAAACACACACATAGACTTCCCAATAACAAAGTAATAGAAGCACAAGGACACTTATCAGGAGAGAGCTTAGTGGAAATATGAGAAAAATGACAATTACTACTGAAAGCTCATCAAGAAGGGAAATTGTAAGGAGATACCAATAGGAGTAAACTTTGAGGGAAGCTAAAGCTGCATCTACCTTTATCCATCTCTAATTGACTAGAACCACTTTAATAGAGTTGCTTGCCACAATGTTGCTTCTTACACCCAACTTCTAGGATTTTCCTGTGGTAACACTAGTTAGTACATAAGCCTGAGAACATAATGAAGCATCAAGATGATATTTGTGATGGCCTCAAGTGCTTTTAAGGTAGTATCCAGTATTGTTCCTCCTTCAAATGCCCAAGAGAATATAATAAATTGGAAAATAAAAGTCTCAATACATGCTCCAGTATAGGAAGAATGGAATTAAGGCTGGAGAATAAAATTCACTGAGCTACAGTTTAATGTATTTGAAAAGAACAACTATGTAAGAAGAAACCCCAATAGAACCCTTAGACTAGTGTCCATAAGCTTAGCATCACACAGAGGGATTGTTAGAACAGATGGCTGGGCCCCACACTTGAGGTTTCTTATTCATAAATTTTAGATGGGGCCCAAGATACTGAGCTTAGGTTGGTTCTGCTGGGGTTGGAATCATGCTTTGAGAACCAGGTCCATCATGGAGAAAGGAGAGCTGGGGCTCCTGACAGGCTGAAGAAATCCTGGGGAAAATATCCAGGAGGCATCCATTAGGTAGAAAATATAATGTGTGGAGAGCAATTATACTACACACACACACACATACACAATCTCTGTGGAATTTATTCCTCACTTATTGTAAGCCTAGATGTTATGCAAGGTAACACTGATAGAATTAGCTTACAAGAACAATAACTGCTGAGCAGATATACTTGACCAAAGAGCAATCAATTGTGTTGTCTCAGGGAAAAGTCTTGGGTTTAGTCACTAGAAAGAGAATGTCCAAAGTTTCTAAACTGAAAGGAAGATGTATAATTTATTAAAATCTTAGAGACTGACTGCGACTTCATGTGACCTAATTGAAGTGAGCCAAGCACATAGCTGGAGTTTTAATCAAAAGTGGCAAAGGTTTCTAATACATTTCTGACTCCTGGTAGCCCTAATAATGGGGCTTGCTCTCCAAGTTAATGAAATTATAGTGACAAATGCAAATGAAGAGTATAATAATGAGGAGTAGACTTGGGAGATTCTATGAAGGCTTTTTGGAATGACTTATATATATTTTACAAATGAGGACAGTATTTGCCTTATAATGAAGAGTAAAGGTGTAGTATCTGTGTTTGAGAAAGATTTTGTCTGTTACTACCTATTGCTACTCCAGATAACTGTAGAAATCAATGGAAATAACAAATTATGTAATGTGTGTGTGTGTGTGTGTGTGTGTGTGTGTGTGTATAATTCAACTCATTAGTATTATGTCTGGGAAAAAATTTAGGCACCCAAAATAAGGATTTTGCCAAAACGCATTTTTTGGAAATATGGAACTGGCACAAGATGCTTCCTAAAACCATTTCTTAATATTTATTTATTCCTATAGATTTTTTTCTCAGGGATTAATGGCAGTAGAGTGGGAGGCAATGGAGAAAAATAACAGGAAAAGTATAGGGTTCTTGTACATTCTTTGTAATTTCTAACTATCAAATATAGAACAAATGTTTGCTGTGAATATAAAAATGTTCCACTGTTGTGTTTGTATCTGATCCCTTCCTTTAAAAATTGAAACATGTAGGTCTTTAAATTGATCATGTTCAACTATGGAAAATTTTAAATGTTTTATGCTGCTTTCCAGTACAGGTCTACAGAATCTCATGTAGCTCCTGATAATACTGGAAGCACTGGGCCATTCAGTACTCAATAAGAAAAAAACAATAAAAAACCAATTGTAAATCATACAATCTGCCTATCTATAAAGATGCGAAAAATTAAGACTTTTCTATGGTACTTAATTTGAGGCCTAACTAGAGAAATATCTGCAGAAACATGAGATGAAAATATAATGACTTAAATATACATCATTTTTCTTTATAAGGTAAAGGAACAACCACTAAAAAATTCTATATATGTTGGTTCAGAAGATATATTTCTATATATTCTCATCTTAACAAAATCTTCCAGAGCATGTTTTGACTCAAAAAGTAATTAAGTTAGAAACTAATGGAGATCATAGAAAGTGCATTAGTGGGGCAGGCATTTAATCTAGCAGTTAGGATGCCAGTTAAAATTCCCATGCCCCACGTGAGAGTACCTACATTCAGTACCTGACTCCAGCTTCTGACTCTAGCTTCCTGCTAATGTAGACGGGGGAGGCAGCATTGATGTTACAATTCATTTGATTCCTGCCACCCAAATGGGAGACCTGGATTGTGTTCTTGGCTCTCTGCTCTGGACCAGCCCAGCCCTGGTCATTGCAAACATGAAATGCAAATAGTGAATGAGCAGATGGGAGTTCTCTCTTTCTCTGTCTCTTTGCTTCTCAAATTTCTAAACAAAACTATACTAGAAATTATGCAATTAGTACAACTTTAAGGGTTATCTTCGCTCTTTAAAAAAATGCAGAAATGAAAATCAAGAGAGGAGAGGCTGCAACACCCAGTATCCTGCAGCGATAAAAGGGCGCGGTGTGTGATTGTCTTTCATGGATATTAACCCATTCTCAGTTGATTTTATGAATTCAGCATGATCACGATACCAGAATCTTGAAATGTTGATGGAGGAGAAAGATGTTCCTGGTCAATTTCACATATGCAAGCTGACATAAATAACTGCGCTAATAAAGAAAATATTAATTTAATTTTTACATTGGCATAATAATACATAAATAAGTGAGATTAATTCTCAGAGTGCAAAATGTGTTCAATATTACCATATCCATAATATGAAATTTTACCATTTGGTAGAACATAAATAATAAAGTAAATAATCTAATAAAGAAAAGAGCAAAGATACCCATGATTAAAAATCCCACAAGAATTAAACAAATTTAAGAAGTTCTTGGCAATGCAGTAAGACAGTGAAGAAGTATAATTATTATAATTGTTATAACCAATAATATAAAACTATTATTTTCAAATAATAAATCTCATGGAAATAAAGTTCAATGGGATGTTATAAAACTTGTAAAAGTTTTATAAGTTATAAAACTTATAAAAGTTATAAGGAAGTTATTGTTATAGATGTTAGGGTATAAAATTAACAAATTATCTTTAATCATTTACTATTAAATTAATCAGTGTACCTTGAAATCGTATTACCAAGAAAAATATAGGACCCATATGATTTTTTAAAAAATGAAAATTGATATAGATGATTAAGTATTATAGCACAATCAAAATGTGAATGATTTTTGAGGGGCATCTTGTATTTACAAAGTGGATTTCAAGTTCATTTGGCAGAAGCAATCAGAAGATACAGAATGACAGGTCTCCTCCTTCTCTTATTCCTTGTGTTGAAGTCCTAACCTCCAGTGGAAAGGTATTTAGAGGTTGAGCCCTTGGAACATAATTAAGATTATGAGATCATAAAGGTGAGGCCTACATAATGAGATTAGTGCCTTATAAGAAGTTACCAGAGCTCATAGTCTCCCTCCTCTTGATAACACAAGGAGAGACACACAGAAGTATACACATTGTTTAGTGGAAAGGATCAAGAAAATCTTCACAAATATAATGTAAATAATAAAAATACCCAAAGAAGGAATGAAATCAGCAATATGGAATAGGAGACTCCTGATACACCCTTAACCGAACAACACACCAAATCAACACCAATTCATAGATCAATTTCCTCTGACAGAAAAACAAACCAATTGAAAGACTCCTCCACATGGGTCGACTGAAAGAATATTCATAATCAAACAATTTCATAATCAAAAAGATTTTGAGAAGGTCAATAAAAGTGGGAAACCCTTTGCTGGAATAAGGAACAAAAGAGAGGATTCAAACAATACCAGATATGAGAGAAAAGTCATTATAGCACCGAGAAAGACAGAGTGTGAACAACTACATACCAATAACGTGGATATCCTACAAGAGATGGATACATTCCTAGAAACATATAACCTGCCGATACTGAATCATGAAGAAATCTGAACAGCTCAATAATGAGTAAAAAGATTGAGTCAGTAACATAATTTTCCACTAAAGAACAATCCAGACTTGGATGACATTATGGCTGAATTCTACCAAGCGTGCAAAGAATAATACCAATCACTCTGAAACTCTTTCAGAACATTGAAGAATAGGTACCACTGCTAAACTCACTCAAGAGGCCAGAGTTTCCCTGATGCCAAATCCAAACAAGGATGCTAGAAGAAAGGAAAACCACAGGTCAATACCTGTGGTGAACATGGATGCAAAAATCCTCAACAAAATGTTAGCAAACCAAGTTCGGCAGCGTATTAGGAGATCATCCAGCATAATCAATGGGGTTTATCCTTTAGAATGCAAGGACAGATCAACATGCACAAATCCATCAGTGTGACTCATTGTGTTAACAGAATGCAGAACAAAAATATGTATGAGCATCTCCATTGATGCAGAAAGAATTTGGCAGTAGTCTCATCCTATATCATTTCATTATAAAAATTCTCAGCAAATTAGTTATAAAAGGACTGTTCTCCAACAGAGTAAGGCCATATATTGCAAACCCACAGCCAACGTTATACTCAGTGTTGCAACGTTGAAAGCCTTTGCTCAGAGTTGAGGAAAAAGACAAGGATGTCCACTATCATTTCTCTACAGAACAGCAGTGGAAGTCCAAACTGGAATGATTAGGCAAGACAAAGGAGTAAGACATTCAAATAGGAAAAGAAGTTAAATTCTTGGTTTACTGAAGACATTATCTTATTATCCAACAGTTAAAACTCTACAAAAACTGAACTGAATAAGGAGACTCAGGAAAATCACAAGATAAAAAAATCAGCATCAGAGTCAGTAGCATTTCTATACACAAAACTACTGGAAAAATTTTAAAAAGCAGTCTCGTTTACTGTAGACAGAATGGTAAATTTAGCCATAGAGATGAAATATCTGTACACTTAAAACTATAACACTTTGATGAAAGAAATTGAAGATAATAAACTGCAAAGATATCCTGTGTTCATGGATCACAAGAAATAGTATTCTTATAATCATATTGAGTAGTGTCCATACTAGCCAAAAAAAGTCTGTAGACTCACTGAAATGCTTGTTGAAGTTCCAATGACATTCCTTACATTTACCGAAAAAAAAATACTAAAATTTGTATGGAACCACTAAGGACTTCAAACAACCAAAGCGATCCTGAGCAAAAAAAAAAAAATTAGAGGCACTATACCCCTGATTTTGGAATGTACCCCAAAGGTATGGTAATCAAAACACATGATACTGGCAGAAAACAAGACACATTAACCAGTGTAAGGGACTGGAGAGCACAGAAGTAAAATCTGGTACAATGGTGCTAAGAATGCTCGTGGTCTCAACAGCAAGTGCTGTTAGGAAAACAGGATGTACACATGTAGAACAATGAAATTAGACCTTTGTCTCACACCATGTAAAAAAAGAAAAAAAAAAACTCAAAGTGATTTTGAGACTTAAATATAAGGCCTGAAACTCTCAAACTGGTAAGAAAACTAAGGCAAAGACCTCCACAAATTGGTCTTGAAAATGATTTCTTGTCTATTATCCCAAAAGCAAAATGAGATATATTTGAATTACATCAAAATAAAAACCTGCACAGCAAATGAAAGAATCCAGAGAGTGAAGTGACAACATATTTTCAAACCATGCAAGTTAGAAAAGGCTAATATTCTAGATCCATATAAATAAAAAGGAAAAAATAACCCAATTACAAAATGGGCAAATGATAAAAACAACTTTTTCTCAAAAGAAGACATAAAAATTGCCATGCTCAATAAGACTTGCCCAAAACGGTAGAGTTAGAAACGTTCCAGGGGATTCCAATTCAATCCCATCAAGGTGGCATGTACCAGTGCCATCTCACTAGTCCAAGTGATCAATTTCAGTTCACAATTGATCATAAGGATAGGACTAAGAGTCAAAGGGATCACATAAGCAAGACTAGTGTCTGCAAATACTGATAGAATTAAAAAGGAGAGGACGATCCAACATGGGAAGTAGGATACAGAGCAGACTCATAGAATGGCAGATGTCCTAAATAGCACTCTGGCCTCAGAATCAGCCCTTAAGGCATTCGGATCTGGCTGAAGAGCCCATGAGAGTATTTTAGGCATGGAAATCCAACACACTCTGGCAAAAAAAAAAAAAAAAAAAAAAAAAAAAATCAAATCTCTGTGAGTGAGATGCCAGTGGAAAGAACAGGTCATCAAAGAAGGAGGTACCTTTCTCTGAAGGGAGAAGAGAACTTCCACTTTGACACTTTGACTATGACCTTGTCTAAATATGATCAGAGTCGGTGAACTCAAAAGGCCTCCATAGCCTTGGCAACTCATGACAAGAGCCTAGGGTGATTACTGATGCCATAAACAAGAGTGTCAATTTGTTAAGTCAACAACAGGAGTCACTGTGCACTTACTCCCCATGTAGGATCTCTGTCCTTAATGTGTTGTACAATGTGAATTAATGCTATAACCAGTACTCAAACAGTATTTTTCATTTTGTGTTTCTGTGTGGGTGCAAACTGTTGAAATTTTTACTTAGTGTATACTAAATTGATCTTTGTATATAAAGATAATTGAAAACGAATCTTGATGTGAATGGAATGGGAGAGGGATTGGCAAATGGGAGGGTTGCCGGTGGGAGGGAAGTTATAGGGGGGAATAGCCACTGTAATCCAAAAGCTGTACTTTGGAAATTTATATTTATTAAATGAAAATTTAAAAATTTCCATTAAGTGTAAGAAAAAAATCTTTGACACAGCAAATCATTGAAGAAATGCAAATTAAAACCATAGCGAGAGATTTCCTTGCCCCTAACAGGATGGCTATTATTAAAAAAGATGAAAGATAAGTTTTGGTGTGGGTGTGCAGAAAAGGCAGCCTTTGTACACTGTTGATGTGTGTAGTACAGGCTTTAAAAAAACAGTATGCTGGTCCCTCAAAACACTAAAAATAGAAATATATGATTCCACTGTTACATTTGGATGTACGTCTAAAGTGAAATCAGTGTGTTGAAGACAGGTCCCCCATGTTCATTGCGACATTATTCATAGTCACCAAGATGTGGATTCAACTTCAGTGTCCATCCATGGGTGGAGGGATAAAGTAAACGTGGTACAAATATTCATTGGAATCCTATTCATCTTTAAGAAAGGAAGGTCTGTCATTTGGAATAACTTGAATGAATGAAATAACTCAGGCACAGAAAGGCAAATACTGCAGGACCGCATTCATTATGTGGAATATAAAAATGTCATGAACTCATAAGAGAAGGTAGATCATGATTACTGGCAGCTGGGTTGGGGTGAATGAGAAATGGCAAGATGTTTCTCAAAGATAGAAAGTTTCAGTGAGACGGGAGGAATAAATTCTAGTGATCTATTTGAAAATTGCTAAAGGAATACATTTGTAAGTGAACTCATTACAAAAACTTGGTAAGAATGTGTGTCAATGATTATGTTAATCAGCCTGATTTAATCATCCCACAATGTATCAGAACATAGTTTACCCCATAAATATAGTTCATTCCCTTGAGTATGTGATCAGATGTTTTGTGCCTAGTCCTTCAAAACTATCTGATTTATGATTTCTGTTTCATTTACTTTGCTGAAAACCCATAGGTTCATGGAACTGCTTTCATATGAGTCTTAAGAGACCACAACTTAAGAAGGCTGCTGGCTGGCGCTGCGGCTCAATAGTTAATCTTCCGCCTGTGGCGCCGGCACCCCGGGGTTCTAGTCCCGGTTGCCCCTCTTCCAGGCCAGCACCTGCATGGAAGACCAGGAAAAGCACCTGGCTCCAGGCTTCGGATCAGCACGGTGCGGCGGCTGCGGCAGCCATTGGAGGGTGAACCAACGGAAAAGGAAGACCTTTCTCTCTGTCTCTCTCTCTCACTGTCCACTCTGCCTGTCCAAAGGAAAAAAAAAAAGGCTGCCATGCATAGAACTGTTGGGGAGTTGTAATATGTAATCTTCTGCTCAGCTAGACACATATGACATGTAGTGACAATTTTAAGACATCCCTTAAAGAACTATATTCAAAATTCCCAAGAGACAAACACCAAATATTTTTAAAGTTGCTTAAAGTAAATGAATAAATGAAAGGAGATATGAGTGTTTTTATAATTGCCTGTTTTTCTGGTGTAAAGTAAGTTACCTTTATGTGGGAGATCATCAATATGTTTTCAGGGTGTTCTCTGTGGATCGAAGAGGAAAATGAATGACTCTCTGTTTTTCTGTTTGATTTGAAGCTCTACAGACCTCGCTAGGTAATTTCAGTGTGCATCCAAGACAGAGACATGATAAAATATGTGCTGCTTTATTATTGTTTTAAAATTTTGATCAATATATGGCATCCTAAAATACTTCTAATTTTATGGGATATAATACAATATTTCTACATGCATACATATAGGCAACAAGCTTTTCCATTTTTTTAATCAATTCTTTGTGTTTATAGCCTTTTAATTTTTTACTTTAAACCTCCTTGTGTCTTTGAAACTTCATTTGTGTTCCTGATGAAATTCCAAACTTCTCAGACTCTGAGAAATGAAAAAAAAAAAAAAAAACTTTTCCACACTCCTCTTTTAAGACCCAATTAAATCAAAAGAAAATAACACATTTGTATGTACACACACATGTGTATGTGTTTCAAATTTTTAGGGACAGTGTTTATTGGAACCATGCTTCCATACCTATTACCTGCACATCTATATTGATGCGTAATATTTAATTCTATGGTGGAGCTCAAATACTTGGGGTCAACAACACTGATGCCAAAAGTAAATATTAGTAGTGCACATAGTTTTGAATATAGAGATATATTATTTTTGCAGAATTAAAACTGGTTATTTTCAGAGAATTCTAAAATTCAGAGCTGTGTTTTTTATGAGTAAATTTTAAAACAAAATACTGCTTTCGGGGGCATCCCATGTGCTGATACAAGTCATGGCAGTTCTGCTTTGATTCAGCTCCCTGCCAATGTGCCTGGAAAGGCAGCAGATGATGGTCCAAAAATTTGTGGCCCTGCCACTCAAGTGGGAGACCAGGATGAAGCTCCAGACTCCTGGCTTTGACTTGGACCAGACCTGAATGTTGCAGCCATTTGAGTGAACTGGCAGACAGAATAACTCTCTTCCTCTCTTCCTCTCTCTCTGTTGCTCTGCTTTCAAGTAAGTCAATCAATCTTAATGTTGTTTAATTTATTGTACTTTGATAATTAGGTGCAGGTGTTGGTGTATTATACTATTATAAAATAAGAATTAGAAAAAAAATCAATTAGCTGATCTTAAAGTTACACTGGAAATATGTTTGCCTAATTTTGTATCTGGGTGATAAGTAATAATGCTGAGTGCCCTATATTTTATTTAAAATCAGTATATTGCATTAAGAGACATTAGAGTGATAATAACTGTACACCACTGTAGTTTCTTATTTTGTAGCTTCCCGCCTTGTTGTTTGTTTATTTTTTTGTAAAGGAAAAAGAATTTCAGAAGAACTACCTTAGGGGTGTTTTAAGTTCCAGTTGATTTCTGCTGACCAAGTCACCTGAATTTATGTGTAGATTGTGGTGTCTGTTCAGAATATGATTTGACATAAGATCTATATCAAATACTTCTTCAAGGATTGAGTAATGCTGTCAACACTTGGCATATTTTAAGGGCATTTTGTCAGTGAATGAAAGCAAATTCCCATAGACTGTCAACCCAGTGTTTACTGGGTTACTTTCCATTTAAATCCTTTCCTTCTTCCTCATCCTCAACTCTTTAGCAGAGGAAAATATGTGTCAATAAAAGCCTGAAACTTTCAAATGTGCCCAGTGTTTCGCAGTCACCCAAAAGTAAAAACAGTGTCTGTGAATGTGATCACTAAGTATTCTAATTAGAATTGGGTGCAGGAAGGTAGAGAGATAAGTGTGAGAAGTGGGTGCAGCTCTTTCAGAAGCAAGAATAAGCCTGGAGTAGGAGACCGTCTGTAGGGACGCTGATCCTACTTTGTAACCAGATCGGTGATTCGTTTGCTCTGCCAGGGTACACCTCTATTGACTGTTGAAAACTTTTCATTTTCTGTCTATTCAGTTTGGGTAAGGCCTGTTGCCAATGAATTACTCAGTGACATTTCACTTAATGCTCAATAACCTAAACAACTCATTTTCTAACTTTTTTTCCTCTTTGCTTATTTTCCCCTGGATATTGCTCCTCCATGTTCACTTCTTTGTGCCATTTTGCCTGCCTGCTGTTTAGTGTAATAAAATATTCCTCTATCTAAAATGATTTTTGTCAAATAATCCCAGAAAGGATTTTCTTTTGTGCCAGATTCATGTTCTTCTTCTCTCCCCTGACGTTCTTAAATTATGACTGTGCGTTTTCTCTTATTTCTTTCCATGAGAATGAATGATTCAATGAACAGGAATGCTCGAGTGAGAACTACCTGCATTTAGATAGTGTGGTGGATCCTGCTTGCTTTCCTTTATTTTATAGGCAATGAAAAAGACTTTAATTGTAGCCGTGCCTTTTAAATTAAAATTAGCCGTAGTTCTTAATGGTTCTCAAAGTATCACTTTTGTTTGTGGTTTGCAATACCATTTAGAATTCATGTTACTATGAAAAAGCTTTGGGGCACTTAAAAGATATCTTATTGATAATACTTACTGCTAATACTTAAACTTTTAAGATACTTTTTCACTGGATGATGTGAACTGGCAATTGTAGTACTTGTCAAGAGAAAGTGTGAAAAAAGGCTATTATCTTAATTATCTTAACGTCCCTCTTGTCTTGGATTGTGTCTTAGTGTCCCTATGTTATAAAGGCAGCCACAGATATACCATGAAAGGCCCAATAGATAAGCATTAGACCCAATTATATGACTTGAACTATCACTCCCAGTCCTCTTTCTAAAGAACTAATTGTGGCTAGAAATGCACCTTTCCTGTTAATAGATTTCTGATAGTCTTCATGTACAAAGAGTTAAATCTGTTGCTTGAAATGAGGATTTTGGATTGTCTCACTCATTGTAAGGACAGAAAGAAATAAACATAAATAAATGCACATATGTGATGCAATTAAATATGATATTTGAAGTGTGTTTAAATAATTAGTGCTTGTTTTTTCTATCCTTTATGACCAATCATGTAGAAATACAGTGAAATATTAAGTTAATGCATGTGTTTGAAATAACAGACTTCTTGCTATTTTTGACAGTTTTATGATCTATTTTTAGGTGCAAAAATTTTCAGACAGACAAGGAAACTAAGAAGTTTAACACTTTATTATTTGGTTCTTCTCTCTCTCTTTTGTCCTTGACATCCTCACATTGATGAACTTTGGTGGTCCATAAAAGTGCTTTGTATAAGTTAGACAGGACAGTACTTAGGTTTGATGAAATATAGAGATGCAAATAGCCTATGGACATTTGTATAACTGTATATAATTTGTATAGTAAAATATATAATGAGGAGGAAAGTCAGATATCTACTGGGATTTTTTTTCAGTGTTTTCCAAGTATGTTTTTCCATTTGATCCACAGAGTTTCACTATGATATAAGTAGGGAGTTGTTTTCAAATACAAATTTTTTTTTGACAGGCAGAACCAGACAGTGAGAGAGACAAAGAGAAAAGTTTTCCTTCTGTTGGTTCACCCCACAAATGGCCGCTACTGCCAGCGCTGTGCCGATCTGAAGCCAGGAGCCAGGTGCTTCCTCCTGGTCTCCCATGCGGGCGCAGGGCCCAAGCACTTGGGCCATCCTCCACTGTCTTCCTGGGCCACAGCAGAGAGCTGGACTGGAAGAGGAGCAACCAGGACTAGAACCTGGGGTGCCGGTGCTGCAGGAGGAGGATTAGCCTAGTGAGCCGTGGTGCCTGCCCAAATACAAAATTTTGACACCTTTAAATGTCTTACCAGAACTTCCATGGCTAAAGAGTTGGGAGAACTCGGTCTGAAACAGTGGTCTTAAGACTTAGTCCATGGCCATACCTGTTAAAATCTTCTACCTCTTCATTAAGAACATTGTGTGAAGAAGAGCATCACCAGAGCCCTTCCTGGACAGAATAGACTGTGAGTGGCTCTCATGAATTATAATGAACAGTGTCAATTAAAGACTGATGGTAGGGTGAATCTTTTTGAACTTTAATGCTGAAGACTCAATCCTAATACTTCTTCCCTTGATGTTACAGAAGTACTGACATTGTACCACAAAACAAATTTGAATCCATTCGTAAGATATCAGAAATTTAATTTTTGTGCCTTTGTCTCTCTTGGCTGTCGCCATCTCAAGGGTAAAATGGATATGCTAATTTATTGTAAGTTGCCTATTTTTAGAGTTTTGCCATGAAATTTTTTGATGAAATCTAAGAATATGACTTTCGTGTCATTTTTAAAAGTTGATAAAATAGTATGGCCTTTTTCCAATTCTGAAAATTTCTGTAATAAAAGTTAGACTGTATTTTCTTAGATAAGAATATTAATCTGGTGGGGCTGGTGCCATGGTGCAGTAGGTTAATCCTCCACCTGCAGTGCTGGTTCTAGTCCCGGCTGCCCCTCTTCCAATCCAGCTCTCTGATGTGGCCTGAGAAGCAGTAGAAGATGACCCAAGTGCTTGGGCCCCTGCACCCACGTGGGAGACCAGGAAGAAGCACCTGGCTCCTGGCTTCAAATTGGCATAGCTCTGGCCCTTACGGCCATTTGGGGAGTGAACCAACGGAAGGAAGACCTTTCTCTCTGTCTCTCCCTCTCACAGTCTGTAATTCTGACTCTCAAATAAATAAATAAATAAATAAAAGAATATTAATCTGGTTTAAAAAATTTTAGATAGAAAATAGGTCTGTGACCCCAATATTGGTAGAGTGTGATGTTGCACATTTTTAACTTCAGCACAAGGGAAAAATGTCTCAAAAAAACACCTCAATCTTAACTTGACAAAATACAACCTTCAAAAAATTGCATTCTGTAATTACTCTTGATTAAAGAAGAATAAAAATTAAAAGTATTTCACAGTAACCAAAGGGCCCTCAAATTCTCATGTGTTAACAGACCTGCTTTCAATGTGTAGGTGCTGATTGAAGTAGGGGACTAGTTATGCCATGCTGACAATTTTTGATTAATATCCTTTTTCTCCAATTTGGCAAAGATCTAATCAAGTATTTAATTTCTAATCTGATTTCATTTTGGTTAATGCTACAGTAATCATTTAGGAAATAGAATACAATGTAGCATGTCGCTGGTTGAAAGGTGCTCTCAATAATATAGTTGAAGCATTTGTTTTAACTATGTGTTACCACTAGCTGTATGTGAAGCATAGTATGCCCAAGTAAATTGAAAAGTGACAATGGAGTTCCATTAGAACCCAGATGATTAATTTTCAAATTAGTGGTCACCATGGGTTCACAGATACAGCTTTAATAAAAGAACCTTTCAGTAAGCATGCCAGCTACTCGCTACTCGTTGGGTTTACCTTATCCTGGAATCAGTTGACCTGCGGTATGCACAACCCATCTTGCTTGCTTGCCCAATCCAATTCAGTTGTTCCCCTGTTGAGCTTGGATTTTATACATTTAAACATTTTTCATTTTGAGTACATTTTCAGTAGCTCAGTCCTTCTGAAGTTAAAGTATTTTTGAAGACTTCAGTTATATCTGAAGGGAATAAGAAGATTGTTTTAATAATAAAGATGAGCTTTGAATCCTCCAAATTTTCTCTTCCAGTAGACGATTAGATAGAGCAAGTTTCACTCATGCATTTTTCTTTCTTCTGTTTTCAAATTTAGTAAAATGAGCACATACTTGGTGTCATTGAATAACAATACTCTTTTGCGGTTCAATCAACCACACTGTTGGGCAGCCAAAGGAGTTTAACATCTTGATTTCACTGGACTCTTGGTCAGCCTTGGTGAACCAGCTCACATGTAAATGATGATATGATGGTGAGCCATTAAAAATCGCAAGTGATTTATATGAAGTTGAATTAGCCAGGCATCCTTGGGGGCCTATCCTAGACATACTAAGTAGTCTCTATTAAACTTATTGTCTCAATCATAATTTCCAGACCTGTGGTTTTCTATGAGTCATTAATTTGTCCTTTATATAGATTATTATGAGATATTATACTGTTCTCATGGTTATAATGAAAAATGATATCTTCCATAAGATCCATTTAAAAGGAGAAAATGTTTGATTCATGTTTTAGTATCTAGGCAGAAAGAGGTAGTATATTATGATGTGTTATTTTTTTTTTCTTCTTTATACTGATTGAGCTTAAATTTTGTTGAGGTAGAGATAGAAGAAAATTCAATTCAAAATCAATTTTAGATATTTGCCTTCTAGGAGGAAGGGATAAGTTTGAGAAGACCTTTGAATTAGATTCACTCAATTTGGAATACCAAGTAAATGTATTTTATATATTCACACACACACGCACACACACACACACACATATATATATGCACATGTATGTATACATGCATACACACACTGATTAAACCCATTCTCTGGTGAATACTACAGCAATACAACCCTGATACACCTGGCCAATGGTCACATTTAATGAAGATCAGTGTCTTGCCTTTTCTCCTTCCTGTACAGTACTTTAATGTAAAAGTATTCATTGTTCAGACTCAGCATACTCTTCTATCATTCCTGGTTCTGGCTCAATGAGAATGCTTCTACGGTAATGTAAATTATAGATAACCTCTGCTGATCCCGTTGCTCAACTGAATTTCTCCCCCGTATTGTAGAAAACATAGCTTGGTTTCCATTTGCGCATTCATTTCAATTTCCTGCTTTATAAATATGTCCGTTTTGTGGATTTTATTTTCTACCACTTATAGCATCTGCCTGGTTTCCTAATTGTTTGGCTGAAGAAAATTCTTTAAGACATGCTCATTTTATTTCTGTCTGAGAAGCATGATTTTACCATTTTTTGAAAACTCTCTCATCACTGCTCTCTCTAGGGCAGGTATTCTCAGCTTCAATACTGGTCACAGTTTGATGGGTAATTTGAGGGCAGGTCCTGTGTGTTGTGGGAAGTTCAGCAGCTACTTTGGCTCTACCCATCACATTCCAGTAGTGTCTCTTAGAAATATTTTCAGATTTTGCCAGAAGTTGCGGTTGAGAATATATGAAATCACCTCTGATTCTTGAGTAAAACATGAATAAAAAAAGAAAGCTTTCCTAACAACAACAAAATAGCTTCTGTTAATTTATTCATTTAATACATGTTTATTGAATAGCTTGTGTAAGTGTGTGTTCTAGGTATTACAGATAGAGTTGTGAATAAGGTCAAGAACACATTTGCTTTTAGGAAACTTAGATCTAATTCCATTTACAGTCATAATGTCCCTATGCTTGGATACTGAAAACGTGCTTTGCTACTTCAGGAAAATTTTCCTTCCTGTGTTTTTCCCATTTTCTCCCTCTGTTCCTGACTTTTTGAATTTGTGAGTTAAATAATGACACTAGGGGCCAGCAGTGTGGCGTAGTGAGTAAAGTCACTGCCTGTGGTACCTGCATCCCATGTGGGCACCAGCTTCAGTCCTGGCTGCTCCATTTCTCATCCAGCTCTCTGCTAATGTGCCTGAAAAAGCAGCAGAGGATGGCTCAAATGTTCGTGCCCCTGAACCCATGTGGGAGACTCAAAAGACCTTCTGGCGCCTGGCTTTGGCCTGGCCCAACCTGGACACCGCGGCCATTTGGTGAGTGAACCAAAGGATGGAAGATCTCTATATATACACACATCCCTCCCTCCCTCTGTCTCTTTCTCTGTATACTTGCCTTTCAAATAAATAATTATTTAAAAAATTAATGGTCCTAATCATGGTAAAAGACTATGACATATATGCACACATGTATACACACATCATTTAACATGTCAACAGTTGACATGTAAGTGAAAATAGTCATCTTTAGTGTTGTCCTTTGTTATTCCTGGCAACAGAGATTACTCACAAGTAAAATTAATTCATGTGCTGTCTGATGACATTTTGGATAATAATGAACTACAGAAAAGATGGTGGTCCCATATGATTCACATAACATGGCACTTGATATTGCTGGAAGTAACCTGCATGTGTACTGTGTGTGCATGCTAAATGTAATCATGTGTGTAGATATACATATATTTACAATCAAGATGTTAAATTCCTTTGGCTGCCCAACAGTATGGTTCATTGAACCCCAAAATTATATTGTTATTCAGTGACACCAAATATATGTTCATTTTACTACATTTGAAAACAGAAGGAAGGAAAATATGTATGAATTAAACTTGCAAGAGAAAATTTAGAGTAGGATTCAAAGCCCATATACATGATTATATAAAATATTTGTATATATGTACATATGGTATAATTGTATATAGTACATAATACATGAAAATGGTAACAAATGACTATTATTGGTTTATGCATTTGCTATACTATACTTTTAATTATTATTTTAGAGTCTACTACTTCTCTGTAAAAAAGCTTTAATCTGAAAACAAATAAGGATGGAAGCAGCCATATTTATCTCTTATTTGCACTACATCTCTTGACTACATCATTTTCTCTTGTGCTTGTTTTAAGTTTTCCTTGTTTAGTCCATTGTAATACCAATATATACAGATTTCATGGCTAATGTTGCCAGGAAAGAGCCATATTGAGTAGTTTCCTGGAAATGAATTTGAAAGTAGTGAAGACCTACAGAGGTGGGAGATCAGTGATGGCTGTAGCTCGCCTTTCAGATGTGTCCCATTCCAGAATAACATAGTCTTGAAGAGCCAGAACAAGTTGATAGACTGTGTTGGGGAACTGTCTCATGGAAGGCAAGAATTTGAGAGGGGCCTGTCTCGGATGTGGAGAAACTTTCAATGACCTGGATTAAAGATGACACGTAGAAGCATGCCCAGATCAGCATGTGATTATCACAGCCAAACAAAGACTTTGTTCAAGGAAAACATTGGACCCCAGTGCATGTTGAAGGCTACCTTTGGGTGATTTAACTGATCCAAGAATCATCATGCAAGCCGTAATGCAAAAGTCAGGGATGAGTGTGCCGGTGCTGTTGTGTTGGCAACTGGAGATTTGGAGACTCTGCATAAGCCAATGGTGGAGGAAATGTCAGAGTGAATCTGGCAAATCTGTCAGGGCAATGGGCTCTACCATACTGAGAAACTATATGAGCATATAGAATATACATTGGTGTATGGCATTTAAGATGTGCTGGAAAAGATAGAGATGTATAAGACAAGTCCGAGATACCATAGTTTAACTTACGGGTGAGAAAGCAAGGCCACAAATACAATCATTTACATATGGTTCATGGGAAACCAATGTACCAGATCCTCAGTAAAATGAATTTTCTAAAAATTATCCCAGGAGGAAATATGAAAACAAAAGGTTTTATTAATAGAGGAGTATGGTGATGTCACTGTAGTAGGTAATGTCCTCACAATATTCCTACCTTTATCTCACCAAAGGTTTACATTGCTGTTTCAGCAAGTAGAAAGCATAGACCATTGGTGTCTGTGTAACTTAGTGAACTCACTACTGCAGGGATGATGGTAAAGGAAATACAGCTATTATGTCTTTGTCAATCAGAACATATTCCAGGTTATGTTCTAGAAGCTGATGGAGATCTAGAATCAAAGTGTAAGAGAGACACCACTCCTTCAGGGAGACTGTATCCCAGGGGAAAGAAAGCCAATAGACTATAGGGGATAAATAAGATAATGCCAGCTACTGAAAAGTTCTAGGTTAAAAGATAGCAGATTTTGGGGCCTGACTGAGTGGTTTTATGGGAAGGACTATAGGGAGGGAAAGAATAAATGCACACTTAGAGTGGGGATGATGATGTGATTAGTACAAACCTTAGCTGGGGACACTTTAGGACACAGGAGGAAGTGGTGAATTCGAAGAAAGATCTGGGCTGAATGAGTGGAGAATTTTGAATTGTAAGAAGTCTAGGTTTTTCTTCAAGGGTCATTTCTTGATACAGTCAGTCTTAAGTTTCTTGTCTGTACTTTGCGAATATTTTCTTGGAGTATCTCAAATTTTGAAAGAAAATATTTGCTTTAGAAAAAAATAATCAAATGAAAGGAAATGCCTGTGTAAAGATTGTGTGGATAATGAATCCAAATTAGTCTTTTCATTATTTCTTTTTAAAATTTATTTATGTATTTGAAAGTCAGAGGTACAGAGAGAGAGAGAGAGGTCTTTAGTCTGATGGTTTACTCCCCAAATGGCCTTTATGGCCAAGGCTGGGCCAGACCAAAGCCAGGAGCTTCATCCAGGTCTCCCACATGGGTGCAGGGACCCAAGCACTTGGATGATCTTCCATTGCTTTCCCAGGCACATCAGCAGGGAGCTGGATTGGAAGTGGAGCAGCCAGGAACAATGCCACATGGGATGCTGACGCTGCAGCTGGCGGCTTAATCACACTGTGGACCCCTCTTCCCTCTTCATCCTTCGCTTCTTTCCTCTCATCCCTTTCCTCTTATTCTTGTTATAAAGGAAACCCTTGTTGCCTCCTAACTATAATAGGCTCAAGGATAGTGGCCTGTGCATTATTGTGAAGGTTTCTAACTCTGAATATTAAAGCATATAGATTAATGAATGAACAGAAGACTGAAGGGATGGATAGATGGCAGGATCTGCAGGATCTCTGGCTCAGGACAGAATGTCCCAGAAAGCAATTGCAAGATTGGGGAGCCAAAAAGAGGTGATTAGACCAAGATGCCAAAGGGTGTTGCATAGAAAAGACCAAAAATGGGAACTTAAGAGGCAGAATGAACAATAAATACACTTGGATGTAAACTGAAAAATAGGTCCATCGTGAGCTTCATAAAATGTGTGTGTAGAATATTGACTTTCTCCAGTGTATGTTCTGGTCACGTTTTTAGCATTTTTGTTAAACATCAGCTGTATGTCTGTGGATTAATTCCTGGGCTCTCAATGCTGGTCCATTGGTTTATATGTCAAGTTTTATGTAGGTATGATACTGTTTTAACTACTATAGCTTTGTAGTGTGCTTTAATATGCCTCCAGCTATTTTTTCTAAGGATTGCTTTCATTATTCTGGGTCCTTTGTGGTTCCATATGAATCTTAGTATTTTTTTCTAATTTTATAAAAGAATGTTATTGGAATTTTGATAGGGGTTGCAGTGCACAAATATTTAATAATGTATTAAACTTATATCATTTTCCTGTTTTCTATCTCAGTTTGAAATGTCTTTGAAATTCTGAAAAGAAAATCAAAATGAAACCTGCTACATTATGTTTTTTTTTTGTTGTTGTTGTTGTTTTTTTTTTGACGTGCAGAGTGGACAGTGAGAGAGACAGAGAGAAAGGTCTTCCTTTGCCGTTGGTTCACCCTCCAATGGCTACTGCGGCCGGCGCTCTGCAGCTGGCGCACCGTGCTGATCCAATGGCAGGAGCCAGGTACTTCTCCTGGTCTCCCATGGGGTGCAGGGCCCAAGCACTTGGGCCATCCTCCACTGCACTCCCTGGCCACAGCAGAGAGCTGGCCTGGAAGAGGGGCAATCAGGACAGAATCCGGTGCCCCGACCCGGACTAGAACCCGGTGTGCCGGTGCCGCAAGGCGGAGGATTAGCCTAGTGAGCCCCGGCGCCGGCTTATATTATGTTTATCACAGCACTGTACATAATAGCTGGGATATGGGATCAAGCAAGGGGTTCATCATAAGATAAGTGGATAAAGAAAAAGTGGTATATAAATCATAAAAAGAATAAAATCCTGTCATTTGCAACAAAATGGATGGGACTAGAGGACATCATATTACGTGAAATAAGCCAGACACAGAAAGACACATACCATATGTTCTCAACTGCTGGAGAATGGAGGTGAGGGGAGGGATAGAGGGATTTTTGGATAAGAGGTACTAAATCAGAATCAAAGAGAAGGAATGAGTTGCAGTGGTTATACATATACATATATATATATGTATATAAAATCAGTGTATAAGTGTATATATGTATAGTGTTATATATAGTAGACAGATTATAGTTCACAATAACCTAGCATATATTGTATGAACAAACAGAAGAGAGAAGTTCCAGGCTTCTAATCATGAAGCCGTGTCAAAGAAGGGGAAATGTTGATTACCATTTTGATTAGTATATCTTGTATACATGTATTGAAATAACACACTTTAGTCTATAACCTTGTGTAATTATTAATACGTATTTAAAAGATATATGCATTTAAAGCTATTACAATAAGGGTTAGATTCAATATACTTATTCAAGAGCTATACCATATTGTATAACTCAAAATTAATGAAAAAGAACAATGTAGATTATTATCACAAATAATAACTAAATAATGAGGGTTTCATGTAATACAGTACTTATAGTTTCTGTGTGATTCCTTATTATATAGCAACATAAATTTAAGGTTAATAAGACTTAGAAATGCATTAATATAGCACAATCATTCACTTTATATAACTATTCAATATAAAGTGAAAAGTTGGCACTGTGTTTTCATTTAAATGTGAGAATACTCAATAGAGAATAAGCTCACAAACTGTTTCAAGTGTATTAAAAGAAGAATTGAGAAAAACATTTGGTAGATTTTAGGAGGAACAAAACAAACAATTTGGTATCAAAATGATGGTCAAAAGATGTTTATGAACCCACTTTTGGAAACTTTCAATTTTTGTAAGCTCTGAGATTCTGTCCTAAAGTACTTGGCTGTGCAAATCCACTTATGTGATTATGGGCAATTGTGGATACTTTCCCAAAGTGAAGATAGAAGTAGTTTGGTGAACAGTGTCCTATTTGAGCTCTGAGCCAAAAAGGAGCCTTTTTTTAAGGGAAAAGAACAGAGCAATATTGGGCAGGAAATAATATTGTGTATTGTCCATCCTTTGGCCCACACGGCAGCTGGATAGAGGCTGACTCCCAGACCCCACCCCAGGTCTTCTGAGCCTCAGTCTCTTCTGATGACCTATACAATGCAAGAAAAAAGCAAGAAGTCCTGCCACACTCTGCCCATGAGCCCAAAGATTGCTGATCAGCATTTCTTAAGCACATGATTCAAGTGAGAGCAAGCCAAGATTTGCCACTTCAAGTTTATTAGGGTTATTTTGGGTTATCCCTGAGATTTAGACAAGTGGCAGGATTAAAGAATGCACAAAGATCACTCTACAGTAGGGTGTTAGGAGATCATCTTGAAAGATCTACAAATGCAAGGAAAGAAAATGTTGAATTACCATATATTTTCTCTTGGAGACCTAGGAAACCTGAACAGTTTTTTTCTACACTTCGTCAATGCATTGCAGTTTCCCCTTTCAATTTCTGCCTGTTCTTGGAATATCTTCTGTCTCAAATTGCCAGTGCTCTCTCCTTCATCCCTCAAACCATTTTTGACTTTCTGTAACCTCTATAAAGTCATTCTCGAATTGTCAATAGGGCCTGGACTTCCTTGGCTGTGTCTTAGTCCTGACAGTGAATTCCTTTCCTTGCAATGTAAGTATTTATCTGGTCCTCAACACCCCAACTACTGTAATTTTGATGATGTGTCTGCTTTAACACCTCACTGGCTAATTCTGCCTCTTGTCTTTATTCTGTCCAGTGTGTCGTATTTAGTTAACTCTCGGGGGACTCTTTATCTCCATGGACATTAGCCACCAGGAATGTCTTGTGGTTCTATTCTTAGACTCATGCAGGTTCTGTCCTTCACTGGCCTAATGCTTAGGATGTAAGAATAAATAAACCTCAAGCATGACCCTTAGGGAATGCAGGACAGTTTCAGACATACAGATGTATGTACTGGCAGTGTGTGAACTCTCTGCTTGCCTGTTTGTTTATTTGCTAATGATAAACAGTAGCTGGAAAATATGACCGTGAGCCTTTTTTTCTGCTCTTTTGACAAGCCATGGCATATGAAAATTGACTTTTACGATTGTAGCTCACATTTATTGCTGACTAGTCACCAGGTGTGGTTCAAAGTGAATTACCTACATTAACCCACTTACTCTTCACTAAAGTCATTCTCTCTGCCATGTACTACCTCTGGCTGCATTTTCCTGATCAGGAAAGTGAGACCATAGGATTAGTAACTGGCATAAGGCCAATCAGTTAGCAAGTACAAGTGCTTGCCTTCAAACCAAGGTGGGCTGGCTTCTGACTTCATGAAATTCTCTGTGAAACACAATGTGACCCATAAAACAATGTATCTATCAGGATCTTTTTGATAGATGAACATAGTATCTACCTATTTTAAAATCTGATACCATTTTCCATTGTTCTAAATAAGAAGTCTACACTATGACCCATGCTTAGTATTGTGATAAATAAAATTTGATTCGGACAAACCATGTCCATTAGTTTGCATGTTGCCCATGACAGCTTTTTTGCTACAACAGCATGGGGTGAATAGTTGTGGCAGTGACCTTCTGACCGGCCATCTGAATCTTTACAGACAGTTTGCCAATTTCTTTTACAGGTACAGAATGAATTCATATCTTCTGTATTTTCAAAGGAAAATTGAGAAGTAATGCTTTCAAATACTGAGTATAACATTTTAGGTGAAACAATAAAAGAAAATAAAGTACATTTATCACTGTCCCACGGTTTTCAAATAATGTTAGTGAGAACTGGTGGATAAATAATTCTTTCGTAGAGCATAGGTGGTTTTGTACCATTCCTTTTTGTGTCTCATGATGGCATCAGAACAACTTTGCATGGTTGGGGTCACCATCAGTGCAGTAACAACAGTTGACATTTTCTTCTATGGGCCTTTCATGTCCCAAAGCTAAATAATACATTTTTTAGCAATTATTTAGTACAATCCAAAGTGCAAAATAAATTTACATGATAATTTATCTCTCATAATGCATACTTACACAGTAATTGAAAAGGAGAGAAAGAATGTTAGCCTTCTTTCAGTTACAATGCCACAACAAACTAAAAACAAGATACTAATAAGTCAGGTTTGTTTTGTTCTTTTACTTTAAGTGGGAATACATTCAATATTTATTTTGTTCCATCAATGCTTTTTATTACCTTTTTATTTCACATAAAATATGAAAACTATTCACTGTGTATATATTTTTAATACCTTAATTACTCAGCACTTCATTTGTTTTTAATAATTCAATGGATGAAATGAAGTCAAAAATAGAGTATTTTATTGTATATGCATTATTCTAACTTGGGAGTACATTTTGAAAATCAATTAATTGCTTGTGCACAGTGTTTTTATGTGACAAGTGAAAGTGTAATTAAGTGTAATTAAGATCAAAATAATGTTTTAAAAAAATTAAAGATAATTTTATTCTGCTGTTCATCTAGTCTGTGGGTTTGCATTTCTCACTGAAAAATATTGATTTGACTATTGATCTTATTTTCACTGACATTATATTAAGCCTGTAATTATAAAATAAATTGAAATTGTGTTACTGCAAAAATTAAAAGAATAAAAGGAAGGAGGGGGATTGAGGGAGTGAGAGAAGTATGGAGTTGTATCTATAAAATACATAAAACCTGTTCTCTTTATATTGAAAAAAATTAAAAATTAAAATTATAACAAAAAGTAGAATATTCAAGCTTTATCAAAATAAATTATGATTACTCTTATGTATGCAAATTGTTCCTTACCCTGAATTTCTGAAAGAAAATACCTTAATTTTTTCAAGGTTTATTTTATTTATTTGGAAGACAGTTCCAAAAAGAGAAAGAGAGACTGACAGATGGACAGAGGGGTCTTCAATCTGCTGGTTCACTCCCCAAATGGCCACAGCAATCAGGGCAGAGTCAGGCTGAAGTCAGGAGCCAGGAGCGTCTCCCAGGTCTCCCACATAGGTGCAGGGGCCCAAGCATTGAACCATTTTCTGCTGCTTTCCAGGCAAATTATCAGGGAGCTGGATTGGAAGTGGAGCAGCTGGAACTTGAACTGGCAACTGTATGGGATCCTGGCACTGCAGGCCATGGCTTAATCTGCTACATCACAGTGCTAGTCCTTTAAAGAAAATACCTACATAGACAGTTTATTAATGATGTTCATTGATAAAATACAATGGGAAAACAATTTGATTAGAAATTAGGAATTAACAGATTGGGTTCCTGTAGATGAGAAAGGAGAGTCTGTGCATTTAAATATACATAAATTTTATGTGGAGTAATTTAGATCCCTCATGCTATTTATTCTTTGAGGTTTAACAACTTGGTTATTCTGGATACATAGGCTACTTCCACAGTACTTTTCTCCACAGTATTTTGCAATTTCCACATTGTTTTTGAGTGCTTCCCTGGAGAAAGCCATGGTTTAACTTAGTTCATTATGAAAATGAGATTTCTTTATATTTTATAATTAGACTTGAGAAGAGTTACCTAACCTGTTTGTGTTTTGCTTTGGATATTAGGAATATTGTGTCAAATCTCAGGGTGCTAGATTTATTGTCATTACATAACTTTGGAAGGAAAGTTGATTTGATTTGGTTTGGTTTTGTAAATAGAATGAAAATGATGGATGACACTGCCTTTCCCAGAAAAGTGAACATGACTCTGCACCATCATAGACTCAGGAACTTGCTCCATGATACAATCTGAACAGCCTTATCAAATAATGATAAAGTTAAAAGTATTGGCCAAGAAGAGAATGGTATGTGAAATATAAATTTATGGCAAATTGTTGAAATCATATCATTGCAGCCTGAACAGGAGATTTCCGTTGCTGTCGTCTACTTACTTGTTACATGTTTACGATTTATCTCTTGATGGGCAGACTTCCCCAGGACTGATGCTCTTCAACAGACTTGTCACCTTTCTACTTGTGGTTCTTCATTCTCTTCAGCTGTTTTCTTTCTCAGTTATTGTTATTAATTCACTAGAAACATCGTAGTAGCTTCTTCATAGTGTTGTAAAATGGCAGTGAGCCAGCCAATGTACTATATTAGGGAGCTTCTAAAAGTTTGTGGAAGCTTGAATTAAATGATACTGTAAATTTTGCATGAACACTTTAGCAGATTTACTTATTTGTGTATTTATTTGAGTGACAGAGAGAATAGCTGCAATTGGACCAGGGTGAAGTCGGGAATCAGCAACTGCATCCAGGTCTCCCCAGGGTTGATAGGGACTCCAGTACTTGTGCCATCATCTGCTCCCTGTGCATTAGAAGGAAGTTGGATCAGAAGTGGAGTAGCTGGGACTCAGACTGACACTCCAGTATGAGAGGCAGGCACCGCAAGCAGTGGCATAACCTGCTGCCTCAAGACCCACCTGTTTATATGAATTTTTGAAGCCCAATTGTATAAACTCATGTTTGAACAAGAATTCTGATCCACACATCTTTTCTACCTCCTAGTTTTGTTTTTGTTATATTTCTGAAGAAGAAAGGGAGTTAGTTTTATTTTTATATTCAGGTCAAGAAGAGTGTTAAGAAGTATCGTGGGGGCCTGCACCATGGCACAGTGGGTTAATCCTCCACCTGTGGCACCAGCATCCCATATGGGCACCGGTTCTAGTCCCAGCTGCCCCTCTTCTAGTCCAGCTCTTTGCTGTGGCCTGGGAAGGCAGTGATGGATGACCCAGTTGCTTGGGCCTCTGCACCCCCATGGGAGATCGGGAAGAAGCATGTGGCTCTGGCACAGCTCTGGCCATTGTGGCCATTTGGGGGAGTGAACCAACAGAAGGAAGACCTTTCTCTCTGTCTGTCCCTCTCACTGTCTGTAACTCCACCTCTCAAATAAATAAATAAACTCTTTAAAAAAAAAAAAAACTATTGTGAGCCTGAGTGACAGTAAGTGTGTGTGGTTTTCTGCAATGGGCATCACTTTGGGGAAGAGGGAATGAAAGCAAAATGATTGCTGTTTACTTCTAGACTCTGCTCCTTTTCCAAACAAGAGATATGTGAGAATTATATTTTTATATAAAATATGTATTTTTTAATGCTTAGAACGGTGACAATTTGAAGTTATTTGATGGAAAGCTCAGTTAGTGACAGATATTGCAGAAATGTGAGAAATATTTGAACGAATCTATGCTAGCTAATTCATTTCACATACGGAGAAAGTGGAGGTCAAAATGGGCTATCTGGTCCCATGACAGGACACAGCATGTTATGATCAGAAGAATCCAGCTTTGGATTCTTATAGAACTGAATGCCAGTAATACCTTGTGTTAATTCTCTGATGTCCCAGGGAGTGTGATTTTTCTCATGTGTGCCTGTTTTCCCACCTGCAAAAATGGTGTCTATACACAGACCTGAAGTGGTTCTGCAAACATTGGAACAGTGAAATGCTTAATGTAGTTTTGGGATCAAGGATTAATTTCCTTTATTTTTAAGGGGTCCAAGAACTTTGATATTGAAAGCAGTACTTTTTGCTAGCTCCTTCTTTCTTGTCCATAATTCATACAAATCATATCACTCAATGAATTTAGACTGCTGACTCACAGACCTTGTGTCATAATCCTTCAGTGACAAAAATCGATTTGATAGAATGCGTTAGGTTGATGGGGACAAGGTCAATTGAGTTCGATTTGCTTTCTTTAAGTAATCAACTTTGTTCCTCTGGTATGTGGAGACCTTAAAAGGCCTGGAGAGTTTTAAATGTTTCTACTGTATAAATGTTTGTGATTTAGAGACAAAGAGTTCATTTAACCTCATTTACCAATAACGTTTCACCAAAATATTTTCTAATCATATTTCATGGGCATAGCTTAAGTGTCTTTATTCATTTTTAAATGATTATATCACTAGAAACTGGCTTTTAAAAAATCCTCAAATGTTCATAGCCTGCACATCTCAGAGAGGTCTTGGTAAATCATGTTATTTCTATGGACAGTTCTGTGACTCTGTCATCGGCTGCACCTACGCAACTAGCAAGTGTACTGTTTAAATATTTGCTTCCTTCATTTCTTGAGAATTGGGGCCAGGTCTGTTTTGCTCATTACTGTATTCTGAGTACCTGGTTCTGGTCAGGGCAAAAAGAAGTTATCCATTAAAATATATGTTGAATTTTAACGTAGCTCACTATCTCAGGAGTTTGGAGTAGAAAGAGGCAGTAAGAAGAGTTTGTAGCTGCAGGACATTCTGAGGCTAGTGCAGAGACTAGCTTGGAAGGATGCTTGGTTGGAAGTGGCTCAGTATAATAGATCCTTTTCTTATATACTAGGATGGAGAATGGAATATTAGATTACTAAACATTTGTTTTTGATATCCAGACTTCTATTTTGAAAGATGAAATGCAATTTACCAGAATGCAATTCATTGTCAGGTATACATTTGCTTGTTAGGTTGACCAGCAAGTATTCTTCAGGCACTAAACTTTTGTACCATACATTGCACAGGTAAGTATCATACTCTTTCAGATAAGTATCATACTCTTTCAGACTTTAGAATGCAACATGGGGACCCACAGGGCTCATGTGAAAATGCACTTGAATGTATCACTACATACAGTGATACATACTAATATATTGAACAAAGCAAGTAAAAACCTCAATTTAACATGTGGGGAGAATGGTTTCACAAGATTTCTAAGGAAGAGACATTAAAATTTCACCATGTCTTTGCAATTAACAACTCTGCTTCAACTCATCCATTATTGGGTTTGGAACCCAAATCTATACCATATGGACACAGATATATCACTCCCTGTCTTGGGTTTTGATAAGCACGTACTTTTCCCAGTGGGATTGATGTCCTGCCCCAAGGCCCATCATCCCTATTGACCAAGAAGCTGCAAAAGTACTTTTCCTTGCTAACCTTTTATTCCAGGAGAAGCATGTTGTTCATGCATCATAAGTACTAGCTAATTTCTTATTCTGGAATGACTGTTGAAAAATCTGTTTTTTTTGTAACACATACCCTGTATTTCTTCTAGGACATAGTTTAAATTTACCTTAGACGTGCCAAGGATTTTGGATCACAGATTTCTCCAGTCTCAATCCTCTTTGAGTCTTCTCTTCCCACCTCTCACTCCATTCCATGCCTTCTGGGTTTCCCACATAGATGACTTGCTCATGGATATGTATTTATGACAGCTGGGCAATAATAAGGAAGGAACAAAGCCAGTTTGTCATTAGGGATATTTCTTACAATTTTTAACCTTTAGAACAGAGGTTTTCATGATCAATGCTGCTGCTCCTCCGCATGCGGAGGAGCCGCACCGGACCGGATGCTTGTTGTTCCCTTTTTTACAAGTCCTTTCTATAGTAAAGTAAGAATAAGTAAACAGCAAACTCCCAAAGCAAGAATGAGTAGAGAGAAATGAGAAAGAACGAAGCAACGAACTTCCCCGCGAACTCTCCAACGCACTCTCCAACCAACCCACTCCACCATGCCATCTCTCTCCTCCTATATAGTCCTCTCCACCAATCCGTGCTCTGCTACCCACACACTGAGCACGCTGCTCTCCTCCAATCAGGAGCAGCTCCTGCAGCTTGTCAAGTTGGTGAGAGGCAGCTGGGTAGAAGCTGTTTGCTCCTCTCCCAGCGCCATATTGTGGGAGAGCAGATGTATAGAATAAGTCTTAATTCCAGTAACAGTATAGTCCGAGTTGCTCCCCACAAATGCTTTACTGTGAAAGGCTGTCCTATGCATTGTAGGATGGTTGACAGCACCCTTGATCATATGCTCTAAATTCTAGTAGCACCAATCCCGTAATTATCACAATCAAAAATTAAAAATTAACCTTGGTTTAGAACCAGTGTTCATGGTACTATCCATCCACTCATTTATTTCTTCCTTCACTCATTCAGGAGATGTTCTTTGGGTACCTACTTCATGTCAGAAAGAGTTTGGGTCATTGGGAATAAAATTGTAATGCATACAGACCAAACCTTTCCCTTTAAGGAACTCACATGTTTGTTGAGGGGAAGTGTAATAGGTTAAAGAAGTGAAATACAATGTCAATTCATAAAAAGTGCAGTCAATAGCAACAAAGCAGGAGACAGAGCACTATTTTAGATAAAACAAAATAAACCAAAAAAGTATCTCCAAAGGGGTACTATAAGCAGAAGCATAAAGGAAAGAAAGTTGCAGGTTTTATGAAGATCTTGAAAAAAAATCACTGAAGAAAGAAATAAACAGAATGTGGATAATCTGAGTAGTAACACACTTGTTATTACTGCCAAACAAAAATGTGAGGCATGTCTAGAGTCAAGTGAGCAAAACTGGGTTAGAATGGTGGATCCTAGGAGTGATGAGAAGTCATTGGAGAGCTTTGTGTGGGGCAGTAACAATCTGAAGTTCGAATCTGGAAGGGACTTTCTGACTATAAACGGAACTGACAATAGCAGAGAAACTAAGACTGGAACTGAAGAGACTGGTGAGGACATTTTCCTGAGGTGGTGAGAGGGAGATGATGGTGACTGGAGTTCAGGTGATGGTTAGGTAGTATTAGATTAAAAGATGTCATTGTAAGATATTCCTCACCATACCTGCTAAAGGAGTGCTCATTGGATGTGATTAGAAGGGAATGTACAAGGGCGACTCTGCCATCTCACAGGCAGAAGTATGTGAATCGGTGTTGATGCCATTGTCTGAAACCAGGAAGACCTGAAGGGGGAGAGGCAGATGTGGTAAGAGAGTATTTAATAAGAGCTCAGTTTGGGAAGTTTTAAGTATAAAATAGCAAATGGTGGGGATGTAGAAGATAAATAGATAATTTTACCTCCATTGTCTGTTTTGGTCCTCAGAACAACCCAAGAATGTATTAGTAGTTGATATAACCATCCTTTTGAAAAAAAAAAAAAAAACTTAAGGCTCAGAAATCTTGATTGAACTGAGATTTTTTATTCAAAAATTCAGACCATGAGACTCTGAAATAGTACCCTTAATTATACTTGCCAAGTATTACTGATGTTTTTATGTTAAAATCAAGCAACATAAATCATTTGCTGTTAGGCTTTGCAGCAAATTGAAAACAAGTACAGAAGCTGAAAACATTTGTACCTTGGGTGTGTGTATTTATTATCCTCTTTTTCTCTAGTGATAAAATCAAGAATGAAATTATGGAGCAAAGCATCTAAACAATTGGACTTACCAAAAGACTTACCCGAAGGCTGACTTTGAGTTTTACACATTCTCCCTTGTGAGTTAATGTCATATGTCATTGGAAGATTTTCATAAATAGTCCTCCACATGTTAATGCGTTTGGACCTTCTGTCTTCCAGCAATACAATGATTGTTCAGAATAGCTGAGGTCTTCTTCCTCAAAGCAATGTGGATGTTGTTTTACTCTGTCTTTATTGATCCAAAGGCAAAGAGGAAGGGTGACAGTGTGGGCAGGAGGGAAGGTAAGATGGGAAATATCGCCATGTTGCTAAATCTGTAGAGATAAATTATAGGAAATTTGTTTACCTTAACCAAACAATCATATTTGCTAACGAGAGCAATTAATATTCAAAAAATAATAAAAAGGATAATCTTGAAACAAAATGTCTTGAAGATTTACAACACTTAAAATGCCACTAGTGTGAAATGCTTTCATAATATCATTTCTAAAAACTTTATATGATAATGTAGTAGAATTAATATATATTATATATATATTATACATGATATATATGATATATGATAATGTAGTAGAATTATTAATATATAATATATATCCATTAATATATTAATGGATCATTCTATTCTAATTCTACCAATCAGGGTTCTTATAGGAAATAGTACAAATTGGTGGGCAATTAAGAAGAGTTTAATGAAAAGATCATGGTTAAAATACAATGAGGAGGGCCAGCATTGTGGCACAGAGGGTTAAGCTACCACTTGCAATACAGGCATCCCATTTCACAGTGCGTTTCGAGTCCTGGCTACTCCATTTTCGATCAACTTCCTGATAATGCACCTGGGAAGGCAGTGGAAGATAGTCCACATGTGTTGACCTCTACTACCTATGTGAGAGACCAGAATGGATTTCCCGTTCTCTGGCTTCAGTTTTGTCAAGATGTGGCTGTTGTGACCATTTGGGGATGGAAGATATTCTCTCTCTTTCTCTCTCTCTCTCTCTCTTTCTTTCTCTCTTTCTTTCTTCCTTCCTTTCTCATTGTCACTCTGCCTTTCAAATATATATATTTCAAATATATGTTTCAAATTTATATATATTTTAAAGAAGATTATTTATTTAAAAGGCAGCGTTACAGGGAGGCAGAGAGAGAGAGAGATCTTCCATCCACTGGTTTACTCTCCAAATGGCTGCAATGGCCGGAGCTGTGCTGATCTGAAGCCAGGAGCCAGGAGCTTCTTCCAGGTCTCCCACATGGGTGCAGGAGCTGAAGCACTTGGGCCGTCTTCTGCTGCTTTGCCAGGCCATTGCAGAGAGCTGGATTGGAAGTGGAGCAGTTCTGACTCAAACTGGTACCCACATGGGATGCTGGCACTGCAGGCGGCAGCTTTACCTGCTACACCACAGCACCAACTCTGTGTGTGTGTGTGTGTGTGTGTGTGTGTGTGTGTGTATTTTTAAAGATTCTTCAACAGAAGAAGAGGAGCACCACAGGGCCAGAAACACAGGAAGCCAGTAGCATCCCAGCCCTGAGAGAGGGATTTCAGAAATTTAGAGCAGAGCCCCTGTTAGTATAAGAGAGGTTATAAGCTGGGAACTGTGGCATCAGATAGAGGGATGCAGCAAATTGATGCCAACAAGGCAGGGGCAGGTATAGATTTCCAATTCACCCCCCTCTCCCTCAGGTATCTGCTAATGGCAGCGCCATCTCCATTGACCCAGCCCAAGCATAAACCAGATGTCAGGAGACCCACAAAGGCAGACCGTAAAAGTCAGGCGCCAGGGCACAGAGTGGCGTGGGGATGGGCAGCGTGTGGTTCTGGAAGAGCAAAGTCAGCACACTCAGTGTGCTTTTATGACATACAGACTCTTAACACCTTTCGTCAAATGTCCTTGTCCTCTAGTCATCTGAAATTGTTGTTTATTAACAGTTTACTGCCCTGGCCTCACCAGGGTAGTTCAGCCACCTTTTCTCAATCCAAATGCCATTCAGTGAATTGGGTTGGGAAACCATGTATTAATTTTTTTCCTGATAGCTAACTGTACCATCTTCTACTTAGTCTATAATAACCATGATATTGCAGTCTCTAGCTGGCTGCTTCTTTGTCTTGCAATTACTTAAACATCTCTCAAGGGCTGGTCTTAGCTTTGCTGTTGAAAGAGCACAGACTAGCAGCAAGTTGATAATTCTGGGAGGCACATTGTTGCCTAGATTATTTTCAATTCTTTTTTAATGCATGTTCATCAAAATAGTTATGCCCAGTTAAATTCTGTTAAAATGCCAATTTTATTTACTTTCTTCCTGAATAATTCCATGATAAATGTTTCAGTGTCATTTTGACATAATAGCATGCATCATAGCTAGACTTGTTAAACTTATTGCTTCACAAAAATGATTACCATAGAATAAGTGGTAAGAATTCTTTTCAGAATTGAAAATCTTGCTGTTATCTCAGTTTGATAGATAGGTATAGAAATATCACAGTGAAGGGTTAAAATAAAGATCATAACATAACATAGTTGAATTAGCATTTTTAGATATGGTAAATGAGAAGATATTATGTTACATTAAGAAGTTTGTTTTTGGAGAGCTGGCACATAGAAATCCTTTTTATGTCCATTTTACTAGTAAAACCTTATTCAAGATTGAATAACATTTTCAAATATCTAACTACCTAATTCATACCAATTTTATCTTCTTTATGAGAGATTACGAAATGATTGAGAACTTGTCAGATCTAATTCTAATGTACTTTTCTTTTATTAGGTACAATATTCACAATTTTTTAAAGATTTTACTTATTTATTTATTTTGACAGGCAGAGTGGACAGTGAGAGAGAGAGACAGAGAGAAAGGTCTTCCTGTGCCATTGGTTCATCCCACAATGGCCACTGCGGCTGGCACGCTGTGGCTGGCACACTGCGCTGATCCAAAGCCAGGAGCCAGGTGCTTCTCCTGGTCTCCCATGCAGGTGCAGGGCCCAAGCACTTGGGCCATCCTCCACTGCCTTCCTGGGCCACAGCAGAGAGCTGGACTGGAAGAGGAGCAACCGGGACAGAATCCAGTGCCTCAACTGGGACTAGAACCCGGGGTGCTGGCGCCACAGGCGGAGGATTAGCCTAGTGAGCCGCAGCACCGGCCAGATTTTATTTATTTATTTGACAGGAAGAGTTAGAGACAGTGTGTGTGTGTGTGTGAGAGAGAGAGAGAGAGAGAGAGAGAGAGAGAGAGAGAGAGAAAGGTAGGTCTTCCTTCTGCTGGTTCACTCCCCAAATGACTGCAACAGCCAGAGCTGCACCAATCCAAAGCCAGGAGCCAGGAGCTTCCTCCTGGTCTCCCATGTGGGTGAAAGAGCCCAAGCACTTGGGCCATCCTCTGCTGCCTTCCCGGGCCATAGCAGAGAGCTGGACTGGGAGAGGAGCAACTGGGACTAGAACACGGCGCCCATATGGGATGCCAGCACCGCAGGCAGAGTATTAACCTGTGTCATGGCGCTGGCCCCTCACAATTTTTAATTAAGATATAATTTTCCCCCTTTTTTTAAAAAATAAACTATATCAATATAGAAAGCTGTGTTATTCCACTGTTTGTTACTTTAACTAAAGTACACAAGAGGACTTTCTTGGGAAAGGAAGGTATGTTTGAGCTTACAGTTTAGAGACTGAAGTTCTGGATCTTGCAGCCCTTTGTAGGCTGGCGTCCGTAGACGCTGGCCATGGGGATGCAAAGGAATGATCTCGTGGTGAGCCAGGAGTTAGCAGAACATGCAATCAGATACAAAACCTCTCTTATGAGCCACTCTATGAGGGCACATACCCAGTGATACAAAAACCCTTCCCATCAGATCTCTCTCTCAGATGCTGTAATTAGATCGAGTTTCCACCCTTAATCCATCAACCATTAACATTGACATCAGGGGCCACCACAGTGGCTCACTTGGTAAATCCTCCACCCGTGGCACCGGCATCCCATATGGCGCCAGGTTCTAGTCCCGGTTGCTCCTCTTCCAGTCCAGCTCTCTGCTGTGGCCTGGGAGGGCAGTGGAGGATGGCCCAGATGCTTGGGCCCCTGCACCCACATGGGAGACCAGGAGGAAGCACCTGGCTCCTGGCTTTGGAGTGGCGCAGCACTGGCCGTAGCGGCCATTTGGGGAGTGAACCAGTGGAAGGAAGACCTTTCTCTCTCTCTCTCTCTCTCTCTCTCTCTCTCTCTCTCTCTCTCTCTTTCTCTGTCTATAACTCTACCTGTCAAATAAATTAAAAATTGATATCAAAGTTTAAATGTCTACATGAGATTTTTTGGAAGTAAGTCCTACTTAACCCACGATGGAAATTTGAATGAAATGTGTTCTGGATAACTTATTACCTAGAGTAGAGCTCCTTGAAAATATCCTCATTGGTTTTGTCTTTACTAGATTGTGCTTACCATGTACATATCTCTTCTACTTCCATTTTCTCTGCTTTCTTGATCACCTTCTCATATCCTGAAAATCCTTTTCTCTTTCATATGGCCCTAAAAGTGGACATGGTGTAAGTTTGAGAGGAGGAAACTCTTTTCATAGTAAAACTGAAATTTCTGTTTGATCCTTTCAGTGCATTGTTATATATATTGATGTTGACAAAATCACTGGTGAATAAAATTGCTGGCATTTTAGTGCACAGCAAGGGAGCTAAGTGAACTGTACTGGGGTCAATGTATTCTTCATGATCATGTGATCACTGTGGGTTTTTTTTTGTTTGTTTTTTTATATTTTTAAAATTTTGTATGAAAATAGGGGAGAGAAAGGAGAGAGGGGAGAGAAGGGAGAGAGGAGACGGGGGAGATGGGGAAGAGAGAGAGAGAGAGAGATCTTTCATCCTCTGGTTGACTCCCCCAAATGCTTGCAACATCTGGTGCTGTGGACCAGGCTGAGGCCAGAAACCTGAACTTCACCTGGGTCTCTTATGTGGGTGGCAGAGAACCTCCTTCTTCATTTACCACACTGCCGCATCACAGGGTGTGCAATAGCAAGAAGCTGGAATTGGAAGCAGAGCCAGGACTTGAACCCATACACACTAATATGAGATGCAGACATCACAAACAGCATCTTAACTGCTGTATCAGGCACCCACTCCTGTTAGTTTGTAAGCTGGCTTTTCTTAAGAATTTTTCCTATGAAGTAGTAAAATGCATTCCTTTTACTAGGTCTCAAAACGTGAATAATATCTTTTAATATTATAGAGACAGAAAAGGTAGTAAGTCTAGAGTACTTTTACTACCTACCAAGTCATAGCAGCTGTCTACAGAAAAAGCCCTTACATTGGCCTTCGAATTGCAGGCCAAATGTCTGTTTTTATCATAGAATGTCAGTTGTACTTGGAAGAACAATGCATAAACTATGGTTATTTATATGTGGATAATTGGCCTAATCAAGCACACTTGTCATTTCAAGGAAAAACTCAGTATTTACTGCCAATGATGAGATTAAGCTTTCAAGTGAAAATTAGAATTTTGGAGAATTTGAATATGGTACCATGAGTGAGATGGCTTCCTGATTCTTAATGAGATTTCTAATTAAATTGGTCGTGGTTTAAGTGGTTTAAAAATCCATAGATAAATAATTGATAGTTAATATAAGGAAATATATCAATATTTGGAAAATCAGTCTAGCTCAGTAAACCAACTCTTTTCTAAATGAGCAACATACAGGCTCAAAGTCTTAATGTTTACTCAAAGTGCAAGCTAGTCTACTTTAAAATAGTTCATTTGTATGACTTCAAGGTGCATAAAGCAATCAAACTTTACAAAACTACCACTTCTCAGATTTTGTTGTAGTATCAAGTATCTATAATTATCTGCCAGAGATCTCAACAGCACATTCCTTGTCTAGCATATACCTTTAGGATACTGATGTTATGTCATGTAATTCAAGCAAAGCCATCTGTTGTAACAGAATGAACATCAGAACAAAGAGATTTTGTATAATTGCACAATAGTGCCATTTTTGTTTTGTAAATTATAGATTTTTTCATCAAATACTTAACATAAAATGAATTTATAATTGACATTTTAAGTGAATAAATATTTAGCAATTTCCCCATGTTCATTTCTAATATGGCAAGTAACAGTAGACATAACTCACATAAATCAAACCTGTTTAAGGTTTTTGGTAATTTCTAAAAATATAAATGGATCTGACCAAGAAGTTTGAGAACTGTTGCAATAGGTCAAAGCCATTTTTAGATGCTTTTGGGGGAGAACATTACAAGTCTGTGAACCAAGGTGGCCTTTCCTTGCCATTCTCTATAAAGAGTGATGAATTTAGTTCTGAGAGTAAAAATTTTTTGTGATATTTTAGAGTATGTTTGAATCTCTTCCAAAATAACAAACATTGAATTCGTGTCATAATTTACTTTTTAATCTTTATATAAATATTTTGAGTCCTGAGTTGAGAAAACTGTGTGCTACTTTGTTTATTCTGCTTATTTGGATATTGTATAAATGTGACTGTATGAATATATATTTTTATACTCCCCTTCTCCTTAGTCCAAATGTTACCTCTACACCCTAAAACGTTACTTTTTCATAGTAATATACCCAGAACACTATTTTTTTCATAGTAATATACCCCGATTCTTGTGAAACAAATTATTCTGATTAACTTTTGGGGGGCACATTTACTAAAAGTGTAATTTTTCTATTTATAAGAAGTAAACCTCTCCCTACGTTCTCAGACTCTTCAATTTATTATTATTTTTTCCTACCTCTGTCTGAAACCTTTAACCCTGGATCTCTCCATGTAATACCTCTCCTGCGTGAGACACAGTACTTTCACATTTAAATTTTTCTGTATAACCTCGACTAACCTTGACTCATTGAAACAAGATTAAATGTAATATATTTTGTAGCATTGTTGTCTTGATTTTTCGGTAGAAAATGACTTGGTACCAAAGTATATGGTCTTGTCATCACAATTTTTTTTTATTCCTTCAGCATTTCAATCACAACTAATAAGAGTCAGCCCTTCTAATAATTCCCCTACTTTCCACTTATTTAAGTTTAGAATTGGGAAAGTGGTAGTATAAATGAAAAAAAAAGGATATTTTAAAAGTATGTATTTTATTTATTTGAGAGGCTGAGAGAGAGTGGGAAGGAGAGAGAAAGAGATCCTCCATCCATTGGTTCACTCCCCCACATGCCTACAACAGCCAGAGTTAGACCAGGCCAAAGCCAGGAACCCAGTGGTCTACACAGGTCTCCCATGTGGCAGTCCCAACTACGTAAGCTGCAACCTCCCAGGGTACACATTAGGAGGAAGCTGGAATCTGGTGCACAGCCAAGACTTAACCCAGCCACTCTGATAGGGAATGCAAGTGTCTTAAGTGGAGTCTTTACTAAGTGAAATGCTTACCCCAAGATGATTTTAAAAGGTTTTGGAAGGAAGATTGAAAGCAGTCACTTACATATTAGTAGGATGAATAAATACACAGTGATTTGTAGGACATGAACATTTTGGTTGTAGAAATGTTTTAAGAGGCAGTGGTTTAACCACTTGTCAAGACAATAACTTCTGGGGCTGGCACTGTGACATAGTGGGCTAAGCCTCCGCCTGCAGCACCACCTTGCCATATGAGCACCAGTTCCTGTCTCTGCTGCTCCTCTTCCAATGCAGCTCTCTGCTATGTCCTGGGAAAGGAGAAGATGGCCTAAGTCTTTGGGTCCCTGTACCTGTGTGGGAGATCTAGAAGAAGCTCCAGGCTTCTGGCTTCGGATTGGCCCAGCTCCTGCCATTGTGGCCATTTGGGGAGTGAACCAACAGACAGACGACTTTTCTCTCTGTCTCTCTGTAACTCTGCCTCTCAAGTAAAATCTTGCCTCCCAAGTAAAAAAAAAATCTTAAAAAAAAACCCTGCTGTACTACAAATGGCAGTGGCAGTAGAAAGTGTTTGGTGCCAGACACTGATTTGTCACTCATTTGCAGATAGGGAGAAATTATATAGCTTCTTCATGGCTTACTTGCAACTGGATTCCAAATCAAAGAAAATAGAGGTGGTTATACTCAAATGAGAAAAAACTGCCTAAAATATGACCATGTAAGCAACAACTTGAAAGAAAAAGATTCAGTTCTATGAAGTCAATCTTCAGATGTGATCATAATCAAAGTCATTAGCAAAGTTAAGATGTGAATGATAGAACCTTAAAAGCAGCTATAAAACTTTGGGGAGAACTTCCATAATAAGATAAGAAATCTTATAGATCAATAAGGAAAAAATGAGTCCCAAACAAAAAAAAAATCCTGAGTGGTAGATATGATGTTAAACTCTCAGAATAAATACAAAATATTAGTAAACATGCATATAATACTTTACTACTTATCAAAGAAATAAATGTTATTTGATAATGAATTATACACCTTGCCTTATCAAGCTGGGATTTTAATATTGAGCTATTTTTAGTGGCTGAGAAATAAGCATGTGTAAGAGATGCCAACATTTTAGGAGCTAATTGGAAATATGCATAAAAGAAACTTTTAAAAACCTTTTGCAGGAACAAGCATTCGGCATAATGGTTAAGAAGCCACTTGGATCTCCTCAGTCACATACTGGACTGTCTTGATTCCAGTCTGGGCTCTACTCCTGATCTGAGCTTCCTGCTGTGCACTCCCTGGGAGATGGCAGGGGATGGCTTAATTGGATCCCTGCCACTCCTGTGGGAGACCTGGATTGAATTCTCAGCTCTCAGCTTCAACCTGGCCTTGTCTTTGCTATTGCAGGCATGCGAGTAGGATGGGAAATTTCTCTCTACTGTGTCCCTCTGTCTTTCAAATTAATTAAAAACCTAAAGAAAACATAAAAACCTTTGGCAAAACAATCCAACTATTGAGAAGTCTTTCTTAAAGTGGTACTTGGAAAATGTATAAAGGGATACAAGGGTGCTTCAAAAAGCTTATGGAAAATTGTACTGCTAATTTTGAAATCTTTGCATACAAGGAATTGTCAAATGGTTAATGAAAATGTGGCTTATGAGAAAACTATGGATTTCAAAATGTTTGTACCAAACTTAACTTTTCTTTTAATTCCATTTTCCACAATCTTTTAAGTCCTTTTGTATATACAAAAAGATATACTTAGCCTTATTAACAATTAAACATCCAAATGATTAAAAAGTTGGGTAAATTATTTAATAAGAATAGGATGAAAAGTACCCACAGTAGAATAATTGTATATAAAATCTCCACATGAAGAAAAGTGTAGATTAGAAAACATATTATTGGGGCTGGCGCTGTGGTGTAGTGGGTAAATCCGCTGCCTGCAGTGCCAAAATCCCATATGGGTGCTGGTTCGAGTCCCTGCTGCTCCACTTCAGACCTGGCTCTTTGCTATGGCCTGGGAAAGCAGTACAAGATGGTCCAGGTCTTTGGGCCCCTGTACCTGTGTGGGAGACCCAGAGGAAGCTTCTGGCTCCTGGCTTTGGATCAGTGCAACTCTGGCCGTTGTGGTCAGCTGGGGAGTGAACCAACGGATGAAAGACTCTCTCTCTCTCTGCCTCTCCTTCTCTCTCTATGTAACTCTGACTTTGAAATAAATAAATCTTTAAAAAGAAGAAAACATTATTTATGTTCCTCTTTTCTGGGGAAAATCATATGTGATCATAAAACCAATGTCAACCTTAATTCCCCTCAAGATATTGGTGATTTCAAACATTATTCTTTTGGTAATCAGATTTTTTTGAAGTCTGTACATTAAATCTATGCATGTACTTAGTAAAAATATATATTGTATAATTAAGTTAATGAAAGGTGAAATACTAAATAACATTGATATAAACATGTGAAAGATGTTTTTTGCTAGAAACCCCCCAAAACATGAAGAGGTTGCATACTTCTGAGAGTGAATGTCAAATTCTTCTGTGGGATGAATCTGTCATTGGGGAAGACAACCAGTATGTCTGCAGTCTGCTGTACTGCGAAATGGAATTAAACATATGCATACATATTTGCCAGTTGAATAAGCAAATTACCCATTACTGATTTAATTTGCATAATTATGATGACTAGGAAGACTCAAAAGTTTTGAAATAGTTATTGCTCATTTTGGTTTCCTTTATAAGTTGTTTGTGTCAGTCTCCTGTTCCATTCTTCGTACAGGAGAATTTCTCTAACTGATCATAATGGATCCAAGCACATCAAGGTCTTTACTGCTTTGTAGGTTATGCACACAGCAAATATTTTCCATGGCTAATTATGTGCTTTTAAATGTGTCTGTGTGCTTTTTAATTTTTTCTAAACATACAGAAAAAAAGTAGCTTTTATGTGGTCATAGCTATCAGAATTCCTGTTCTTTTTGCTTAGGAAAGATTTTTTTTCTAAAATTTGCAATGTTGAGTGAGGATGGATCTAACTTAATTATTGTCATCGTTTTAATGGTAGTTAATGCAGCACTAATTCAATAATGCATTAGTTTCCTGTGGATTCAGAATGCTTTTCTTTTCCTGTGTATGTTTGTTTCTAGATTCTTTTTCTTCTTACTTTAGTAATGTTTGGCCACCCTTGCCTGATGTTGCACCACTTTATTAGTTATATTTTCTTTTTTTTTTTTTTTTTTTTTTTTTTTTTTTTTTTTTGACAGGCAGAGTGGACAGTGAGAGAGAGACAGAGAGAGAGAAAGGTCTTCCTTTTTGCCGCTGGTTCACCCTCCAATGGCCGCCGCTGCAGCCGGCGCACCGCGCTGATCCTGGCAGGAGCCAGGAGCCAGGTGCTTTTCCTGGTCTCCCATGGGGTGCAGGGCCCAAGCACCTGGGCCATCCTCCACTGCACTCCCTGGCCATAGCAGAGAGCTGGCCTGGAAGAGGGGCAACCGGGACAGAATCCGGCGCCCCAACCGGGACTAGAACCTGGTGTGCCGGCGCCGCAAGGTGGAGGATTAGCCTATTGAGCCACGGCGCCGGCTCTAGTTATATTTTCTAAAGTGTTCTGTTTCACAACATTTTCTTGGTTATTCCAAATTATTCTTGAAGGCCAAATTTTTGATGCACTGACAAAAATGAAAAAGTACTTTATTTGAGGTTTCAAACAGAATTTCATTAAATATATAAAAATTTAATGCCAAACAATTGGAGCCTCATCATTGGTGAGTCTCCCCATATCCTGAGAAAATGATAAGTCTTACCATTAAGTACATTTTTATTTATCACCCTCAGCATTATAAAAAGGAAACTGTTATACTTCTCTCAGTTCAATAGTCTCTAATATTTACCAAGATTAGATAGTCTGGAGATACAGCAAATAAGAATATGAGTTTATGTTGTATGTAAGAAAGATCTGAGAGCTAAAAATGAAATTAAATACCCACAAACAGGTCAGTTTTCCAACTTCCCCTGAGTTCTGACCTTTTTTCTCATAGCTTTGTTGATAACAGCTGACCTCATGGTTTTGTTACAACCTGTTTTGCAGCTTTTACAACAAAATCTTAGTCCTTATTGCATCCCAGCCACCACCAAGATCCTGTCATGTATTTATGGGAGCCTTCTTGATAATACTTTCTAAGTGTCTCTCAAGCTGAGTGTTTTTCTACCTTCAAGTGTGAATCTTGGGCATATGTGTTCTCTATCTCAGTTATGTTTATCCCAGTCTGCCCCTCTTCCTGGGTTAGAAGACTGAGGATTATCCAAATCTCCACCTTCTTCCTCATTTCCCAACATCTCTCACTGATCGAATCCCATTGATCTGCAAGTCTGGCTCACCTGTGCCACCACAGTCATCTTTGTGACAATAGATTTTACTATGTCGTGCTGAGGTTCACCATAATCATTTTTTACTTCTTCATGCCAATAGACTAGCAGCAGCAAGAAAACAATTTTGTTCTGGATTAAGGGACATGGTCAGTGTGCCTGTTGGTTTTCGTTTCCATCTCAGCTGAGATGTATAACTACGCTTCAACCACATTAAACTCATGCATGCCTGATATTTTAGTGTCCATGTGCAGAAGTTACTGCTTTTTCTTGCAATACCCTTCTCCATTCCTTGAATCATCCTTGAAGAACCAGCGCCAGTTTCTGCTGCTGTGTTACCTCAGGCTTCATCAGATACACAGATGGCCTAGACTGTGCCACCTCCTTTTAATATATCAATGTAGCTTCAGCCTCACATCCTGATATGTAAGAAGGCAGGACCTACTTCTTAAGACTACTCCTGCCGGCGCTGCGGCTCACTAGGCTAATCCTCCGCCTTGCTGCGCGGGCACACCAGGTTCTAGTCCCGGTCGGGGCGCCAGATTCTGTCCCGGTTGCTCCTCTTCCAGGCCAGCTCTCTGCTGTGGCCCGAGAGTGCAGTGGAGGATGGCCCAAGTCCTTGGGCCCTGCACCCCATGGGAGACCAGGAGAAGCACCTGGCTCCTGCCATCGGATCAGCATGGTGCGCCGGCCGCAGCGCACCGGCCGTGGCGGCCATTGGAGGGTGAACCAATGGCAAAAAGGAAGACCTTTCTCTCTGTCTCTCTCTCTCTCTCTCTCACTGTCCACTCTGCCTGTCAAAAAAAAAAAAAAAAAAAACAAAAAAAAACCTACTCCTGTTGGGAGTATTTCCTTGTAGCATGGGCATGGTGTTTACTTTCTCTTTGTTCATTAGCTAAAAGAACATCAATACTTCAAAGTCAGAAAATTCAGCGTTTTGGTAGCAAATTCCTAATTTCTCTTCAAAAGTATGAGCTAAGTCCTGTGTTAGGAAAGCATACAATTGTAGAAACTTTTTGAAATCAGTTCTTTGAGATTCATATCATAGTTTGGAGTTTACATCCATTGTAGGGAAACAAAAGTGCTTCACTTCAGAAGTGTGTCATCTTATTTTTCTTCTTTCCTTAACTTACTCTCATTTAATCAATTTCGGTAAGGTTGCATTTCATTTGTAGTTTTTAAATAACATTTATTGATGCTTTAATATGGGCCAAGTACCAAGCTAAGCACTTTACAAGCATTATGCGTTCTGTCTTCATCACAATCCTGTGAAGTGAATCTCACAAACTCGTTTCATGGAGGGGGAAATTGAACTCTGAAGTGGCTGTGTGAATCTCCCAGGTCCATACAACATCTGAGTGACACAAATGGAACTAAAAATAGTGCTTCTGACATCCCAGGCTTACCTCTGAGCTACTATGTGCTGTATCTTCATTGTTTGTAGAGGCAGGTCTTCAGAAATGCTTCTCTGGGGAGGAGGGGATTTTACCTTCCCCCTCCCCCCAACAATCATTTTGCCATGTCTGAGATATTTTGGGTTCTCACTGCAAGAGAAGGGAATACCATTGTCTTGTAGTAAAAGCAGGGAAACTGACCCAGGACAAAGCCCAATATAGCCCTTGACAATGCAGAAATCTGGGCCAGAATGCCAATAGTGCTGCAGATGAGAAACTGTCTTTTTCAGATAGGGAAGTGAGTGGGGGAAGGTGTTACGGGACGAGTTACATGCAAGCAAGCCTGGTAATGTATGATTTTATCTTGCATTCTTTCTTGTTTTGTGCAAGACAACCATTTTCATGGAAATACTGAGGATGGAGTACTTATTTATCTTATAGAACTTTAGAAGATTTCATTTAAAATTATTCCATGAAGAAAGGTCACAGTGGGCACTTTTGTCAAGATGACACTTAAGGGGCCAGCATCATGGCACAGCAGGTCAAGCTGTCACCTGCAGTGCTAGCATCCCATATGACTGATTGAGTCCCAGTTTCTCCACTTCTGATCCGGCTCCCTACCAATGTGCTTGGGAAAGAAGCAAAGGAAGGCCAAGTATCTGGGACTCTGCACCCATGTGAGAGACTTGGATGAGGATCAAGGATCCTAGCTTTGGACTGGCCCAGGCCTGGCTGCTGTGGCCATTTGGGGAGTGAACCAGTGGATGAAGATTCATTCATTCTCATTCTCTCTCTCTCTCTCTCTCTCTCTTTCTCTCTCTCTCTCTTTCTCTCTCTCTCTCTTTCTCTCTCTCTCTTTCTCTCTCTCTCTTTCTCTCTCTCTGTCTCTTTCTTTCTCTCTTTCTCCCTGTTTCCAAATCTGCCTTTCAAATAAATTAATTAATCTTAAAAAAAGATCTCTGTCTGTTTCTCCTCTCTATCTCCCTCTTTCTGTAACTCCACCTTTCAAATAAATCTTTAAAAATAGATGACGGTTAAACATTGTTGTAAATGAATACTTCTTTTCAGATATCTGCTTTAAAATTGCAAGTTTGGGCACCAAATGGATGCACCTGAATCTCTTAAATATGATAGAGCCATGTTTTTCTTTACCTGAATTAAAGTTAAAATTGCAAGTGGTTCAACAGTCTAGTGTGTTTGCTGGGCTTGGTCTTTTCATTTTACTGAAGCAAGATTGATTACTTAGTAGCACCCTGCTCTTTTCTGTGTGTTTGAAAGGTCTTTAGATGGGCAGCTGGACATGTGAACCCATTTCACTGGTAGATCATCAAATCTTCATTAGCAAAATTTTAAGAATGTTTGCATTCCGTGAATTCAGATATTTTTGGTAAGAAAGGATCAGTTGAAGCACCACTGAGGTGCATACAGATTCACCTTAGAACTTTCCATGGCCGGTGCCTTTCTCCCTGTTCTCCTTTGGTCACTGATGTTTAAGAATATCTTTTAACTATTTTGTAGCCAGATAGACTTTGTGCAGTGGGACGAGGCTGTTTGCTTAGAAGCACTACCCCTCCCCCCCAGCTTTGTTTAATGCTTTTTTCTCATTGTCTTGATTTCTTGACTTTTAAACCCAGGGCTTGCTTATATTTTTATTTTGTACTGGGTCCCCAAATTACATAGTTTGACGATTTACAGCAAGTAGATTTTGCTTATATATTGTCATGTTGTGGATGCAATTTTGGGGTCAGTATTCCAATGCATACTAATGGATTCATTAAAAGCAAAGTTATTCCAATAAAATCAGTGATATTTGTTTTTTCTAGTAAAAGAAGGGGTAGCTGAGGGACAGTGACAACCAGGAATAGTCATCCATACACCTTTCTGAAAAAAAATACTTTATCAAATATTTGTTTTATTCTTTCCAAAGCTACCAATTTGAAAGCAAAAGACCATCAAGCAGCTTCATTTTAATGTGCAGTGTGATGACTGAGAGTCATTTTTTGGCAAAAGTAAGCTTCCGTGTACTTGCTTTGAGTAATTTGATAATATCCCCTTGAGAAAAAAGTGATGCCCAGTTAGCCTTGAAGATTGATCAATATCCTGTAGCCTGCGTGATGGAGAGGCTTCTCGGAGAAGAGAAAAGCTGACATGGCATGGGCATCCATCTCTCTTTCAGGTGGACTCTTGTGCACCTAAGTATAAATAGAGGCGACACAGTTTTAGCTCCTACGGTCAGAAGTTGAAGCTCAGCATAATTTCAAATAAGGCGTGTGTGCACATTTCTCAGGGCTTGGAAAGGGTTTGTCAAAACTTACTGCTGTTGTTACTCAGTTATTTATAGGTTTATCTATAGTCTATCCATCTCTAGCCTTAGTAATTTCCAACACAACAGACTAGCTGGTCTGACCCCATCTTCATCTACAAAGTGATTTATGATAGGATATACCTTTGTTGTTCTATTTACATAGGTTTTTAAAAATAATATTTCATATGATTAGATTCCTTGAATACAGATCAGAAGCATGGCAAGGAAATGCCCTGGAGCTTGTAAACTGTTAGTTGAATGCATAGGTTATTTTACTGTCAAGTACATGACATTTGTTATGAGTTTCTTACAAGCCATATAATGACAAGATCTCTCTTAGTATTGTGTCTTGAGTGTAGTATGCATAAACTGTCTACTTAATAATGAATAATGTTTGTTATGACACCTGCTGATGTGGGTGGAGGGAATTCTGAGTGTGTATTTTAATGTAACAAGTCACTCCAAAGCTTAATGGTATGGAACAACAGCCATCTTATTGTGCTCAATGGATTTCAAGATTAAAGATTCAGTTAGGAGGTTCAGTTTGGACTCTCAACTGGGGAGATTTGAATGGCTGAGGTTAGTGGAACACCTAAGGTGAAAGAATTGGGTTGGGGTATCTACCTCTAATTGGCTGTTCCACACACAGAATTGGTTGCTTAGGTAGAACTATCAATCAGAGAACTTACAAGCAGCCTCTCCCTGGGGCTTAGCCTTCCCTCAGCATGATGATGCCTTCTAGGAGATAGCATCCCTAGGCAGTGTATCCAGGAGAGACAGGTGAAACTGCATACCTTTATCTGACATCGCTTGAGGAGTAGATCATCATTTCTGCTGTGCTGTAGAAGTCAAAGCAGTCATTGCCAGGCTTCAAGCATAGGAGGCACACTGCACTGGTTCACAGAGCCTGTGGAGAAGAATTTGCAGCCACATTTTAATCCCCCCACCCCACTTCCCATTGTAGAGTTGAAGAAGAGGAGGCTAAAAGAGCAAATAAACAACAGAACAAAAAATGCATGTCCAAAGCCTGTGCCTCCTGAAAAATAATGTCACTTTAGAGAGGCCCAAGTTCTACTTCACCATCATAACCTTGACCTTAATTTTATGTGTTTAATTGTGTGCTCTTCTTCTTCTGACTTACCCTAAAGTCCTTTATGAAAGAAAAGTGCTTTATCTACCTCTTACTTATATCCACCATGCTTCCTAGCATAACTACACACATTGATTGTTCAATAAGTATTCGCTAAATGAAGGGAGCTTAGCTTCCCAACCACCATGTGGTCATAGGTTGGGTGTGTGGTCATTTCATCCCCTGAGTATTGGGTTTTTGTCCCATTAGCAAAGTGAATGATTTGTTAGAATAATCTTAATTATATTGGAACACTAAATGCTGAAGTTTGCCTGATACCAGGGAATAGAATCTTCAGAGAGCAAATTTATGTGTTTAATGAATCATTGAATCAGCTTAGCTGAGGACTAACAATGCAGTTACCTTTCTTTTCCTTTTTGGATATTTAAATCTCTATTATATCTTTTTTGTGAACCCATTCGCATGGAGTACACTGTAAAGTTGTCATTTTGATGCAGATACTATTGAATTTCTTTGAACTCTGCCTTGCAAATTGTCCTATTAGAAAACTGAAAATTTTGGTTTATAAATAGCAATCTGTTAAATATGAAAAACAAATCAAAGTAAGTTTAATTTGCATGATTTTCAAGAAATAACACTGATTCTCCCAACATCTCTACCAAATCTTCATCAAAATATGAATTTGTATGATCTCATACTTTTCATGGCATAATTGTTGATAGAGATTATCAGGAGTTTAAATTAGTCATCAACAACAATTTTTTTTAAGTTTCAAAATGTTTCTAAATTTTGTTATTTTTTATTTGATAAGTTGTTCATTTGATCCTGTTTGCTACTTTCAACTTAGTTTTTTAGACTTATTTTAAGAAAAATGTCTCTAGTTTTTGAATTATCTAAAATAGTTGCTTTTTCTTTTAATCATCCCAGTTAATATATAAAATACGTAGCACTATACAGGATCTTGTAGAAAGCCCCTGAATTATGATGCTTCAATTTACCATTTTGTCCATTTTGTGGTGGTATAAAAGCTGTATGCATTCAACAGAAACCATACTTCAGATTTAGAATCTTGATCTTTTCCAAACTATGCCATATAATCTTCTCTCAGAACGCTAGAAAGAGACAGTGATTCTTAGTTTCTAGCCAGCCATGTGCTCCAAGATAATAAACGACCCAGTCTGTAGTATACTTATCTAAGCAATGAGGCTTGGGAGGTTAGGTGTATTAAATGCATTTCCAACCTACAATATTTTCAGCCTTCAATGGGTTTTATCTTGCCATAACCCCATGAAAAATTGAAAAGCATTTGTATTAACAAATAAAATAGGAACTAAAACTGCATTTTTATGACCCAAGATAATTGAATGAAATAACTAGCATAGTTCTATTTCCTGATGCTCAGGAATTTAAAATGTACAGAAAAGAAAGAACAAATGAAATTTTCTTTGTGTATGTAAAGACAAGTATGTGACTTTGTTAAAGAAATTGTGTATAGGATGAAGGGAAACATTGAACTAAACATGTATGTAAGTTGAACTCTGTGCACACATGACAAAAAGGTACTATGATATTTGCTATCGGTATATCTGCACAGAGAATGATAAATATGAAAAAATTCATTGAGAAGGTAATCCTGATAATTATATCAGTATTTCTGAAGGATAGCCATTGTTTATCAGAAGAGAAACAAACTATATATGTGTGTGTGTGTGTGTGTGTGTGTGTGCTTGACTATAGGAATCTTTAAGACGGAGAAAAAGAGCTAATTGGTAGACTATGTCTCAACATCATTTATGAAAGGATTTTTTTTCCTATCTTCATTATAGGATTAAAAAGTGCACTAGTCTTCTATCTCCTTTGATCATGCACTAGCCAAAGAAAGCTATCTGAAGCTTTCATTTTACTTGAATGATTTAGTGTACATGTCAAGCTATTTAGATACTAGCTTCAAACCTTATGATAGTTAACAATACTCCAGATAATTTCAGTTAATTTTATAAAAAAAGTAGTTCTAGAATTTAAAGCAAGAGAAAATACATCTTTGAAGTTCGTCAGGGTAGTCATCGTAAGAACTGTTCTTTCGATTGGTTCTCCTTTGGTAGAGATGTTTATGTGGCTTTTGAGTGCTGCTTATAAAAATAGCACCTAATAATTTTTTTCATAAATTCTGATGTTGAGGAAGGTGTTTGTAGCACAATAGAAATCATTTAGGCTATGATAGACAACATGCTTTAGATAACAGCCAGTAAAAAAAAAATCACATAGAATCCTTCTATACAAAAATAATTTTGCTATTAGTCATGAAAAGGCATAGATCAATGAGGATGTATTTTAGAGAAACACAGTGGATTAGATTTGAAAAAAAAAAATGTTTCTTCTTGTGTGAACCATTAAAATAATTGTGACCAAATGCTTGAACCAAACTGCACGTTTAAAGCATTCCCTTATTATCTGTGGTTTTATGAACCTTAGCTAAACATCCATCTATTGTGATGTTCAAATGTCCTGGCCAAATGTGTGTCGGGAAGTAAAAGTAGTGCTATTCTGGTTTTGTGGCACTCTTCCTGAGATAGGCTGGGACTGACTCTACTCTTTTCAAAAAGAGTTCAGACTGAGCCATGACACTTAATCCAAACTACTTTGTGGTTTTCCTGAAAATGCTTCAGATGGAATATTACTTGATTATAGTGATCCTTTGTGTCAACTTCAATCACAAGACCTTTCAATTTGTGGCAGAAGGAGGCTTATCATCCTGCCTGGTAAGACATGTGAAACTAACATTTTCCACATAGACAAAAGAAGAAGAAAGAAGAGGAAGAAGAAGAAATAATGAAAAGAAAGATAAAATGAACTATTTGTTGAGCCATTTTCCTCTTCATAATTTTCCCTAAATCCTTAAAGTTATTGTGCTGCACACTACTAACCTATTGTCTATTGTGGAAATCTGAAACAAATTTGCAATTTTAAAATTAAAGTGCTTTAATTAGGTGACTTTAAAATGCCAAGTAAGAAGACTAGAAGAGAATGTATGCTTTCTGGTTCGCTTTTTTGTTTTGTTATTTCACTTGTCTTGTCCTTGAGAAGCCAAACAGCTGAGTCATATTGCAGTGCTCCTATCTATTTGGGAACCCACTGGTTTTCATGGAAACTGCTACAGTAGTACCAGCAGTATGCTTACCTTGGAAAGCAGGAATCTCAGCTGGACCAGCCCAAGGCACTTGTGTCATGCAATAAAAATGTTGAGGCCAGATTGGAGGTAGAATAAATCAATGTATAAGTCTGATCTTTCTTTCTCTGTGGCATGTCTTTTGCCAAAATAATTTATATCAGGTATAACCTGAAATTAAAATAATAATAAAGGTGCTGGAAATAAATTATTTGGATTTTCTCCCCAATTTACAAAACCTCACAGTTTCTTTGATAGCAATATTTTACAGTATTTCTAGTTTGCTAGTGCTTTAAGACTTATTCATGGGGCCGGTGCTATGGCAGAGTGGGTTAAGCAACCTCTGAAGCACTGGCACCCCATATGGGTGCCGGTTCAAGTCCCAGCTGCCCCACTTCAGATTCAGCTCCCTGCTAATACACCCTTGAAAGCAGTAGAAGATTGTCCAAGTGCTTGGCCCCTGCATCCATATGAGAAACCCAGAAGAAGTTCCTGGCTCCTAGCTCAGGTCTGGCCCAGCTCCAGCCATTATGGCCATTTGGGGAGTGAACCAGTGGATAGAAGATCTCTCTCAATCAATCTCTCTATCCCTCTCTCTCTGTAACTCTACCTTTCAAATAAATCTTAAAAAGAAGAAGACTTATTCACTTGGAAGCTATTTCTTCATTTCTTTGGCAATGCTGATGCAAATTAAGACAACTTAATAATTAGCTTAGCCACTTCGGACTTTGGCTGTCCTGTTCCTCAGCTCCTTGATCACAAATTTTGGAAATCACAAGACTCAGGTATCTTATGCCTATGTGACAGGGTGCGTGTTAGCCCGAGTTGGGTACCAGATGTTAAGAGTATCAAAATTATATAAAAATAATTGTGTTGCCTAGTATGATTTTAGTATTTGCTAATACTTTTGAATATATATATTGAAGCATGAAATATTTGAATTTGGAAAATTTCATGGAGTAGCAAATTTGGTAGAGTTGCAGACTATGAAGTCATTTGTATTTAAAGGGGTATTAAACATATTTGAAATCAATTCTATTTCAAACTTATCAACCGTACTTTGGGAACTGATGTGCCTCTCTCTAAGAGACATTAAATTTTAATCATTCCAAGCAATACATCTTAGATTTGATAGTCCTGATTCAAAGTAGTTGAGGGCTTTGCTTTGATCGGGATGATTTCTATGAAGCAAAAGATGAAGGAGAAATTCTTTACTACCTACACTGATAAGAATATACTTGATAGTTATTAAACTTCACCTTTCCGTTTTTAGTATTTTCAATTTTTTTTTCACGTTTGGATGCCTGGTATCACATTACCTCAAAGATAAGTAAGGAATATCTCTTGAAACTCTCTAAAGACTAACACAGTTCTGAGATAAATCACTTCACAAGTCTAAGGCTGTTAAAACAGCTCAACATACTGTGACACACTGCAGGTATTACACACCCTGGAGCAAAAGTTTAATAATGGCAGTAGCACTTCTTGGAACTGTAGATTTTGTACAAGTTCATTGGCCTCAAGGGAGGGAAAAAAAACTCCCAAGAGGTTTTCTTTGTTCTGGTGGAGGAATGCTAAGTCAATGAAAAGACATACTAAATTGAAAGGTTTTCTGTTGTCATGGACTGTGATTTTCTGGACATTATCATAAATATATAATAGATAAATTTCAGAGTTGCTCTTGCCTACCTACTGAGTTTATTATTTTTTATTTTTATTTTTTCACTGCATTCAAAATGCAGAGAGAGGGTTTCATCCCCTGGCTAACTCCAAAAATGCCTGCAATGGTCGAGGTTAGGTCAGGCTGAACCCAAGAGCCAGGCACTCAACCTGGTTCTTCTAATAGGGTGGCAGGAATCAAGTGCTGGAGCTGGCACCTGCTGCCTTATAAAGTATGCATTAGTGAGAAACTGGAATTGGAAGTGGAGCCAGAACCCAAAACTAAGCACTCTAAAACGAGACAGACATCACAAGTGATATCTTACTCTTGTGGCTAATGCACGCCCTGTCTCCTGAGTTTAAACACCATATTTCAGCTGCCAGTTGACCACCTAATGTGGTGAGTGCTGAGCTCCAAACTTCACACATCAAAAGTACTGACCATCTCTTCTCACATCCAAACCAGCTCTTCACCAGACGTGTCCTTTCTTGAAAGCACCATCACTGTGCCAAGCTTGACACCTGAGAGTCACTTTCCCAGCCACCATGCTCAGCTTTCTCTTGCCTTGCCTTTTGGTGCCCTGAAACCATTTAATTTTCATTTCCATTGGCTCCACAGGACCCTAATTGTGGCATTCCATTGCCATAATAGCAGGCTAATTTCCCCATTTTATGACTCTATCCTACTTCCCTGCTTTCAATATATTAGAAATATATCGTTTGCTTAGAAATCTTCAATAAGTCCCTACTGTTGTAATATATAACTATGTTCTTTTAGTTTGATAATAAAATACTCAAAACTTTGACAGCCTACTGTTCTTCCCTATAGAATATTCAGTTTCAGTATTTAGCTTATGTTATTCTGCCATATTTATAGCATTATTGTAAGGTCTAATATGCATGGGCATTTTTTAGCATATGTGGCCACGTTACGTGATTACTCAGTGGCTGTGTTTGGTGATTTAGGCTAGTGGAGGATCACTTTGAGTGATGTAGACATATTGACAGGCTATCCAGTATTTCCAGTGATAAAGGATTCTTTGGATTCCAGAGTTGTGTCGGATAATGTAGCTATGTGGAGTGGGCTGTTGGCTTGACAAATGTGAATGATGACTCTTGATGTCTTCACACACTAATGCCATAGGCACAGGTCTATTCAGTGAAGAGATGCAATCGCAGGTCTACATGCAGGGGTTGTTGGAATTGTACTAGCACATTGCATTCTTGCAGTTTTCCCTGGCACAGCAGTGAACCACACACACACACACACATTCCTAATAAAGAACAAATCATTGGAAATACCATGTAATAGCAATGAATTGAGCACATGTGTTTTTATTTTATGATACTTATGTTTTTCTCTAGTTTTCCGAACATTTTGGATACTCTGTAGAATGTCCCCATCTCTTATATCTTTCTCTATGAGGTGTCCTCTATGAAATGTTACCAGTAACTCAGCATGGATCAATTGGTTACACTTCCACAGAATGTGGAATGTGGAAATGTGTATGCAGTGGGCTGTTTCCAAGCACTAACATTAAGATGTCCTTCTTACCAGTTTTCATTGCTTTCTTCGCTTCCACTCCCAAATACTCCTTACTTATAGACCCCACTTAACGAGTTAGACATTAATCTAAACAGGCTTCTCCAGAGAAAGTCATGGAAGAGTCGCAGAGTTTAAAGTACAATTATTAGGACTTAGTGATCAATGCTGATAGCCTAGGTGTAAGAGGAGGAAATGGATATGGAACGTGAATTCTTCTTTTCTCAGACTACTTAATATTCTGTGGACTGAGGGAGAAAGGAGGACAGATTTTGTAGACGGGAGAGCAATTAGAAGCTCATAGAAGTTCTAGCTCAGTGCCATCCTTGTGGAATCTCTTTTGAAAGGAGCCAGCCTCTGAGAAGCCAGTTTGTACCCTGAGATTTTATGAGCACCTCTTCTTTGAGTACAATACATTTTTCAACGGCCATGAATTCTAATCAGATGTTTATCAAGCCCTCTGTACAGAAGCACCATTTATTTGAGTTTTAATTTCAGACTGTAGATTGATACTGTGTTAAAGCATCATAAAATTAATTACCACAAAAATGGAATCACAAAGACAATTTAAAAATCAAGTCTAAATATGTTAAAAGACTCAACAGCCATCACATTATCATGTCAAATTACTATAGAAGTTTTAAATATTAACTGATAATATTTCTGTTTATTTTATGTTAGGCTGGTGGCTTATGGAATAGTGCACACCTGTGGACCACACTTGGAAGAGCCCTGCTCCGGTGGATCTCTGTAGTGAAGTGTGCGGCTAAGATGATGAGGGGTGGTAGAGGACTAGGCAAGCTCCCCCACTGCATCTGTCAGCTTGCACACATCTGGTTGACACTGGGCAGTCAGACAAATTGAGAGAACCTGACACTGTCTCCTTCAAATGGAAAAATGAAAAAAAAAATGCTTCTCCCCATTCTTTACTTCTCACTCCACACAGTTCATTTGATAATAAATTATGAAATATCTTTTTAGGAGATTTATCATATTCTGGTATTAAAATGCTTTAAAAATTTATTATTACATTTCCTTCTGGGTTTTCATCTTGTTCACCCCAAAATATCTCGAGATTCTTTGGGGTTAGAGGATGCGTTTTATCTTCCTTCACATTTGCTACATTCTAGTAAAATTTCTTATAATATTGCCTGTAATCATTTATTTGTTTTGAATAGGCAAAAATGCCAACAAATTCTAAAACAAAAATGACAAAAAAAAAAACACTATTCATGGGCTTGAAATGTTTTTGCACCAAAATAAACTTGTCTTTAATTGCATTTTCCATGAACATTATAAAGTATTCTAAGAGCTTCACTCTATTACACCCAGTATAATAATCTTAATTATGACACCATTATTCTTTTACATATCTATGTCATGAACTAAAATATAAAATAGTTCAGAAAATCTTAATTCCAGTTTTATGTGAGATAATTCAGTTTGAGAAAATACTACCCATTTCCTTTCGTATTTAGTGACAAGTTTATGGTACTTTCCCATTACATGTATATCCAAAATAATTTTGAACCCCTGATAAAAGCTTCATAAGAAAACATAAATACAGATCTCACCTTTTGGGACACCAGGAATGCTGACCAAATATTTCTTGGAGTATCACTTCAACGAATTTTTAATGTTGACCAGCACCAAAGGCTTAGCAAAGATCCCAGCATCTTAAGTTGTATGAGAGATCTTTAAGAACTGCATGTGCAGTGTTTATTAAAAAAAAACTATGAATAGATTCCATATTTTTTGCACCTAAATAAACTCCTATTAACTTGTTGCAACATATCTGAAAAAGAACTAGTTTGAAGGACTAAGAAGGATAGGGTTTCTTTTCAGTGTGAAAAAAGCACTACAACAGCATGAATTCTACTAAAATTGAAGCAAGAATAAACATAGAGGGGCAGGCATTTAGAATAGTGGATGAAATGCCACTTGGGACACCCATATCCTCTGCTGGAGTGCCTGCATTGGAGTCTTGACTCCACTCCAAGCTCTGGTTTCCTAACAATGCGCATGCTGAGAGGCAGCAGCTAGTGCCTCAAGTGTTTGTTTCCCTGCCACCTATGTGGGAGACCCAGAGTGGGTTTCTGGCCCTGACTTTGGCCTGATCCAGCATTGGATGTTGCAGGAATTTGGAGATTTAACCAGTTGGTGGGGAAATTCTCTATGTTTCTGTCTAAGTAAAATAAAAAAATTACATTTTTTAAAATGACAAATTTATGGTGAAGTTTTGGTGGAATATTGATGACATAATCACTACTTTATGAAAAGATTATGGGGACAACGTCCCAAAATTGTCATTTTAAGCTGGAATGAAATTATGTTGAAGAAGAAGCCTGTGGTGACAGACCATTAACATCAACTTGCTAGGAAAAATTAATCATGTTAAGTCATTAATTGAAGAGGACTGATGATGAACAGCAGAAACAATAGGCAAATATATAGAAACACCAATTGGTTCAATGTCCACAATATTGATGGAGAAATTAAAGTTGAATAAACCTTGTGCTTAATGGGTGCCAAACAGTTGTACCTAGATCTAAGAGCAGAGATTCCAATAAAAATTATAAACAAGTGGGATCAATATTCTGAAGTATTTGGTGAAGAACTGGAAGAGGAGATGAGACATAACTTGCCAGTTCAATCCTGGAGACAAAATAAGACCCAGAAACACAGGCAATAAAGCAAAAATAGACAAATGAGATTACATGAAGCCAAGAAGCTTCTGCACTGCAAAGGAAGTGATTAACAAAGTGAAGAAGCTACTGAGAAAATATTTGCAAATTATGCAACTGATAAAGGAGAATGTAAAAAAGGATAAAGGACTGGAATAGCATTTTTAAAGGATGAAATTCAAATGGCCAACAGACACATTAAAAAATAATCAGTATTGCTAGCCATCAAGGATATGCAAATAAAAACCACAGTAAGGTTTTACCTCACCCCAGTTAAATTGGCTATCATCTGAAAATCAGAAAAATAATTAATGCTGTAAAGGTGTGGAGGAAAATGTTCCCTAAGCCACTGTTAGTGGGAATATAAACTAGTACAATCATTATGGAAGACAGTATGGATATTTCTCAGAAATCTGAAAATAGATCTACCATGTGACTCAGCCTTCCCAGTCCTGAGAATTTACCCAAACAAAATGGAATCAGCATATAAACGAGTTATTTATAGCCCCCATGTTTATTGCAGCTCAATTCACAATAGCTAAGATATGGAATCAAACCAGATGTCCAACACTAGCTGACTGGATAAATTGTGGTATATATACTCCACGGAATACTACTGAGCCATAAGAACAATGAACTCCTGTCTTTTCTAACAAAATGGAGGAGCTAGAAACCATTATGCTTAGTGAAATAAGCCAGTCCCCAAAAGACAAATATCATATTTTCCCTGATATGTGGTAGTGATAAAAAATTATAAAGTTGTAGAGGAATGAAATGGACATCTTTTGATTTTTGTTTTTAGTCCTTGTTGGAACTGTGGACTTGTACTTTTTACCCCTTGAATATTGTGGTTAGAGGTGCAGTAAGCCTATGATTATAAAGTACATTGGAGGTATGTCACTGTAAAAGTTAAACGAAAGAAAATGGAGAGAGGGAATTGAGGAAGGGAGAAAAGTATGGTTATTATCTTAGAATTGTTCTATGAAATACATGAAATCTCTTAATAAAAATTTTTAAAAGTAAAAAATATGGAAAACAAATAAAACCTCAGAACTATAAAATAATATTCACACATACAACAAAACTTGTCTCAGTGGTAAAAAGTATCTTCCTGACACTCAAACATGGGCGCTCTTCTCGTCTAAATGTTCAGTTATTTCTAAATAATTTTAGATTTATTTAAGAATTACAAAAATGTTTTCATGTGCCCTTCTCGCAGTTTTCCTTATGTGAATATCTTACATAACTGTGAAATTTTAAGAAACTAAAATATTAAATTTTGTGTTTTTCCACAAAAAAACATGATGTCCCATTTTTGGTTTAAAATCCAGTGCAGGTTACTATGTTTTATTTGTTGTGATGTTGCTGTCCTCTCTTCCAGGCTACAAAAGTTCAGCAATGTTTGCTTGTTTTCAAAAGCTTGAGAATTGGTCAGATATTTGAACTGGATGCTTTATCAATTAGACTGAATGATTTCTTTTTGGGAAAAATGCCACTAAGGTCAAGTACCTTTTCCTTGCTTCCCGCCATGGTTAACCTATCAACGTAACTTATTTCTGGTGATGTTAATCTAGCCATTTGGTTAGAATGATGTTTTCCAGGCTCTTTACCAAAATGTTATTCATTGTTTTTTCTCCTTCAAAATTTTATTTATTTGAAGCAAATTGTTCAGTGTGGTCCACACTCAAGGGCAGGAGAATTGACCTCCACCTCCTGGAGGAAGGGCAATCAGATAATTTATGGCATTTGCTGGAGCCATCACATTAATTAATAAATACTTTGGAGAGATACTTTGAGGTTAAGTGAATATCCTGATCCTTAGAGTTTTGCCCACAATTTTTAATATTGATGCGTGAATTTTCCCTATAGCAATAATTCCCATGGTATTTCAATGATGATTTTCTGTTTTTATAACTTGTTTTACACATTGGTTTGAATTTGCCTTTAAGGAAGATCTAGTCCTTCTATTTTGACTTAATTCTGTAGGACATTTTAGCATTGTTTCCTACTTAGTAGCTTACACATTTCCTCACTTTCTAACCTACCAGATGCTCCATGCTCATCTTGTCTTTTCTCTCTCCCAGCCCTAGAATCATCCATTTCTCTGAGAAGCCACAGTAACTTTCTTTTTTTTTTTTTTTTTTTTTTTTTTTGACAGGCAGAGTGGACAGTGAGAGAGAGAGACGGAGAGAAAGGTCTTCCTTTACCGTTGGTTCACCCTCCAATGGCCGCCGCGGCCGGCACACCACTTTCTGATCCGATGGCAGGAGCCAGGTGCTTCTCCTGGTCTCCCATGGGGTGCAGGGCCCAAGCACTTGGGCCTTCCTCCACTGCACTCCCGGGCCACAGCAGAGAGCTGGCCTGGAAGAGGGGCAACCGGGACAGAATCCGGTGCCCCGACCGGAACTAGAACCCGGTGTGCCGGCGCCGCAAGGCGGAGGATTAGCCTAGTGAGCCGGCCGCCACAGTAGCTTTCGTTGGAGAATGACACTTAGAATCCGAGATAAGGGTACAGGATATGCTTGTGGTGTCATTTTTTTCCTCTTGGTCAATGAACTGAGCTCAATTTCCTGAATTACAGGATGTATTTATGTGTAGTAACCCAAACACATACTTGTGTACATACATGTGTGTACAGCATCACTATTTATCTGTATATTTATTTTTATTTATTTGACAGAGCTAGACAGTGAGAGAAACAGAGAAAGGTCTTCCTTCTGTTGGTTTACCCCCAAAAGGGCCACCATGCCGGAGCTACACCGATCCGAAGCCAGGAGCCAGGTGCTTCCCCTGGTCTCCCATGCGGGTGCAGAGGCCCAAGGACTGAGCCATCCTCCACTGCCCTCCCGGGCCACAGCAGAGAGCTAGACTGGAAGAGGAGCAACTGGGACTAGAACCCGGCACCCATATGGGATGCTGGCACTGCAGGTGGAGGATTAACCAAGTGAGCCATGGCGCTGGCCCCAATCTGCATATTTATTAACCTATTAGAATTTCACACTTAAATGCCTGAATCTATTTCAGCACTTCAGGATCCATTCTTGCCTTCCCCTCTTTTTCTTACTTGTAATTTCTTTCTTTGACAGTGTGAAACATGGCTGTCGTCAATTAAAATTTGTATATTTACTTGATCACTCCTAGACTAAATAAAAAATAGTTTTACTGATACAGAATTACTAACTCATAGTTAATCTTATTTTGAACTATACAGTATTCTGTCAGAACATTATTATTCCAAAATTACTAGTATTGATTTCTTCTGGTGAGGTGAGGTTACATGTTAGTAATACAGTCAGCTTTATTTGTAGCAACCTGTCCTGGGGTTCTTTGCCATCTTAGTTGATTCTGTTGCTTAAAAATTGCATAGGGTAAAGTTCACTCTTTGCAGTGCATTGGTTCATGGGATCTGACAAATGGGTAGTGCTAGATTCACTGCCACAGAACACTATCATCACCCTACAGTGTCCTATGGGTGGGCATTTTATAATTGATTTTTCTTTCACAACTTTGATGACAGGTGGACTGTTTTCACTGTTTACCTTTTCTAGACATCATAGAAATGGAATCATATAGGATGTACCATCTGGGGGCCTGTCTTCTTTCGCATAGCAAGATTCACTCAGAATTCATGCATGTTGATACATAAGTCAGTAGGAATAGGATCACTAGGTTGTGGATTAAGGTATATTTAACATTGTTTTTTAAAAATTTTTAAAACTAATATATAAAAATAATATTTATAGGGTACTAAGCAATGTCCCAATACATTGTATAATGTTCAAATCAGGGTAAATATATCTATCTCTTCAAACACTTATAATTTTTGTGAAATCATTCAAAATCCTTTCTTTTAGTTTTTATTTTCTGGAAGATATACACTCTATCATCATTGTCTCTAGTCACCTACTATGCAGTAGCATCCAGAACTACTTACTCCTATCTGAATATAACCTATTCACTGTAACTGCTTTTTCAAGTGATTACGCTAGTTTGCATTCCCACCAGCCGCGAATGAGAGTCATAATTTTTTTACCAACATTTCATATTTTCTGTCTTTCCTTGTTTGTTTTGAATAATTCTGATAAATGTATAGTGAAATCTTGGGTGATTTCAAGTTGCATTTTCCTAATAGCTAATGATGCCAAACAATTTTTCATGTGCTTATGTATCATTAATTTAGCAACTTCAATATGGTCTCTGTTCAGATATTTTGCATGTTTTCTGTAATTAGATTTTTTTATTGTTGAGACTTAAGCATTCTTTGTGTAGTCTAGATATGCACCCTTAACTTGAATAAAATTGGGAAACAATTTCATTTAGTCTGTGGTGTGTCTCCATTCTCTTAATACTATCTTTCATACAAAGAATTTTTTCAGTTTTGAGAAAATCCTATTTATCTTTTTTTTTCTCTTGCAAGTCATGCTTTTGGTGTCATTTGAGACTCAAAGATTACAGAGATATGCTATTTTCTTCTAAGTTTTATATATTTTTACATTTCACACTTTAACCTTTGATTTGTTTTTCCAGTGAATTTTTTATTATATGCAAGGAATGTGTTAGAGTTCATTTTCTTAACTAACTCTCTGATGATTCCCCAGGACCATTTGTGGGAAAGACTTCTTCTCTCTATTGGAATATTGGCCGTGTTTTGACAGTTGGGATGCAGTTCCTTCATTGCATAGTAAATTGTTACAATTTCCATCCTAAATTCAAATATCTATCCTAGTGTAGTCCACAAACAATGGTATGCTGTCTTAGAGTATTAAATATCCTCCTACTTAAAGAAGTTCCTGCATAGTAAATATTACTGTGAGAATATATGAGAGTAGGTACTATATTCATGTTATTCAGGAGTTATTGGTACCTTGTTATAGGGATTCCAAATTATGGGTTTTGCTTTGTATTGTACATTTTAATATTGTGTATATTTTGTGAAGAAAACAAAAGTTTTCTTAAGTAGCCCTCAATTTATTCAGCTGAATTTAAGCAATATGGAAGCACTCCTGCCTCTTACCTCCAGAATAAAATGACTGAGGAAAATAGAATTCTGTTTAGAGCCAAAGAATCAGGTGAATTTATAGAGGTTTAGAGGGCTGTAGGGCTAAATAATAAACCTAAAACCCAATATTAGAAGTAGGCAAAACTCTAGCATTTTTAAGTTCTACACAGAACACACAAATCAGTCTTGCCCATGAACTGGAAACTGAGTCAGAGGATCAAGCAAAGCTAATGCCCATCATCCAAATAAGAGATAAAGGCCTATAACAGTGAAAAAAAAAAAAAAAAAGAATGAGTCAAGCTATGAGATTCAGATTTGTAATGATATTGGCTAGGATGCTCTGGGACTCCCAGCCTGTGAGAGAATGATTTTCAAAAGGGTCAAGAGAGAAGAGGCTACTAGGGAGTCTTTGGGGGAAATAAAAAAGCGGGAGGCAGATGCCTGGTCAGCTTGTAACCTGTTAGAGCTGTCTGTGTCTCTGATGAGGGGCTCTGAGCTTTAAGGTAAAGGCAGGGCAAAAAGGGCAGGCCTTTTAAGCCACAAGATTTCAGACAAGAATGCCTCTTTGGTAGAACAAAAAGAGGAGACTGAGATTTTTTAAAGCTGAAATTCTAACATTCTGTATGTTTGAGATTGATGTTACAGCATGTCATTTATGCAACATTATTTGGATGTTTACTGTTCTTTTTATTTCTATTTTTGTTTACATCACCTGATTAAACTCCCTGGAGACCAGTCCCTATGTTTTAATAAATTAATTCATCATTTATATATTTATTTATTTGAAGGCAGAGAGAAAAAGAGAGCTCAATCCCATCTGCTAGTTCATTCCCAAAAGGCTCACAATAGTCAGGGTTGGGCCAGGCCAAAGTAAAGGGCCAAGAACTCAATCAAGGCCTCTCACATGGATGACAGGAACCCAACTAATTGAGACATTACTTGCATTCCAAGGTATACATTAGCAGGAAATTGGATTCAGGAGCAGAGCTGGGATTCAAACATAGGGATTCTGATATGGTACATGAGCATCCCAAGTGAGTTCTAACTGTCACACCGAATGCCAACCCTATCTCTTTTTTATTTATATAAATATTGTGTATAGCATACCATTTTGTAGAAGATATTTTAAAACTTTAATTAGGGAAGTGATGATTTAAATATGATATAAAATCTGATATTTCTCTGAGTGTAAGAATTTTCTCTTTAGCCATATGACAACATATATTTTGCATATGTGATAATGTATGTTAGCAAAAGATAACTAAAAAAGGAATTCAGGCATGGTTTAATACTGAAATTTTTTCCTCACTATTTCATATTTTAGTTTAAAGTGTTCTAAGCTAAGAGCCAGCATAAAAATATTTTAGAGTTTGAGGGTACTAAAGTCTCTGTTATAATTAAACATTACCATGTTGGCATGGAAACAACCATCGACAATGAATTAATTAATTATGACCATATTCCATTACAATTTAAGTTATAAAATCTGGTAGCAACCAGATTTGGCTATAGTATATCAGTTTTCCAATTCCTGTTCTCGAACAACAGAAGTTAGCATGAGAGCATTTTATATATGAACCAATATTTTTTGTCATTATTGAGTTAGGCTATAGAATTTAATTCATGTTCAATCAAAAAATAATTTTGATTGTAAATACTATGTATTTTCTTTTGAAATCCACACCATGACATGTATATATGTCATTTATGTATCCATTTGTGTACAAATAAACTCTATACATGAAATACACAAACACACACATGCCCTAACTATTATAGCTAATAAATGGGTTAAGCCAGATCAAAGGACACAAGGTCAATATATAAGTCAATTGTATTTCTATATACCGGCAATGAAAAATTTTTAAACATTTTAAAAATTCACTTTACAGATATTTGCTATCAAATGGTTGTAAGGTATTAACAACAAACAGAATGGATACACTGCAGTAAATTTAACAAAAAAAGAAAAACTAACATACCAAAACTACATATTATTTTAAAAATAAATTGGCAAAAAACCCTGATTAAATGGAAAGGCAGTCCATATTCCATATTCAAAGATTAAATGATTTAGCATTGTAAAAATGACTGTAACCACCAAATTGATCTAGGGATTCTAAACAACATATATCTGATTACCAAATAAATTCTTACAGAAGTGGACAAGCCCACCCTAACATTTATGTAAAATACAGGGGACTTCAGATAACCAAAATAATATTTAAAAAGAACAAGTTGGGGACCGGCATTGTGGTGTAGAGGGTAAAGCCACAGCCTGCAGTGCTGACATCCCATATGGGCACCGGTTCAAGTCCTGGCTGCTCCAGCTCTCTGTTAGGGCCTGGGAAAGCAGTAGAAGATGGCCCAAGTCCTTGGGACCCTGCATCCACGTAGGAGACCTGGAGGAAACTCCTGGCTCCTGGCTTCAGATCGGCACAGCTCTGGCCGTTCGAGCCATCTGGGGAGTGAACCAGCAGATGGAAGACCTCTCTCTCCCTTCCACCCTCCCTCCCTCTCCTTCTCTCTCTGTGTAACTTTGACTTTCAGTAAATAAATCTTTGAAAAAAATAAATAAATAAAAAGAACAAGTTGGAGGACTCACGCTTCCCATTTCCCAAACTCACTGCAAAGTCATAATAATCAATGGAGTATGGTACTGGTACAAGGACGATAGATATATAGATGAATGCAAGAGTGGAAAGTACGGAAATAAACCCTCACGTTTATGACTGATCAATTTTTTACAAGGGTGCATATCAAGATAATCTTAAAGGAGAAAATAGTCTTTTGATTATGAGATTTTCACATGCAGAAGAATAAGGTTGGACTCCTCTCTTACACTATATGAAAAAGCCAATTTAAAAAGTATCTAAATATAAGAGCCAAAACTCAAAGAAGAAAACACACATATATGTATTCATGACTTTGGATCTGGCAGTGGTTTATTAGATAGGACATCAAATGCATAGGCAACAAAAGAATAATACATTGAGATACATCAAAATTTAAAACTTCTATACTTACAAGGACACTGTAAACAAAATGAAAACCCACAGAATGGGATGAAATTTTTGCAAATCATCTACATGGTAAGGGTATATCATATCCAGAATTCTAAAAAGAACAATTAAAATTAAACAGTAAAGGAAAACAGTCTGATTTTTTTAAAGTCTCAATAGATATTTCTCCACAGAAGAAATACACAAGTACTAATAAGCCTGTGTAAGAATGCGCCACTCGGCCGGTGCCACGGCTCACTAGGCTAATCCTCCACCTGCGGCGCCAGCACCCCAGGTTCTAGTCCCAGTTGGGGCGCTGGATTCTGTCCTAGTTGCTCCTCTTCCAGTCCAGCTCTCTGCTGTGGCCTGGGAAGGCAGTGGAGGATGGCCCAAGTGCTTGGGCCCTGCACCCGCATGGCAGACCAGGAGGAAGCACCTGGCTCCTGGCTTCGGATTGACGCAGTGCGCCGGCCATAGCAGCCAGTTGGGGGGTGAACCAATGGAAGGAAGACCTTTCTGTCTGTCTCTCTCTCTCACTAACTCTGCCTGTCCACAAAAACAACAAAAAAAAAAATGCTGCACTCATTAATGAGGTAAATTCAAGTCAAAGCCACAAGATCCTACTTTACACTGCATAGAATGACTGCAGTCAAATTCAAGGAGAAGTGCAAAAATATGGCTAAGATATGGTGTCAGTTTGGAGCTACCACATATGTTGGTGAAAGTGGAACATGGAGCAGCCACCTTGGAAACTGGTTTGACATATCCTCAGAAAGCAAAATTATAATATGATCCAGCAACTCCACTTCCAGAGATAAAACCACGAGAACTATAAACCACAACTCCTTGGGCATGATCTTCAAACCTGCATTAGTATAACATCCATGAAAAGGAGACAACTCAAATTTTCAACAGCGAATGAATGAATGAATGAATGAATATAGTGTTGTATAATTATCAATGTGATAGGATATTATTTTGCTATGAATGGGACCAAAATATTGATCCATACTACAACATAGATGGATCTTGTAAACATAGTAAGTCTAAGAAGCCAGACCCAAATGGCCACAAGTTACATAACACCATTTATATGAAAAGCCCAGGATAGACAAATCTACAGAGCTAGAAATTAATTGGTTGCCAGGGGTTATGGGGAGGAAGTGGTGGGTTGTGACTGTTAATGCCTATGGAGTTTCAATTTTTAGTAATAAAAGTATTCTGAAATTAGTAGCTATCATTGTACAATCTTGTAAATATACTATGAACCACTGAATTGCACACTTCAAAGTGGTTAATATTATAGTGAGTGAATTATATCTAAATTAAAGAACATAGGCCGGCGCCGTGGCTCAATAGGCTAATCCTCCACCTTGCGGCGCCGGCACACCGGGTTCTAGTCCCGGTCGGGGCGCCGGATTCTGTCCCGGTTGCCCCTCTTCCAGGCCAGCTCTCTGCTATGGCCAGGGAGTGCAGTGGAGGATGGCCCAGGTGCTTGGGCCCTGCACCCCATGGGAGACCAGGAAAAGCACCTGGATCCTGGCTCCTGCCATTGGATCAGCGCGGTGCGCCGGCTGCAGCGGCGGCCATTGGAGGGTGAACCAACGGCAAAAAGGAAGACCTTTCTCTCTCTGTCTCTCTCTCTCACTGTCCACTCTGCCTGTCAAAAAAGAAAAAAAAAAAAAAAAAAAAAAAAAAGAACATGTATTTTTCTTTTTTCCTATCCATTCCAGTCATATTTATTATCAACAATTGGAAATACTTTCAGATGTAAAAAGCATGCAAATACATAATATATACAATATAAAAATGTGTCGTAAAATTTTCTTTCCCAAATGATTTCTGCAACTGCATTTGTTTATACTTAAGAATTTCTGGGTAAGGGCACCGTCACCACCCACAATGCCAGCGTACTGTATTAGTGCTTGTTCTAGTCCTGCCTGCTCTAGCCTAGTCTGATCCAGCTCCCTGTTAGTGTGTCTGAGAAAGCAGCAGAAGTTGTTCTAAGTGCTTGGGCTCCTGCACTTATGTGGGAGACCTGAATGGAGTTCTGGGCTCCTGACTTCAGCCAGGCCCAATCCAGGTTGTTGCAGCCATTTGGGGACTGGACCAGTGGACAGATAGATGATTTCTCTCTTTCCCCCTCCATCTCTATCTCTCCTTCTCCCTCTCTCTAAACCTACATCTTCTAAAAAATTTTTGTATCATTCTTTGTGCTAGTTATATATATCATTGTATGGATAATAACTCCTTTTGAAATTTTTCCCAATCCCTAGCTATTGATATGCTTCTTAATACTTTGTCTTGTGCATTTTGTGAGCACCATTCTGTAGTACATTTATAGAAGGGATTATTTGATTAAACAGCATGTGCAACTTTGAATTTTAATTCAACAATACATTTTTTTCTGCTTATTATTTACCAGGCATTAATTGAGTCACTTATTTTAATGGATACTTTTATATTACCCCTAAAAGAGATTGTACTAATTTCCAGCAGATTATGTGTGAATCTGTTTTCTCCTGCCCTTGAAGGCACAGAGTATAATTAAGCTTATTAATCTTTAATAGGTAGATAACTGCAAATTGTTTTGATTTTTTAGTTTTTGACTCTGAGTATGAATGAGCATATTTAAAAATCTGTTGTTTCTTCTGAAAGAAATTGCACATCATTTAACCATATTTCTTTTGACTTAACTGTCATATTTTGTGAGTGTTCTTTAAAAGCTAATAACTTTGTTTATTCAGAGCTGCATATTTTGTCTCTAGTTGACATTTTCACAATGTTTTGGTATGTTGGACATGCTAAAGTTTCTAATATTTTGGTTCTATTGAGCTTTTTTTATTTTATGCCTTCTGAGTGTTTTGCCATGTTATGAATAACATGTTTTCTTCTTTTCTTCCTGGTAGTCAGTCTTATTGTTACCTTCCTTCATGGTTGCAAACAAACTCACATTTAGTTTCTTCCTAGCTTTATTTTCACTGTTTTTTAAAAACCCATTCTTTTTCACAGTGAAACTCACAGTAATTGAATGTATCTGAAAGATGGATTTTGGGTCTGGCTAGAGATAAACCTCTGGATTTCGATAGAAAAAAATGCTTAAGATTTTGTTATACACACATTAACCTAAGCCCTATCCACATACTTATTTTCCTTATTCAACTTATTCAAAATTCCTTTACCAAAAATTGGCTGCTTTGGTTTTTGACTCAAGCATTGGTGATGCCAAACCATCTTGACACCATTTAAAATCTTTCTTGTAAGTGGTTGAGATTTGGTATACATAATTAAATGAATAAAATGTGTAGTCACCTATTTGGTGAAATGCTTGAAGTTATTTTGCTTGGTAAAGTATTGAAAGCATTCTTGAATGCATTGTTTGTAAACTTTGAGGATGATAATGCTGGATGGTGGTTGAGGTTCTCTTTATTTATATATATATATATATATATATATATATATACACATACATTCACAGTGTGTAACATTAGCACTCTGTTTTACATAGTGCATTATAAATCCATTCAGAGAGGATGTGGAGTGAAAAGAGAAAACTCACTTAAATTATTACCAAAAAAAGGAATGTATAGTTAGCAAATAGTATAAACTAAAAAATAAATTGAGAATGCAAGGGGAATGTATCCCTTAAGGAATTATGAGTAGTCACTCCAAAGAAGCTGATGTTTCTGAGGCACTGGTAAGTTATCACAAGACATTTATAGGCTAAGTTCATTACTGAATACTTGCCAGGTTAAGAGAAAAACATAAGAAGCTCAGGAGAGAAAAAAAAATCCGGGACATTCTTAGGGAACAACGATGCTTTCACACTGGCTGAAATGTACAAAGTAGCTTCCAGGTGAGAATGCAATGACTATAGAGGAAGAGATTGCTTGGGCTCAGTTTTGAGACTAACTTCAAAAGGTCTTGAAGATGATCTCTCTGGCTTACTGAACTGCTGAGTAGAACAGTCACTGCATACATTTCAGACAAAATCTGAGGGCAGCAAGTATTCTGTATTGACGTGAAGTGAGAGTTCTGGAGAGGAGACAAGTCATTCTGAATCATCGGTCTAGAAAAACCTGAATCCAGGTAAGTGGGAATGGACAGTGAAAATGAACTTGAAAATTAATACGGGAACCATCGCTGTGGCACAGCGGGTTAACACCCTGGCCTGAAGCGCCGGCATCCCATATGGGCGCCAGTTCGAGACCCAGCTGCTCCACTTCTGATCCAGCTCTCTGCTATGGCCTGGGAAAGCAGTAGGAGATGGCCCAAGTGCTTGGGCCCCTGCACCCACATGGAAGACCCGGAAGAAGCTCCTGGCTTCGTTGCTGCCAACTGGGAAGTGAACCATTGGAAGGAAGACCCTTTTTCGCTGTCTCTCTCTCTCTCTCTCTCTCTCTCTCTCTCTCTGCATCTCCTCTCTGTGTAGCTCTGACTTTCAAATAAATAAAAACAAATCTTTTAAAAAAAGAAAATTAATACAAATAATGCATTACATACCTGGTAGATGTTTGCGATGAATAGTGGACATAAAATTGTTTTGAAATTTTTAATTTGAATGACTAAAATTGTCACAGAAGTTAGGAGTGACTGGTTTTAGATTGGAGAGACTTGCTTTCAGTAGGTTACCTAATCTATTTGTGAGATCATACAGAAAATATGGGGGAGGGAGCGTTTTTCAATTCAAGTGTATTGAGGTTTAAATGCCATGTAGCGACATACCTCCACACTTAGTGTGCCTATCAGCGTATTTTGATGCATCATAAAGCCCATGGAACCATCAGCACACTCTAGATACTTTCCTGACTCTAAAAAGTCCTCTCATGGCGCTTCTCAAATCTGTTCCCTCACTTGTTGCTCCAGACAACCACTGAGCTGCTTCCTTTCGCTGCAGGTTAATTTTTTTTTTTTCTAGAATTTCTTGGAAGTGGAATCACATATTACCTTCCTCTAGTGTCTGAATTTGTTGGCTCAGTGTGACTTGGAGCTCTGTTTATATCGTTGGGTGCATCCTTAACCTATTCTCCTTTGCTGCTGAGTGTGCAGAATATGCTCTGAGCAGTGCCATTCATTAGTTGAGGCTACACATGGCAGACACTAGAATACCTTTTTAGATGACAAATCCTGGGTATGTTTTTAGGCAGGTAAAATGACCCAACAAAGAAACTGAGTACAGTACAGCAAAAAGGAAACAATTTATAGGAAAATAACCCTAGGGGTCATGGATTGTAAAAGGAAAAATATTGTGAAGCAAAAAAATAGGGCTAGGAATTTAATCTTAGAGTTTAACACAAACAAAAGGTGCAAACAAAGACCACATCTGTTAGAGAAGATAAATCAGTTCAGTCAAGTTGCAGGTTACAAAACAAACATGAAAAAGTAAGTAGCTTTTCTATATGCTGCTGATAAACTTGCTGAAAGAGAAATAAAAAAATCCCATTTACAGTAGCCACAAAAATTAAAATATTTCAGAAAAATTTAACTAAAGCCGGGAAAGACATTTAAGATAAAATTATAAAACATCAGTGAAAGAAACCAGCAAGGGAACAAAAAATGGAAAGATATTACTTGCTCTTAGATTGGAAGAATTAATATAATTCAAATGTCCTTACTAAAATAAAGCAACCTATAGATTCAATGCAGTCTCTATCACAATACCAATTATATTTTTCACAAAATTAGAAATAAGAGATCCTAAAACTCATATGGTATCACAAATGACTCTGACTAGCCAAAGCAGTCCTGGAGTGGGGAGGGAAATCAGGCTGGGGACATCACAATACCTGACTTCAAAACATACTACAGAGCTATAGTAATTGAAACAGCATGGCACAGGCATAAAGAACTGACATATAGAGCCCAGAAGTTAATTCACACGTATATAGCCAACTGATTTTTTATAAAAGTGCCCAGAACATAGGCTGGAGAAAGGATAATCTCTTCAACAATTGGTGCTGGCAAAACTGAATATATATATATGCACACAAAGATGAAAGGAGATCCATATCTCTCACCTTATACAAAAATCATCTGAAGATGGAATAAAGACTTAAATTGAGACCCAGACTAAAGTGATTGGGAAAAAGTGTAGGGAAACACTTCAAGACATTGGTGTAGGTGACGACTTCTGAGATAAGACCCCCGAAGCACAGGAAACAAAATCAAAACCAGACAAATGGGATTATATCAAACTCGGAAGCTTCTGTACATCAAAGGACACAATCAGTAGAGTGAGGGGCCAGCCCACAGTATGGGGGAAAGCATTTGCATAATACTTATCAGACAAAGGACAAGTCAAGAACGTATCAGCATCTCAAAAATTTCAACAATATGAAAGCAATCAATCTAATAAAAAATGGGCAAAGAGCCTTACTAGACAGTTCTCAAAAGAAGAAACACAAATTGCCAACAAAAATATGAAAAAATGCTCAACACCACTAGCCAACAGAGAAATATAAATCAAAACCACATTGAGATATCACTTCAGTCTGTCAGAATGGCTGTAATCCAAAACACAGAGTAACAGACATGGCAAGGATGTGGAAAAAGGGGAATAATTCTACACTGTTGGTAGGAATGTGAATTAGTGCAGCCAGTGTGGAAAACAGTATGGGGATTTTTGGGGGTTGGCATTGTGTTGCAGTAGGTTAGGCTGCCACCTGCAAAGCTGGCTTCCAACATGAGCACCAGTTCGAGTCCCAGCTGTTCCACTGCCTATCCAGGTCCTTGCTAACCTTCTCTTTGAAGGCAGAGGAAGATGGCCTGAGTGTTTTCTCCCCTGCCAACCACGTGGGAGATACGAATGGAGCTCCAGGCTCCTGGCTTGTTGTGGTCATTTGGAGAGTGAACCAACAGATGAAAGATAGGTCTGTCTGTCTGTCTCTTTCTGTCTCTTTCTCCCCCCCCCCCCTTCTTTCTTCCCCTTTCTCCCTCTGTCTCTAGCGCTGCCTTTCAAATAAATAGATCTTTAAAAAACATTAGTGCATCTACTGTAGAAAACAGTATGGAGATTTCTTAAACTAGAAATAGGCTTGCCCTATGATCCAGCAACCTCCCTATTGAGTATATACCCAAAAGACATGAACACACGGTTTCCAAGAGATACCTGCACCACCATGTTTATAGCAGCACTGTTCACCATAGTCAAACTATGGGATCAGCCGAAGTGTCTGTCATCAGATAACGGATAGAGAAATTGTGTATATATAAAATAGAATATATAGCCATAAAAAGGATGAAATTCTACCATTTACATCAGAATAGTTGCAACTGGAGGACACCATATTGAATGAAATAAGCCAGTCACAGAATAACAAATACCTCTATATTCTCCATTAAATGTGGGAAATAACTTTTTAAAAAGCATTCAAAAAGCAAAGCCAAGCAACTGTGTATATCAATATGCTTCAAATAGTTTTGTCAAACTTTGTTTTATATCATTAGCAAATAGATGGTTAAGAAAGGTATACTACTATAGTTTTTTTTTTTTATCTTTTATTTAATGAATATAAATTTCCAAAGTACGACTCATGGGTTACAATGGCTTCCCCCCCCATACCGTCCCTCCCACCCACAACCCTCCCCTTTCCCACTCCCTCTCCCCTTCCATTCACATCAAGATTCATTTTCGATTATCTTAATATACAGAAGATCAGCTTAGTATACCTTAAGTAAGGATTTAAACAGTTTGCTCCCACACAGAAACATAAAGTGAAAAATAATAGATGATTTTTTTTAAATGATGATGAAATCAGATCAGACCTATTGTCATGTTTAATCCCAGTGAGAGTCAAGTTGGGAATTGATAATTTCTTTTTTTTTTTTTTTTTACAGAAGATCAGTTTAGTGTACATTAAGTAAAGATTTCAATCGTTTGCACCCCCATAGAAACACAAAGTGAAATATACTGTTTGAGTACTCGTTATAGCATTAAGCCTCAGTGTACAGCACATTAAGGACAGAGATCCTACATGAGGAGTAAGTGCACAGTGACTCCTGTTGTTGACTTTACAAATTGACACTCCTGTTTATGGCATCAGTAATCTCCCTATGCACCAGTCATGAGTTTCCAAGGCTATGGAAGCCCTTGAGTTCTCCGACTCTTATCTTGTTTAGACACGGTCATAGTCAAAGTGGAGGTTCTCTCCTCCCTTCAGAGAAAGGCACCTCCCTCTTTGAAGACCTGTTCTTTCCACTGGGGTATACTACTATAGTTTTAAAGGTCTGCAATTATTTTAAAATTTACTATAAATGAATGAAATTCATGTCTTTTTCATTTGATTACTGTTTATAGCCCTTACCTGTACTCCTGCTGAACTATGGTCTTTTTTACTTTTTGCTTGTTAAACTATTTATTTAGTGGAGCATTAAGCCTTTTCTTAAAGATTTATTTATTTATTTGAATGTTCAGAATAAAAGAGAGGGGCAGAGAGAGAGGGCGCGCGCTCTTGCATTCACTGGTTCACTCCCCAAAAGTCCACAGTGGCCAGGCAGCCCTCGATGAATCCAAGACACAGGAAACTAATCCAGGTCTCCCACATGGGTACAGGGACCCAAGAACTTTGGCCCATCTTCCGCTGCCTTCCCAGGTGCATTGGGGGCAACTAGATCAGAAATGGAATAGCTGGCACTCAAACAGGCGCCTATGTGGGATGCCAACACTGCAGATGGTGGCTTAACCTGCTGCGCCACAGCGCCAGCCCAGCATTAGACCTATGACTGTAACTTGAGTTATAAATATGCTATCTGAAAAATTTAAAAAAGAAAGGATAATGAGAAAGGAAGGGAGGAAAGATGGAAGGAGGAGGAATGAGTAAAGGAAGGAAGGAGAGAAGAGGAAGGAATCATTATAGTTTTAGAATTGTATTTATGCACTATATTAAATGTGTTATCTTTACATTAAAAAATGAAAAAATCAGATTTTACCTCTTTTAAATCCAAAAGACAAAATAAAGACCCAGATCTGTTTCCTTAACCGAAGTGAAGGGGTTAGGGTGAACTAAAAGCAGATTGTTAACAAGAACGGAAGCTTATGGCCAGTGTTGTGGTACAGCCAGTTAAGCTGTTGGGGATGTGCCCATCACCACTCAGAGTAGAGGTTTGAGTCTGAGATACACAGCTTCCAATCCATGTCACTGCCAACACACCAGGAAAGATGGAAGATGATGATCTGAGTCTGTGGGCCCTTGTTACCCACGTAGGAGACGCATAGAGAGGCCTTCCATCTGCTGGTTCACTCCCCAAATGGCCACAACAGGAGCTGAGCCACTCTGAAGCCAGGAGCCAGGAGCTTCTTCCGGATCTCCCACAAGGGTGCAGGGGCCCAAGGACTTGTACCATCCTCTGCTACTTTTTCATGCGCGTTAGTGGGAGCTGGATCGGAAGTGAAGCAGCTGGGACTCAAATCAGCACCAATATGGGATGCCAGCGCTGCACACCAGGGCTTTAACCAGCTGTGCCACAGTGCCGGCCCAGAGAATGGAGTTCTTGAATCCTGGTTTTGGCCTGGTCCAGACCTGGCTGCTAGTGGCTAAACCAGCAGCTGGAAAATTTATCTTTCTGTCTCTCCATCTCTCAAAGTTGCTTTGCCTTTCAAACAAATAAAATAAATCTTTTAAAAACATAATCTTTAGGTTATAAAGAGCATGTCAGGAATTACCATAAGGGGAACTCTGGGAGTGTTCAGATGTCAAGTGCTTGTCATTTCTTTTCAGTGAAATCCTGTAGCTCTTATTCTACCACCTGAACCTGCTCCATGAATGAATATACTTCGGGTGAAAATTATATAAACATTTATAAATTATATTGTTGCCCATATTATTTATGTGAAAGTTTTAGTGAACGTATTAGTAATGGAACTTTTGTTAAATACAGGTTCTGGCACAGTAGGACTGGGCGGGGGCCTGAGTAAGTGCATTTCTCGCAAGCCACCTGAATGTGCTTGAATCACAGAGTAGCAAAGACCCATTCTATACTAATTCACCCTGGTCTTTGCAGGCAAAAATATGTCAAGGAAGTTTGTGCTCCTTGGTATGATTAAACATTGACTGGAAAGTATATTAACTTCAAAGGAGTTGTACCGTTGCCCCATTAGATAGGAAAACCAGTGCCAATGCTAACTGATGCTATACATGAAATAAGAGATGATAGGGGAGAGGGAAAAGTGAGAGAATGTAATGAAAATAAAAACATGACTGACAGTTATGTGGAGGTGAAGCCATAAATGGATGACCTAGAGTTCAAAAGAAGCAACCTTTGAAAGCTGGCCAAGGGAAAGAAAAGCATAGCAAAACATATTAGAAACCAGTGAATTCATACTCTGCTTGGTAATTTCAGTCACAAATTCCTCAACAAAAAAATAAACATTACACATGCACTGTCAAGGTTACTTTTTTTTTTTTTTAATCATTTAAAAGTGTTACTCATCTATAGATTGGAGAACAAGACAGCTGGACTTTGGAAGGTGCCTTTTGAGCACTAATCTTTCAGGGATCAGAGGACCGTCTGCATTTTCTGCAGCGCTACCTTGGCTTGTGCTGCAGAGCCGTCCCAAATGGCGATCCTTCCCATTGTCTGTTTGTGATTCTTGGATTTTCCTGGCCTGTCTTGCTGAGCCCCAATTCAAGGGCCTTGATCACTGCTGAGAGCTTGCTTATAATTTTTGTGTCCAGCTGTGGTAAAAGTGAACACTCTCACGGAGAAGGAATTGAGGTGTTTTTTTTTTTTTTCTTTTTGCCTTTCTACAAGATTAAATTTAGAAAAGGAAACATTGATATAAAATAAGAAGTACTTAGCCAACTGTTTTTTTCCAGTTCCATTTTCTTACAGGTAAGTTAAGATGCTTTACCACTTAGTTTCTGTTCTTGTGGAGTCCTGCAGAGGAGGTTCAATACTGTGCATATGGCCATACAGTACTGTGCAAATGGAGTTTTCATTTCAGTGGGAATTGGACATAGATTAAGTTGGAGGAGTGGATTAGAGAATTCTTCCTATGCTTTTTCAAATGCAAAATAAACTACTGAAAAGAGGCATTTGCAGACCAATCATTTCAGCTAAACTAGACACTAAAGTTCTTAGTATTATTGACAAAGATCATTTGATAAATATTAACCAGATTATTTTGTATAAGTCTAGCAAATGTTTAGTATGCTTGAGAAAAGTGGGAAAATTTGATATTACTCTGTCTTAATTTGGGCTCCCCTAGAGTTAAATTCTATAAGCAGTTGAGTTTAAGTAGTATATTTGAATGTACAACCCAGCAAATACTGATAGAGAAATGAAAAATGAGGCAGGGTGGGGTCCAGCAGCCTGCAGTGGGCAAAATGGCTTGGAGCAAGTGTAGTACTCATAGCTCCACATTTCCTTCCCGTAGATCTAACTCCACACACACAGGCTGACAGCAAGAGGACTGGGCTGTTTATGTACCAACTCCCTCCTGGCATTGGCTGAAAGCTGCTTCAATAGGGAGACGAGATTTAAGTTTTTTGGCGCTTCTGGGCTGCTACATAGGTACAGGATAGGCTTGTGTTGCAGGAGAGCTTCAGGTAGAAAAATGTATTGGCATTTGGACTTCATGTTGCTGTGCAGAGAAGTAGCATGGGCAAAGGGAGATGGATGAGGTACTGCTGGTGCCTAGTGCATACTGTAGTGTTGAATTCCAATTTCATGTGTCATCTTTTCCTAAAGGTATGTGCTACTCAATTTGAATTGTTTTTGAATGTAAGAAGGAGGGTAAAGGGAACAAAAAGTTACTATGTGAATTCAGGAACTTAGAGACACGGAAGTGTGACAGAAAGCTTTCTAAGCATAATTTTATCAGCGATTGTAAGTGGAGATCCATTGTTAACATAATTAAAGATTTATCAGACTTTTTTCTTACGAACAGGTAGTATCAGAAACATGGACCGGCGCCGTGGCTCACTAGGCTAATCCTCCACCTAGCGGCACCGGCACACCGGGTTCTAGTCCCGGTCGGGGCGCCGGATTCTGTCCCGGTTGCTCCTCTTCCAGGCCAGCTCTCTGCTATGGCCCAGGAGTGCAGTGGAGGATGGCCCAAGTGCTTGGGCCCTGCACCCCATGGGAGACCAGGAGAAGCACCTGGCTCCTGGCTCCTGCCATCGGATCAGCGCGGTGCGCCGGCCGCAGGGCGCCAGCCGTGGCGGCCATTGGCGGGTGAACCAACAGCAAAAGGAAGACCTTTCTCTCTGTCTCTCTCTCTCACTCACTGTCCACTCTGCCTGTCAAAAAAAAAAAAAAAAAAAAGAAAAAAAAAGAAAAAAGAAAGAAAGAAACATGATGATATGTTTCCAGAAATCACAGTTGCTGCTTATATATTTAATTCTTTGAGAGCAAAAGGAGAGAAACCAACTGGTATTGCAAATGATGATGAACAAAACTTGTAATCAAATCCTGGTGAGCAGAGGTGCTCAGCAAATTGAGCTCAGTGGTGTTCAAAATGTCTTCTGTCTGTGAGTAGAGATGGGGCCACTTTGAAAAAAGTACACCTTTAATTCAGTCTCGCCATGATTTCCTGACAAAGGTCTTCCTTCCCCTCTGCCCTTCCTGGAGTGTTTTCATGGCTTCCCAGAGTGTGCATCCTGGGTTTCAACGTGTTCTACATGTTCCTGTTATCACTGCATGACCCTTTGCTTTGTTTAGTAGACACTGTGAGTTGCCACTCTGCTTCCAGATCAGAACTGTAGTGAAATCATTTGAAGTGTCTTGAAGGCATGGTTAAAATATAGAGAGCCTGAGGTGAAATGGAGAATGCATGCTTCCAATAAAGATGTTTAAATTCCAGTATTTTAAATAAAATTCATATGTAGGGCATGCCAAACTCCAAAGTTTAAAAATACTAATAAATCGAAACTGAGGCTGTTTCTTCTTCATGTTGAATAACATCTCTCTCCTCTGAAATCTACCTATACTGAATTTATTTATATTTTTAATGTATCATGTATGTCCTCATTCTTCATTATTAAATATATTGGCTGATTTAATTTTTGAGAGGGGGAGCAGGAGAGAGAAAGAGAGGAGATGGATTGACAGGGAACTCTTCCGTCTGCTGGATCACTTGCCAATGCCTGCAGTGGCCTTGGCTGGACTGAATCCAACAGTAGAGACTCAGTCCAGGTCTCCTTTGGGAGTATAAGGGACCCAACTAGCTGCTGCCTCCCAGGGTGTCTCTGTAAGATACTGGAACTGGCACTGCAGACAGGTCTCAACCCCAGGCTCTCTGAGGGATATGGGGTTCTAACTCACATCATAACCATCAGGTCAAACAACCGCTCCTCATTCTTTATTTTGAATGGTTTGTCTTTAATGGCTTCAGAAAATATATTCATGTGTTTTGCATATATTTGTGATGACTGTGGCTGTATTATTGTTTTACTGCTTTCATTAGCGTGTATAACTATTTGTGGAAAGAGTGCTTTGACCCAGACAGCAAGTGCAAGGAATAGTGAACAAAATAGGTGAGGTTCCTGACTTAACATGACTTCATTGTAGTAAGGTTGTGTTGTACAAAAATATATTAAATAAACCAATCAGAATGATTAGGATTCTTTATGAATTACACAAAAAGGTATAGTATCTCTTTTAATTTCACAAATAAAAGTCCAGTGTCCTTAACCCACACACACTAATTTAACATTCAATTTAATCATTTACCTTCTTTTCTTTTTAAAATGTTTATTTGAAATGGAGAATGAAAGGGAGAGAGAGAGAGAGAGAGTTAGAGAGAGAGAGAGAGATCTTCTATCTGCTGGTTCACTCACCAAATGCCTACTTTAGCTGGGGCTGGGCCAGGTGGAAGCCAGGAGCCAGGAACTCCGTCCAGGTTTCTCACATGGGTTATAGGGACTCAAGTACTTGTATCGTCACCTGCTGTTATCTTCAGATGACCACAGAAAAGGACGAAAATATTATGTGAACTTAGTTATATAATATACTGAATAGGTGTATACCGTCAGCAATTTACAAACAAGAATTTCATGATCATTTTAATACCTTATGTTCTTATATTAGTAGCAATAAACAAAGAAGAGTTATTTCCCCTTCAATCTCTAAATTTCAGAAGATTGTGCCTACTAATAAATACAGTGTACATTTTCCAGTGAGCTGTATAATTTGGAGAAGCACTTAATAAAGAGACATATTTATTTGAAAGTCAGAATGACAGGGAGAGAGGGAAAGACAAAAACAAATTCTTCATCTGCTGATACCCACAACGATGCCAAGAGTCTAAGAACACCATCTGAGTCTTCCCTGTGGGTGGCAGGGACCCAGGTCCTTGGGTCATCCTTCACTGCCTTCCCAGGTATATTGAAAGGGAGATGGATCTGAAGCAAAGCAGTTGGTACTCAAACCAGTGCTAGCTTCCATGGCTACAGCATAACCCATGTGTTGTTGCTGTTCCCAAGCAGTGAGTGAAAGCCCATTTCAATTCCAGAGATCCTGTGCTAGTTAAAAAGTTGACTGTTACACTCAGGAATGCTGTTGTCTTTATGGAGGTATTTGAAGAAATGACTTTTACTATTGAGAACTCTCAATTTGAATATCTTTGATATCAAAGCTTTCTTTTTCAGTAAGTAAAGACTTTCTAAATAAGTGGGTACAAATTCTGTTTATTCACTCACTTTGCTATCATCCTGGATTTTTTATTTTTCAGCTCATTATTTTATTATTTTTGAGATAACACATTTAAATACACAATATACTCAATGTCCTAGTACTTCACTGAACAGAATTTATAAATAAAAAGACTAGTTGAGCAGGAAAATAGGCAAGGACTGTAAACAATAATCAAAAGATGTTCAACTTCACTTACATAATGTGAATTTTTAAATAGTCACAAAATCATTAAAACTGTTGTGTGTGTTTCCTTTTATAGTTTGGGGCTGAATGGTAAAGACTATGGGACTTTTGTGGTCAGCAACACTGAAGGCAACTAATGGTACTACTGTATAAATAGTTTTTTAAAAGGATCCTAAAACACCTACAGTTTTTCTGTGCACTCATTCATATCTGCTACTCAATGATAGAGATATTTCTGTGGCTATCATAGAGATTTTGACAAAGGTAAATCTTAAATTGAACCTATCACACAAAAATTAAATTTAGGTTAATTTAATCTCAGGTTAAATTTAATCCCATACTTTACAATGTTTGGAATTCTATACTAAAAAGAATAAATCAGTTGTGTTCTTCATTAAAAAGATCAAGATACAAAGCTACAAAGAAATCTGTTTTCTTATAAAGCAGTTAAGTGATTATTAATCTCTATAAAATAAAGCAAATGAAATTAAACCATCTTTTAGCAAACATGCTTCTGTGCATTTGAAAATTAGTATAGGTTTTCAGCATTAAGAGCATCCTAAAATAATGCTTGTTGAACTTTAATTTGCATATTCATTATCATATTTATGAATGAAGTGTCTGAGATCTGCTTCAAAGCCAACAAGATTAGAGGTGAGATATTGCAAAATAAATGAGATTGGATATGAGGTTTATTTGTAGTATGATTGGGTCTGATTTGATAATTGTTTAAGGTAGCCAGTGTTTATATGATGTTTATCACAAAAATTCTTATAAAAGAAACATAAAAAGGAATCTAATTCTGACATTTCAACTACATTAAATGCATACACAAATTTTGTATGTTTGTGTACATAGTCATGTATCTGTGCATTTCAGTGACATACATGTGTCACTTCCTACTTGAGAGTATAATGAATAAATATTTTGACTCTGTGTAATAGTTTCTGGAAGAAACTGAATTATGATACATAAAAATAAAAGTATTTTAGGAGTATTTTTCTTTCTAGAGATTCTTTTAATTACTGTCTATGTGAGAATCAGTTTAAAAAAAAAAAAAAACATTTTCAGGTAATGTCTATGGACTAAACCTGTGGTGGTGGAATGAAAAATACTAAAACTGAAACTAAAGATTTGTAAAAACAACCCTTCAAGTAGCTGTAATAGCATAGCAGGATTTAATATTTAGTGAAAGTGATGGTTGTAATGGGGTATGAAGTGGGGAAGAGAAGGATGGAACACAGGCATTTAACCTTATATGAGTTTATGTGACCAGAAGACAAATGTAAATCCACAGAGAAGCACATGGCACACGTGAAAAACCAACAATAAGAAAGAGAATGATGTATAGGCGGAGTTGTGAAATAAATTGATGTAACTGGAGAATAGTGAGTTGTTAAGCAACAATCAAAGTCTAGGAAAAGAATCCAAATGATTGAAGGCTTTTACCATATAGGAAATGATCCATTGTTGTTTTAGAATGGAAGATTTTATTTCCAGTTAAGTTTTAGATGGTCATTTTTGCAATTATTGTTTTAAAATTCTGATTCAAATAGAGAAAAATCAGCAGCCAATGTTGTGGTGCAAAGGGAAAAGCCTCTGCCTGCAATGCCAGCTTCCCGTGTTGGTGCTAGTTCAAGTCCCGGCTGCTCCACTTCTGATCCAACTCCCTGCTAACGTGCCTGTGAATACAGTGGAAATAAGATAGCCCCAATACTCAGACTACTGCCCTCTGTGTAAGAGACCCAGATGGAGTTCAAACTCCTGCCTTTGGCCTGTCCCAGCACTGGTCATTGCAGCCATTTGGAGAGTGAGCCAGTGGAGAGAAGATCCTCTCCCTCTCCCTGTCTCCCTGTCTTCCTGTCAGTCTACCTTTGGAATAAATCAATAGATCTTTAAAAAATAAATTGGGGAGATCAGAGTCATAGATAACTGTTAGATACTAATCATAGCATATGATGAAGACAAAGATCTGATTAAGGCAGTGACAAAGAACCTTAAAGTTAATTAGAAAATGAAATTAACTCATCATTTTGCAATAGTGGGACAAGAGGAAAGATGTATCAAAAAATGACTGTCAGGTTTTTAATTTGAGAAATGGATGTAAAGCAAGGTCCATAATTACTTATCTATAATTCCGGAATTTAAGAAAAATAATCTAAAATCATGGAATTTTTAATAATTTATAGCAAAACTCAGTGATAAACCATTGCTTGAATGGATCTAAGACTTCTGAAATATTTATGTATTCCAATTTGGTGTAGAAATATTAACTCATATTTAATTATGAACCATTAAGTGCTGTATAAATTAAGAGTACTTCAGAAGTTCATAGAAATGGAATTAAAAGATGTTTATTTTGGTGTAAAACTGTTAATTCTACATATGCTTTTTTCATGATACATACCTCCATGAATATTTTGAAGATCCCCTAAATATTCTGTGTAAACCCCATTCCTTAATGTGTTAGGGTCCAAAAAACGCCCACCGCCCGAGGAACGACTCCAAGAGACTTATTCTCTCATGCAACCAGCAAAGGGTTAAATTTATTGATCCAACATGTTGGGGCCCTCTGACAAGGACAGAGGAGCAGTGAGGAACTACAGCATAGGGTTTATAAAGGCAAAAACCGCAAAATTGGGAGGAGGGAGAGAATACGCGGTTGCTAAAATCTTACAATCAGCAATTATGATTTTAAGACATAGACAAATCACATCTTCATTATTAGCCCAGGTAACCCAGGTGCAACCTTTCTACTTTTAAGCTTGAGCAATCATGCTAGGGGGTTTTTGTGCGTTGCCAAGGGTGGTGTAGTGCACTGCTATTGTCCGACTATTTGAGATCATAGTTTCAGACCAGAGTCTCACGGTGGGGGGGTTGCTTTCCCAGAATGCAGTCTCAAGTGCTCCAAAATGGAGTCCCTACTGTCAAGGTGCTACTTTACTCTGTCTTATTTTCACAGCTGCACCAGGAAGGTTTAAACCTGTAAGCTTAAGCTTAACTTTTGACACCCGCACATATACAATTTTTAACTCTTCAAATGAAACCTGAAATATCCTGAATACCAGAGCACTTCTAGTCTGAAAGGTTTCAGGTGGAGATTATGGGTTTATCATACCATTTAATAAGATGTCTTTATTAGTACACACCTGCATAGTATTTTTTAAAGATTTATTTATTTGAAGGGCAGAGTGGGGGGGGGGAGGAAGGGAGAGAGAGAGAGAGAGAGAGAGAGAGAGAGAGAGAAGGGAGGGAGGGAGGGAGGGAGGGAGGAAGAAGGAAGGAAGGAAGGAAGGAAGGAAGGAAGGAAGGAAGGAAGGAAGGAAGGAAGGAAGGAAAAGAGAGATCTTGCATCCACTGGTTTACTCCCCAAATGACTGCAGCAGCCAGGTCTGGGCCAGGCCAAAGCCAGTAGCCTGGAACTCCATCTAGATCTCCCACATGGGTGGCAGGAACCCAAGCACTTGTGCCATCCATCATCAACTGATTTTCTAGAAACATTAGCAGAGAGCTGAATCAGAAATGAAGCAGCTGGGACATGAACCGGTGCACATATGGGACACTGGGTTACAGGCAGGGTTTAACCTGCTGCACCACAACACTAGCCCGTTGCATAGTCTCTTAACAGATGAAATAAGTCAGTGAAATTCGATAATAACCTCTCCATTATTCTCTGGATAAGAGGTTGTAACATTCATAGTACCACAGCAAAATGATCCATGATGGACTTAAATGTGCTGCAAAGAATACACTTTGATTTTTTTTAATTCAAGTACTGATTCATATTCTTCTGACCACAATATGCATGAATGCATGGAATGGCATGAAGGGAAGAGGTGGAGTGCAGGGAGCTTTGAGGTAGGATTATACACAAAAGCTAAAAATTTCAGAAATGCCTTTAGGACAGGTTTGGTAGAGGCATTTATACAGATTTTTTTTTTTCAAAATTTTTTTAAAAAAATGTCTACACTAAAAAAGCACTGCAGTCAGTACTAAGTTGCCACCATAGAGTTGGACTGAGTTGTAGTGCTTGGTTTGGCTTTTTTTTTTTTTTTTTTTTTTTTGACAGGCAAGTGGACAGAGAGAAAAGGTCTTCCTTTTCTGTTCGTTCACCCCCCAATGGCCTCTGCAGCCAGCATGCTGCAGCCGGCGCACCGCGCTGATCCAAAGGCAGAAGCCAGGTGCTTTCTGGTCTCCCATGGAGGTGCAGGACCCAAGCACTTGGGCCATCCTCCACTGCACTCCCGGACCACAGCAGAGAGCTGGACTGGAAGAGGAGCGACCTGGACAGATTCCGGCGCCCCGACCGGGACTAGAACCCCGTGTGCCAGCGCTGCAGGTGGAGGATTAGCCAAGTGAGCCGCAGCACTGGCCTATTGTTTGGCTTTTTGGTAGTTTAATTATGTAGAGTGATTATTTGAAATGTCCATCAAAGGAGGAACTGCGAGGTTATGATATCTTTACACTTTGTCATTCTCTGCAGCATGAGTAAATAGGATGAGGTGGATCATCATGGTCTAATATGGGCTGAGCTACAAAATGTACTTTTTTCAGGTTTATTTATATTTTTTTGGAAGGCAGAGATTTTCCAAAGGCCTGCAGCAACTGAGGCTTGGCTAGGCCGAATATTTGCACCTGGAACTCCTTCCAGGTCTGTCACCTGGAACTCCTTCAAGTACATGAGCCAGCATCTCTCCTCCCCCCCTCCCCTCTCCCTTCCCCTCCCCCCTCCCTTCCCTTCCCCCCTCTCCCCTTCCTCCTCTCCCCCCTCCTCCCTACTCTTCCCCATCTACCCTCCCCCCTCGCCCCTTCCTCCTCTCCCCCCTCCTCCCTACTCTTCCCCATCTACCCTCCCCCCTCGCCCCTTCCTCCTCTCCCCCCCTCCTCCCTACTCTTCCCCATCTACCCTCCCCTCTCTCCTCCTCTCCTCTCCTCTCCCCTCCCCTCTCCTTCCCTCCTCTCCTTCTCCTCTCCTCTCCTTCTCCTCTCCTTCTCCTCTCCTCTCCTTCTCTTCCCTTCCCCTCCCCTCCCCCTCCCCCTCCCCCCTCTTTTTTTAAGATTTACTTATTTATTTGAAAGGCAGAGACATCCTCCTAGGATGCATATTAACTGGAAACTGGGTGGAAACAGGGTACCCAGGACTCAAACTAGGCGCTCCACTATGGAGTGCAGGCATCCCTAGTGACATTGGCCCCCTTTGCCACAACACCCACCCCAAAATGCATTTTTTCAATAGAAGAAGTGAAGCCTCTAGTAACGGCTACCTAAAATTTTGATCAACCTTACATTAAGGGAAAAAATCTGCTCAAAATCCTGTATTGAAAATACTCTTCTTGAAGGCAATAAAACCCTGCCATGACAGTCAAAGCTTGTGGTGCTCAGAGTCAAGAGAAGTGGCAGTATGGAGTGTTCAGCCCATTCCTGGTGTCAGAGCCAGTCAAAAATCAGAGGCATGAAGAAGCTCCTGGACCAGCAGGAGGAAAATAAGAGAGGTACTAGTATTGCAGTTTCTGTTCAACATCACGCTGAAGAAGCTGATCTGTGCACTAAGCAAATAATAAATAATATGTTAAACGAAAAGAAGAGATAAAATGCAATAGTGGCAGATAACATTGTATTTATAGGAAATCCAGGGGATCTTCAGATAAGTTATTAGAATAGGGAAGGTTGTGAAATTACAAGTCAGTTATCCAAAAATGGTTGTATTTTTATTTCCCAGAAATTACTGGAAAATAAGTTCAGATAACATTTACAAAAATATATAAAGGCAGTACTTGTAACAAATTTTGTCAAAGATGGATAATGACTGCTATGCTGACATACAATAAATTAGGGAAGTTAAAGAAAATTAGAAATACACACACACATGAACACACATGTTTCATAGATGAGAAAACCCAGTAATATAAAGATGTCCATTCTTCCAAACAGACTTACAGATTCAATGAAGTCCTAAATCAAAATCCTAAATCAGTGGCTGTGGAAAGATGATCAAATGATTTGTTCTACTAAGTACTAAGTACTGACCTGATATAATGTTATCATTATGGAAATAGTATAATTTTGGCACTTAACAAGACAAGCAAACCAATGGAAACATGAGAAAAGAATCTGTCCCATAAATGAAGGGATACTTAATTTATGACAAAGCTAGAATAGTAGAAGAGTAGAGAAACTTTTCAGTAAAAAAAACTGCTGGATCAAAAGAATGATTCTTTAGGGAAATTGGATGTTTGGCTCACATTATCCATAAGAGTCAACTCTACCTTAATTATTTATCTATACGTGAAAGGTTAACATATGACCCTTTTAGAAGACATTCAGGATATGTTCCAAAGTGGTATCTGTACTGGAAAAAAATTGATAAAATCAGGCCATATTCTAAGTAAAAGCTGCTGTTCATCAAAATAGAAGTAACAGTATAATCATAAAAATGACTCACATCCAAGATATGTAAAGAGTTCTAAAAATTAAATAAAATATAGTCCATTGACAGGGTTGCACAGTGACTTGAATATGTACTTTGCAAAAAAAAAAAAAAAAAAGATATCCAAAACATCAAATGGCCAGTGAATCTATGAAAGTAAAAGATCTTATTTCATAAGTTACTTAAAAATTAAAATTACTACAAAGTACAAAAATTAAATTCAAAATGTTACACCCCTACTTACTCGATGATTCCAGATATTAGTCCATGAAAGAGTAGGGCCCTTAATGCTTTTCTGGTAGTGATGAAGGTGTATAAAAGCACTTGAGAAATTTACCATAATTTCCTGTGACCTAGCAGTTTTCCATCAGTAAGTGGATATACACCCAACAGAAATGTATTCACATGTTCTAAGAAACATGCCATTAGGCAATTTCATCATTGTGCAAACATGAAAAAGTGCATGGGTAGAAACTATGATGGCTGCAATGTGTCTGGGCAATGTAGTGTTACAAGACCATAACTGTATATGCAGTCCATCATTGAGTTTAGCATTGTTATGTGGCACATGACTGTATTTGAAATGTATAGTTATGGTGGAGGCAGTCCTTGAGTTAATCTGAAGAAAAAGAGGCCCCAGAATGTCTACTAATATTTGTGTAACCTCAAATTTGATGTTCTATAAAAATATAGTAGCTGTGACTACAGTGTAACTAAAATGTTTCTAAACAGATACACTAGAACTAATGATCTAGAAAACATATTGCAGAAAAATGCCTTCAGGAGGCTAAAGTAATGATGTCTCATGTGTACAGATATATTGTTGACTTGAAAGCACTCACACTTGATATCCTATTTATACACTTCAGTATCCCCAACGTTGTGGATAAAAAAAAAAAAAAAAGACTCAGAAGCCTGAGTTTCTTTCCCTGAAGTTGGAATTTGTTGCTCTGGCCATGATAATGTGGTCCTTTTGTCTAGGCTCATGTCATTGCACTTATTTCAGGGAAGTAACTATTCTTAAAATGTTTTTCAAGTTAATTTTTTGAAGTCACATTTAGAATCAAAGTTCCCCAAAAGCAACAACTTTTGAAGTATACATTACTTTGATGACAATGATTTTTATCATTTATATTTTATTTGCCTATCTACTTTAATAGATGAAGTTTCTAGAGCATTTACTTTTGCCTTCTGTTGCAGATTTGAGCCCGATTACTACTTCTCCACTATGACATTGTAAATCCTATGAGGGCAGGGACTCTGTAACCCATTTATTTCTCCTTCAGCACCTTACACTGTGCTTCATGTGCTTGGAGTTGGATTAAAATTCCTGTTTGATGGATGGCAATTTAATATGAAGGAGTCCAATTATATAAGTTTACTAGGGCCACAAAGTATCCCTAACTGGGAATCACCTGTGTTGCTTCCTCTGAGGGCTGAGAGGGAATCTGTGCTGTGATACTGGCCTGGTTTCTGATGCTTTGATGGCAATTTTGCTGTTCCTTGTCTTGTAGAAGCATCACACAAATCTCTGCCTTCATCTTTCCCATGGATTCCACGTGTGTCTGTATCCAAAGGTCGCCTTTTTGTAAGGATGCTTGTCAGATTGGATTAGACTTTTTGTTTGCATTGATATTTCTGGGGAGACTGTCCTTCCTAGGGAAAGTTAAATCCTAGAAACAGTAAACGAGTTGCTTGGAGCCGGTGCCGCGGCTCAATAGGCTAATCCTCCACCTAGCGGCGCCGGCACACCGGGTTCTGGTCCCTGTCGGGGCGCCGGATTCTGTCACGGTTGCCCCTCTTCCAGTCCAGCTCTCTGCTGTGGCCCGGGAGTGCAGTGGAGGATGGCCCAAGTGCTTGGACCCTGCACCCCATGGGAGACCAGGAGAAGCACCTGGCTCCTGGCTTCGGATCAGCGCGGTGTGCCGGCTGCAGTGCCCCAGCCGCAGCGGCCATTGGAGGGTGAACTAACGGCAAAGGAAGACCTTTCTCTCTGTCTTTCTCTCACTGTCCACTCTGTAAAAAAAAAAAAAAAAAAAAAAGAGTTGCTTGGGAGCTTGACTTTGATATGTGCGCCAGGCCCATCCAGAGTCCCACTGTGAATCACCCCCTCTATCTGGCTTTCTCTCTGTAGGAGGCAATATTCCTCTGCCCCGATCATCTCAGGGTCAAGCATCAGAAAATTTATAGCAGCCTCTAATTTCAGAGCTGCTGAAATTATTCAGACTAACCAGTCCAGTCCAAAGTTAGCCTGTTTCTTACTGCCTATCCCAGCCCTTCTCACAAAAACCACAAGAAAGCCTTTTGTGAGCGTTTCATCTTCTCTTTCTGACAAATGATGACTGACCTGGGGTCCTCCTGCTGTGACCCTGTGTGTTTCTAGGGAGCTGTGAATGAAAATAGTCACTTTGTGGAAGTCATCTCCTGCTCTGTTGGCCTCGCCACACATGAGTAAAATGAAATTCCAGGTACATTTTAACACTGAGGTCCACTCTCCAGGATGGCCTCATCGTAACTGCTTACTCCTGCAGTGACCTTGTTTCCAAATGAGGTCCCAGTCCTGGCTGCTCCACTTCCAATCCAGCTCCCTGCTTATGCACCTGGGAAGGCAACATACAATGGCCCATGTCCTTGGGCTCCTGCACCCATATTGGAGATCCAGATGTTGCTCCTGGCTCCTGCCTTTGGTCTGGACATCTCTGGCCATTGTAGCCATTTGGGGAGAGAACCAGCAGATGGAAGATATATTCTCTGTCTCTGTGTCTTTGGCTGTCTGAGTCTGTGTGTCTCCTTGTCTGTCTGTAACTCTTTCAAATAAATTTAGAAATCTTAAAAAGAAAAAAAGAGTGTGTGTTGCCTGGGAGCATACAATGTGGCAAGTCATTGAAGCAGAACTGGTAGCACTGTGCAAGAGAGGGCCCTTCGGACACACAGAGCACTCCAGTCATTCCCTATGGCCCAACACCCAAAATGTGATGAGTGTGTCCTGTTAATAGTTGAAAAATCTCACTCGACATTCTAACTTGTCTTACTTAAGTTGTATAATAACCAAGCAACATTGGCTTCATAAATTTACTCTCCCTTTAAATCTTCTAGAAGGAGAGAAAATATAGGTCACAAGGATAAACATTTGGAATTAGTCTTTAATCAGTCTCTTATGATTTTAATTAATATGAATCTCCCTGAGACTTCTTACCTCTGCAATGAAAATGAGATCAATTTCTTACTGAAGACAGCATTCTGGTCCATGGAAACTTTGTCTTCTGAAGTCTTTAGGATTATACTGACCCAGTGAACAATGTAATTCCAACATTAATGACCGGAAGTTTTCTGATGGCGTTTATCACTTTCTGCCTTGTGTTATAGATCAATGCACATGTTCAAATAAACTTTTAAGTACTTGATCTAAGACTAACCCTGATCCCTACACTGTCTCTCTAGTGCTTTGTTAGTGATAGACCACACATCAGTATTTCTTCAATTAGGAGTCAGTATGAATTTGAGAATACTGCAGATAGGAAGGAAATCCCATCTGTTTGCATGATAACACAATCACCCTTTGCTTTAGATCAGCAGACCACAGTCCACAGCCCAGATCTGGTCCATGGGTTCTGTTTGGACTATCAGTGTGCTAAGAATGCTTTTTAGCATTGTAGAGGGAGGTAAGTACAAATAAACACATATAAAATGAAAACCTAAGAGCATGCAACAGTAACTGTATAAGGGCCAAAAACTCCATCAGGCCTTTTATTGAAAATATTTCTTCAATTTACTGATTATATTGTCACATGACTAATATACTATAATTATATTTGTTTCTTGAAAAAATCTCCTTTCCATATGAAAGAAATTTTCTGAAAGAAAAGCGCCTTAAAATCCTCCGCAGATTAACTTCATTATACTCAGCAGAGGCTGAAAAACAACATCTAACTACTTTCTAATAAATGCAGCCTAATCCTCATGTTTAAAAAGCCCTTCACTGGTTCCAAATGAACACATTTTATGTCCTTTTCACCTTAGATAATTAATTGGGTGTACATTTTATCTTGTATCTTCCAGGTATATATTCCTTAATTCTTGCTTCTTAGAGAAGTCATACATAAAAGAATGTGGTTATTTTTACCTTAAAGAATTGTGTACTAACTAAAGCTATACTATTAACTTTTCATTAACATTACTTTTTTTCTAAAAAACCAGTGAAAATGGACTGTATACATTACTTAACCCTAGATGAGTTTATTTGCCTTTATATCTTCCCACCTAAATCATCTTTATATTGACATTAGGAATGGCCTTTTTGACATATTTTAAACAGTCACTTGAAAGGAGAAATTTATTAAGCCTGATTTGTTTAATGATGAGGGAATAAAGCCTGACATTTTAGAGATGTACTAGTTCCAAGAAAAGAGAATCTCTTATGTGAAACATTGCTAATGTGCTCCCAAAAGGTCAACAATGTATTACTTTATAACAGGTGGATCAGCACCACTTGATCCAGGCTAATCATTTCTTCCTCCGATTTCCTTATTTAAAAACCTTTCCAGAAATACGTATGCATATGCAAATCTAGCAAGATGGGATGAAGAGCTGCAAGCAGAGATGTTTTGTTGTTGTTTTTTTCTTTTCATGGTGCAAGGACTGACAGAGCAGAAGCTGGGCTGTGGTAAGCAAGTGTGGCGACCCAGTATTGGATGGCCCGCCTTCTTCCACCTGACTTGCTTCCTTTTTTCTCACCTTTGTTGTTCCACTGGAACAACTGAGCAAGAGACTGTTAAACTTTTTTTTTTTTTTTTTTTTTTTTTTTTTTGTAAAAGAGAATAGAGGTTTGTGAAGAAGAAAGCTACACAGAGTAGTGCTGCGAAAGCACTACTCCTATCACCACGGCATTTACAGAATTTCCAGTTGTGCAACTGTGGTCACTTACATCCAAAACTCACTGTCATGGCAGGGAAAATCAGGGAAGAATTCCAGTGGAACATGTAGTTTAGACATCTTCTATTAAATCAAAGAATAATTTGGTTGAATTAAAAATATAGTCAAACCAGACTTAGGAGGTGGGAGATGAAAGAATTTACTGCAAGTATGAAAAGTAACATAGACTTTGGCTTGAGAAGTTTATTAAAGTTCAGACAGAGTATACCCAAGAAATATAAGATACACCAAAACCCATCCTGTGCTCTCTCTGCTCTACTGTGCATCATGGCCTTTCTGTTTTCTTACTCACTGTTCTGCTCTTTCCATCTTTGCCTTTGTGTCCTGGGGTTACATGATCACATACAGAAAGAGGGAAAAACCACCCAAATGAAATGCTGAATCCAGTCTCTGAATCTAAGTTCCAAACACTAATATTACAACTGATTATTAAATGAAAATAAGACGTGTGGCCTCTTGGTTGATGTGATTTGATGCATTGACCATTCAAGAGGGCTTCAGGGAAACAAATTTCTGGAAAAGAGATGAGACTCTGATGACAAAATCTACTACTCTCTCTTATGTATTCAAAAAGTTGTTTGGTTTTCCATTCTGTATTTCTGAATGTTGAGGAATATTCATTCATTCATTTATCAAATGCTTTTTTAGTGTCTGGTATGTGCCATGGATATAATAATGCATAAGGATTTGACAAATCCCTGCTGACTTTGACAAATAATTCTGCAAACATTTTCATTCTGGTAAAATTGGTTCTTCAGCTGGGTGAGCACATATTTTCATAAAAGGAATTTTGAGACACTTGGATTTCTTGGAAAAGTATGTGAGAGAAACGATCCATGAAATGATGATGAAGGGTTGGGAGGAAATATATAAGGAGCAATAAATCCATAATCTGAATCTACTTGATTATGAGCAATTGCCAAAAAGGACAGTTTATCAAAAACCAATTCATCAAAGGAGTGGTTTGCTAGCCTTGACTATTATAATTTATTTTAAGGATATCCCCTTTTTGCTGTCACTTGTATGTTTATGGACATACACTTTTTATTGGGTTCATTTGATAAAATTGATGTAGAGTAAATTTGCCCAGAACCTTGATTCAGGTGTATTGGCCTGCTTTTAAGTGCAAAGATCCAGAGAGTAGCAGAAGAATTTCTCATAACCTATGGCTACCAGATAGAGTATGGATGAGATGGACAGAGATTATTTGGAAGTAGGAATAGAGGACTTGATTTACGTCTGGTGGACATTTGTGTTTGGGCAAGAATTACATTGGGAAAGCCATGTGTGATAAAAATGTAAGGCCAGAAACATCCTCTTATGGTAATTGTGTGTTCATCCTTATTCATTTTCCTTCTGGTAGATTCTAGGCTCTTTGAGATCAAGAATCTTATCCCTCCTTGATCTAAATCATTTCTTTGTTTCTATGGCATTTTTAGATACATTTGCTTCTACTTCAGCTTTCTGACTTTGAGTGATCAGAAACTATATCTTTTTATGGACTAAGACCTTGAGCTTGTTGAAGCTAAGTATATCTAGACTTTTCCAATACCCATTTAACTTGTGGATGCCTCTATTCTTTCAGTGACTTAAGTTTAGGACTGTTATACAAATTCCAGGAAAAAATACCCTGTTAGACATTGACTACTTAAATAAATATTAGTAAGCTTTACATTTGTAATATGTATTTGGGTGATGCTGTGGCACAATGGGTTCATCTGGCTTGGAACACCTGCATCTCATATCAGTATACCTGTTCAATTCCAACTGTTTTGCTTGTAAACTAGCTTGGGGCTAATGCATTTAGGAAGCAGTGGATAATTATTCCAGTACTTGAGTCACTGCCACCCACATGGGAGACCCAGATGGAGTTTCTGGTACCTGGCTTTGGCTTGGCCCAGATCCAGGTCTTGTGGGCATTTGTGTAGTGAACCAACATAAGGAGGATATCTCTCTTCCTCTCTCCCTCTCTCCTTTCTCTCTTTCTGCCCCTCCCCCCTTCCTCCTTCCCTTCCTCTCCCCCCATTCTGCCTTTCACATAAACATTTAAAATATAAGATATGTATGTAATATTTGCAAATACATCCTACTGATTCTTAATGTGAGTCTGTACATGGATATTAAGCATAGAACTGCAGTCATCACTCAGTAACTCCTTCCCTTGCCTGCCAAAGAAAATTTTCTCATGGACTGGCTGATATAAGTAGTTTGAAATTAGCTCTTGGGGCAGTTCTGGCACAGTGGTTGAGATATCATCTGAGACGCCTGCATCCCATATTGGGGTGCGTGGGTACAATCCCTGGCTCCATTTCCTTTTTCAGTCTCCTGCTGATGCAGACCCTGGAGGGCATCAGGTGATGATACAAGTTCCTAGGTCCCTGTCACCAAGTTGGCAGACTTGGATTGAGATCCTGCTTCCCGGCTTTGGCCTGCTGAGCCCTGCCTGTCACAGGCATTTGGAAAGTAAACCAGCAGATAGAATATAGCACTCTCTATCCATTTATTACTGTCTCTTTATTTTCTTTCTACCTTTCAGATAAAATGAAAAATAATACTACTCTAAAGAAAACAGAAATTAGCTCTTAAATTTCACATGAATTTATTTTATTCAAAATATCTATACAGCAAAATGTGTTCTAGAATATATATTCATTGATTATAACTGAATATAATTATAAACAAAAAAGCTTTTACAATATGTAGAAATTAGGATCAAAAATTACCTATTTCTCATAACAAAGGTGAATATTGGACTTCCAAAATGAATATTTATTCTTTTTAAGGAGATTTTAGATTTCATTTATTTTTTTAAAAAGATTTATTTAGTTGAGAGGCAGAATTACAGAGAGAGAGAGAGAGAAGTTTAATCTGTTGATTCACTCCCCAAATGGCTACAACAGCTGGAGCTGTGCTGATCTGAAGCCAGGACCCAGGAGTTTCTTCCAGGTCTCCCACATTGGTGCTGGGACCCAAGCAATTGGGCCATCTTCCACTGCTTTCCCAGGCAATTAGCAGGGAGCTGGATCAGAAGTGGAGTAGCTGGGACACAGACAGATATCCACACGGGATGCCAGCACCGCAGGCAGAGGTAAATCTACTCTGTCACTATACCGACCCCTGTTTCATTTACTCTTTTTCTTCTCAATGGTAAGGCTGACTATGAATCACCTTATAATTCTCTCTCTCTCTCTCTCTCTCTCTTTCTATATATATATATATACCTATATATATAGATAGATATCTATATATATTTGACTTTTCTGTCATATTTCTAGGTTGAAAAGAAAGGCAGAAATGATTATTCTACTAAGGTTTAAATGAGAAGTTCAAGTCAAATAAATAAGCGTACCTAGGAGGATGGTGGTCGAATCAGCAGTAACTTTATTTTTTCTAGGCTTTTGAAAAGTAAATGTAAAAGAATAAAACTCTGCTAGGAATACATTTCATAAACGGTCTTAGGAAAATACAAAAGAGGTTTACCAGTGTGCAGAACAAGGACACATGGTTTGCTTGTCATTCGTGTTCCTGTTCTTCCTGCTCAGACCAACTTTAGTGCAGAAACATACTGAATTAGAGAATAAAATGCCAAGTATAGAAGAGTCCTTTAAAATAAGTAATAATGAGATGCATACAATGGACTTACAAAATCTGAATGTCTTCCAAGTGTTGCTTAAACACCAGTTAGATCTGCTTCTGTTATGTAAGTGTTTTGGGAGTGGTGGTTAAGTAGGGTTAAGCTGCTGCTTGGGATACTCACATGTCACATTGGAGTGCCCGACCAAGTCATGTTTAATCTCTGCTTCCCATCCAGCTTCCTACTGGTGTGCCTCAGAGAAAGTGGGTGATGGGTTCCTGCCTGTCACATGGGAAACCAAATTTAGTTCCTGGCTCCTAAAGTTTCCTAGTCTATTCCTGGGTGTGGCTGGCATTTGCTAAGTCAACCAGAGGATGAAAGATCTCTCTGTCTCTGTGCCTTTCAAATAAATAAATAAATCTTTAAAAAAGAATCACAAGTTTTGTTCACAGTGTGCATTGAGTAAATAGTATGAGGTAGCTGAAAAGATTTGAAAGCAGGATGCTTTTATGACCTGAAATTCTCTTCTCTTCCACGGTTGTCAGTGACTCCAGCTGGCTGTATCAAAGACTTATAAAGTGGGGATGACCTTGAATCTGCATGTGGAACAGTAAACTGGCAACAAACTTAATAAAACTGGCATCAGAGATTCCCTGATGCCATATTAGAAGGCTATCATTGATTCTGTAGGAGCCTTTTCAGCTTTAAATCTGTGTGTTAATGCCATTCTCTCTTTGGTTTTCCTTGCTTGTAAATTTTGGAAACTGCTGACCACACCTCATCTGATGGCCCCTACCAGAAACTTGTCTTCTGAATAAGCCATCTAATGCCCCCGAGCCCTCTTTTTGTTTCTGTCACCTCAGCACCGTTTCCTGAGTGGCGCCAAAGAGATTCTACAACTTTGAACTCTGAAAATTCCTACACTTGTTTCTAAGGTATAGGAGACAAGACTGACTCTTAACTCTCCCTGGAACATGTTCTGCCAAATTGTTCCAGACTTTTAACAAGATCAGTATCAGAAAGAGGCCAGAAGAATTGGTAGGCTATCCTCTGAGCTTTCTTATGTACTGTATTTTGTGACAGCAGTTAACTATTACTGCGTAGACTAAAACAAACAAAAGTATAGAACTGGAGAAAAAGGTAAAGAATCAGACAGAAACCTTCTTGTTCCTGAAAGCTTAGTCCCTGGTGCTGAATCAAAATGTCCAGGGCAAGGTTTGAGTGTAAAGGAAAGAGAGAGTTTTATCTATCGATGGATGAGGAAGTAACAGGCTTCCGGGTCTTAAGAACAACCTGCCTTCTGAAGGAAGGAGCTTTGGGGTTTTAGGGAGCCTACTAGGAAGGGAAAGTCAAGGAATAAGAGGAATCATGGGATTAGGTCAGCTTCCTGTTGGCCGCTGTCCTTGGCTGGCAATAAGGGACTGGTTGGAGTCACAGTAGTTATCTGACACAGTTAACTATTCAGCTCATGTCCAAGTTCCTGATTTGTCAGCAGTACTGTGCTCTTCAGGGAATATTTATGGTGGTCAAGGGAGCTTCAGTGTGTTCTGTACTAGGCCTGGAATCCTCCATCGTGAATCTGAAAGTCTCTCTCTCTCTTTTTTTTTTGGGGGGGGGGCAGGCAGAGTGGACAGTGAGAGACAGAGAGAAAGATCTTCCTTTTTTCCGTTGGTTCGCCCCCCAATGGCTGCTGTGGCCTGCACGCTGCGCTGTTCCGAAGCCAGGAGCCAGGTGCTTCTCCTGGTCTCCCATGTGGGTGCAGGGCCCAAGGACCTGGGCCATCCTCCACTGCACCCCCCGGGCCATAGCAGAGAGCTGGACTGGAAGAGGAGCAACCGGGACAGAATCCGGCGCCCCGACCAGGACTAGAACCCGGTGTGCTGGCAGTACAGGCGGAGGATTAACCTATTGAGCCATGGCGCCGGCCCAATCTGAAAGTCTCTTAAGTGAAACCTCTCCAGATAATAGCAATCATTAAAGTTTTTCCTATGGGAGAAGCAAATTATCATGTATGTCTGGTGATTAGAAGCTTACAAGGCTGGCCGTACCTCCCCCCACACCCATTTGTGAGTTAAGCTAAGGGAGGATGGCTAGGATCCTGGAGCCTGATGGCATCTGCATTCAAGGAGCTGGGGGGGGGGGGTTAAGTCAAGTTAGAAAAAAATCATCAAATTAAAATGAATTTGATATTAGGATATTTACCTTTGCTTTTCATCACATATAAGTTGAAAATGTTATGGCCAAAAGAATGGAAAACAGTGTTTGAATTTTATATAAATTGCAACAGTTAAAAGAAGAATGAGACAAATTTATTATTTCACCATCTTCTCTTGGTTTAAAGTTGAGTGAAAAGTCAGTCTACTTTGCTGTTGACTTCCTATTCACATTTATAATACTAGATTTTCATTAGTGTGTATAATGGTTACAGCAGGGATTCTTTAGATTACTGTTTCTAGTTGTATGGTCTTGAAATTTGTATGACTTTCTAATATGTGTTCTTCGCTTAGAAGAAAAATTTTAGTGCCCATTCAATAGGGTCTCTGATAATTAAATAAACTAGGAAGTTTAAAGAACTTCTAGAGTATAATAACCATTCCTAATATTAAAAAGTAATCGATGGCTGGCGCCACGGCTCACTAGGCTAATCCTCTGCCTGTGGCGCTGGCACACGGGGTTCTAGTGCCGGTCGGGGCGCTGGATTCTGTCCCGGTTGCCCCTCTTCCAGTCCAGCTCTCTGCTGTGGCCAGGGAGTGCAGTTGAGGATGGTCCAAGTCCTTGGGCCCTGCACCCCATGGGAGACCAGGATAAGTACCTGGCTCCTGCCTTCGGATCAGCGCGGTGCGCTGGCCGCAGCGCACCAGCCGCGGCGGCCATTGGAGGGTGAACCAACGGGAAAGGAAGACCTTTCTCTCTGTCTCTCTCTCTCACTGTCCACTCTGCCTGTCAAAAAAAAAAAAAAAAGTAATTGGTATTGTTGTTACTTTGAGTCTCTTTCTACGAAGTTTCATATATCACCCTATTTATTATTTACAGTGTAATTCATAAATTCTGCCTATACATTACATGCATGCATTATCTTTGGTTAGTTTTACAAAAGTTAGTTTATAAAAGGACTTTTAGTTTATAAAACTAAACACAGGGCCTATCCCTGGCTGTATCTTGTTTAGGTCAGAACTCTGTCTTTGAAAAATAGTAATTATTGGGGCCAGCACTGTTGTATAGCAGGTAAAGCTGCCACCTGTCATGCCAGTATCCCATATAGGTGACGGTTTGAGTCCCAGCAGCTGCACTTCCAATTCAGCTCCCTGCTAATACACCAGGGAAAGCAGCCAAGGATGGCCCAAATGCTTGGGTCCCAGCACCCACATGGGAGACCTGGATGGTCTGGCTTCCGCGTGGCCGAGCCCCAGCTGCTGTGGCCCTTTGGGGAGTGAACCAGCAGATGGAAGATTCTCTCTCTCTCTCTCTCTCTCTTTCTCTCTCTTTCTCTTTCTCTTTCTGTAATTCTGCCTTTCAAATAAAGAAAATCTTACAAAAGAAAAGCTGTTATTTTACAAAATTTACTGAAAATTTTTGACACAGTTTTCCTATCTGTACAATGAGGGTGAGAATGAGACACTATCTTCCAGGATTAGCAAAGCTCCTCTCCAAGACTAGGAATCTGTGAGTACTGCTTCCCTGTTTGTTCCCTTCTTTAGAATACACCCTAGACTTGTACAGTTCTACTGAGCTTGAAGGCAGCAATACTAACTCCTTGACTATACGGGAAGTGCCAAATGAAGCTTTAAAGTTTGACTGTTTCCACGACTTAGCATCTTGGTCTTTACAGGCACAAACATTCTCTTTTTGGATAGCTCTTGCATCCACCTGTACTGTCAATCAGCATTGACTGGATGCTGCCTGTTCAAGTGTATTGACTAAAACATCCCAATCCTTGTTATCTGTAACTTCCACATTTCCTTCCACAAGTTTCCCTGATTTGGCATGTAAAATGTAATCTGCATTGTGAAGACAACTGTAGCTTGGTGAAGCAAAAGGAAAGAAAAGCAAAAATGAAAATCTTAAGACTTTAAAATGGCCAAAGAACGTAGAGATGGTATTTCTTTAAATCTTGAGAGATGTAGAAATATCAGAAGAGAAGTAAGGTGTGTGAGATCTGACCAATAAGGTGTAATAACTGTAAAGATCAATAATCCTGAGATGTGTTGAAGAGCAGAAGATGGTGTGAAATTCAATTTGGCAGATGTTGAAAGAGACGGAATTATTGACATGTACAGCAACTCCATACAACAAAGAAGTTATTATTCAATCTCTTTCAGTTAGTAAGTGTAGCATAAGGAAAATATGGTGAATGTAAAAGCAACCAGTTTACCTCTCAAATAAATTGTGAAATATATCTTAAATAAAGTAAGAAAATGGTAGAGAAAGTTCTCATACCTGAAGACCAGGGCAAGGGTATTTGTTCAATTCTTTCTTTTTCTGTTCAATGTGTGTTTTGTTGCCATGTCTACCAGCCATGTACACATTTTAATAACAGTAATACAAATCTGTGACCATTTGTTTACAATGTGTATTCTCCAAAACTATAAAAGAAAATTATTTAAAAGTCTAAAAGGGGATTTTCAAATGTCAAAGCAGTGCATTTGTTGAGACAAACTGTTTATTTCCTTCCTTTACAAACACCTGCAATTCAAAACTACGACAAAGCCGAACTTCTCTTTTTTTATATCTGTTCCCTGAAAGCTCATTTAGACAAACAAGAACTCGTCGATTATCTCCTATGGATAAAAGAGTTCCCATTCACAATAGGCCTAGTACCAGACCATTAATTACCCAGAAGCTTTCTCTTCTTGAACATTCCTTCACAAATAAGCTAGTCTGTCTTGCTGCACGTATCTGTGGTTTCCTCAACACCATACATTGAGGAAAACCTTGTCCTCTTCTAAATATAAAGTGTCTTTCTTTAAACTTTCTGTTACCTCTCAATGTACTAGTGGAGCCTCCCTTACATTTTTTGTTTATTGTTTTGATTCTCTTTCCTGTCTCATTCTTGAAATAGTCTCATATCTTCATGATTCTATCAACAATTTCTTTGTTCTCGTGCCTTTAAAATCCATATTATCAAACCTTTTATTTTTCTTTACAGATTCTACAAAAAGTAATACATGAGTACATGCCTGAGGAAAAGCAACATAGAAAATAAATAGGGTAGGATGTAAAACAAGACATCTACTTCTGATTGTGACAGGAGTGGTTTGTAGTAAATCGATCATCCCTCTGTGCACAACTATGAAAGCTACATAAAATAACAACAAAAAGCTGTTTAAAGTCTGAACACAAGAAAGGACAGCAAGACTTTCGGAGGTGAGATGACAAAAAAAAAAGTGAGATAGGTATTTTAAGCAGCTTTTGTTCTTCAGGGCATTTGTCAAATTTTAAACGGTACAGGGTCATGAGTCCTAGAGACTGAACAGAATGCAGATATAAAGAGGCTGGCAATCTAAGGAGAGCTTCAAGCAGACACACGGGGCTGGGAACACAAACACTGGACATATGGTCAGGAGGAAAAAAAGCGCAGGCAGATTCCCAGACTTTCATTTGAGACTCCTGAAGACCTATACCCTGGGAATGAAAGCCAAAGCCCAGTCTCTGTGCCTTCTACTGTCTTTCTTTCTTTTTTGGTTGTTTTAAAAAACAAAACGCATGATTTTTTAACAAATGTATTTGAAAGGCAATGTTGCTTAGAGAGGGAGAGAGAGAGAAGAGAGAGATCATCTTCATCTGCTGATTTACTTCCTCATTGACTGCAGGGCCGGACCAGGCTGTACCCAGGAGCCTGGAACTCCATGCAGGTGCCCACACGGACAGGAGCCCATGCACTTGGGCCATCTTCCACTGCTTTCGCAGGTACATTAGTAGTGAGCTGGATCGGAAGTAGAGTAGCCAGGGTTCAAACAGGTGCTATTTGGGTGCCTTTGTTGCAGCCGATGGCTACACCACAACACCAACTCTTGGACTTCTCACTTTCTGATGAACCAAAGGGAAGTTCCCAATTCTGGGTGAACACCAGAAGAAATGTAATCCTTTCTGGAGGGTACAAACATTTCCTGGAGTCTCCATAACATTTTATATCCATTTCCACCATTCAGTAGAACGTTTCAATGACTAAAACAAAGAGAAAAAGAGCTGTGTGATCCACAGACTGATGAGATGTTGGGGTAGCAAATATCTGGGGTAATGATGTCGACAAAAATAAATGTTTTGCTACAGAATGTCATCAAAGGCTTGTGATTTATGAAAATGAACAGAAATTAAACTTTAGAACTGAAATATACCATTTTAAATTAAGAGCTGTGGAATGCAGCACTGGAAGAAAATAACAGCTATTGTTTGTGAATGGACTAAATACTAGAGAAAAAGGTCTGTAACGGAAGCAGAATAAATTCAGCAAAAGTCAGTTCTAGGTAGGTAGCCTTTAAAAATGCTGCAAACGAAAAGCAAAAGTAAAATTTTCAAAACATCAGGTCAAAATATATTATGAAAAAATTATGTGAAAGTCGGCTTTTTAACAGAGAGCAGCAGAAGCCAAATGCTGTGGAATGGTATTTAAAAATTGAAGAATAAAAATACTTGTCAGTGTAGATTCTAAGCCTATTTAAAATATTCTTCAAAAATGATGGCAACATAAAAGTGTCAAAAAAGGGAAAATAGAGGATTTGCCATTAGTAAATCCATACTAAATCATAGTAATGAGGACTTCTAGGCTTAAGGAAAATGATCTCAGATGGAGCACGTTAGGACCATAGAAAAGCAGTTCATCAAAATGGTGAATGTGTGGTAAATTTAAAGAAATAGTAGCTGTTTAAAATAAAAATGTCTTTGGAAGCTTAAGTAGATATAAAATTATGACAAATGATCACACTTGTAAAACAAAGTGAGAAGTGAATGAGATTAAAATGTTGAAGGTTTCTTGAATTTTTGAATATGTGCTACATTAACAATTTATTAACGATGATTCCAGTAAGTCAAGAATAGGTGTTTAGGATAATGAATGAAGAAATAACAAAAACACAATATAATTAATAAGATGATAGGATAAATAAGAACAATATATGGGCCGGTGCCGTGGCTCACTAGGCTAATCCTCCGCCTTGCAGCACCGGCACACCGGGTTCTAGTCCCGGTTGCCCCTCTTCCAGGCCAGCTCTCTGCTGTGGCCCGGGAGTGCAGTGGAGGATGGTCCAAGTCCTTGGGCCCTGCACCCCATGGGAGACCAGGAGAAGTACCTGGCTCCTGCCATTGGATCAGCGCGGTGCGCCGGCCACAGCGGCCATTGGAGGGTGAACCAACGGCAATGGAAGACCTTTCTCTCTGTCTCTCTCTCTCACTGTCCACTCTGCCTGTCAAAAAAAAATATATATATATAGATCGGGCCAGCGCAGTGGCTCACTTGGTTAATCCTCCGCCTGTGGCGCCGCCATCCCTTATGGGCACTGGGTTCTAGTCCCGGTTGCTCCTCTTCCAGGCCAGCTCTCTGTTGTGGCCCGGAAGGTCAGTGGAGGATGGCCCAGGTCCTTGGGCCCTGGACCCGCATGGGAGACCAGGAGGAAGCACCTGGCTCCTGGCTTCAGATCTACATAGCTCCAGCCATTGCAGGCATTTGGGGAGTGAACCAATGGAAGGAAGACCTTTCTCTCTCTCTCTCTCTCTCACTGTCTGTAACTCTACCTGTCAAATAAATAAAAATAAATATTTAAAAATATAGATCAATCAAAAGAAGACAAGAGAAAAGATAAAAATAAAGAATAGAAGGAAAACACAGCAAACGAATAGTATAAAATGCATTTAATTTCAAACATATCAGAGTGGGCAGGTAAGACATTGCTTGGGAAGTCAGCATCCCATATCAGAGTGCCTAGGTTCGAGCCCCAGCTCCAATTCCAATTCCAGCTTCTGCTAATGTATGCTCTGAGAGGCAGCAGGTGGTGGCTCTAGTACTTGGATTCCATCTACTCACGCTGGAGGCCTACATGGAGTTCCTGACTTTTGGCTTTGGCCTGGTCCCAAAGTTGTGGGCATTTGGGGAGTGAACCAGCAGACAGAAGGTCCCGATAACTCCTCCTGGCCCTTACTCTCCTCCTGACCATTGCCCTCTCCCTCCCTCTGCCTTTCAAATAAATAAAAATTACCCCAGTATATCTAAAATATAATTTAAATATATGAATTATCTTATTAAATTTGAATGGGCTATGTAATGTAGTCAAATGATAATTCCAACTCTATAAAACATATTCTGTAAATATAAACATGCAGGAAGATATAGTAAAAAAAAGTCAAAGGTAACCTGTGCCAATGCTGAACGAAGCAAAGCTGGTGGTGCAACAGAGAGCAGATAAGAACACTATAGATGTGTTTGTACCTGTAGGTTACTGCTCCCCCATCATCAGCTGGCCAGGCTTTTCAAAATGTGTAATGCATTACCCAGTGCTGGCTAGAATTCACTGAAACTGGCACCCTCATACCAGGATATTGTAAACATATTGTAAACATTGTAAACATTATTTTCGAAAGGAAACTTTAGGTTACGTATCTCATTTGTAGTATAGCTCTCTAAATGTAAACTATAACAGTTTTTAGTAGAAAATATGAGAACATTTTTATGAAATAGATTAGCAAAAATGCTTTTACACATGTCATCAAAAGCATGATTCTAAAGAAAACTTTGATCGATGGGTTTCTTCAAAATTTAAAACCTTTGCTGTAAGAAAAACTCTGGTAAGAGAAAGCCACACGGGGCCTGCTCTGTGGCATAGCGGGTAAACCACTGCCTGCAATGCTGCCATTCCATATGGGTGCCGGTTCGGGTCCTGGTTGCTCCACTTCCAATCCAGCTCTCTGCTATGCCCTGGAAAGCAGTAGAAGGTGGCCCAAGTCTTTGGGCCCCCGCACCCAAATGGGAGACCCAGAAGAAGCTCCTGGCTCCTGGCTTTGCAACTTTGGCCATTTCAGTCATCTGGAAAGTGAACCAGCAGATGGAAGACCTCTCTCTCTCTCTCTCTCTCTCTCTGCCTCTCTCTAACTCTGCCATTTAGATAAATAAATAAATCTAAGGGGAGGGGGAGAGAATGCTATACATGATATAGACTGGGAGAAAATAATAACAAATCACATATCTATGTGATATGGGACACCCAGGGCAACCTGAAAAGTCAGGGCTTCTTAGACAAAATGCAGGGGGAAGGTATCATTAAATGGACTAAAATATAAAAGCTGTCTCTTTTATAATTTCTCTTTCTGTCATGGTCATAGTATTTTGTTTTTAAAGATTTATTTATTTGAAAGTAAGAGTGACTTTCCGTCTGCTGGTTCACTCCCCAAATGGCCACAACAGCTGGAATTGGGCTGGGCCAAAGCCTGGGGCTGGAAACTCAATCTTGGTTTCTCATGTGGCAGGTGGGGATCCAAGTATTGTACCACCTTCCCCTGCTTTCCAAGGAGCATTAGCAGGGAGCTGGATCAGAAGTGGAGCACCCAGGACTAGAACTTGAGCTATGATACGGGATCATGGCATCTTGGGCCATGGCTTAACCTGTTGCAGGACAATGCTGGGCCCCATGCCAATGTTTATATTCATTATTCAGTGTCCTGTGCCCTCAGGGGATGAGAAACTAACCTGGCTGAGGGAAGGAAGTTAGGCTCCTCTTTTCCTAGACCCAACTCCCAAACCAGGGCATTGAAGGTAAAAGGCAATACTCAAGAGACTGTAACCTCTGCTCAGTGCTGGGGTCAGGGATCTGCAGAGTCACCAAATGTGCTGTAGCCTGAGGGGCCCAGGGTGATGACAGCCCCCAAAATTTCCCATCTGAAGACGTAGCCTGGCCCTCCCTTGGCCTATTGCTAGGCTTTCACCAGAGAGAAGGAAGAATTCAGCCCTCCCCTTGCAAACCTAATTCAGTGGCTTCCCATAGAAGGAGGTGACAGCAACTGCAGCTTAAATCTATGGAAGATGAAGTCCAGACAGGGTCTGAACACCGGGCTGTGGGCAGGGGGAAGTGTGAGGAGTGGCCAACACACTGTCCTGAGGTGGCATCTAAACTGAATTCCCCAAAACACGTTCCACTGAGTCACTGAACTTCACTTGCAAAATACAAATTCAAGAATGTATTATTAGGAATTTCAAGAAGATAACCACAGACACAAGGCCCTTCTGAGTGTGAAACCCAAAAGTAACTATGCTTCCTGAATATTGTTGAAGCTCCGCCAATAGAATGCTATATTCAGAATCTATATTGAGATATATAACCCCAAAATTCCAGTACACAGATTAGAACACTCTTCATCAAAGAGGATACATGATTGACAAATAAATATACGATATGTTTAAAATCATTAAACATAATAATAAAAACAATTAGCCACTAGGGAAATGCAAATTAAACACATGATATGTATGTATATTTCGCAGTTTTGTTTCTTGGTCAGTAGACTTACTCTCTCAATATAGTTTGATCATAATGACACCGTACATAGTTGAGTTGCCAAAGAATTGAGATAGTAGTTGCTGCCTTTAACATAGAACTCAAATTATTAGTTGTGGTCCTAAATGTAGCTATCATTAGTATAGAGGAGGCAAAATTCCAACTCTGTGTTCTTAGTGGCTAGGCTGCTTCCAAGAACTAAATTAATATAAGGCAAATTAACAATAAAAACACATTTATTTAGTATATGTTTTACATGACATAGGAGCCCTTATAAGGAAATGAAGACCCGAATAAGGAGTTAGAGTTAATTACTGATATAAATTGTTCAATGTCATCAGGCAAATGGGCTTGAACTTGAGTAGTTAATTGGATAGAGAAGGAGTTAAGAAGATAAGGGTTAGTGTAATGAGGCTGGTTTGTAAAGATTTCCTTTGACCTCAACTTTTCATCCTAGGTAATAAGAAATGTTTTTCTTTTCCCTAGCATAGGAAGGACATTTTAAAGAATATATATTTGTATATTGTTTTCATCTACTTGAAGTGCAGAATGGCAGAAGGAGAGGGGGAGAGAGCGAGTGAGAGCGAGAGCGAGCGAGCACCAGCGTGCACAGAGACAGGGTAAGAGAGCTTTCTTCTGCTGGCTTATTCCCCAGATGTCTGGAACAGCCCTGGCTGTGCCAGGTGGAAGCCAGGAGCCCTGAACTTTAGCAACAGCTCCCACGTGGGTGGCAGGGGTGTGAGAACTCCTATAATGCAATAACAGGAAGCTGTATGTGAAGTGTAGGAGCCAGGACTCCAAGCAACACTGTAATATGGGATTCTGGCTTAACCCACTGTAATATAAGTCCTACCCCAAGAAGTATATTTATCACCTTAAAATGTCATCTACTGCTTTTAAGAAATAACACCAAAATCAGAGTGGTCTTGAAGCACCTGCTAGTTTTCAAATGTCTAACTTTAAAAGTTTGGATGACGGCCGGTGTCGTGGCTCACTAGGCTAGTCCTCCACCTGCGGCGCCGGCACTCGGGGTTCTAGTCCTGGTTGGGGAGCCAGTTCTGTCCCAGTTGCCCCTCTTCCTGGCCAGCTCTCTGCTGTGGCCCAGGAGTGCAGTGGAGGATGGCCCAAGTGCTTGGGCCCTGCACCCGCATGGGAGACCAGGAGGAAGTACCTGGCTCAGCGACAGCCGTAGTGGCCATTGCTGGGGCGGGGGGGGGGGGGGGGGGGCAGTGAACCAACAGAAGGAAGACCTTACTCTCTGTCTCTTTCTCACTGTCTAACTCTGCCTGTCAAAAAAAAAAAAAAAAAGTCTGGATGCCAGAATGCCAGAAAGGCATATTCATTGTCATCATCATTATCTTCAACTCTCAAAGTACTCTTGAAGTTATAATCATCAATATGAAAAATAATTGTGTCTTATGGTATGGTGATTAAAGCTACCACCTGCAACAGCAGCATCCTATGGGTTGCTGGTTTGTGTCCTGGCTGCTCCACTTTTGATCCAGCTCCCTGTTAATGGCCTGAGAAAAGCATTGGAAGATGCCCTCAGTGTTTGGACCTCTGCCCCCCACGTGAAAGACTCTGGATGAAGTTCCTGGCTCCTGACTTCGACCTGGCCCAGCTCAGGCTATTGCAGCCATTTGAGGAATGAACCAGCAGATGGAAGATATCTCCTCCTTTCCCCCGCCCCGACTCTAACTTTAAGGAGAAGTACTTTGGTAATGTTAAGCGTTAAAGAAATCATAGTAATCAGGGCTCTAAACTGAGCACTTTTGCTAGAATTTTTCTCTTATCCTTTCTAATTCTCAGTACTCTGTAGATATACTTCAGTTCCAAAGTTTATGGAATAATACAGTAAACATTTGTTTCACACATTTTCTGTAGGTCTAGAATTCTAAATCACTTTGTTTATGAATGGTTCTTGCTGAGGGTTTCTCATGTGGTTGCAATCTAGATGTTGGCCATGACACCAGTACTCTCTTGAAAGCCCCACTGGAGTTGGAGGATCAACTTCAAGGGGTTTCACATGCATGGCTTCCTTGCAGGTACTCACACGATGACAGACAGGTTTTCTCAGAGCAGATGATCTGAGAGAGCAGAAGGCAGAGTGTCACAACCAAGCCTCAGAAGTCATACGCCATTGCTTCTGCAAAATATTTTACTGGTTACATTTGTGAATTCTATTCATAGTGGGAGGAAACACAACAGTTGGAATGCCATGAGAATAATAGGAATATCTCAAAAGTTGGCTAATCATTTTCTCAGGTGACAACAGGATTTCTTTATTCTGAAGGAAACAGTGTGGCTGGCAGCTCAACACTGGTATCACAGGGTGTGATCTAGGGAAAACAAAGTAGCTCTCTCAGTGTCTGAACTCCAGAGCTCACAGAAGTGCTTTGGCTAGCTCAGTTTTGAGTGTACTGTTCCCCTCTAGAGCATGTTAGTGCTATTGTTTAGCACTGGGATCCTCCTGTTCCTAGCCCTGAGGTCAGGGAAGGTATGCTGTAATTCATACACCCATTGTGACTCCTAGAAGTTGAGTGAAGAAAAATGAATGAGTGGAGGTTTTTCTCATTATTATTGTCATTATACCAATGCCTAGATGGACAGAGTTGGAAAGAACCTGGCTTGGTTAGATATACATGGAAATTGCCACTGAGTATTTTAGAGATTGATACCTTAAGTATATTCTGTAAGCATCAGTATTAAGCTCTTTGTATATTTTCCTTGTGTTTCACATAAAGTATTATTTTTCAAAAAAAGGCCTGCATTACTAGTATCTAGGTCATTTCATTCCTTTGATGAAATATCTTTAATTACAATCTTTTAAAATCATATTCCTTTAGCATCTACATCAGAAGATGTATCCATTAATTGTTTTGCAATTACTACACATTTTATTAGGGTCTTAATTTCTTGAAACATGACTTTATCAGCTTAATGGTTTAAAAACAATAGAGTTGTACTTAAAGTGAAATGCCCAGATTTTATCATTCTGATAGAATTAAGTCTGCAAGAAGACTGTCAAATGGAGCTTGTAAGTGATAAGATTATGCAGAATAGTCCTAAAACAGCAATATGATACATTATTTAAAATTATCTTTAGGTAAACCAAGGATCATGATCTAACCCAATTAACAATGTGAATAGCAAATTCGTCTTTCCATTCTCTATGTTTATGATGAAAATAGGACAACATAGCATTTAACTGAATCCTCCATGTTAATCAACAGAAGCAACAATTACTGCAAATTTCCTTACAAATGGATCTATGTCTGCTAGATGAATAACAAGAGACATGCAATCTGAGAAAGAACACTTGTTTGTGAATTTTAGGTATCTTGAAGTTGTGAATTTCAGAAGTTCACAGAGTATCCTTTAGAGTCACCATGAAGTGGCATGTCATGCGTTTATTGTTTTAAATGAATGTATAAGAAATGGAAACCCACTCAACATACAAAGAAAAAAGCCTGTATCGGCCAGCACCGCGGCTCAATAGGCTAATCCTCTGCCTGCACTGGGTTCTAGTCCTGGTTGGGGCGCCAGAATCTGTCCCAGTTGCTCCTCTTCCAGTCCAGCTCTCTGCTATGGCCTGGGAAGGCAGTGGAGGATGGCCCAGGTCCTTGGGCCCTGCACCCGAATGGGAGACCAGGAGGAAGCACCTGGCTCCTGGCTTTGGATCGGTGCAGTGCGCCAGCCATAGCAGCCATTTTGGGGGGTGAACCAACGGAAGGAAGACCTTTCTCTCTGTCTCTCTCTCTCTCACTGTCTAACTCTGCCTGTCAAAAAAAAGAAAAAGAAAAAGAAAAAATCCTGTATCAATGTCATATTATTAGCCAGTGCCGCGGCTCACTAGGCTAATCCTCTGCCTTGCGGTGCCCATGTTCTAGTCCCGGTTGGGGCGCCGGATTCTGTCCCGGTTGCCCCTCTTCCAGGCCAGCTCTCTGCTGTGGCCCGGGAGTGCAGTGGAGGGTGGCCCAAGTGCTTGGGCCCTGCACCCCATGGGAGACCAGGAGAAGCACCTGGCTCCTGCCATCGGATCAGCGTGGTACGCCGGCCGCAGCAGCCATTGGAGGGTGAACCAACGGCAAAGGAAGACCTTTCTCTCTGTCTCTCTCTCTCACTGTCCACTCTGCCTGTCAAAAAATAAAAAAAAAAATTATTTTAAAAAGTGATATTATTTCCTACGGATGGATGTGCTTAAGGGTCACAGCTTCACTAATACACAGAAGATCAGTGATGCAGAGAGGTCAGTTTTCTATCTATCAGTGATTAATTTCACTTAAAGACCACATTACTTCGGATACTGCTGGTGTGCTCCCTCCACTTCACTAGGTCACTATTTATGTAACCTTGACCCTTAGAGCTTACAATGTTAGCAACTGCTTTCTCAATTTGCCCTTATGCTCAGTGCTCACAGTCCATCCTTTATCATACATATAAAAAGAAGTTTCCTATAGACACTTTCAAAAGAACTTTTTACCCGTTTAAAGTGAAATTTAGATGTCTAAAATGTGAATTTCAAAAGAGATGAATTATAGAAAATACTCTTCAAAAAGACGATTTACTTTTCTGCCTAAAATTAATACATGATCAGTGCCTGAGCCCAGGGGATGTACCCTATCATGGATGGAATATCAATTGGAACTTTGCAGTTCCCATCCTGTGCACTTGATTTTCAGCTCTGACCATCATTGACCAGTGTTAGTATATTTGCACATAAGTAACTGTTTCATAAATCACTCCTCAGCAACAATATAAACCCTCAAATTGTGATGCTAACACTCACCAAGAATCTGGGTGTTATTGCTTCATTAGACCCACTGGGCCACTTTTATTGTTGAATTTAATTGGTGAGTGTTCATTTTCCAAATAATGTGAGCACATCAGGGCAAAAGTGTGTTAGAATTAGTAAAAGAACAGCTGGTGACATGTGATGGTTAGCATACCTAGAGCTCTGTGCATGGAGCTCACTTTCTCAGGAGCTTGGTATTGTTCTGAAGACCATGCCTGTGCTTGACGAACCACCGGGCACCTTCAGCAGGACACAGGCATTATGAAATCACCTGTTTGAGGCCACGTCTGTGTCTATTAACCACTGTTTTTATGGTAGGGCAAACACAACAATTTTGTGCTTTTTCAGTTTGGCTTATTATCATCACCTGAAGAGACACATCAAACTTGTAATCCTGGGATGAGCATTTGGCACAGTGAATAGACACTAATCGGGAGGCCCATATCCCATATCAGTGCCTGGCGTCAAGTCCGGGCTCTGCCACTGATTCCAGCTTCTTGCTAATGTAGACCTTGAAAGCCAACAGTGAGGGCTCAGGCAGTTGGGTTCTTGCCATCCACTTAGAAGGCCTGAATTGCATTCCTGGCTCTCAGCTTCACTGCAGGCATTTGGGGTATGTCTCATACCATTCCATTATTTACTCTTTCTAATTACTGCTAGATACTCAGTGGATCAGATCAGTCTGTCTCTCTGTCAATCCCTTCCTCCTTTTTTCTCTCCTCTCTTTTTCTTTATCTATCTCACTCATTGTGTTGTGTGTAAGATACGGCTGCCTTTCAAGTAAATAAAAAAAAAACCTCTAGTATTCCTGCAATGCTTCTCTCTAATTAACATGAATCACCCAACACTTTATGAAAATCATTATGTTCTTAGAATCTACAAAGCACATTCAGTTCTGTTAAAAACTGTTAAAATTTTAAAAAGATTTTAAAAATCTATAAATTTACAAACCAGTCCACATTTGCTAAATATTATTGCAACTCCTTCCATCACTTTCTGCCTTATATTTTTACCTTATAAATGCAATTTATTATATGCCAGCTCTCTGTTGTGGCCTGGGAAAGCAGTAAAAGATAACCCATGTCCTTGGGCTCCTGCACCCACATGGGAGACTGGGAAGAAGCACCTGGCTCCTGGCTTCACATCTGTGCAGCTCCGGCCATTGCAGCCTATTGGGGACTGAACCAATGGATGGAAGACCTTTCTCTCTGTCTCTCCCTCTCACTGTCTGTAACTCTACCTCTCAAATAAATAAAAAAATATCTTTTCAAAAAACTGGATTGAGATATAATTGACATATATGAGAGTAGCTCCATAAGTTTGTGGAAAAATGGGATTAGAAGATAAGTTCACTTTGATGCAGAGCAAACTTCGTAAGATGACTTATTCATGAACTTCACATTTATAGTGTAGAATGTAATGAGTTTGACAGACACATACACCTCCGAATCCTGGACCACAATCACAGTCAAGACAGATTCCCTCACTTCCAAAGGTCACTCCCTGCCTTATTTCCTTCTTAACATCTATGAGCTATCACTCTCCCCTCTAAAAAGAAGTGTGAATATTATGAATCAGCATAGGTCTCTGAAATTAGTGTTATTTAGAAGCTCTCAAAGGTGTAGACTGAGGGATACAAGATCCATGATTGCTTTAGACCTTTCTGAGTTCATTTTTCTCATCTGAACCATGGATGAGAAGAACCAGTAGTTGCTTCCTGCGTGCTTCATCTCTAGCCGCATGCTGGAAGTGCAGGAAGCAAATTGGCCCATTATTTCCAGTCAATGCCTCAGGGTTTCAGAGCCCAATGAGGTGCTCTCCTCATTCCACTTGAGAACGGCTGTTGGTAAGAAGAGGTCAGTGGTGAACACAGGGTCGAAGTTAGCATATAAGCAAACTGAACCCTAAAAGACAGGGATGTTGACAATGAAAGAAATTATAGACATGCTGTGGTGATCCATGGAGGAGTGCATTTCACAAGAGAAAAGGAATTCCTGGTTTTGCAGCTATGCCTAGAAGACTATTGGAATTTTTAAGCAAGAATTCCTCTAAACCAGCATCTATGAGCGTCTCACTAGCAGTCCAGCTGGACCATTGCTCATACTATTCCATTGTTTGCTCTTTCTGTTACTGCTAGATATGCAGAGGGTCTGAGCCATAAATATTCGCGAGAGAAAAAGAAAAAAAAATGCTTAAATGAAAGAAGGTTCTGACTACAATGAGATACTCCCCAAGACATTCAACAGTATCCATGTGTGTATGTATATATGTGTGTGTTTGTATGTATACACATAATATGTGTATAATACACATTTACACAATTCACAGTTACTTTGCATAAAGCATGTATGAAGCAAGATTTTCATATGTGGGACTTAGTAGGAAATCATTTCAATTTCACTTGGTCTCCCATCTCTCTACTCCAAGTCCCTGTCATTATTAAGCAGTGTTTTATGAAACAAAAGAGCTGTCATTTTACTTCAGGAAAGAAATCTAGTGCTTCTTTTTTTTTTGTCCATAGGGTTAACTTCAAAAATTGGACTTCTTTCTCTTAAAGCTGTCACCTTTACTTATTTCTTAAGTTATCATTTTCTATGCTTTCTGGTATTGAAAAGTAAAATTTTAGTTATGTATTACAACATCATCAAGTTCAAGGAGATGCCTTTACCAACTCAACAATAACTTTTTGGAACAGCCATTAACACAATTAATATAAACACCAGTATACCTACCTTGAAATGAGTATGTGAGTGCCTGCTATTGGGACAAATAAATCCAAATGTCAAGGGTGTAATATAATAAAAGATATTTCTTGTTCATGGAACAATACAGTAGGTAACTTTCTGCCCTGTGGGAACTCAGGGATTCAGGTTGCAGCTGTCAGATGACTCCTCCAGTGCAGGGCCCCGGAGTTCTCTGCAACCTCACAATAGATGGGACAGAGTCAATGGAAAGGTGGGACTGCTTCCTACCTCAATCCAGAATGGACACATTCCATTGTCTCCCATGTGTTATAAAGATCTGCTCACACCACCACTGCATTGTTTTCCTATTGCTGCTGTAACTAATCTCTACACAGATTTTTGGCTTAGAATAGCACAAAGTTATTAACTGAAATTTTGGGGAGTCAGAAGTATAAAATGGGTCTCACAGAGATAAAACCAGTTTTCAACAGGGTGGGAAGCTATAGGTTTGGGTGATCTTAGGGTAGAATCCGTTTCCTTTTCATTTACCTTTTCCAGCTTCCAAAGGCTACCTGAATTATTTGACTGTGGCGCCTTCCTCTGTCTTTAAAACTAGCAAAGGGGATTTAGTTGCTTCTCATGTTTCTTTGCATGTATTTCTCTGTCACCTGGCCTAGAGTACTCATGATTAGAATGAGTTTACCGAGATAATCCAGAGTAAGTTGAATTGTACGATTCATATGCTTTATTACATTTGCAAAGTCAGTTTTTCCATGCAAAGCAATGCAGGTGTATGTTCTAGGATGAGAGTATGGACACCCTTGCGGGCAGGAGGGAGGGTGCATTGTTCTCCTTAGCATGGCCACCCTGGAAGGAAGGGAGGCTGGGCAGTGTAGGCAGTTAGCATTACTGTCAGAGTATATATATAAGATTCTATACAATAGAACCTTTTGAACTGCTTTCCTTGCAAGTTATAAGTTATGGTAAAATAATATTTTCATAATTTAAATAGACATCTGTAATGTTTGTTTATTTTTTATTTTGATTAGAGTATCTTAATATTTCTCATGAGAAGACCTTTGCACTATTCTGACTGCATTACTAACTCCGTTCTACTTACAAAATCATGAAATTAAGTATCTAGTGTTCTAATTTAAAACTATGTTTTTGTATGCATACAGATAGCTTATATATAATACATTTTTATATGTTATGTAATATATATATATAGAGAGAGAATTAGTCACTGCACCACAGTTTTGATAGTTTGTAAGTTTTATTTTGTAAGTTAATTATGGCCTTAAAAATTTAAGCCACACAAGGTGTCCCTTTAGTTATCACATGCTTGAGAAATAGACATATATTACCAGTTAATTGAAATATATATGGTGTTAGTTCATGCTTAGTGCTTTTATTTTGATACATCTCAGGTATAAATGATTGAGGTGCATTTCCACACTACAAGATGGCACTGAAAAGTTGATCCTGGAAAAGAGAGAAAATGAAGAAATTTCAGTAAAGGATGCTACACAGCCTTTTTCTCTGGGAAGACTTCAGACAGGACATAACAAAAAACCTCCATTTCCAGAAGCTTTTCCAGGTCAGCCAGGAATCCTTTCCTTTTTAGAAAATGGGAAGGGGCAGCATCGTGGCACAGGAGTGAAGCAGCTGCTTGAGATGCTTGCATCCCTGATCATAGGGCAGGCTGCTCCGCTTCGGATCCCACTCTGCCAGTGCACCTAGGAAGGCAGCAGGTGATGGCCCAAGGACTTAGGTCCCTGTCGCTCATGTGGGAAACAAGGATGGAGGTCTGGACAGAGATTGAATGAATGGATGGGTGGAAGGTGTCTCTCTCTCTCCCCCTGCCCCTTTCCCTCTCCTGCTCCTACTACCTTTCTTTCTCTGTCACTGTGCCTATTTAAATCAGTCAATAAATGGCTCTCATATAGGAATCAACAAACAATGTGAGGGAAGTACGTTCCCTAAAATCCGCTGGTGCAGTCATTGTGGGTGACAGTATGAATATAGTTCAGAAAGCTGAATATAGACTTCCCATATATCTCAGCCATACCACTCCTGGGAATCTACCCAAATGAAATGAAATTTGCAGTTGAAAGAGTGATCTATGACCCCATGTTTATTGTAGCCCAATGCACAATACCTAAAGTTATGCCATCAATCCAGATGTCTATCTACTGATGACTAGATAAAGAAATTATAATATATATCTATCTACTATCTAACACTAAGCAGTAAAAAAAGAAAATATTGTCTTTTGCAACAAAATGGATGCAGCTGGAAAGCAGTCCCAAAAAGATACCATATATTTTCCTTGATCTGTAGTAACTAGTAGAGTACCTAAAATTAATCTATAGGAGTGAAATTGACATTTTGAGGTTTGATGATTGATTACAGCCCTTGTCTCAACTGTTAAGTAACAGTGTTTTTTTTCTTCACACTGTTTATTGAACTACTTGCTTACTATAGGATTAATCTTATGAGTATAAAGTAAATTGAACATATATCAAATTAAGATGGGAATATGTGAGGGAGGAAGATGAAGGGCAGAAGCATGGGCAGGAGGAAGGGTAGGATGTTACTGAATCTGTGTATGAGATATGTGAAATTTGTATACATTAAAGAAGATTTAAAAATGAAAACAACATTCTGAGTTTTAAAGTTAAATATGAAAGTCTTGGAAAAATTTTATTCAATAAGAATGGATTTTTAAAACTCCAGCTGTAAATAAGGTAAAAATTAATAGTAGCCCTAAAACCAAATATTTTCCTAAAATCTGTTTCAATTAAAAAGCAGAATTCATAGGAGGAATTATGGTTTCTTTTTCCACCAAACCTATTTTTAAGTGAAAATATATTCATTAATGGTAGGATATAAATATAAATATGCTTTGTAAGCTGGTACTGAAATCCTCATTCTTTGCCAATGAAAACACTTGAGACAAGCAGAACCCATTCCCCCACTGAGTTTTTTTAAAGGTTTATTTATTAATTTGGAAGTCAGAATTACAGAGAAAGGATTGAGAGACACATGAAGAGATCTTCCATCTGATTCACTCCCAAGATGGCCAACACAGCCAGTGTTGGGCCAGGCATTAGCCAGGAGCTAGGAACTTCCTCTGGATCTCCTGGGTGGGTGATGGGGCCTAAACACTTGGGCCATCTTCTGTTGCTTTTCTTCAGGCCATTAGGAGGGAGCCAGATCAAAAGTGGAACAACTACAACATGAACCAGTGCCCATCCTCCTACCTTTACAAGGCTTTAATATTAACTACCCGAGTTTGATGAACATCTACCAAACACAACATTCTGTCCAACCAAGAATTCCTTTCCTGATGATAATACTGTAGGTGGCCTCAATTGTTTATGCTATAGATTAAACTCATAGTTATTTTCCTATGCGAAAAACAGTGGACAGGTGATAAAAACCATCTTCAGTGTGATTATATTCCTTCTGCTGCTTTAAGGCTGTTATAAAAGTTATTTTGGGGGCTGGTGCTGTAGCACACTGGGTTTAGTGGCTGCCTGGAGCACTGGCATCCCATATGGGTGCCAGTTTGAGTCCAGGCTGCTCCACTTCTGATCCAGCTCCCTGCTAATGCACCTGAGAAAACAGCAGAAGATGACTCAAGTGCTTGGGCCCTTACCTGCAGTGTGAGAGGCCTGGATAAGGTTCTTTTTGTCTTCTTTTCAAGTTTAAGAAATGCATATTTTTACAATTTGAGTTTATAAATCTACTGTCTAACACGTAATGGTCTTTTATATTTCTTTTTAGATTTCTATTCATATCTATCATGTCTCTACTAGGAGCTTAGATATGAATATAAAGCAATTGAGAAATACAAATATAATGGAATCTGTATGAATGTGGTTATGTTCTGTCTCAAATTCATACTCTGCATATACTTTTTCATTTATAATAACTGCAATAATTTAACAATGTCATTTTCAATTCTTATTTTTATAGGATCTAGAATTACTGTGTTCTACCAGCTTAATAAACAATATTTCAAGCTTGTCATTCAGATAATAGATAAAAAATGTTAAATGATACAATAGTGAAAAATGATGACTCTTTAGTTTCACCTTTTTTAATGGATTTTTTTACTTCTCTCTAAGTCAAATTTGACAGTGATACATTAGTCATTGTATCTACTATAGCAAATAAGCTTCATTGTATATAGAAAATATGAATAATTTGTGGATCCCTATAATAATGTGTTCAGTGTGTGAAACCAAATCCAGACCTTGAAGGAGAGGTTTTCAAAATTGACTAGAGACTCCTGCTATTACTCGAATAGGTTTTGGATTAGGAATGTATCTAGGATGCTTAGATCTTTAAGAAAAAATATAGTTGCAGTACATGGTAAATTGGGGGACTTTTTTTTTGACACATACGTTTCCTTGGAACTTTGGTTTAATTCTTGGTTTCAGCCCTGAAGTAGAAGAGTTAATTGGTGTAATAAATTTATCAAGTCTGTTGGTATAATAAAATTACAACAGACTTGATGGGTTAAAACAGCCTAGATTTATTGCTTTACGGTTCTGAGCATCAAGAATAGAGAGGTTCCTTGGCTGGGTCCTCTGCCAGTGTGTAACTGGGTGTCCTCCAGGACCGTGGTCTAGACTCAGGATTGACTGAGCGAAGAGCCACTTCTTTACCATGTGATGATTTGCAGCATCCAGGTGCCTGTTATGGCTTCATTGTCTTGCTGGCTGTTGACCAGAGACTCTCCTGTGCTCCTTGCCACCTGGTCTGCCCCATCAGGAAGCTTATTTGTATCTTGCTTGTTCAGAGTGAGTAACGAGTCTCTCCTCACAAAATGAAAATTGTAGTCTAATGAAACATACTTATCGCCATGTAACCACATACACTCATCACCTTTTCCTTGATCTTTTGGTAGAAGCAAGTCATAAGTTCTGCCTACATCTAAAGAGAGTAGGCTTTGGAGAGGTCTGACTGCTAGAAGGTGATCACAGCGGATGTCCTAGAGTCGATGTGCCATGATGATGATGAAAAATTTCAGAGAACTTTCCCTTACTAGGCAAAAATATTCTCCAGCAATCCATTATAAATGAAGGACTTAACTGCTGATTTATAAGCTCAAATATTAGCTATAACAAGTACCACAGTTCTTTTTTTCCCAGCATGAGGATGATTATCAAAGTCAACCTAAAATCCATATAACTACATTTTCACCCTCTTCTCAAACTCCACAGGGACTTATGGTATTGGTTGGTTGATGTCTTAATATCCCAAGTAGCTAACAGAGCACTACACACAGAGGAGATGCTTACAGAAATATTTTTCCTGTAATTTTTCAGTACTTTTCAGTGTGCCTATTTCCTTCCTTAGGATAACTTTTCATTGGATATAAGTAAAAGGATTTTGCTGTAATTTAGGTCTTCAGAAGTTCTTCTGGGGCAAAGATTTCTTCTTTTTTTTTAAAGATTTTATTTATTAATTCAAAAGAAAGTTACACAGAGAGAAGAGAGGCAGAGAGAGAACGAGGTCTTCCATCCACTGATTCACTCCCCAATTGGCCGCAACGGCCGGAGCTGCACCGATCTGAGCCAGGAGCCAGGAGCTTCTTCCGGGTCTGCCATGTGGGCACAGGGGCCCAAGGACTTGGGCCATCCTCTACTGCTTTCTCAGGCCATAGCAGAGAGCTGGATCAGAAGAGGAGCAACTGGGACTAGAACCAGCGTCCATATGAGATGCCAGTGCTTCAGGCCACGGTGTTAACCTGCTGCGCCATTGTGCCAGCCGCCAGGATTTCTTAAAGTTTATTTACACTGTTTTAGACTCAAAGGGGAGAACTGGCTGAAAGATAACATGGTATGTTTTCAAGGGAACAGGGTCAATACTTTAAGTATCTTTAATATAATAAGGGCTGAGAACACAAACACAGAACTCAGAAACCAGCGTCCATGTCCTTGGTAGGATATGGGTACATAGCTTGGAAAAACTCCAAGAGACATGTCTTGTCAAGGAGGCACTGAGGGCAAGACTTATTCAAGAAGAGATTTCTGAAATAAGAAAAAGGGACCAAAATATAGGAAGAGATGTATACACTGTCTTTAAAATAAGAAGAATATAATTTTCTTATAGGACTTCAAAACTTTGAGGGATAGATAACATTAATTACATTGATATTTAACATAGATCTACCCTGTTATTGAATATAAATTGTAATTGAATTTTTTAAGAATAAGAAATGACTTTGTGGGCCGGCGCCGCGGCTCACTAGGCTAATCCTCCGCCTTGCGGCGCCAGCACACGGGGTTCTAGTCCCGGTCAGGGCGCCGGATTCTGTCCCGGTTGTCCCTCTTCCAGGCCAGCTCTTAGCTGTGGCCCGGGTGTGCAGTGGAGGATGGCCCAAGTGCTTGGGCCCTGCACCCCATGGAGACCAGGATAAGCACCTGGCTCCTGCCATCAGATCAGCGCGGTGCGCCGGCCGCAGCGTGCCGGCCGCGGCGGCCATTGGAGGGTGAACCAACGGCAAAGGAAGACCTTTCTCTCTGTCTCTCTCTCTCTCTCACTGTCCATTCTGCCTGTCAAAAAAATAAAATAAAAAATAAAATAAAAAGAAATTACTTTGTATTTATATTTGAGATTGAACTAGGAGGTCTTATTTTACGTGAAAGATAGTCAAAGGTAATGACTCAATAAGAAAGGTAGAATTTTCTGTAGTGCAAGTCTCAAAATAGAGATTTTAATTTGTAGTTTACAGCTCTAAAACCCTACATCTTAAAAAGTGGAAAAATACATATTAAAGTTTCATTCTATGTCTTAGCCTGACGTTCTGGCCTTAGTTTTTGAAGTGGATTCTTGAATATCCAATAAGATTTTGATCACCTTGTGAAAGCCGTGATTGTGTTGAGACCAATAAATTTAGTTTGAAATCATGATGTGATAAAAACTGTAATTGAAATACAATCCATTAACCTTGATTTGTCTTAGGTAATCTTCTATAATATCATTTTCTATCATAAAAGTAAGATGTAATTAAAATGACCCCGTTTTTAAAGTTCCAAAGTGATATTTAAGCTAGCAGTCTGTATAAAATAATTGCTGACTTTTAACAAAGAACGTGTGATACCATATGACAAATGGTTTAAGTTGTCTGCTGTTCTGTGACTCCCTCCTCGTCTGATGTGTTAGCAAAATTTTACCAGATTTATGTGGAATGTGGAATTCATAGCTATACAAATATATATATTTATATATGTTTATATATAAACTCATATATATGTAAATATATTTCTATACAAAGCTGAATATTATGATGATATATGTGTGTAGTGGATATTTACAAAATTACAGTAATGCTATTTTTATGCCTAGTGTTATAGGAATTTCCAAATACTGTTTTAATTTTAAATTCATACTGCACTCTAGTGGGGAATGAGTTCAATGCAAAATTGTTTTAATGCTGGCACTTTAAACACTAACCATGAATTATTTATAATTTTAATAGTGAAATATAGAAGAAGATTGTAATTTTCTCAAACATGAAGATTGAATATAGATATATAAATATGTAAACTCTTTATATATCTTATGTAATATATATTTATAAAATATATAAATGGGATTTATGTTATACAGGATATATATTTAATATTTTACCCTGACAGTAATACATTACTTTTTCTGAACTAGTCTTGAAGATAGAGGAAATTTTACAATTGAGAAGGTTATCTGATTTCTTGCAACATGTTTGGAATATAGATATAAGAATTTATATACAGATGTAACTGATCCTGTTATTCCTGATATAAGGAAATGCTGAATTAAAATTTCTCCTTCATTTTGTTCACCAAGAAAAGATAATTTTCTCCATAAATTTCAGGAATAAGCATGAGATTTTAAAGATATTTACTTATAACATTTCACTTTTCTTAATTTTATGACACAATTTTACTTAAACTCTACGTAAGTGCCTTTTGCAACATTGTCAGTGGCATCATAAGAGCCACTTTTTGAGTCACCTAATAGTTTTTTTATTTTATCTGAATTATATCAAATTAAGTTGGATGCTTTATAAATCCACTTATGATGTTATATCTGTAAATTTTATCCCAAGTAAGTAGTATCAAAGCCCATCGCATTAATATAGTATACTCTTCTTATTTCACTCTTAAATGCTTACTCATGATTTCCACAAACCTTTGCTATTTTCAAGGTGATTTCCAAAATGACCTCTTAACAGTTATAGTTGTTTGATCACTTCCTCTCTGATAATTACCACATCCTTATTATCTAATTCCCTTATCTTGTATTGAGCCAGTCAAGAAAAGCAACATAAATTGAGTCGTTAGCTGATACATAAACTCCTATGTACTTTTACTTTATATTAATGGTTGTGATAGGGTTGAAACACTATTGAAATTATAAAGTTTATGAATTATTTATTATATGGAAATTGTTGGATAACCAGTAATAAATGGACACAGGACTCAGTTAAGGTGTATCAGATTTTTTGTGTTTGTCAGAGATGTGGTAGGTTAGTCAGCTGGAGAAGTTGAGTTAGACAAAATGGATCGGAACTGTGTTTCATATTGGAATTTCCACTGTTTCCTCTCTGAACAGAAATTAACAATGCAACCATGGAATGGGTACCTGGAGAATTGTAGGCTTCTACTACAGGAAAATAAGAGAATGTAATTTTAGGCTAATTTGAGATTCATTACCAAGGTTTTGGGCCACACATGAGACAATGACCTATTCCCTCATTCTCCCAGTCACATAATTTACTTGTTCTGCTCTGGGATAAATGAATGGCTGATAAAGAAAACAGAAGTTTTTTTGTTTGTTTGTTTGTTTGTTTTTTCTCTTCAGTTCTTTCCCAGAGTACACAAGTTCTGGAGAAGTTCTTTTGTGGCCAAGGCCAAGGAGACAGAGAATAGACTCTTCAGCTCTATTCCCCAACTTAAAATTTTTTTTCCATTGAACTTCTTATTTTAGCATAGTTTTGAATTTACAGAGAAATTGTCAAGTTAACAGAGTTCCTATAAGCCTGCTATCCAATTTCTTCTATTATTGACATCTTACATAGTATAGCATGTTTGTAACAAATAATGGAGCAATCATAATAGTTTATTTATATGAAAACTTCATACTTTATTTGTATTTCATAAATTTCATTAATTTTTCCTCTAATGTTCTTTTTTCTTTTTAAAGATTTGTTTTACTTATTTTAAAGACAGTTACAGAGAGAAGCAGAGAGAGAGGTCTTCCATTTGCTGGTTTACTCCCCAAATGGCCACATAGGCCATAGCTGAGCCAATCTGAAGCCAGGAGCTTCTTCTGGATCTCCCATGAGGGTGCAGGGTCCCAAGTACTTGAACCATCCTCTACTGCTTTCCCAGGTGCATTAACAGGGAGCTGAATTGGAAGTGAGCAGCCGGGACTCGAACCCTGGCACCCCTATAGGATGCTGATGCTGCAGGCAGGGGTTTTAAGTCACTGCACCACAGTGCTGGCCCCTCTCATGTTTTTTTGTTTGTTGTTTGTTTTGTTTTGTTCCAGGATCCCATATTTTATTTAGTATTAAACTTCCCTTATGCTCCTCTGAGCTGTAACAATTTCTCAGATTTTCCTTGGCTTTGATAACCTTGACTTTGATAGCTTTGAGGAGTATTGAACAGGTATTTTGTAGACCATTCCTCAGTGGATGTTTCTGTGTTGCTCTCCTGTTTTGACTTGAGTTATGTGTTTTTTCAGAAAGCGTAAAGAGATGATGTACCCTTCTTAACACATCATATGCAGGATTCATACTGTCAACATGACTTGTCATCATTATGATGACCTTGACTAAGGTAGTAGCTAAGACAGTGTTTCTTAGGTGACCTTGTTGTAGAGGTACTTTGCCCCATCTTTCCATACTGTGTTATCTGGAAGCAAATTATAAAGCATGACCTTCACTTAATGGGTAGGAAATTATATTCTGTCCTTCCTTGAGTGTTGAATACCTACTTAAATTATCTGGAATGTTTCCATATGAAGATTTATATCTTTTCCTCCATTTTATATCAGTATGTGTTCCTGAAATTTATTTTATACTTTGGAGTATAATGCAATAATATGTTATTTTAGCTGTTGCCCAGGTTAATCCTTCTTTGGACATTGGGAGCTCTTTCAGTTGGCTCCTGAGTGTATTCTCCAGCATTTTATTATTAATCCATTGGATTATATATAATTTATGGTCTAACAAGTATATGCTATGTTATTCTGGGGGTTCTGTTGGTTAGAGAAGGTCAACACATGTCAGGAAAGTCTTACTGGTAGCGACATTTCAACTTTTGTAAAAGCAATGCCCTAAATATAAATCAACTATAAGAAAGAACCATGTTATATCACAGGAAAACTACAGTTTCCAATTTTGCTTTTGCTCAATTATACTCAGATACACTGCTTCAAATAGTTTATAAAGGATGAGTTTTCTCACTTGTGACTGTTTTTAAGAATCTAGGGGATTAAGTCAATCTCCATTTCAAGAAAATTAAAGCGTGCACATAAGCAAATACCTAATTCCTACAATAATCCCCCAGAATATAACTGTAGCCCTTGAACCTGTTTTGGTGTGATTTCTAGTCAATTACTGTGTTGAAAGATGAAGATAAATTAGTTGGAAAAAGCATAGATAACATTAGTAAAATATTTTGAGTTTCCAGACAGTCACTTAAGGCTTGTGAATGATGGTAGACTTTTCCCTCAATGGAACTCAGATGAGCAAAATTTGCCTTCCAGAATTGAAATATGACACCACACTGAGAGGGAAATCACTTATACATGTTGGAGCCGGCGCCGTGGCTCACTAGGCTAATCCTCCACCTTGCGGCGCCGGCACACCGGGTTCTAGTCCCGGTTGGGGCGCCGGATTCTGTCCCGGTTGCCCCTCTTCCAGGCCAGCTCTCTGCTATGGCCAGGGAGTGCAGTGGAGGATGGCCCAGGTGCTTGGGCCCTGCACCCCATGGGAGACCAGGAAAAGCACCTGGATCCTGGCTCCTGCCTTCGGATCAGCACGGTGCGCCGGCTGCAGTGGCGGCCATTGGAGGGTGAACCAACGGCAAAGGAAGACCTTTCTCTCTCTGTCTCTCTCTGTCCACTCTGCCTGTCAAAAATTTAAAAAAAAAAAAAAAAACACTTATACATGTTGCCTCCTCCTTCATAGAGTGCCATTTGAGACATTGTATTTTTTTGCAAAATCTGATATGTTGTAGGCTACCTGTCCCAATATTTTGAGGTCTCCTTTCTCCCAAGGGTATGCATCAAAGTTAACGTATCTTACTTCCTCTTTCCATTGAGCATTGTTGTCCTTGTACACAGTACAGAATTTAATTGTTGACACTGTCTGGTGATTATAGTTTTTAGTTTCATGCACAAGGTACTCCTCCCTGTAAGCAAATAAATCTCATAGCTCTGAAAAAATATTTCATTTCCAATATTTCCCCGTACTAAAATATTGCCAGATATTCTCATTTTTGGTTAAGTTGGAAATGTAGATCAAGGAAGAAAATATTTCCTTCCAAACATATGCATATATTCAGCAAAAACAAGGTGTCACAAGGGCTTATCTACTGTCACTATCTCTCTTTTTTTTGGTCACTATTTCTTATGCTACTTTTGACAAACCTAACCTGTTCTTTCTGTGGATACAAGCTCCTTTCTAGCATCTTTCAGATGTATTGATTTGTTTTTCATGGTCAATATGATAAATTATTTTCATATAAAATTTTGAAAATACAGAACTTCTAAAGGAAAAAACAGACAACTCTAATTCCACCATTCAGAATCAAATACTGCTAATATTTTCTTTATAGACTATGTTTTTACTTAATTGTAAACACATTATATGTAAATTTACATAGGGTAGCTTTTCACTTATTATATACAAAGGAATTTTTTATTTTCCTAATCTGCTTTTAATGACTATACAATATTGCTGTTTAATCTTTTCCCTACCTAATGGTATTTTAGATAAAACACTTTAAAAAATCAAAAAGTTTTGAAATATGCTAAGTATAACCTGGAGTGACTACTTATTTTTTATTTATATTAAATAAGGATAGTGAATACATTCCTATTTTTTAGCTAAAATTATACAATCATTTTACAAAGTCTACAGATTTTCTTTTAAATATGATTACTTGTATATTAGTCCACAAAACATCATGAATTTTATACTTAAAAATCCTTTATTCCTTTTAGAATTCATACAGTGTCTTACATATCCTTTAACAGGTTAAAATATTGTAGGTGTGTTGCATAAATTCACTACACTAATTTTCTTTACAATTATTCTGGCAAAATTATCCTCACATATTGCTGAAATAATTTTGGCATTTCTTATCACATTTGTATGGTTCTACCACCCATGCTTATCACTTTATCAGTCTTTGTAGTGGCAGGTAACATCTTTGTCCCTACTTTTCGGTTTATCACCAAGACATAGAAGTGTGCTGCTACAAACAGACAATAAATAATTATACATTAACGAAGGACCACTTTGGCAGCACTTTTTGAAGATTATAAAGTAACTCCTTGAAGAATTTTGAGAATTAGAATGCAGAAATTATAACTGGGCCATAGAGTTCTGCATATGCCTGTGTAATAAAAGCATAGGAAATTGTAAGAGAAGATGTATTACCTTAAATGACTTGAAAATGAAGAGAAAATATGCATTGCAATATTTACTTACTGCCATCTTAAAGCCAGAGATGCTGAAATTGTTGAGATGCCCTTTTGTCTTCAGTTTGAGTACAAAGCATCTATTTATCCAAAGAAAATAATACTTATGAATATAACCATAGATGATCCTCATTTTTTGCACTGTTTGTGCAGCTATTTTAATACTCATAACCTGTTTTGAACTTCTATTATAGAACTGGAGTGTTAACAATTTTAGTATTTTTATGTCCATCCAAATGTAAGTCACGTTTATTAATTGGTAAGGAAGATGGAAGTAAGGAATCTTATTTACTTGAATCCAAAGGAGAATATGTAATGTACTAACATATGCTAGAGAACGTGATGATTAAGCACTCAGGATTTTGAGATAATTAAAGCTGAATGTTTATCCCAAATATACCATTTACAAGCTGTGTGACCTTACACAAGTTATGTAACCACTCTAAAACTTAATTTCCTCAATTATGAAGCAGAGAAAACAATTCCTGGGTCAAATGAGATCATGGGTGCTAAGTGTCTGTCCAGCACCTAAAACAATATTAGCAACAGAAAAAACAAAGTAACATGTTTGCTATAAGAAGCTGACCACTTCAGATAGTGTGACAGCAGTTTATCATAAGGGAGGAGAACAATCCTTATTTGCACTCAATTTTGTAAATATGAAGGAATCTAGAAAACTTGAGCTGCTTGCTCATGATTGTCTTTGTACCCCCAGATTTCACAGGTGCACAAGATGGGGAGAGTGAGGCTGAGTTAATACCTGATGACTTTGAAGAAAAACCGGAAAGAGAAAAGAAACATACCAACTTCACTCTGTGCAACGTGTGTAACATTCAACTGAACTCAGCTGCCCAAGCCCAAATCCACTACAATGGCAAATCACATCAAAAGAGACTAAAACAGCTCAGCAATGGGATGCTGAAACATGACAGTGGTAAGCTTTTCTAAAAATATACCCTCGACAATACATCAGCTTGAGCTGTTTGTGTACATGCAAATTGATATGAAGATAAAAGAAGAATCTCTGCTTTTAAACCAGGAAAAACATTACATGAGGCTTCATCAGTGTGGTTCGTTAAAATAAATGGTTTCTCTTTGAGAAACAAGGAAAATTTTTATTTGTTTTATATATTTACCTGTGTTGACATTGTGACTTGTAGGACATTTACTAACTACTAAGTTGACTTTATAGTTTCTTGATGTTTTTCTTTACTATGTTTAAATATAAAAATGGCCATCATTTCACAGTCTATATAAAAACAGTGGATTTGTGATTTTTTTATTTTAAAGGTATGAAGAATTTGGTTAGTAAGATTGCAATTGATTTGAATAATAATTATCTTTTCAAACAAGTACTTTAATCATTAAATTTTGATTTATTAGAACGGAGTATGTTCGTAGTGAAAATTCATGTTTTAATCAATTTAGCCTATTTTTCAAAAATGTATGTTGACTACATGGGTATATAGATTTTAAAAATTGCACAAAATGCATTTTGAAACAGATGGAGCATTGTTAGAAAACATGGAGATATAGGCACGAGTGAGTAGACTCTTGTGGGGGTAACATGGCAGTGCTACACTAGAGTAACTCAAAAGAGTTAACAATAGTGTGTTCTAGGTGGTTCATGATTGATAAATAAAATATATTTTATCTAAATTTTACTGACATTTCAAAAGGAGACTGCTTTTTAATCTCTTTTACTTGACATCATGAATGCTTTTAATATGCTTCCAGGCTACCAATGAAATGGAAAACATAAGTACATTCTTTTATAAGTACATTTTAAAAATGGATATTGATCTATCTCGCTTTTCTTTATTTTGTCTTTAGCATGAATGAGTTGGAATATTTTAATGAAAGCTGTTTCATATTTCTGTTTCATAGAATGGCATTTGGCTAATTAGTTATTATTTGTCATAGATGTAAGAAAAATTGTTATTGTGATTAATAGAGAACTTTAAATTCTACAGGCATAAGATGAACCAAGCAAGGTAGGTGTAGTTATTAAGTCATGATTATGTATACATCACAGGCTCTGTCTCAAACTTACTAAGAAAAATCTAATACCTGTCATGAGTAATAGGTGAAATCACCAAAGTACAATCTGATTCAATTCCAAAGTGTGTTTTTTTTTTCCTTCTATGTTGTTGGTGGTGATGGTGTGAGCTTCAGTGTTTTACTTCAACTGATTTGATGGTAACGAACCCCTGTTGGAAAAGCAATAGATGATATTATAGAATGAAACTAGAACAAAAGTTATGCCTCGTTTAGAAATCCAAATCAGAGCCAGCTCCAGGCAAAATTGAGAATAGTCAGAGATTTTCAAATCATAATACATATTAAGAATGAGCTTCCTCAAATTGGATGTTTTAAAATGATGATATCAATGCACTTATTGCACCAATGGCTTAATATACATTCTCTTATTCAATTTTTTGTTGCAATGAATCAGAGATATATTGTCATTATCTTCCTTATATAAAGGTGGAGATTGAGAATAACATGAATTGAATAATATGCTAAGGGTCACACCACTGTTGAATGGTCAAGTTGGCAATCAAAACATGGTCTTACTCACTCAAATACCTGCACTTTTACAGCCTTCCATCATCCAAAATGAATATTCTATAGAAACCATGCCTTTCTCTGCTTAAAGAGAGAAATAATATTAACAGAACACAAGGAATAAAAATTATATTAGACTTCCACAAATGCTTTAATCAATACAGTACACAAAAATATTTATCACTGTATTTTTATTAAGGTAATTTTCCCAATCTTTCTAAGTACTAGCCTGTAAAATAAATAAGTCTCTAAAAAGTACCAGAATTAATGGGAATACTTGGTTTAAGTCAGAGGAAAGTGGCATGGGGGTGAAAAAAGACATAAATGATAGAGTCAGGGCCAACTTTTAGGGACTAATAGGGAAATAGGGAAGAGTCTGGAGCTAACTGTGCAACCACAGGATCTGGAAAGATGTGTTAAATTTGGTATCCTGCTGCCCTGCGTCTGTTGTCATGTGTTTGACCTGGTGAACTTGGTTCAGGTTTAAGGATTGATAGAGCTGGTAATGCTTGAAGTAGGGTATAGCGTTCTACAGTAATGATTGCAGTTTCTTTTCAATTTCTGGAGACCCTCGCCAGTAGTATTGTGTTGGTGCTGAGTGACAGGTTGCTAAGAATTCATTTGGAGTCAATGTCACAATTTCCTCATAAGAATGAAACTGCAATACATACTGAAAACTAAGTCAGAAATCTAGATATAAAGCTGTAACCAAACTCGTGAAGATTAGGACAAAGTCTCTGTACTCATTCTAGATTATGGAACTGGTAAAGCAAGCTTCATTCATTCCAAACCCTGATATTCAGTAGCAAAAAAGACTTCTTATATGCCAGGTTCTGTCAGTGCAGATTGTAAATTGAATGCAGGTAATCCAATTCACTTTGACTTAATTGTGTCTTCCCTACCGTCTCTGGATCTCCCCAGGTAAGCATCATTTTGCAACATCATTTTGATCAGCTGTCACAGTATTTCTCACATAGGGAACTTAAAGTGGCCAAATGGTGGTCAAAGACTTTGATCTAGAGCATGTTACTGTTTTTTAAAATAGACTACTTTTTAGAGCATTTTGGATTGATGGCAAAATTGAGCAGAAAGTATAGAAATTTCTCATATAACCAGCACCCCTAACACATATAGCCTTTCCTGCTATTGCTATCCTGCACCACAGTGGAACATTCATTACCATCATCGATGAAATCACATTGACTCAATGAGCACCCATCGTGCACAGTTTCCATGTTTTCCTGCTGTTGTACAGTCCATGCATGTTGACAAACATGTAAGACTATGTTTCTACAGTCAGTGTCATTCAGAGGAGTTTCACTGCCCTAAAAACCCTGTGCTCTGCCCATTCACTCCTGCTTCTCCTGAACCCCTGGCATCACTGATTGTTTTGCAGACCCGGGGTTTTGTCTTTTCCAGAATATCACATGACAGTTGTAATCATGCAGTAGGTAGCCCTTTAGATTAGCAATATGCAGGCAAGTTTCCTTCATGTCTTTTCATAACATGATAGCTCACTTATCTGTAGCAAATAATTACCCTGCTTAAAAAAAAAAAAAAAAATTATCCTTACACTTTGTTTCCCATACAACTAACTAAGGCATATAGTTATATTAGACTGCTTTTTGGCGTGTCAAGGGAAAGGAGGTTGTAAGTTAAGAGCTGCACACTGAAGAGTAAAAACAGTCTGTCCACTTGGGAGGACTTTTGTCCTGGGAAAAAGACCATAATTGGTTTCATGCTTCAAAAAGAATTCCCTTTTGGGTACCTTGTGGGTGATAACCTAGCCTGCTTGTCCTCATGCCACCCTTAACTCCCTTAAATGAAATGCCCATTTTATAACTGTGTGTGTGTAATAGGGAGCCCTCACCTTTAATTATAGATTATAGTAGATACACATATGCAGGCCATCTCACAAGTGAGCTTGTACTGCATATTGAAATAAACACATTTTTACATATGTCCCATGTCTCCACTATAAAACATGCCTTTTCAGGCTTCATAGCAATAAGAAAGGAGCTCGATCATGTGCCTTATATACCTACTAATGGTCATTGTTTTACTTACATGAAAATTAGGCGAAAGTGGCAGTTCACACAAATAGTGGATCCTATGAACTCTTAATGGCAGCATCATTGTTTAGTCATTTAGAGAAAAAGATGAGAGTCATTTTATTATTTCTGAACATGCACACTTGTAAAAATGGTTGCTACGGATTTCTTCCATCTTCAAAAATGTTGTCCTTCAACTTCAATTACAAATCAAAAATGATTAAGACAATTATGTCAAGGAAAAATATGACAGTGATTTTTACATGAATTCATCTGACCATGTACAATGTACATTTTTTTTTCTTTTTAAGGATGCACATAAAAATAGACATGGGGCTTATTTTCAGTATACATTCAAGATTGTCTAAATGGAAAGAAATTATTTCTGTCTTGAATGATGATAGAATAATGTATAATTACATGCTTCAAAGAATATCCTAATATACACTGCGGAGGACAAGAGTGAATGAGAGGGCATCATCATATCTACAGTGTGGCTTCTGGCTTTCTGAGGAGCATATGACATTTCACATATCACCTCTCTTATTAGAGAAAATGATCTTTTCTTAAGCATCATCCTGAAAAACTGTCTGATATCTGCAAATTAACTAGTAGGCTATAGTTCCAAAAGGTTAGGCTTACCTTTAATTTCCGACAGGGATACAATTTTTCTGAAGTAAAGTTACATAGAACATGTGTTCACCATCCGAAATGCATGCTGTTCTAAGACCCATGGTCTTTCCTGCTGTGCTAGGAATGTTGTCTGTTGTGCTCAGCCCCAAACTTTGCCATCAGTGGGTGGAAGCTGTGCATCCTGAGCGTTCTCTCTACTCTGGATCAGCCTGCCTGCAAACACTTGTCAAGGCTGGGGTACAGAATTTCAGGCCTTTATTCGAAAAGTGGGTAGGTGTCACTGAAAGGCCATTCAAATTTGTATTTACCAATATTTCTGTTGCAATTCTATCCAGTTTCAAGTTTACCTTCCATCCAGTTCTGCTTTCCTCATGCCTCACAGGTTTAAATCTTTAGTCCTCTACTTGCACACAAAAATCTTCATCTCAGAGTCCTTATCACAGGAATTCACCTAAGATATCACCAGTGCTTTTAATGTCTTAATGTGGAATATGCACATATGTTTTATTTTACAAATGCAACAAAATATAATACTTTCCTCCACAAGTATTTTCCATTTGATATCTGTAAGATTTGCTATAGAATGTAAAGATAATGAAAATGGAGTTAGTGTCAGTTGTTCCAGGTCCATTATATAATGCTGGAAGTATTTTATGCAGAATGACTTCATGCAAATAGGCCATTTTAAATTCATCATAACCACGTATTCAGTATCATTCAGGAAGTCCATTTTTTTAAGTTTGGCATGCTTTTCGAAGATGAACTGAGATAAGGAGATATAATAAGGGAATTCTATAATTGAAAGTTTATTAAATGTGTAGACTTTATTACATTGTAGAGTCCGTGATTCATCTTCTCATAAAATTATACAGACTCAAGAAAATACAATACCGATGATGTGGATGAAGTGTCTCTTTGGGAAAGGCCAATGATTTTATATTTATGATGCAGTTGAGATTTGCAAATAATGATTTTTCTAATGATGAAAATAGTATGGGCCACCTACCATACACACAAATATACAAAAATGCATTGAAAATGACCAAGAGGGGCTGGGGCTTTGATGTAGGGGGCAAAGCTCCTTCCTGTGGTGCCAGCATCACATATGAGTGCTGGATGGAGCCCAGCTGCTCCACTTCCAATCCAGCTACCTGCTGATGTTCCTGAGAAAGCAGTGGAAGATGGCCTGGGTACTTGGGTCCCTGCCACCCACATCTGAGACCTGGCAGAAGCTCCTGGCTCCTGTCTTCAGAATGGCTTAGCAATGGACATTGTGGCCATTTGGGGAGTGAACCAGTGAATGGAAGATCTTTGTCTCTGTCTCTGTAACTCTGCCTTTCAATTAAATAAATAAATAAATCTTTTTTAAATAAGAAAATTACCAAGAATACTTCAAAGGAAATTATTTCTAAACTTTTTATAATAGGCATGCAGGTAAACATGAATGAACAATATTATAGGTACAATTGTGCAGGTATTCTAACATAATGTTTGCATATCACTATGCTTTATGATGCATTTTTTCAAATTAAAGTAAGAAATTAAAGATGTAATTGAGATTTCTAGATAGAGATTGAGATTTTATACTCACTTTTTTCATTATTTACTACTTAGGTGATACATTCCAAATTAGAAAAAAAAATTAAATTAAATATAAAATGAAGTGTTACAATATTATAAGGAATTTTATAAGAAAATAAAAATTTAAAGATTATGACAAGAATGGTTCTTTGATCCTAAATGCATTTTTGAATTACATATTACAAATGATGTGATTTGGATGCTTAAAACTTCTATGACCTACTAATTAATTCAATTTTATGTGCTCACCTTGACTAAGCTATTGTTAGTGCCTGTTGAAGCATTAATAAGATGACCTATTGTGTCAGGTTTATTTTGTTCACACTATCTTTGTCGTGTTTGAATTATTTTATCAAGCCTGGTTTTCTATTTTTATTAGCCTGAAATTGCTGTCAAATAATTCAGTTTTATCTAACTATATTCTGAAGTCTTTTGGTACTCATTGTTTTGTAGCCCATAAATCTGGAGTGTTGTTTCCCTTATCTGTTCTTGTAGCACTAAATTTTCTTTCATTCAACAGAGAAAGCTAAGTAAAATTTCATTTTCTAGCTCTCCCTAATCTATTCACTTTTTCTTTCATTGATTATCCAAGATATCTAACATGTCAGTAGATTCTCAATATGAAATTTCTTTCTCCTGCAGTATTGGTGGTTAATGAAAATAAAATAGCTTCATGGAATGTTCTAGCCTTGATTTTATACGTAAACGCATCAGTTCTACATAAATTAATCTCAGCTGTTTATCTGAAGACTATTTGCACTTTTATAGAATATCAATAGGCAATTGCTAATACATTGCCAAATTCTCAGTGATCTCCCTTTGGATGATATTCTTTAGTGATGATAACTACTTTCCTAATGCTGCCTTATCTAAATTTGTATATAGCATACTGCAGTGTTATAATAAGGAATACTACTTTCCTTGTGCTTCTCTTAGTGAATATATTATGTGAATGTCCAGTCAAACTGAGGCAAAAAAAATAAATCCTGCTAATAAGTTGCCCAAATTTGTTGTAAGACATTTTGTTCTTTTTTTTTTTTAGGAGATTTTTTTTTTTTTTTTAGATTTTTGTTTATTTATTTGACAGGTAGAGATACAGACATTGAGAGAGAGACAGAGAGAAAGGTCTTCCTTCCATTGGTTCACTCCACAAATGGCCTCAATGGGCAGAGCTATGCTGATCCGAAGCCAGGAGCCAGGTGCTTCCTCCTGGTCTCCCATGCGGGTGCAGGGCCCAAGCACTTGGGCCATCCTCCACTGCCCTCCTGAGCCACAACAGAGAGCTGGGCTGGAAGAGGAGCAACTGGGACTAGAACCCGGCGCCCATATGGGATGCTGGTGATGCAGGCAGAGGATTAACCAAGTGAGCCACGGCACTGGGCCCGACATTTTGTTCTTGTTTTGGATAACCTGAATTTCTATCATTGAAGGATAAAATTATAGGAGAAAGTGACCAGTAGTGTTCAAGTGTTGGGTAGGTTGCTGGATTTGGTTATCAGTTTTTTTTCTCTGGAATAAGAAAAACATGGTTATCATTATGACAGGGGTAAAGTTCCAGCTAAGTGCTAATTGATTCATCAGGATATAATGTGAATTCTATTGAATGGCAATGTCTTTAGAAACACAGTGATCTCTTTAAAATTATGTTCCTAAGAAACACCTTTTATTGGGACCAGCATTGTGATATAACCGTTAAAGCTACTTTTTGTGATGCCAGTATCTCATATCAGAGTGCCAGTTTGAGTCTTTTGATTCACTCCCAAGTGGCTCAACAGCTGAAGATGGATCAAGCTGAAGCCAAGGAAGGGGAATTCCATTCTGATCTCCCATGTGGGTGGCAAGGATTCACATACATGGGCCATTATCTGTTGCCTTCCAAGATGCACAAAACTGGACAGAAAGCAGAGTAACACAGACTTAAACAGGCACGTGGCTGTGGAATGTGGGCATCCTCGGTGGGAGTGTAACCTAATGTGCCATAATACCCATCCATTTATTTATTCACTTGATTTTTTTGAAAGGCAGAGTGATGGGGGCGCAGAATGGGGGCATGAATGAATGAATGAGAGTGAATCACCTCTCTCTGTGCCTCATTCCCCAAATGGCTACCATATTCAGGTCTGCACCTGTCTGAAGCCAAGAGGCAGGAAGGAGCTCCATCAGGGTCTTCCACATGTGTGACAGAGACCCTAGTGCTTCTACCATCATCTGATGCCACTGCAGGCACATTAGAGGGATGCTGGATTGGAAGGTGGGTAGCTGAGAATCTCACTAGCTCTCAGTGTGGGATACTGTTGTTGCAAGCTTCACCACACCAACCATTGGTTATTTATTTGAAAGGCAGAGTGACAAAGAGGAAGAGACTGGAGTGGGGATGAGGGAGGTAGGATTTGTTTATGTGTCTAAATTCCAAATTTGCTTAGCATAAGAAGAGGTAACTACCTGTGGATTCTTCATTTTTGGCCTCTCCTAGTTACTATTCGTGCCCAACACCGTCTTCCAATCCTACTGTTCCTCTAGCCCCATCTTAGAAAAACAACTTTCCAGGTTTTTGTTTGTTTGTTTAGGTTTGGAAATATAAATAGCTTACCCATTGTCATTCTGTTGTGTTTATATTTGCCCCCAGCTAGCAGAGTGAAATTCCTCTATGTGTGGCTTTTACTTTCCTGGCATATACCCTTGTTGCTGACTCCAGGTTCTTTGACTCAGTTACAAATAGCAATCAAGAAGAGGCCAACGTGCAACCCAGTAAACATGGCCTATTGGAGACTTATGCTCCAGAACAAGGAAGTAGGAGGGGAGCTGAACAGGTGCTTCATGGGACTGGGGTGACATGGCAGTTCCTCCAAGGCACAGAGTGATCCTCAGCCCACAGTACTTCAGTTTCACCCAACTTGGCTGTTCTGCACAGCTGCTGTTGGCTTTAAACTCACAAAATATTCAAAATGGCACTGTCAGTCACTACCAGCCACCACAGGAGAGTCACACATTTGTCACTTTGAATGATTGTGGGCATGCTTGCAGGTTGGGGAGGTCCATAGCCAGGCACTTGGGAATCTTCTGTGGTTAGGATCAAGATGTTCCTTGTTGCTGCTTGGTTTGGAGCTGAAGATGGATATATAAGTCAGGAGATGGCTAAATGTCAAGTCTAGAGACTTGATTTTGTGATTCCTGCTTTTATGCTTTCTGTGGCTGAACAAGATATTTTTCCATTTGGAGGCCAATCCTATTTAAACAGGCTTCTACTTCCCATAGTTCCACACCAGACATGTTCCTCAGTCTTCCTCTTACTTCCATCACACTAAGTCAAGTCAGGAACCTGCTTCCATGTGGGTGTTTTTGTGTATGTTTAAGATGATACCACAGGGCCGGCGCCGCGGCTCACTAGGCTAATCCTCCGCCTAGCGGCGCCGGCACACCAGGTTCTAGTCCCGGTCGGGGCGCCGGATTCTGTCCCGGTTGCCCCTCTTCCAGGCCAGCCCTCTGCTGTGGCCCGGGAGTGCAGTGGAGGATGGCCCAGGTGCTTGGGCCCTGCACCCCATGGGAGACCAGGAAAAGCACCTGGCTCCTGGCTCCTGCCATCGGATCGGTGCGGTGCACCGGCCGCGGCGGCCATTGGAGGGTGAACCAACGGCAAAGGAAGACCTTTCTCCCTGTCTCTCTCTCTCTCACTGTCCACTCTGCCTGTCAAAAAAAAAAAGATGATACCACAGATTCACTTCACTGAACATTGTTGAATATTGATTTTAGATCATTAAGGGAGAGATCAGAGTGCTTTTCAAAGGTAACACTGTACGCACATGCATTTCCTCTCTGTTTCCCAAACTGCAGTGATATTATGCAACATTTGAGAACAGAGGCAAATAAGTCAGGGCAGCTCTTCATACCTGGCGAGAATAAAATTGTGAGGAATTTTTGGAAGATATAAAGGAATCGGATGAAAATGTGGTGAAACACTGAATCTAAAGACAAATAAGGAAACCCATAGATGTGAGAAAAAATGGACCTATACTGAAGGTTTCTAACAAAATCTAAGAATAGTTCTAGTATTACTCTCAACTACATTTAAGGGTGGTACTCATGGTTTGATGAAGATTGCAGTGCTGGTTTGTGGCTGAAGCTGGGGCATCGCTCCATCTGGCCTGAAAGGAATGTAGAGAGAAAATGAAACTGGGATCTATGAACCAGAAAGCCAGATAGTAAAAACATTGATGGAATCAATAATGAGAGGGGATGGGGGAACTTAAGTATCTATTATGGATTTGTCATTTGTTAGCTTTATATTGTTTGGTATAATTTCCTCTTCTATATCACCTATGGAATCTTCCATAAAGTTGACTTTGCTTAGTGACTTTTTAAATGTTAAGTGTAGAATCCTTCTGGCTGAACTCAAATGGGCACCAAGAATCTATTCAATTTGAGGTTGACACTGCATGCAGTCAGAAACATGAGGGATGAGTTCCTTATGCATTACCTAGTTGCAACTACTTGTATCAGGTGCAGTGGTGAAAACAAAGATAGGAACAAACTTATTTACTACCTACTTAACATTTTCCATCCTTGGTAAGAGAGAAACCATGCATATCAATTTCAATTCCATAGTTTAATTGAGAGAAAATGTGATTTTACCTTGGTATTTTTTAGTGATGTAATATTAGAAGTATAGAAATACAAGGGATGCCGGCGCCGCGGCTCACTAGGCTAATCCTCCGCCTAGCGGCGCCGGCACACCAGGTTCTAGTCCCGGTCGGGGCGCCGGATTCTGTCCCGGTTGCCCCTCTTCCAGGCCAGCTCTCTGCTGTGGCCAGGGAGTGCAGTGGAGGATGGCCCAGGTGCTTGGGCCCTGCACCCCATGGGAGACCAGGAAAAGCACCTGGCTCCTGGCTCCTGCCATCGGATCAGCGCGGTGCGCCGGCCGCGGCGGCCATTGGAGGGTGAGCCAACGGCAAAGGAAGACCTTTCTCTCTGTCTCTCTCTCTCACTGTCCACTCTGCCTGTCAAAAAAATAAATAAATAAATAAATAAAAATAAAAAAAAGAAATACAAGGGATGTGTGAACTCATCAAGAGCAAGAGATGAAATACTATGTTTCAAATGGAAAAAATAAAAGCATAAATAATACAAAAATATCTAATTCCATTATATTAAATGAACACTATAAGCAATAGGAATTCTAACCCGGGTGGTTTTTGTTGTTTTTTGGTTATTTATTTATTTATTTATTTTCACCTAGAAACTTCTTATTTAAGGTTTACCAATTTCAGGCATTTCATATATGAAAATTTCATATATACATATTTTGCATCCCGCCAACATAAGAATGTAGTGCTTCTTCCTACCCTCTCCTCCCTCCTGCCTGCACTCACAACCTTCTTCCTCCTTCCTCTCCTATTCCCATTCTTATTTGTTATAATTATCTATTTTCAATTGACTTTTTACACATAAGATTAGCTCCACATTAAGTAAAAAGTATAACAGGTGGTCTGAAGAAAAAAAAAAAAAACAAAAAACCTGTTCCTCAACAGTTGAAACAAGGGCTATTCAAAATCATCACATCTCAATAGGTCAATTTCACTTCTCTAGATTACCTTTTAGGCACTCTTAGTTACGACAGATGAAGGAGAACGTATAGTATTCATATTTTTGGGACTGCCTTATTTCACTAAATATAATGATTTCCAGTTGCATCCATTTTGTTGCAAATGACGACAGCATTTCATTTCTTTTTTTTACTGCTATGTAGTATTCTGTGGTGTACATATCCCATAATTTCTTTATCTAGTCTTCAGTTGACAAACATCTGAGTTGATTCCATTTGGAAATGTCTCAACACCAGGAAGAGGATTATTGGACTGATACAATACATAGGCACTTCCCCAATGCATACTGAACACAACTGGAGATCTGTGAAAAATGTGGGCATGTGCTTCCCTCTAGTGCTTAAACAATAACACACCAGCTGTGAAGTTACAGAAGACTTGTTACTAGGACGCCATCCAGTGCTGATATAGTATTAGTGGCAATAGACTCCGAAAATTATAAACAGCTCACTTATAATTTCTGGAAAGATGGGCAAAAACAAAACCAAAATACGAGACTGGAATAAATGACTGTCCTTCAGGGTGCAGATGTCGTGGTACACCAACAAGCACTAAGGACGTTCATACCTCCTTTAATAGACAAAATAAGCTGCTAGGAATCCATCATAAGGCAAATTATGTGCTCAAACTCTCAGCAAGTTCAAAGAGCTGCTTTAAGGAAACTCAGTAAACTTCAAGAAAATACAGAGAAACAACAGAGTTATTTATCAGAGAAGCTTAACAGTGAGATTGAAGTAATTGAAAAAAATAAGCAGAAAAACTGGAGCTTTAAACTAAAAGGAAAAAAATGCTACAGAAGATATAATAACATAATCTGTGAAACAGAAGAAAAAAATCTGTAAGATTGAATACAGGTTATTTGAAAATACAGGAGAAGGCTGGCGCCACGGCTCAATAGGCTAATCCTCTGCCTGCAGTGCCAGCACCCCGGGTTCTAGTCCCGGTTGGGGCCTGGATTCTGTCCCGGTTGCTCCTCTTCCAGTCCAGCTCTCTGCTGTGGCCTGGGAAGGCAGTGGAGGATGGCCCAAGTGCTTGGGCCCTGCACCCCATGGGAGACCAGGAGAAGCACCTGGCTCCTGCCTTCAGATCAGCACAGCGCGCTGGCTGTAGCAGCCATATGGGGAGTGAACCAACAGAAAAGGAAGACCTTTCTCTCTGTGTGTCTCTCTCACTGTCTAACTCTGCCTGTCAAAAAAAATAAATAAATGAAAAAGAAGAAAAATTTAAAAAAATATTTGAAATATGGAAGAGCATTAAAAGAGCAAATGCAGAAGCTGCTGGCGTTGAAGAGGCACTTGAGACGACCAAATGGATAGAAAGCTTATTCAGAGGTAATAACAGACACCTTTGCAAACCTTGACAGAATACATTCAGGTAAGGGAAGGTCAAAGGTAATTTATTTAACACAGTCTACCCCAAGACATTCTAGCAAGTTCTCAAAATTTAAAGACAAAGGATTTAAAATAGCAAGAGACAAGAACCAAATAATAAATAAGGATATTCGGAGAATAAACTCTCAGGAGAAATGTTATGGGCCTGGAGAAAGTAGGATGAAAGGTTCATAGTATGAAGAAAAAAAACGAAACAAAAACTGCGTTCCAAGAATATTCTACCCAGTAAACCTGCCCTTCAGAAATAAAGGGAGGATAACGACATTTCCAAACAAAAACGTGGAAAATCTGTCAGCGCCAGACCCACTTTACAAGAAATGCTAAACGTATGTCATTAAACTGAAGAGATGCTAGTGAGTAGACAGAGAATACTGGAAGGGATAAGATTCACTGGTAAGAAAACTACACAAATTCAGAGCTCTCTAATATTCTAAACATGGGACATAACCCTTTATATCTTCAGTTTGAAGACTAAAAAATAATACCTGTATGTTAGGATAAAATTCAAAAATGTGGGATGGAATAGCCTACAAATACCAGGTTTTTATTATTTTTTCTTTATAATCAATAATAAGTTGCTTCCACTTGAAAATAGCTTGCTTTAATCAAAATATATTTTCTGTGTGCGTCATAGTAACTACAAAGCAAAAGCCTATAATAGGCACACCAAAAATGATAAGCAAGGAATGAAAACACTCTACTAGAGAAAATAACAATAAGAGAAGGCTGAGAGAGGGGAGAAGAAAGGCAGGAAGGAACTACAATAACATTCGAAAACAAGCATCAATGGTGGTGGCAAGATCTTCCCTGACACAATTACTTCAAATGAAAGTGTATTAAATACTCCAATTAAAGTCATAAAGTGACCAAAAGGATTACAAAAAAATAGAGAAGGCAGGTAAGGGAAAAAAGAAAAACAAACCCAACAGTATGCTTATAATAAATTAAGTTCACATTCAAGGACAGACATAGAATGAAAGCAGAGAGATCAAGTATTTTTTTCCCTGCAAATAAAATCCAAAACTAAGTAGGAGTAGCCATCTTCGATCAGATAAAACAGACTTTAAATCAAAGGCAGTAAAAAGAGACAAGGAAGGCCATTATATAATGAAATTATTTTATAATCCTGATGAAAATAAATGCAAACTTTTAATTTTAAAGATGCATGATATTTATTTGAAAGGCAGAGTTCCAAAGAGGGAGAGAGAGAGCTTCCATCTTCTGCTTCACTCCCCAAGTGGTCACAATAGCCAGGTCTGGAGCTGACCAAAGCTAGCAGCCAGGAGCTTCTTCCTGGTCTTCCATGTGAGTGCAGGGACCCAAGCACATGGGCCATCTTCCACTGCTTTCCCAGGTGCATTAGCAGAGAATTGGAAAGCCAGAACTCAAACTGGTGCCCATATAGGATGCTGGCATTGCAGGTCATGACTTCATGTGCTGTAACACAACAATGACCTCCCAAATTCTTAAAAAATAATACTGTCAAACCAATCCCAAAGTACTTCAACAAGATTATTTACATGATCCAGATTGATTCATCCAATGGATATGAGTATTGTTCAAGATAAATCAATACATGTGATACACTACAATAGAATGGTGGACAAAAAGCATATGAGCATCTTAGTTGATGCAGAAACAGCATTTGATAACATTCAGTATACCCAGGTTTCTAAGTAAAAAAAAAAATAGAACATACCTTATGACTACAGACTCTGAACAAATTAGGTATAGGAGGTATGTACCTCAATATCATCAAGTTCATATATAACCAAAGCTAACATCATATTGAATCGAGAAATACTCAAGGCTTTCTCTAAGATAGCGAACAAGACGAAGATGCCCACTTCCCTTCACTTTTGTTCAGTGTACTGGAAGTCCTAGCCAGAGTAACCAGGTGTACACGTGAGCATGCGCACACAGACACATACAACATATTGGGTCTGTTTTTCTGGAGCATCCCAAATAAAACACAAATCTGAGTTGAGTTGGAGTGATCTTGTAATCCCATTGTATAAACACATTAACTCTAGGAATTACAATCCCTATTCAAACCCCAATCATTCACCTCCTTAACCCACAATGTCTAAAAGAGGAAAAAATCTGCCTTTGTTGGTGTGTATTTAAAAATGTAAAACTCAGTCCAGCTCTCTGATGTGGCCCAGGAGTGCAGTGGAGGATGGCCCAAGTGCGTGGGCCCTGCACCCGCATGGGAGACCAGGAGAAGCACCTGGCTCCTGGCTTCGGGTCAGCGCGGTAAACCAACGGTAAAGGAAGACCTTTCTCTCTGTCTCTCTCTCACTTCTGGTCTGCCTGTCAATTAATTAATTAATTAATTAAAAATGTAAAACTTAGCCAGCACCGCTGAATAGGCTAATCCTCCGCCTGCAGCGCCGGCACCCGGGGTTCTAGTCCGGTTGGGGCACTGGATTCCGTCCCGGTTGCTCCTTTTCCAGTCCAGCTCTCTGCTGTGGCCCGGGAGTGCAGTGGAGGATGGCCCAAGTCCTGCCCTGCACCCGCATGGGAGACCAGGAGAAGCATCTGGCTTCTGCTTCGGATCAGCGCAGTGCGCCAGCCGCAGCACACCGGCCGCAGCGCCCATTGGGGAGTGAACCAACAGAAAAGGAAGACCTTTCTCTCTGTCTCTCCCTCTCACTGTCCACTCTGCCTGTTAAAAAAAAAAAAAAAAAAAAAACCATGTAAAACTCATGGTTTCCATGTGATGTCATTCTTAATTACTCTGGTTCATTACGGAACAGTGTGGATTAGCTGCCTGCATCGTGTTCCTGTTGTCAGTCAGCTTACCCAAATATACTAGGACTTTCCAATGCCTATCCTAAAGTACTCTAAAGATGCAGAGATGTGTGACATCCTGTCTTGACATTTTCTGTGGCACAGAGGAAGATATAACCAGAGTTTAGATATCATGTACATTTTGAACTTATTGCACTACAAAATTCAAATTAGAAGATGCTATTTTACTTTTAAATTTACAACTCTTCTCTCTGGATGCAAATCTATAAGGGCTGGGGATCAAGTCAACCTGAGAATCCATATTAAATGTTCCCAAGATGTTTTACTCTCTGAGATAAGCTTTCTCAAGAGGTGCAATGTTCCATTAAATAGTCTCCAGAGGGAACCATCCTCATATGCACTTTACATATGATCTAATAGACCTAGATTTACAATGAACATAACTTAGATTAAGCTAAAGCTTCCACTAGACATATTTATTTAACTGTTATTCTGGTTGCTCCTCTTAGAATGCTAAATATATTTCTAACACTCATACATGAGTTCACAGCAAGCTAGATTAGTCATGTCTTAACTATTCTCTGTTCTGTAAGTACATACATTTATGGATTAATTGGGTTACTGGCTTGAAGGAAGAGATTAAACATATCTCTCTTCTACTTATATTTACTACTACATGCAGTTAGTATGCCTTCTATGTAAAAAATTCCTGTTCAAAACCTAGGGAGAAGAAAAGCAGGTATGTATTCCCACTATTAATTATTTATCCAAAATATCTTTGTTCCTATTCTCTGCAGGGTGTTATTCCAAGCATCTATCATTGATTTCTTTAAGTGAAATCTGTGAATGCAACTCTTCCCTACTAAAGAATGTTTTTGCATATAAAACAATTTAAATGTTTCATAAACACACACACAATTTAGGAGTCATTTGACAGTTACTGTTTAACTTTGAGAAGTGTATAAGGTACTGTTGGAATATATAGGGACGATGAAAAGATGATCATTTTCAAAGGAAGAGCTTCCTAAACTTAAACATATTTTCTTGTTGTTATTTCCTTATTGATTTCTTCTCATTATTTCTGGCATTATGTTATTTGCTGTGTTTATATAATAAGATTTCTGAGAGATGCAAATATACTAAATTTCTTTCTTACAATTATATGAATTTTATTTATTTCCTCTAAAGTAAATCTGAATTATGTGAATATAAAGTGTTCCAGAATTCTATATTTAAAATGGAATTGAAGTCAAGGGAATAAACTGTGAGCAGTTATGAGATTTGTGGAATATATTTCTTATATGCAGCAATTTCTTATGGTGCTAGATGCTGATAACATCAAATACAAAAGATTTGATACCTGGGGACAGTGAGGAAGAAGGGCGGTACAGAAAGTGCATTTTCTTTTATTTTTAAAAATATTTTTAGTTTGTTTGAAAGAGTGACAAAAAGAGGGAGAGACAAGAGGGAAAGAGATCCTTCATCCCCTAATTCACTCCCCAAACAGCTGCAATGGCAGGGGTGGAGCCAGGCTGCAGCCAGGAGCCTGGAACTCCATTTGGTCTTCCGTGGGGGTGGTAGGGCCCCAAGTAGTTGGGCCATTTTCCACTACTTTCCCAGGTTGTATTAGCAGAGAGTTGGATTGCACCTGGAGCAGCAAGGATTCAAATATTAGATGCTGAGATCAGAGGTTGTGGCTTAACCTACTGTGCCACAACACCGACCCCCGGGAAAAGGAAGAACACAGCAGAAGCCCCAGGACTGCCAAATGTTTTAAGAGTGTGGGAAACTAATAGCTTACACCTGAGATGTGGACCCAGGTTGTTGAGCTGACAGACACTTGGCCTTGAATTTGGGACCTCTGTGTTGGTGGTTCTGATCAACCCCTCTGTGTACTTGGTGCAGTCCAGTTCTTGGGACCTAACCCGATTTGATAGAAAGAGAAGTTGTACAGTTGGTTAAGCACTCTGTGTCATAAAGAGCACTGTTTGTTTGTAGGATGAAGTTTGAGGATCACTGCTCTATATATTAAATGCTATTTCAGAAGCAGTATTTCAACATTAAATAAGGTAATTAATTGAATTTAGTACAAGCCTATAGTACCTTCAACAAAGTGAGTATTAGCTGTAATTATGCTTAGTCCTTGTTAAAGGCTATAATCAGAGGCTGGTGTTGCGGCCTAGCAGGTTAAGACTCCACCTGTCAGGGCCGGCTCTGTGGCATAGTAGGCTAAACCTCCACCTGCAGTGCTGGAATCCCATATGGGTACCCGGTTTGAGTCCCAGCTGTTCCTCTTCCAATCCAGCTCTCTGCTGTGGCCTGGGAAAGCAGTGGAAGATGGGAAGTGGTTGGGCCCCTACACCCACACAGGAGAACTGAAAGAAGCTCCTGGCTCCTGGTTTCAGATTGTCCCCACTCTGGCCTTGTGGCCGTCTCGGAGTGAATGAGCAGATGGAAGACATTTCTCTCTGTCTCTCCCTCTCTGTGTAACTCCGCCTCTCAAATAAATAAATAAAATCTTAAAAAAAAGACTTCACAGCAAAGCTGCCACCCATCCCATATGGGTACCAGTTCAAGTCCTGGCTGCTGCACTCCTTCTTCTTCTTCTTCTTCTTTTTTTTTTTTTTATTTTAGTTGCAGTAGGCCATCCCATCATGGATAATTGAAGATAAATTTACAAAGCACAAATTCTAATGCAGTTGAGTTTTCTTGAAATTGCATGGTTCTATCTTGGGGTTGTTAGACATATTTTACATAATTGGAATTTTATTCATGAAGCTATTGAAGTGTTATCAAATACTAACAATAAGCCATAATCAAACCGCATTTTATAATAAACAGTCATAAAAGGATTATCACAGAATGGAATATTTGTTCACCGGAAATGCTGGTTCTAAATTCTGATTCCTCAGGCCCATTATTTTTTTCTGATTTGAAGCCACCATTGCCAGCAATTCTAGCCTTTTTTTGTTCCAGCTGCAAGTTCAGCAAAAGAGAATATTTCTTTCCTACTTATTACAGCAGAAAGCCTCATATATCACTAAAAATTATGGCAAATGCAAGACTTAGGAAAACGGTACTAGGTTCTGGACTCAACCCTGACTCTCTCTCACTATGGACAACATGTTTGCTGAGCAGACACCTGGGTAACTGCATTTGAAAAACTTTTGTAAGAAATTATAGAAATAGAAAATGTAAAAAATATCAACTAAGTTATTGTATAGGCTAAGAATAAAATCTTTGCCAAAATTTCCATGAAAAGTAGTCCCATAATCTCTACAAGTCGAAAGGGCAGTCTGGCCTGTGGTAGATTTCTAAATGCTTCCTCAAACATGAGGCGCAGCCTCTGTTTTATTACCTTATGGACAGAATTTGACTTGTTATTTGCATTTTAAGATGATCTGTAGCTTGCTAAGAATGTTAACTTTTAGGAACATGGAAACATTTTTATTGCCTGCTGTCATTTTATAAGTTTAGACTTTTAAACTTGGCACATGGGAGTATTTCTTTCCTCTTAGTTGCTTCTTATATCATTAATGAATAATGTACCAATAGATAGCCTCAGTAATTAATATCACAGAAAAGAGAAAAAGTATATCTCAACCCCTCCCAAATATCCCAAGAATGTTTCCATTAGTACTCAAGGATGCTAATTTGGTTGTTACAAGTTTGTTACTGTGAATATTAGTTTGCTGTCAATATCATCATATTTTAGAGCTTAATTTTCATCTATCCAAGAAAGAGAATTTTAAAAAAAGTCACTTGAAGATAAACCTAATTTAGTGTCCTGAGGTATCCTAAAGTGAGACTATAGCATTTTGAAGAATAATCACTTATTATTCTTTAATAGAGAATAAATACTTTATAGAAAATATGAATTCCTAATAAAATCCTATTCTCAAGGTAAGCAATAATTTTAAAGGTGTTTTCTTTTGATTAAAACACAAATACACAGCTGGCGCCGCGGCTCACTAGGCTAATCCTCCGCCTAGCGGCGCCGGCATACGGGTTCTAGTCCCGGTCGGGGCGCCGGATTCTGTCCCACTTGCCCCTCTTCCAGGCCAGCTGTCTGTTGTGGCCAGGGAGGGCAGTGGAGGATGGCCCAAGTGCTTGGGCCCTGCACCCGCATGGGAGACCAGGAGAAGCACCTGGCTTCTGGCTTCGGATCAGCGTGGTGTGCCGGCCGCGGCAGCCATTGGAGGGTGAACCAATGGAAAAGGAAGACCTTTCTCTCTGTCTCTCTCTCACTGTACACTCTGCCTGTCAAACACACACACACACACACAAATACACACAGGGTTTCTACTCTGTTAATTTTTTGTTTAGAGAGTACATCTTAGACAATGTTGTTTCATTATATTTTTATTGTTATGATATGATACTGTATGATTCAAAGTTTTGATCGTTGATATCAATCAATCCAAATGACTTGACTTGAAAAGAAACTATATTGGCTCATTTAATGAGCATGCAGTTGGAGCGTGGAATCTACCTGGTTCTGAGCATAGCTGCGTTTGCTAGCTTGGCCACTGTGGTTAGCCTGTCCTGGTTTGCCTGTTTCCTAGTCCTAGAATAATGTCCTTAAACCCTTGGAGCTCAGCTTCCTTGATGGGATAATATGTATAATAATGTTATCTTTTCAGAATGTTGGTGTATTAGTACATATTAGGTGCTTAGAATGGGACGGCATACATTGCAAGCATACGGGATACCACAGGTGCTCCATTTCTCGTCTGTCTGGAGTTGTACCCCCCTCCAACTGCTGTACTAACTTGAAATCCCAGGTAAAGTGGGCAGTGGCAGACTTGAGGCTCTTTGCTGGGGAACCACAGGTCTTTGAAATTCATTCTTGGGCTTACTCTCTGCAACATCATTACCAGGTCTAACTGTAGAATGAAAGAATCTTGATTCTTACAAATGTATTCTTGTTCCTCACCTCACCTCAATCAAAGCTAGATTTTGAAACTCAAAATCCAGAAACTGAATTTATTTATTGTTTTTAATCCCCTCTTTTGCACATAGAGTTGGAGATGCCAGGTGAGGAAGAACTAAGGGTATAAGGATAAATCCAGAAAAGAAGCCTAGAGTGATAGTTCGAAAACAAAATGCTACCCTGTGATTATGGTCAATTTGCTAACTGGAGACCAAGTTCCCCTTGTAAATAAAGAGTCTTTCTAGGGAGGAGAAAGTGTGGAATGTTTCAAGTAAAGGGACTCTGAAGAAAAGGAGACTCAACGTTCAAATAAAGCTGTATAGGCTTGGACATTTTAATTTGTTAACCTCTATCTTGTCAACTTTAGATTTATTTCAGTTTTAACTATTTTATAGTTACAATCATAAAATTTACTTTATCATATCTCTTGGTGGTTAAGAGGAAGATAGAAAATATACATGTAAAGAACAAAATATTCACTCAGTGAATGTATGTTATGGTTGCTGATGTTGATACAGAATTCTCTAGTTGTAGCTCAGTTTTCATATATTGAACTATATCTTTCATAGACACATTTTACATTTTCTGTCAATCAGCCATAATTAACCACTATCAAATAAACCAAAATTGTAATAAAGGCATAAATAATCTGTAATATTTTGATTTTGAAAATAAAACTAAAAGAATATATTTAATAATGTTTTTAAATTGTCTTATTTTCAATGTTAGCTTGCCCCCCATTTATTTGAATGAGATATGTTTAATAAAAACACAATTTTTAGTAATGATGGTCAGTGTGTACATTTATGATATTAACTAATTAAGACTAAATTCACTATATTTTTTACTAAAACTAAAAACAGTTTAAAAAACATCCTTCAAAAGTATGAAAGTCTAGATTTTAGATGGTGTAAATATGTTTTTCTCGTGTATATATGTATTTCTTCATCTGGATCTCTGGTTCTTGGTTATTTAGGAAAGTTAAAACTACCTAATTATAACTAAAAACTGAATTCTTATATAATTTTCAAACACCATAGATACTATTATCAAATATTTTCTTGAATTCTTCCATTTAAAAGTCACACAAAACTTATCCCCAGAAACTGGATACTTTTAAATTAGTCTTTTTATTAAATGTATGTGTTCAAAAGACAAAGCAGTTTAAAATAGCATTAAATGTAACTGAATATATTAATTTTAAGCTCTTGTTATAAATATTTTCTACAAATCTTTTAAAAGATTGCGTGGGAAGCTATTAATATTTAAAAAGCAATGGTGAATATGGTGTTATTGTAGTGAAGTAATGAGTTTTGTTATTAAGATATTATACAAACATAAGTTCAGAAAGCGTTTCTGGCCTCAAAGATAAATTTAAATGAAATATTAAACTCAATTACTAGATCAAAAATTTAATAAAACTATATGAAGACCATGATCTTGAATAAGAATTTTTGAGGAGATTTTTGACAGACAGAGTTAGACAGTGAGAGAGAGAGAGAGAGAGAAACAGAGAGAAAGGTCTTCCTTCCGTTGGTTCACCCCCCCAAATGGGCGCTACCGCCAAGGCTGCGCCAATCCGAAGCCAGGAGCCAGGTGCTTTTTCCTGGTCTCTCGTGGGTGTAGGGCCCAAGGACTTGGGCCATCCTCCACTGCACTCCCTGGCCACAGCAGAGAGCTGCACTGGAAGAGGAGCAACTGGGACAGAATCCGCCGTCCCAACCGGAACTAGAACCCGGGGTGCCGGCGCCATAGGCGGAGGATTAGCCTAGTGAGCCACGGCGCTGGCCAAGGAGATAATTTATTAATTACACTGCTGATATATTACCTTACTGTTTATAACTATAAAAGATAATAAATCTAGATGCCTATTGATACAGGAATATTTAAGGCCAGTCACAGAAGAACATATGTCTTGCAGTCCCATTATTCCAGAGAGAAAAGATCATCTGCAAGTGTGTGTGTGTGGATAGGTAGAGGTAAATGCGCTGCATACATGGGAAACAGTTAGCACTGGTTACTTCCAGAAAGCCCAGAGACTGGCAGCTGTAAAAGCGCTTTCATTCTTTATGTTTTTTTTTTATTGTTTTAATTTTAATGCATTAAAAATAGGCATGGTTTAACAGAAGATGAAACGAATATCTCTCCATCCATATTTCATTGTCATTGTCATTGTCATCATCATGGCGCCGAATGAAGCCACCCACACATACAGGCATTATAATACAGTGTCTTGGGCTGCTTATAGGGAGGCATTACCGCTGCTATTCCTGAAGGAACAAGAGGAGAGAACTTTTCCAAACACAGAGAGGAAAAGTTCCTGTGGAGGTGGCTTTTGGGAGAAAATTGTGCATGGGAGAACAGGAAGATCCATGTGATCCACAGGACTTTAACACCACACAACTCTGGACCTAACTGATCCATTCTTCATTGTTGCTCCATTTCCTAGTTGAGCTTTCCATTGGCTGCCAGAAAACAATAATAATGCCTACTGAACAGTGTATACAATTAACAGGGCCCATGCAGATTAGCTTGTCAGGTAGAAAACCAGATTAAAGAAGGGTGGAGAGAGAAACTAGACGGTCTATAAATGCTACAAATAAAATATTAGTAATGTTTAGGCACACAACAGAGTCAGATTCATTTCATACGTGTTTTTGTTCATATGTACATCATAACTACCATTTTATGGTTTCACTTGGCTTTTCACATTGGACTTCATTGTGTATCAGCAATTTAAATTTGCCTTTTTCAGACAATAAGGAAAATATTTATGGATATAAAACAAATAAAGGGGAAGTAGCTCTTGAATTTGAAATGACATAAAGTTGAATTCATTATACATATATATTTCTGGTTAAAAAAAGTTTTTTAGTAGAATAAAATAAAAAACTAGTAAAGAGCATACAGAAAATTTATGATAGTAAAACAAAAGAAAATAAAGAACAATCACCAAAAAAATCCAACAATATTGAAGACTAATCATTATGTCAAAAAGTGATGTCTCCTGGGGTAGGCTTGGATGTTTTCCAAGTTTTCTTCAAGCTCTAAGTCTCTTTGTGCCTGAGAATTCCAGTCTTCTCATATTTCAGTCTTACAGAATAAGCTGTCATTCCAATTATGCTTTTTAACTATCTGTATAATCGACTATCATTTAGCCATGAGTTAGAAGGAAAATGTTAAAATGCAACGCCATTCAGTGTTTTACGATATGTGCATGTTTATGAAGCAATAAAATATCACAAGACACGGAGTAACAGCTTTTAGGATGTGAAGAGGACTGCATTTGACTTTGCTAATTGCCTATCCTTGGTCAAGACATTTTCAATCCCTAAGCCTTAATTTCCTGAGTTATAAAGTTGAGAAATGAGTAACCGTGGCCCTTGCCTTCATGCGTAGAGCAGCAGGCTGGTGGTCCCACATTGGGGTCCTTGGAGTCTAACAGTCGCTAGGCTGTTTCCATGACAGTGCTCTCCACTGCTGCTGCAAATACTTCAGTACTGACCTCCTTCTTCTAAGAAAATTCAGCAAAGCGCAGCTAGGATTCCTTCTTTCTTTATCCAAGAGGCGGACACAAACGGGATTTAGAATAGGGAGGGTAGAAAACCAAGTCATACACTTTCCATGTGATCTTTAATAATAGAGTTATTCCTTTTGGTGTCTTGTTACTTCATTAAGTACTTTATTTCAAGAAAAAGTATGTTGTTTAAGAGCAAGTCGTTCCAGTTACTTATATTTAATAATGAAATAATGCCTTAGGGATGTATCTATGCCATCCTATAAAGACCTGGTTAGTCTTTGTATTTGTCCATAAACATTGGAAGAAATTTTTAATTTTCTTGAGTGTTTAATTTCTTTGGGAATTTTATAAATCTCTCTTTGTTTTTAAATGATGAAATAAATTGCTCTTTAAGTAGCTGGCTTCCAAGTAGGTTACAGTAAATCTCTTAATCTCTTAGTATTTATTGTACTCTAAATTGCCCAGGACACAAATCCTTGTGGTATTGATGTACAATTTGTATTTTAGTTCGGCAATTACATGAGCTTCAGTGTACCTTATTAAATGTAAACCTAAGGGAAAGCAACCCCAAAATGTGGCTGATTAAAAACTAAGATACTGATTTGTTTATCTTGTGATAAAAATGAAATAAACTCTAGGACAACATCCCTTGCCCTCTAAGAAAATAATTTAAGGAATTAACAACATCCTGAAAATTTGCAACATCCTGAAAATTTTTATTGATTTAATTTTTCTATAAATTTATCAAATTCTTTTCCTTCTTCTTTGAACTTATTATTCTGAAATAATTTAAGACATGTAAGCTGTTGCAAAAATAATAGAAACTTTCTCTGTACCCTTCATTCAACTTTCCCCAAAGATAACATTTCATAGAGCCATACTACTCTGTGATACCTGGAAATTTGGCATTGGCATAATAATTCTAATGGTGTAACATTAAGAGTATAATACTATTGAACAGTAGCTTATTTGGATTATAAGAGTATTTGTGTATACTTTTTTAAAAGGTAGTTCTAAAAAATTTTGTCACATGGATATATTTATGTAACCACATCCACAGCAAATATACTGAACTGTTCTCTTGCCACAAGGAAACAGCCAACCTCCTCACAGTGTTCATCCATAACTCCCTTTCCCATCACGCCTGTTTTCCATCACTATGATTTTGTAATTTCAAGAAAGGTACGTGAATGAACTATGTAGTATATAAACATTCCTTCCATCTGGCTTGATTTTTTTTCAGGTAACATTTGAGTTTGAGATCCATTGGAGTTAGATATATCAATAATACTTCCTTTTTATCACTGTTATTACATCATATGATGCAGTACAGTGTATTAACCAGTTGAAAGATACTTGGTGATTGCAAATAAATCCAGGAGCATTATCTACAGTTTCTCTGAAGGTGAGAATTTCCTTTTTTTCAAATGAATACCCAGATGTACATTAGCTAAGTTTTTGGTACTATATGTTTAATTTCATAAGAAGCTTCTATGTTGATTTCTAGAGTAGTTGAAACATTATAAATTCCAACTAAGGAAACACTTGAAACCTAGTTTTTCCACATCTACATAAGCACTTGACTTGACTTGTTAGTGTTTATTTTCATTGAGCCATTCTAATAGGAAGATATATAGAGCTGATCCTTGTGGCTCTGATTTGTATTTCTCAGATAACATGCTAGTCAATATATTTTCATGTGCTTATTTGTCATCAATATATCCTGTTTGATCAAATGTCTACTCAGTTGTTTTACACCTTTATGAACTAAATTCTCATTATTGATTTTACAGGATTCTTTATATATTTTTATTTTTTAAAGATTTATTTCTTTGAAAGGCAGAGTTACAGAGAGGCAGAGATAGGTAGAGGAATAGGTATGAGTATGGGTATGGGTATGGGTAGGAGTAGGGAGAGGGAGAGGGAGGTCTTCCATCTGCTGATTCACTCCCCAAATGGCCAAAACAGTCAGAGCTGGACCTGTCCTGAGGCAGGACCTTTTTCCAGGTCTCTCATGTGGCTGCAGGTGCCCAAGCACTTAGGCCATCTTCTACTGCTTTCCCAGGCCATAGCAAAGAACTGGATCTGAAGTGCAGTCACCAGGACTAGAATCAGCACCCTATGGTATTCTGGCACTGAAGCTGGTGGTTTTACCCACTATGAATTCTTTATATATTGTAAAAACAGATCCTTTTTGAATATGTAGTTTGGAAATATATTCTTACAAACTATGACTTATCCTTTCATGCTCTTAAAGAGGTTTTATTTATTTATTTATTTATGTACTAATTTATTTCCATTTATTAAAGGCAGAGAGACAGAGACAGAGATCTTCCATCTGGGGGTTCATTCCCAGATGCCCACACAGCCAGTGTTGGACTTTCCGTCTGCTTCCCTCTCTGCCTTTCAAATAAATGAATGAATAAATATAAATAAATTAATAATAATATAAAAAACTCCCTGGTCCCATCCACCATATGCCTCTGGATAGCCACTGAAAAAGCAGATACTGCCATATGCCACAGAAGCACAGGTAAAAGAAAAACAGCCATCAGAGGAGAACCAACAAGTGTTTCCACAATTCCCTAAAAATAAATGGAGAAAGAGTTCCAAGACAGTGGAACTCTGCTCTAGTCCAGGAAAAGATATTTTAAAAAAGGTGGAGAGAGTGCAGTCTCAGAGAAGAGTTAGGGAGAAAACGGCAGAGGAAAATCTACTGAAATTAGAGGGACGTGGACCTACATGGAGGGCGTGGACGCCCACAATTCAGGACTCCAGCAGCGGAGAGCCTATGCACCAGCATTGGAAAGTGAGGTGAGACCCTCAAACAGCAGCCCAAGCTACTGGTGCTGAAGCTGTAGGAATGGCCCAGAGGGAGCCCCGTGGGGGATGGTGTACCTGCCAAACTAGAGAAGAAAACAAAAACAAAACAAAAAAATGGACACATTTCTCTTTCTCCAATCACTTTACAATGGCATCCTATAACAAGCTGCTAAAGCAGGTGCCATTTTGGATTTATGTAACAGCTGTGCCAGCTCATTTCTGTGTCCAGTAACCAGCTGAGTGGAGACTCCTGACTCTGGTGGGGAGAACTAACAGGGGATTTGGAGCTTGTGACTGTGGGAGGCTTCTATGCTGGGACTGTGAAAACAACTGGGGCTGTGTGGGAGGACTCACAGTGTGGCTGGGACATTGGGTAGTCGCTTCGGGAGACTCCACACACTCAGGGCTTCCTGGTTACCTGGTGAGGGACATTGCTAGGGAATCTGAGCTTACACTGAGGACTGCAGAGATCCTTTGTGTGGTCCTTGTGGCAGAGCAGAGGAATATTATCTCCACTGGAGCTAGTGCTCAGGCACTGGTCTCCTTTGAAGAGAGAAGCTCAGCTCAGCAGAATAAACTTCCTTTCTGATGTAAAAAAAAAATTAACACCAAACCAGGGTGTGTCACCTTAGACATGCCCTTCACCATGGAGAATTGAACAGAGCTCCTTGGCCACACCCGCTACAAGCCTTTAGATATTCACCAAAAGCAGATACTCCACTCATACACAAAGGCATAGTGCAAAGATAAAAGCTGCCACAGCAAAAAAAAAAAAAAAAAAAAAAAAAAAAAAAAAAAACCAACAACAAAAAAAAAAACGACTATCTCCACAAATGCCAAAAAACAAATAAACCAATCCAAAAAGCAAGAATAAGGAAAATAACGTGACACCCCTAAAAGAACCCAACACTTCAACACTAGGTTGTGAAGATGATGAGATGGAAGAAATGCAAGAAATGGAATTTTAAAAATTGATCATAAGATTACATAGAAGTAGTAGGAAGCAAATGCATGAACTACTGAATCAATACAGGACAGGAAAGAAAAGTTCTCCAATGAAATTGAGATCTTAAAGAGAAATCAAAAATGGAATGAAGAATTCATTACAACAAATAAAAAAATGCAGTGGAAAGCCTAACAATTACAGAATTGGTAAACAGAAGAAATATCAGATGTAGAAGACAAAGCACAGGAAATAATATAATTAAACCAAAAACAAGAAGGGGAAATTAGAAAACGAAAAAACACTGTTGAGAATCTATTAACCAACCACTGCTTTCTGTCTTTTATTAGTGTAGGAAGATGAACCAGGATGCTCCCAGTGTTGTGGGCACACGGATTAAAAACACAGCGAGACTTCTGAGGTCAAATTAGGAGTCTTTAGACAGCCCCGAGTTGCAGTGGCAGGGGGGAGGGTGGGTTTAAAGGCAGAAACTACATTTTGGTGGGCTTGACCGTTATCAGGCAAGCAAGCAGAAGTACAGAAGCCAGAAATATGCGGGTCACAGCCGGAGGAGCGGATTGATATCCATAACTTGTTTCTCTAAGAGGAACAGTCCCTGCTCTGAAGCAACCAAGCAAGATAACCTATAACCACTCGGGCAGCCTATGTCCTGTGGGAAAACCTTAAACTTAAGGCCACCTTGTCACAGCAGGATGCCCCACTCTGCCTGTGCTAGTACAAGGCTGGGTGTGGCTGAAAGGCTCATTCTGTGAATACCGTGGTCTCTATGCAGTTTGTCTTCTGTTCTCCATCCTCTGGTCTTCTGGTAGCTTCTCTATGTGTTTTGTTCAGGGTTCTTAATGTATTTTTGTTCTAGTAAAAATAGGGTGGAATGTGCTTACTTTATCTTGCTTCAAATTAGAAATATGAGTATATCAAAAGTCTTCATTGTTCCTTTGATTTTTTTTTTTTTTTTATTTTTGACAGGCAGAGTGGACAGTGAGAGAGAGAGACAGAGACAGAGAGAAAGGTCTTCCTTTGCCGTTGGTTCACCCTCCAATGGCCGCCGCGGCTGGCGCGCTGCGGCCGGCGCACCGCGCTGATCCGAAGGCAGGAGCCAGGAGCCAGGTGCTTTTCCTGGTCTCCCATGGGGTGCAGGGCCCAAGCACTTGGGCCATCCTCCACTGCACTCCCTGGCCACAGCAGAGAGCTGGCCTGGAAGAGGGGCAACCGGGACAGAATCCGGCGCCCCGACCGGGACTAGAACCCGGTGTGCCGGCGCCGCAAGGCGGAGGATTAGCCTAGTGAGCCACGGCGCCGGCCATTGTTCCTTTGATTTTAATATGACCATAATGCCGTGGTCTGGTAGAGGGCATTCATTCATTCTCTCTCTGTCTCTCTGCCTCTCCCTCTCCCCGTCCCTCCCTCCCTCTCTTTCTCTCCCACACACACAGAAACACACACACCCTTATACAGATACTCCAGAAAGTTTCTCTTCAGAATTCTACCCTGTCATCTGATGCCTCAGTCTTCCTGTAATTGAATAGGATATTATAGAAATTATATTTATGGAATGAAAATAAAAAATATTTGGAAATATGAAAAATTTCCCAAATTCAAAAAATATTTAAGAATCCAAATCCTTTATATTCGCCAGAGAGAATATTTGAGGGTCTTTTTTAAAAACTATTTTTGTGTTAAAAGAGATAAATTAATTGTACTGTCAAAAAAATAAGTCTTTTAACAGGTTTCATAAATATGTAGAATTTTAGTCCTTGGAACAACTTAGAGTAACTTCATCTGAATCTATTGAGTTATATTTCCATAAGATAATAGGACTTTCATTGAATAACTTGTATTAGTTAATCTTTTCTTTAAATACTGAAAAATCCTATTTATAAAATACAGTTATATATATAAAATGTATGTGTATATATATTACATGTATATGTAATTTATTACTACCCCATATATAACCACATGTTTAGTACCTTTTAGATAAGTTAATCTTAAAGACATACGGATAAACTATTAAATTCTAAAGTATTAATATTTCCTAGATACTAATTAGGCAAAATAATATTTTATAAAATATTAATAATAAATTAAAGACCATTATTTGTGTTACTGTTTATTAATGAGTCCATATTATTTTTGAATTAGGATTGCTTTCAGAAAATAAGTTCAATGGAACACTGCTTGTATGGTTATTGAGATCCATGTTGAAATTAATTTGAGTTAAAAATAATCCCGCAATTCCTTGCATTGAACCTAAGAACCACCCACTGAATCCTGCTTCCCCCCACCTTGTTCTTAGTCCCTCCATAACTGGGTTGTACATTTTATAATTTGTTCTCGTTCTTTTGAACCTCTGTAAAGAAGTGCCACAAAGTAGATAGATTATCAACAGAAATTTATTTCTCCCACTTACACAGACCAAGGAGTCCAAGATTAATAGACTGGTAAGGGTCTTTAGCCTGGGTTCATAGACTGTGTCCTAACATGGTGGAAGGGGCAAGGGGGTGTCTATGGGGCTTCATTTACAATGATACAAATCCCATTCACAAGGCTCTGCCCCCATAAGTAATTCCACTCCAAAGTCATGCTTCCAGATATCACTCTGGTTAGGATTTCAACAAATGAATTTATGGGACATAAATAATCAGATCAGTGTGCTGTTATAGCTACACCCCTGCATATATCCTGAACTTTTCTCTTGTCTGATTTGATGAACAAAATGTCCACTCCAAGGAAGCAATACAATTCTCTTTTTACTGCAGACCTGCAACCTCGCAGGTAAACGTATGTGACACATGCACGCCCAAGCTGACTTTGTGCATTTTAAATTCATGGGCGTTGACCTTCAGTGGCTTTTCATGCTGGACGGAATTCATACTATGTTTTCTGGTTTATTCCTCCTCCAAGTCCAATAAATGCTTCTTTCATAATTTCCCTCCCCGTCTTTACTCTCTGTTAATGACTTTGCTCCTTGTTTGACCATGAAAATAGAAGTGATCATCAAAGGCCTTCAGAGATCATCCCCCACATGCCACCTACCTACATAAGTGCAGGTGTATTCATGTACTGCATTTTCGCTCCTCCTACTCTGGATAAACCCTGCTCCCCTCCAAGAATGTGCCATCCAGTTACTCCTTAGATCCTGTCCATTTCCTAGTAGCAGTAAGTCCTCAACAGTTCCTTCCATTGCCTCCTGATTTATCGTTTTTCTTTGCTAGTGGATATTTCCCATCCATATTCAAATACTCTAGTAACTTTAATATTTAAAAATATTCTGTTCAATTCATCTCCGCTATGAAACCTCACTTACTGCTTTCTCTTCATTAAAAAAAAATAAAAAAAAAACTTTGAAAGAGCTATTTATTATAGCTATCTCTGACTTTTGCCTTCCAGTTTTTTTCTGCGCACATGCAAAGCAAGCGTGCTTCCTGCATGTATTCACTGAAAACTCTCTTTTTGAGGTCATCACTAACATCATGCTGCTAAATATGAAGGGCAAACCACTCTTCGTTTTATCTGACTTTATACAAGATCACTTCTTTCTCATTGGAAGATGATCTTCACTGGGCCTCCGATCTGGATTGCTTCCTGCCTGCCTGACCACATTTCCTCTGCCCTGTTTGCTGGTTCCATTTTCATTTCCTTGGTGATTGGTCATGCGTTTAAGTACTCTGAGGATGGATCATTCTCAAATTTTATTTCTAGCCTGGGTCTCCCTTCTAAAATGTGTACAGCCTATTGTGATTTAATACCTGTACTGGTATGTAACAACAAATACACAGGTATCAAACGGAGCTTCCCCAATTAAGTCCGAGTCCTTGATTACTCCTTATTCTCCTCGCCTCTCATTTCCTTTCCTCTCCTCTCCTGTATTGTATTCAGTTCTATTCTGCATGATCCTATTCCATCTCACTTATCCCATTCTGTACTATCCTGATAACTCCCAGAAATCTATTCTTAACTCACCCGGCCATGTTTCAGTAACAGCAGGAGTCACATCGCATCCATCTTCAGCTCACAATCCTGCAGTGACTAAGCCTTGCATGTGGAATGAAAGCAGAATCCTGAAATTGCCTTCCAAAGTCCTACCCAATCTTCTTCTTACAGCCTTTCTTACCTCATTTCTTGCTACTTTTTCATTCCTGACAGCGTATGAGCCATATTATCCCGTTTCCTTTTCTCCAAAGCAAACAAAGCTTGATTGTATCGTTGGGCTTTGGCACTTGCTCTTGCCTCTGTTGAAAGCCTTTTTACAAACACAATTGCATTTCTCATCCCCTTACCAGGTTCAGCTCTTTGCACAAATGTCACCATCTTGGTACACCTTCCATTGCACTTTCTGTACCCAAGTGCTGACCTCCTCAGCTAATATTTTTTCCTCACCTCTCCATAGTACTTATCATTCAGAAAATTATCCATGGTGCTTATTAATCATGCTGATTTTCTGTTTCCTCCCCCTTGAAATTAAGCCCCATGAAGGCAGTATTGTCTGCTTTTGTTTATTGCTATTGTTTATTGACTTCAATACCTAGAAAAAGCTCTGGCACATTTTGTATACTAAATAATATGTGCAGAGTGTGTAGAGTGAATGAATAAACTCTTCATACAAGCGAATAATGTATTTTATATTCTTAGAATGTTGAATGAATATTCCTGGGAAGGAGATGTGTAAATAGTTACTCCATAAAATTCAGAATCAGTTCTAGTGGGAAAAAAATGAAGAATGTACTCAGGTAATAATTGAATTATTATTTTTTCTTTAGGAATTTTGTTTTGCTAGTAATCTATCTCATTTTTTTGTAAGATATATAAAAAAAATCAATACCATCCAACATGTTTCCCTAGGTTTTTAGGCACATGAACAGGAAGCAGTAGGTATGATCACTGTTTGTTTTGCATTTGTGCACCGGGGATCCTATGTGCACTGTTCACAGTGTTCATCTTGCCATGCAGGTTCACCCCATGAAAGCAGTTTCTTTGTTCCTCTTAACAGGTTACAATTTTAAGATTCTTTGATCAATACCTTTTTCCATTTACATCTATTAAGAGGTAATTTAAAAGTTTAATCAAAGACTTCAGCAGTGGTTTCTGATTATGCATGCTGAATTAAATCTGGGGACTGCAGACTGTGAACTGACTCATGCATGAGTTTCTCTGGTGGGGAGCAGAGGGGAGCAGGATTCCCCCGCATACTGTGAGCACTTGCAGGAGGAGTATTGATCTATTTGCCTTTGTGCTGCAGAGCTTGGTTGGTCAATTATTTACAGATCACTGAGACAGTGAGTGCTCAGGAGCAGGTGGAAAAGGGAGGTTGAAAATGCGGTTTGTAGAATTTGACTTTAATGATGAAGTTATTAAAATGAAATGCATTTATTTTCCTGAAAGAAAAACATGTCACAGTGGGCATCAACCAGGAAACTTAATCAGGACCTTTTAAATAAAAATAATTTTTGCTTTAAGCAACTTTGAATTTCTTTTTTTAAAGAATTTATTTATTGGCCGGCACCGCGGCTCAATAGGCTAATCCTCTGCCTGCGGCGCTGGCACCCCGGGTTCTAGTCCCGGTCAGGGCGCCGGATTCTGTCCCGATTGCTCCTCTTCCAGGCCAGCTCTCTGCTCTGGCCCGGGAGTGCAGTGGAGGATGGCCCAAGTCCTTGGGCCCTGCACCCCATGGGAGACCAGGAGAAGCACCTGGCTCCTGCCATGGGATCAGCATGGTGCACCGGCCGCAGCGGCCATTGGAGGGTGAACCAACGGCAAAGGAAGACCTTTCTCTCTGTCTCTGTCTCTCTCTCTCACTGTCCACTCTGCCTGAAAAAAAAAAAAAAGAATTTATTTATTTGTTTGAAGGGGAGAGTGGCAGAGAGAGAGAGAGAGAGAGAGAGAGAGAGCGCGCCAGCGCACTTTCATCTGCTAGTTCACTCCCCACAGGAAGTGGGCCAGGGTTGGGCTGGGCTAGGCTGAAGCCTGGAGCCTTGGTCTGGCATGTGAATGTCAGGGGCCCAAGTACTTGGTCCATCTTGGGCTGCATTCACAGGCACATTGGCAGGAGCCTGGATCACAATCCTGAATTTCTATGTATTGTTTTCATTGGTCTTTCAGATGTTGAATACAGTCCTAGAGAATGGAAAACAGGACTGTGTTATTGACTTTGGTTTGGGAGTGAAAATAGTCTCAGAGCTCTCACCTATCTTTTAGAGTGGTTCATTTTAACACTGGATCATTTAAAAATATTCTTCAAGAGCCTTTCTGTTTCAGTGCCTATGCAATGTCCTAGGGATACAGAAAGTAAACGAGGCACAGTTCCAGAGAGGGGGAGAGAGAGAGAGAGAGAGAGAGGTAGAGAGAGAAAGAAACCTTTCATCTGCTGATTGAACCCCCCACAAATGGCCATAATGACTGGGCTTGGGCCAGACTGAAGCTAGAATCCTGGAACTCCATCCAGGTCTCCCAAATGGTTGCAAAGCCCCAAGGACTTGGACGATCATCCATTGCTTTCCCAGGCATGTTAGCGGGGAAATCAGAAGTGGAACATCTGGGACTCAAACCGGCACCCATATGGGATGCCATCATTGCACACAGCAGCATAACCCACCATACCACAGTGCTGTCACCAAGAAAGCATTTTCAAACTTTTCTTTTTTGGAGCTGCCTCCTCGCATTGTTGTGAATATTAAATGAGATGAATAGCAGCAGTAGGAGTGTGGCTTTATTATTGTCCACACCATTTAGATGAAGAAGCTAAGCCAGCTTAGTTTTTGCTTTAAAGGATTTGTATACTGTCACACAGCTAGAAAGGGCTGGTGATGGTGTTCAAACTATGGCAGTCTGAGTTCAAAGCTTCAGTTAGGTGCTGGGCTATTTCTTGTGGGCTGAATTGTGTCCCTCCCTAAACTCATAGGGTACAGCCCAAACCCCAATGTAACTCTAAGTGGAGACAGGTGTTAAAGAAGTAATTAAAAAGAAACAAGTGCATGATGGCAGAGACTTAATCCAATGTAACTGATGTCTTCATGAGGAGGGCAAGAAACCCCAGTGATGCAGCACACAGAGGAAGACACAGGAAGCCACAGGGACACGTAAGCCATGGAAAGAGGCCCAGGAGAAACCAGACCTTCCACACCTTAGTCGTAGGCATTGAGCCTCCAGAATTATGAGGAAGAAGTGTCTGTGGCTGAAGTCACCCAGTCTCTGTGTGGTATTTGCTTATGGCAGCACTAGCACATGAAGAGTATACCTCTCCCAAGTGTTTTAAGTCCTCCACTTTTCTTTTTTTAAATTTTGTACAGTAACTGGCATGCAGTAGTAGATACTAAATAAACGTTCACTAGAAATGCTCATCATATGTCCTCCAAAGCAATTCACCAGCAAGATCCCAGCTAATCTTGGGAACAAATATTCACTGGGAAGGTGATAAGAAGCCAATTTTTTTTGTCTTACACTGCCCGAAAAGCCTAGCATCCTACATTGAATGGAGGACTAATAGAGCCACAAGCCATTTGTAAAAGCAGAACAAACCTTCTGGAAGAGACAGTGGCTTTGAAGTGCAAAAAAGTCAAAAATGAAGAGGCCATTGTGGAAACAGAACCAATTGAAGAAATGGAGAATAGATCAAAAAATGTCATGAGAACTATAAATTAAAAAAATTACTTGAACATGCACAAGCACAAAGATCCTCTTTCCCATTATCATGTCAAAGTAAAATGTATTTTCAGATTAAAATAGTAGTAAATTATTCTGGAATTAGTTTTAATTCTTATGCCAAGGAAATATAATTTTAGCGAAGATTTGTTAAAATTGGATCTAGGTCAGTGCCTTCTATTCTTGTTTAATCTTTTCTTCTGACTTAGTTTTATGGCAATGAAGACGTTGGCTTGTATCTTTAATCCAGTTGAGTAGCTGAAGAGATATTTATCTTGTATTAAGTTCCAAGCAAATCCCCTCTGTCGGCAGAGCCAGTGGCATAGTTCATCTAACAGGTGGCATTTTTGGCAGCACCATGTTGGCGTCTTGTTGTTTAGCTTTTTAGCTCCTCTAGAACAGTTAATCTGGATTTGATCACTTGGTCTAAAATATAGTTAATATGCAGTTCTTTTAGAATTAAGTAATGTCTGAAGAACAGTACAGTAGCAGGTGATCCTGTATCTTCTGTCCTGTTACACATTAAACAACTAACAATGTTTTAATGTGGTTGACCATGTTATAAGACTTGGAACTATTTCTAAAAGTTTTTATCCAGAAAAAGAGTAAGGGAATGTACTTGCAGAATTCTCATATCTGTATGTTTGGAATGAACTAAGAAGCAGTGTTAAAATAGCACTGACACCGTGTTCCTAAGGCCAACAAAATTCTAAACCAGGAATGGCAATTGTTGACTGAGACATGCTAGTCAGATGGAGGATAATGCACTTCAGAGATGAAAGGCCTATCAGGTCTTTGCTTTTCATTAAAAAAACCATCTGAAAATTTATTCTAGAGGCAGAGAGAGGGAGAGAGAGGGGAAGAGAGAGCCCTCACCTACTGCTTCACTACTCAGATGCCTCCAAAAGCCAATAATAGTCAGGGCAAAGCCAGGAGCCAGGAACTCAATCCAGGTCTCCCACATGGGTGTCAGGGACCCAACTATTTGAGCCATAACTGCTGTTTCCATTCCTTTGTTTTCTCCCTCCTTCCCACTGATATAATGTCCTTCTCTGAGTACCGTGTTTGGATTTCTATTTCTATTTACAGTGTCTTGAGATATCTTATCTCTTGTTCCATAAAGGAATTTATCAGTTATAGCATAGCAGTTTACCATCAGGAGGGATTACAGTCTGAAGTCATCTGTGACTACCGATCTCAGGAAACGAGTGTCATACTGTAGACTCACAGGATTTAAGACAGGAAAGACGTTATCAAATCTGAGTAATAGTTCTCAGGAGTGAAAATAAAGAGTGCTTTATTTCCTTCACATTCATTGAGGATGTCGGCTGTAGCATTTTATGACAATTAATGTAAACTTAATATTCTGTATGAAGAAAGCAACACCATCACTCATTTTATGGTAGAACTGTTGCTACTCATCCAGGCTTCATTTAAACAAAATTCATTTTATTAATCCTTCTGAAGTTATCTATCAATTCTTCTTGCTACTTACATAATATCCATGAGAGGGCAGTAGAGTGCCTGGTTTAGATGTTAAGAAATTATGTTGCAAAGAAGTCTCAATTTTTTTTTTCTAAAAACCCACAACCTTTAATTATTATGATTATACTAGATTAGAGATTGCTACCTTTTCCCCCTAAATTCTGTAATGTAGAAATTTTTATATTTTTCTGTATTTTGTTTATGTTGGCAAAAATGGACATCCTTTCATGTAGACACTTTTTATTCATTAGTAATGATCAATGGTAATATAACCAGCAGTGTTAAAACTACTGAGCTTTCTTTAATGTACCTATCTAGACTATTCAGTCGGCTCTACTTTTTAAATTGAGAAAATATCAAAATCTTTTGTAGAATAATCCAGTGGAATAAATCAGTTTGATTTCCAACACCTTTTCTAGTTCACCTGTTACTTAACCATTCATTTGGTGACAGTGCAAAATATCTATGCCAGAGAGATAAGCTTTCTTTGTATAAACATTCCCCATAATTTAGTTGGTTCATGGCTAACATTCCCACATGGCGAGTTTCCTGGTGTGGTTACACAGAAGCCGTTCTGCAGCTTGCTTATCTTGGAGGGCACAGTAAGCAGTTACACTGCTCAAAGAATGGCTTATGAGTGGATTGCTGAGTGCTGCTTAATATCCTATAAGGCATCAATCTCGTGATATAAAAAGCACACTTTTATTTGTAATAATGTAAGATATTTTCACAAGCTCCACATTGCTGATTTTTTTTTTTTTATTTTTTGACAGGCAGAGTGGACAGTGAGAGAGAGAGACAGAGAGAAAGGTCTTCCTTTGCCGTTGGTTCACCCTCCAATGGCCACCACAGCCGGCGCGCTGCGGCCAGCGCACCGCGGCCGGCGCACCGCGCTGATCCAATGGCAGGAGCCAGGAGCCAGGTGCTTTTCCTGGTCTCCCATGGGGTGCAGGGCCCAAGCACTTGGGCCATCCTCCACTGCACTCCCTGGCCACAGCAGAGAGCTGGCCTGGAAGAGGGGCAACTAGGACAGAATCCGGCGCCCTGACTGGGATTAGAACCCGGTGTGCAGGCGCTGCAAGGTGGAGGATTAGCCTAGTGAGCCGCGACGTCGGCTGCTGATTATTTCTGTTGATAGATCTAAGTGTGTTTTCAGCATCTTGCCGTGGAACGTCATCATTGGGAACTTAGAAAACCCAGTATCATAGAGTCTGAATTTGGAATAATTTTTTTATGCATCTGACACAGAAGTGATCTCAGACTATTCATTTAGTTCTGCTGAGCACCGCTCTGATCTGTTGAAAGAGGATACTAAATATTACCTGTTTTATTGCATGATTGTGGTGTTTAAATGAGTTAAACACTTACTAAACTAACTAACACATGCTAGCAACTCAATAAATGTTTTTATTACTTTTAGGTTTATGGATGACTTCTGTAGAGAGGCTAGTTGAGACAGTCTTACAAAAACTATTATCACATTTATAAAAATATGTTTTTGAGGAGATTGTCATTATGTTTCTAGGATCTGTGGGAAAAATGTTTCCAGTTTTAGCACCATCATGCTTCAGGTTGCATTGGCAATTTATTTAGTTTTCTTCAATGGTCCCTTTGAGTCAACTGTGTGTCATGGTTCTGCCTGCATTAGTTATTAGAAAACTTACATTCAAGTTTTGCCTCATTTCTAGGAAATCACATATAATTTAATTTCTCAATTGTAAAACTTCTTTATATACTTGAGAATTTTCCATTTTCTGCTTTCTTCGCACACTTTTATTATTGCCTATATTTATTATACATTAAATATTAGATAATTATATTGTTAAATATTAAATATATTATTAAATATTATATTATATTATTAAATATTGCCTATATATATTATACCCATTGCCAGTTTTTAAAAAATGTATTTGTGGGGCCAGTGCTGTGGCGTTGAAAGCTAAGCCTCCATCTATAGTGCCGGCATCCAGTTTGGGTGCTGGTTCGTGTCCTGGCTACTCCCGTTCTGAACCAGCTGTCTGCTATGGCCTGGGAAAGCAATAAAAGATGGCCGAAGTGCTTGAGTCCTTGCACCCATGTGGGAGACCTGGAAGAAGCTCCTGGCTTCGGATGGGCCCAGCTCTGGCCATTGTGACCACTTGGGGAATGAACCAGCAGATGGAATACCTTTCTGTTTCTCCGTCTCTCTGTATGTAACTCTACCTCTCAAATTAATAAATAAAACGTTTTAAAAAATGTATTTGTAAGGCAGAGAAATGGGGTGGGGAGGTCTACCATCCCCTGGTTCACTTCACAAATGCTTGCATCAGCTAGGACTTGGTTGGGGCTTATGATGAGGGCCTGGAACTTGATTCAGATCTTCCATGTGGATGGCAGGGACCAACTACTTCATTCATAAGTGGTGCCTCTCAGAGTGCACATTAGCAGAAAGCTGGAATTAGGAGCAAAACCACAATTTGAACCCAGGCACTCCAGTATGAGATGTGGGTATCCCAAATGGTGTCTTAACTGCTTTGCCAGATGTTTGTCTCTATTATTTATATTTTTGCAAAATGCATTAAATTCCTTTTTAAACTATTATGAAATATGTTTATTCTTACAAGAAGATGAACAAAATAAAGCTGATTGGTCTCTGAGGGGCAAGCTTTCTAGTTTATTGGAAACAAGAATGGTATATATTAACCACTGAGGATGTTGCCCACAGGTTTCATTAATTATGACCTTGATAAAAACTATTATGTAATATTAAGTATCAAATGAAAATATACAAATACATATAAAATATCTCTGTCACTAAATACTGGTGTATTTGAAAGATTCACTGGTTCATAGTATTAGTCTATCCTGGTGTGGTTGAAGTCATGTTTCTGGGTAAATGGTGATAGTTCCTGAGGCTTAAATGTGTAAGAGAACACAAGAAAATATAGTACTTAATCCTGCCTCTGAAATGTCAAAGTTTGCTCCAAATTGGCCATTTTTCACCCTCCAGTCTTCATCTAGGAGTGGTCACATCCACCTGCCTCTGATAGATATTGCACAGGCATCAGCAGCATACTTTACAGTATTGACAATGCCATCTAACTTGTTAAAGTGAACAGTTTATGTTCATAATTGATCAAAGAGATAGGATTAAGTATCAAAGGGATCACATAAACAAGAACATTGTCTGATATTAATAACTGATAGAATTAAAAAGGAGAGAATGATCCAACATGGGAAGTGGGAAACAGCAGACTCATAGAATGGCAGATGTCCTAAACAGCACTCTGGCCTCAGAATCAGCCCTTAAGGCATTCGGATTTGGCTAAAAAGCCTATCAGAGTTTCTCAGGCATGGAAAGCCAAGACACCCTGGAAAAAAAATGACCTAAATGAAAGATCTCTGCGAGTGAGAGCCCAGTGGAAAGAATGCACCATCAAAGAAGGAGGTACCTTTCTCTGAAGGGAGAAGAGAACTTCCACTTTGATTATGGCCTTGTCTAAATAAGGTCGGAGTTGGTGAACTCAAGAGGCTTCCATAGCCTTGGCAGCTCATGACAAGAGCCTCAGGTGATTACTGACATCGTAAATAAAAGAGTGTCAATTGTTATATCAACAATGGGAGTCACTGTGCACCTACTCCTCATGTAGGATCTCTGTCCTTAATGTGTTGTACTATGCGAATTAATGGTATAGCTACTACTCAAACAGTACTTTATACTTTGTGTTTCTGTGTGGGTGCAAACTGTTGAAATCTTTACTTAGTATATACTAAGTTGATCTGTATATAAAGATAATTGAAAATGAATCTTGATGAAGAATGGGAGAGGGAGTGGGAGATGGGATGGTTGCGGGTGGGAGGGAGGTTATGGGGGGAAAGCCACTATAATTCAAAAGTTGTACTTTGGAAATTTATATATATTAATAAAAGTTGAAAAAAAAGAAAAAGATCATGTGTTGCAAAGATAATTTTATTTTGAAAAAGCAAAAGCCTTTTTCATCAATAAGATGAATTCTCCCACTGGAAATTCTTCTTGTGATTATTGCATCACTTACCTGTGTCAAAAGGCATGTGACAAAAGCTATGCCCTCTGCACTAGGAAGCCTACTCCCCGTTTCCAGTTTGGGCTTTGTACAAAAACTGGTTAAGCACCCCAACCTATCTTGATGGGTCACTGAAATTTAAAGAGGTCAGTCCCCTAAACTCTTTCTCTGGAGTTACCAGCAATATATAACCAACTCCATTTTCATTGTTGGTGATGGTAGCCTTATAGCATTGATGGCTCATCATTTGTGGCTATTTTCATTCCATTCACAAACAAAAAAATTCAAAAATAGAAGTAGAAAACTCGTAAAAAACAACAATTGGGGCTTTGGAATCATAATTATTTTTTAAAAATCCAAAAGACATCTATGTTCCCTTTCTGTTTTACGTATAAGTCCATTTTTGTTCATTTTCTTGTATTATAATCATTGATTTCAAAAATTTGTCCATTCTGCTGTAAACACAACAAGGGCAGAGTCTGTCATCCTTTTCTCTCTCTAATTTCCAGCAAACTCCCTGGCTGTTACAGATATTGCTGAAGCCCTAACCAAACCCACTAGGTGCTCACCTCATACCAATGAGCTTTTGCTGCCAGGCTACATAATGTTTTTGTCTCATGAATCCAACAATATATAGTGGGAAGTCTAGAAGTGTCAAAGTTGATACCCCAAAGTGAGGAAAACAGTGTTAGTCCACAGGTGTGGCTATTTCAAAATACTTAAGACTGTGTAATTTGTAAAAAAAAAAAACTGAATTTTTTTTTTACAGTTCTGGAGAGTGGGAAGTCCATATTAAGGCACCAGCATTTGGCCCTTCAAGAAGGTCTTATTGTATCCTCATGGCTAAGAGGAGAAGGACCAAATGGCATGGTTTGCCTGCTTTGTAAAGACCTTGCTTCCATTCATGAGAGATGAGCCCTTGTGATCTAATCACTTCCTAAAAGGCTCAACTCTTAGTACCATTGAAACGGAGATTAAGTATCAACATGAATTTTAGAGGGGCACAATCATTCAAACCATAGCAAGCCCTTAATCAATAATGAACAAGAATCGGTAGGAAAGTACCTTGGCTTCCTCACCCGTTAGTCAAGAGTATAAAGATGTGCTGCACTGCACACTGTCTCCCAGGGGCCACCAGCAGGATTAAGCCAACCAGGCCACTGATTGGCTTATTAATGTACTTCCCACTGGCTTTCATTCCTTTCCTTTCCTTTCCTTTTTTCCCTTCTCTGAAACCCTAATTTTTCTGGGATCACTTCCCAAGTAAGGTGTTTATTTCTCCTTTTATTACTCCTGGAAAAGCATAACACTCACAATAATAATTCTGGAAAGATGGCTAGATAGATGGGTGGATATGGATAAATTATGCCTTTATTTAAGTTTTTATATGTTATTTATTTTTTAAAAAGATTTCTTTTTATTATTTGAAAGTCAGAGTTACATAGAGAAAGAGGAGAGGCAGAGAGAGAGTCTTCCATCCACTGGTTCACTCCTCAAATGACCGAAATGGCCGAAGCTGCGCCGATCCAAAGCCAGGAGCCAGGAGCTTCCTCTGAGTCTCCCACGTGGGTGCAGGGGCCAAAGGACCTGTGCCATCCTCCACTGCTATCCCAGGCCATAGCAGAGAGCTGCATCTGAAGTGGAGCAGCTGGGTCTTGAACCAGCGCCCATATGGGATGCCAGCACTTCAGGCCAGGGTGTTAACTTACTGTGCCACAGTGCTGGCTCCAATATTACTTTTTTTTTTAAAGATTTATTCATTTATTTGAAAGGCAGAGAGAGAGAGAGAGAGAGAAAGAAGGAGAGACAGAGGGAGAGATCTTTCATCTGCTGATTCGCTCCAAATGGCTGCAATGGCTGGAGATGTGCTGGGAGCCCAGAGCTTTTCCTGGGTCTCCCACATGGGTGCAGTGGCCCAAGCACTTGGGCCATCTTCCACTGCTGTTCCAAGTACATTATCAGGGAGCTGGATTGGAAGTGAAGCAGCCTGGGGCACAAACTGGTGCCTATATGTGATGCCAACACTAAAGTCCCCAGTTTAACCTGCTATGCCACAGCACTGCCCCTGCTCCCTCCCTCGTTTTTAAGAAAGCATTAGATAGCAATTAATTAGCTAAGCAACCTGCCTGAACAGTATATTTCTGTTTTCTCAAAGTTATCTCCTTGCTTTCTATAAGGCAGACCTGAGATAACTCAGTATCTAGCTTGTTCTCTGTCACTGTAATGAGAAGAAGAGAAAATATGAATTGGCCTTCACATGCAGAAATACCAGGACTGTGGGGAGCAGGGCCTAGTGGGGAGCAGGCCCGTCTCCCGCAACATGGTGAAATAAGTACTGAGACTACCGAGACTAGACTAGACTACTGAGACTATTGAGACTAACTCTATGCGCCTGATCTCCCACCATATGGCGCTGAGAGGGAGTAAACAAATCTTACACAGCTGCTTCGTCAATTAGCTGATTCCTGATCCAACCTCTGATTGGAGGAGAACAGCGTGCTCAGCACGCGGGCAGCAGAGAACGGATTGGTGGGTGAGGACTATAAAGGTGAGATAGAAGTGGTGGGAGGGGATTCGCTTATGCGCCGCAGGGCGCCCCGAAAGAATAGCAAGAATGCAGACACACACCAAGTGGAATGCGGTTAGAATGCGGTTAGCACAGGAGCAAACTTGAGTGTGCAACGCAGAGTCATTCGCTTAAATAACAGCGTCCGGTCCGGTGCCGCTCCTCCGCCAGCGTAGGAGCCACACAGGACAGCTGCGTTGCTCAGTGGTTGAGAACTGATATAGCACTCTGAGTTGAACTTAGTGCAAAAGGACAGTCTGTCAAGTTCTTGAAAATTGTTAGGAGAAGAAAAACCAGATACAGATGATGAATTAAAGGTATTTCTGTTAGTCCCATTAATGCTGAGTTTCAGTTAAGAAGAAAATGTTATTTCTGAAAATTTTCAAATTAAAAGGCGAAAGCAATAATTTTGTAATTTATAAACATTAATATCATTGAATTAACAAATCCAAAAAATCACACAATAATTTTTACAAGAAAAATACTGTTATAGTTTCCTCTGTCATAGGGTTTATGATATAGCCCTAGAGCCCAGTTGCAAAAAACATGTCATTTCATGGCGCTTTTTTGTTTGTTTTTTAGGAATGGCTTAATAATCCTGTATAATTATTTTTATGATCATTATTGGTTTGTATATCCTTAGATACTTATGTGTTTCTTTAACACCTTCATATTTATGCTACTTTCTCAACTGATAATTTTTCACTTTCTTTGGGTATAATGTGAAAGGTAGAAAAGGTTATCTCAGTTATGGTTGTCCCCTACCTGGGTAGAAATGAATAAAATATAAATTATATGAAAGGACTATTAACACTGCACTGCTCTGCCTGTGGCAGCATTAATCAATTTGACTGTTCATTCCTGCTGAGAGCACAAGTGTTTTCAAACCCCTCTCAGTATTTCCATCCTGGGAGTTCCCATCTAGGAAACCAAGCTGACAAAAAAGAGGTTAGTTAAAATTGCATATTCATATGTTATGTAAATAAAATTTACAAGAGGCCTCCAAAAGGTTCATGAAAATGCATATTATAAAAATTATGCAAAAATGTCAAGCATTTTGACCCCAAATAAACTTGTCTTTATTTCCATTTTTCACAAACCTGTACAAGTACCTTTATATATCCATATTCATGTACATAAATATGAATACAAATCACCATACATGTAAAACACACATTTTACATATATGAGTGTATACGTGAAATCATTTATATTTTGCCAATATATTTAATGCTGTATAAATCCTACGGATAATATAGAAAAGACAGACATAAGTATACAAATAAAAATCATTTTTTCACTTAGCCTCTGAAAAGATACTTAAAATTTACTTGAAGTTTTATATACATATATATTTTAAAATATTTATTTATCTGAGAGGTAGAGTTGTAGACAGTGAGGGGGAGAGACAGAGAGAAAGGTCTTCCATCTTCTGGTTAACTCCCCAAATGACCTCAATGGCAGGAGCTGAGCCTATCATAAGCCAGGTTCCAGGAGCTTCTCCTGGGTTTCCCATGTGGGTGCAGGGGCCAAGCACTTGGGACATCGTCCACTGCTCTCCCAGGCCATCAGCAGAGAGCTGGATGGTAAGAGGAGCAGCAAGGATACTGGTGCCGCAGACAGAGGCTTAGCCTATCATACCATAAAACTGGCCCCAGTTTTATATTTTTATTTTAAATGGTCAGAAAACATATGATTCATGTTTTCTAATTTTCCTTCTTAAATGTTAATTAACGCATTTAATACTGCCAGTATATATAATATTTATTTAGTAAGATTTAATATTATTTTCAATTTGAAGATGTTACAGGAAAACAGAAAACCCTTACCCAATTCCATGCCTGGAATTGCTGATTCCAGTTCTGATGAGCATACTTTATTATTCACACTAAATTCTTTGGGTAAAATCATATACTTTAATTTTATTTGGTAGAAACAGTGTCTATTGATAGATTCAATCTTGAAAAAGAGCCAAACTTTATTACTTCTTTTAGTAGAGAAGCCCCAAATGACACTGTCTAATTGACATGCTTTCCTTTGTATCTATACTTAATTTTTTATTTTATTTTTTGAAAAGATTTTATTTATTTATTTGAGAGATAGAGTTACAGATAGTGAGAGGAAGAGACAGAGAGAAAGGTCTTCTGTCTGTTGGTTCACTTCCCAAATGGCCACAACGGCCAGTGCTACGCCGATCTGAAGCCAGGAGCCAGGTGCTTCTTCCTGGTCTCCCACATGGGTGCACGGGCCCAAGGACTTGGGCCATCTTCTGCTGCTTTCCCAGGCCACAGCAGAGAGCTGGATTGGAAGAGGAGCAGCCAGGACTAAAACCAGCACCCATATGGGATGCCAGCACCGCAGGCAGGGGATTAATCTACTGCACCACAGCACCAGCCCCTATACTTTATTTTTTAAGACTCATCCATTCATTCATTTATTTGAAAGACAGATTGGTTACAACAGCCAGGACTGTGCAAGGCCAAAGCTAGGAGCCAGGAAGTCCATCTGGGTCTCCCACATGGGTGACACGGGGTGAAGAACTTGAACTATCATCTGCTACCTTCCCAAACAAATTAGCAGGTACCTGGATTGGAAGCAGAGCAGTGAAACTCAGTCTGGCCCTCTATAAGGTCTTCATGGCATTGCAAGTGGCAGCTTGACCTAGTGCACCACAGTGTTGGTCCCTGTATAAGTCATTTGTTCAATCTCTCACCCCCTCATCCCTGGTTCCTAGACACTTCTCGGTATTTGAAAACCAGACAGGTCCTTTGTTCTTCTGGTTCCTGGACTGCCCACTATCTCTGTCAGTGTGCACTACCTTTCCTGACAGTTAGGTCCCATTAATAAAATTCTTTTCACCCTTTACTTATGGAAGTGTGTTATTCAGAGATGGAATTTATTTAAAGGCCTTCTATCATCATAGTTCAGCTAATGCAATCAAGTCATTTTAACCAAGATATTGATGATTGCTCTTAGTTCAATCTGGTAGTATAGAATTGATTGAAAAAAATCTAAACCCTGCGGCTGGCACTGTGGCATAGTGGGTAAAGCCGTCCCCTGCAGTGCCAGCATCCCATATGGCTGCTAGTTTGGGTCCCAGCTATTCCTCTTCCTATCCAGCTCTCTGCTATGGCCTGGGAAAGCAGCAGAAGACGGCCCAAGCCCTTGGGCCCCTGCACCCATGTGGGAGACCTGGAAGAAGCTCCTGGCTCCTGGCTTCGGATCAGCACAGCCATTTGGGGAGTGAACCAGCTGCTGGAAGACCTCTCTCTCTGTCTCTGCCTCTGCCTCTGCCTCTCTGTAACTCTGACTTTCGAGTAAAATAAATAAATCTTTAAAAAGAAAATCTAAACCTTGTGTGAAGTCATACAATTTAAGGTGATATTTTTAAGTACTGGGATCGTTCCCAAAGTCTGCGCCCCCTACATCTTTCAGCATTACCTGTTATTTTAATATTAAGTTAGAACGTAGAGTCAGAAAGATTTACTGTGAGAAATTAACTCAGGGATAAACCAATTCATGACTAGCAAGTAGCTCTTGCACTACCAAAGCCCCTACCCCACCCACATTCTTAATTACTGAGCAGGCTCACAGTTTGTTACAACATGGAATATCAAGTATCTTCCAGCTCACCATTGTTGGGGGTACTTGATGTGGAAATTATTCATCATTTGGGTCTAGTTACTCCCTCATATTCAGAAACTAAGACCACACAGCTGATTGAAGAGAAGGACAAAGTCCTGTATGTTCTGGGCATGCTAACCCTGTCTACACATGTATGGTATATCACTCCACCATTTTTTTCTTTTTTGGATTCACTGAGGAGGACATTAAATTAATAATTATTTGGTATTTTTCTCCTTTGGGAAAGTAGCAGTTTACCCTCTTCATAAAACAGAGGTGCTTTGGCTTGTGTAGCATGTAATTCTGTCCTCCTCTCTGTCCTCTCACCTGCATCCCTACAAGATTTGTGTGTTGGGAATATGGTGACCTGAGTGGTGGTATAGGGAGACTGTATGGATCTTTAAGAGGCTGTGCCTATTAGAAGGACCTTGAATCTATTTGGGTTTGACCTCAGAAGGGGTTGCGGGACCTCATACAGCTCCTCTTTGCTCTTGGTCTAACATGTATTCGCTTGGTTGTTCTGCACACACTGCAACATCTGTCTTCATCATGAGCCCCTCTCCAGTCCCTGAATTTGAACTTGCACCTTGCTCTTTGGACTTTGACTCTTCAAAAGTGGGAGCTAAATAAGCCTCTTTTTGTAAGTAGCCTATGTCATGTGTATCATTGTTGTGACGCAAAGCTGACTAATACAAGGAGTTGACCCAACAATGGGGTACACGTTTTGACACTCCATTCAAAACTTTCAGCCTTTTCTTAGAGTGAAACTCATGACTCTTGATTCTCTGTGCATAGATTTCTCGCTCTACCACCAAGAGTCATTGTTCTAAATTGCATCTGTGTGTATGTGGCCCCCATTCACCTATAAAGAATAAAGATGAAGCCAAATATGAAAATATTGACCCCAGGTACTAATACTTAGATAAAGGATACAAGTTGGTAATTATAAAAACATAGTATTAATAGATGGCTAATATAAACTGAAAACATAATTTTCTTTATCCATAGAAATTAAAAATTATTGATGTGATTTAGTGAAACCATCACCTACCACTTTGATTCTTCTTATGTCCTCTAAAGATTCTATAGTATATATTTTAAAGCATTATTTCCTCTGATTCATTTTTTAAATTGTTGGAGAAGGAGAGAGACAAACAGAGACAGAGAGAACTCCCATTCGCTGGAGCAATAGCTGGGGTTGGGACAGACCAAACCTGGAGACCCAGGACACAATCTGGGTCTCCCATGTGGGTAGCAGGTGTACAACTACTTGAGCCATTACCACTGCCTCCAAGATTATGCACTCATGGGATATTGGAATTGGGAGTAGAGCTAGGACTCAAACCTAGGTACTCTACTATGAGATATGTGCATCCTAACTGGTGTCTTAACTCCCAGGCCACTGCCCCCACATTCTCTGGTTTCTGTTGGAGAAAAATGATAGGGCTAAAATTATTAATTAGTACAAAATTTTTTATAGTTTTCTATTAATTATTTTAATATTATGGACTATTAATTTCAGAATTTCTTGAAATTTATGCAAAATTGAGATAATTTTGCAGCTACAGCTAATCAGGTATAGGGATAGTAAATAATGTCCTATTAAAACAGCATTCATAATTTCTAGGTTCAAGAAGTTGCCACTACTCTGCTTGCATTTACCTGCTAATTTATTTGCTTTTGCTGTGGCATCTTGGCTTCTCTTTATCAATGTCCAGATCAAGTAAAATTGCTTGTGATGTCTGATCAGTTTATCTATATTATTGGAACCAACATTTTTTAGTGACCTAGGTTTATTTGACAGATGCAGACAAACAGCCCTAAAATTACTGAACCAGGTATCCCTGTGCTTTTAACTCTCAGTTGTTTTTTCCCCTGTAAACCCAGCTTATTCTATATGCTTTATAAAACAAACACAACAGTGAGTTAACTCCATTTTTCACTGTCAGATTTTCATGAGCGTCCTGAGCAAAAGCATTTGGAAAATGGTCAGAAGACATAAAGAGAAAATAAATAAAGTTTGATCTGATGTCTTCTACTTTTTATGGCTTAAGCCAGCCATATGCCAACACTGTAAGTCCAAAACCATTTGTTTAATTCACTGAATCAGTGAAAGGAAATATATAAGGAATCAGCACTGGCTGAACAAATGCCAAGATGATTAATTAGGAAAAGCACTGAACAGTGCCTAATCCAAAGTTCTCTATCATTTCAATATGACTTCTTAGTGTGGACACAGCAGCATTTGAGAATTGCATCACCATGTGCATTCTCCTGCAGTATGCCACTCTGTGGTGAGACAGGTGTCCAGTCCACATGTCCTTGGTCTGATCACTGCTCTGCTAGCCGGCATGCGTTCAACTTACTAAACTGAAGCTCACATTAAATATTTAGAAAATTTACATTTACCACAGGGCAGATTTATCCTGCTGGATGATCCTCATCTTATTATTGAATTATTACTAGATAGATAGAACAGTTCATAGGCTCCTTTCCAGACTTAAAAAGCATAAAGCAATCTCCTGAGGGTACAAAACTCAGCAGGGACTTCCAGTGTGTCATTGGTTTACTTTAGATGCTCTTCCATTTTAGCGCAAAATCTTATAATAATTTTAGTTCCCATGCTTGAATTTACATCATTCTAATATACTTTTAGCCTTTCTCAGTCATTATGATGATAATATCTACAACAGCCCAGATCTTTAGTATACCACTTTAATAAATCATCTATTAGATCCTTTCACATTTCTTTAAATACAAGACTCAGCTAACTTCTACCTCTTATGGCATCCCTGTCTTTTGCTACATTCCCTTAGGTAATGCTATGTTGTACCTGTATCTTCTTTGATCTTTTTGCAAATTCCCTTTATCTTTACTTGATTATCTAGGAAAAATCCTATTTTTCCAGCTCCAGTTCCGTCTATATGGCAAATACCTATTCATTTCCAGTGTTTGTTTCATTCTTTTTCTCCACTGCCTAGCAAGAGGAGGCAACACTTTTGTCAAATACCTCAAGTTGCATTGTATACATACTCTGTAATGGTAGCTATAACACATTCAGTGCTTACATTAAATATTCCATACATAGAGCAACATATTACATGTATTATATGTCCCAAGTTCTGGTAATAACTGGCACACATTAGGAGATTAATAAATCATTATTGGATGAAGGAGTAAGCAAGTCAATGAATGAATGTGTAGGAATTGGGCCTCTGGCTGAGCCATTCGTCTTCCAAAATGAACTGCCAACAGTAAGGATTGACTTGACTTTGCCATGGCTTTGAGAGGCAGGAACCAAGCAGTTTCTTTCCTTGGTCAGCACACTTCAATGAAGATTAGATATTAAGGTAAAGAGCGATAACAGCCAGGTTTTGAGTCATGACTCTGTGCAGGCATCATTGCCAAATGTTTTTCATATCTCTCTTATTTAGACTTCATAACAGCTTTGTAAAGTCATGACAAATTATGTGTATTTCACAGCTGACAGAGTTGAACTTGAAGATGTTAGATATCTTTTCTAAGTCCACTCAGATAAGGAGTGGTAAAGCTTGAATTTGAACCCCAGTTTATCTAACTGTCAAAGTCTACCTTCATTTGCAATGTGCTCATTGACCCATAATTTCATATCTTTAGTTATTTCTCCCCCTAAGGAAGAAACATAGGAAAAGGACATACATTATATGCAAATCCACATTTGACAGCCGTTCTGACCAAAGCTATGGATTAAATTGAAAGGAAAATTACTATCAATAATAAATCATGGCAAAACATTGCATCTTCTGTGATAATAATTGTGTACATTTATACAAACATGCTATTTTTCCAGTTTATGTCTTAGCCAATGTTATGCTGCTTTAACAGAACACTTGAATTGGATAATTTGTAAACAGTGGAAATTTATGAGTATTTTTTCTGCCATTCTGGAGGTTGTGAAGTTGTGGGTCCAGGTACCAGCATCTGGTGATTGCCTTCTACCTGCACCCTCACATGGTTGAAAGTAGAAGGGCAAGAGATGGCCAAACAACTCTGCATCAAGCCTCTTTTTGTAAGGGATTTGCCCACATTATAATGGAAAAACCCTCATAACCTACTCACCTCTTCCGGATCCCACTTCTTAATACAATCACACTGCCAATAACCATATTTGGAGAAGACAAATATAAACTATAACTTCTATATATAAAATATACATAAACCAGAATTATTAATATGATGCTACTTATATCTGTAGACAAACAGATGCCTTTAGTTGATATCACACAGCACTTATGCATAGAAAAAAAGGTTTAGAATAAATACCAAGCATTGACAATTATCTGATGATAGGATTATTCATTTTAACATATATTTTTGTATATTTCCCACAATAAGCATTAATTATGTTTATAATTTAAAGATCTATGTAATGTACATTCATCAAGGATGTCACCTCATGTTAGGTTCAAAGTTTCATTGTTAACTGACCACATTTTATTTCAGAAAAATCTAAATTTTTAAAAATTTTGTAGTTTCTGAAACATACTTCTGTATGTAACCTTTCATTTTTTTCTCATACTCTTGTCCACATATCAGTTCATTTTATGATCCTTACTCGCAGAAAGAATTGGAGTGTTTAATGCAATTTTCTGACAAGAGGGAAAATTCTTTTTAAACTCTACAATTACATTTGTGTCAATGAAGGTAACTGGCACCTCAAATCCAAGCACTGGTGTCCCATATGGATGCCGGCTAAAGTCCTGACTACTCCACTTCCAATCCAGCTCCCTGCAAATGCCCCTGGGAAAGCAGCAGAGAATGGCCACAGCATCCACATGGGAGACCTGGAGGAACCTCCTGGTTCCTGGCTTCAGATTGGCTCAGCTGCAGCTGTTGCAGCCATTTGGACAATGAACCAGTAGATGGAAGACCTCTCTGTGTCTCTGCCTCTCTGTAACTCTAAAACACGAGGGGCGGGGGGGAGCGGTGATGAATGAGAATGGCAACCAGCCAGCACTAGCAGGAAGAAGAGTTAGTTCTTCTCTGCTGTGAAGAATGGGTGTCCAGTCAGCATGTTAAGAAAGCACATTGACTTGTTGTCTAATCAAGGTTAGCACTCATCCAAAGTATCAAGGCTTCTGGCAGTTGGAAAAGAGCAAGTTGAAATCTACATGGATCATGTCAGACAATTTGAGCAATGTTTGGAAAACAGGTCCAGCTACAAGGGTTAGGTTAAATGAGCACGGGGCAGGAGTTCAAACCTGCAGGCAACTGGGATCAGTTTAAGTACTGACATTGCAGAAACTGATATTAAACCAAGAATGCACGACTGCTGAGAGACTGAAGGTGAACAACAGGGCATCAGATACCTAGGAACTAAAGACACACTAAGTGATGAGGCAGCCAATACTTTCCATTAAGCACAAGGAGGAGAGGAACCTCACTGGTCACCCATTCAGGATCTCTCTCTTCTATGAGATTAAGCTTCAAAATTGCAAGCTTTTGGTCCTTTCATCTGGACCTAGGAAGATAGTCACTGCCAACATCTGTTTCCTCATCTGTCAAATGAGATCAATAATCTTCCCTACATGATACAAGTATATTTTTAAATATTTTATTTATTTATTTGAGAGGTAGAGTTACAGACAGTGAGAGGGAGAGACAGAAAGGTCTCTGTCTTCTGGTTCACTCCTCAAATGGCTGCAACGGCCGGAGCTGTGCCGACCTGAAGCCAGGAGCCAGGAGCTACTTCTGGGTCTCCCACGCCGGTGCAGGGGCCCAAGGACTTGGGCCATCTTCTACTGCTTTCCCAGGCCACAGCTGAGAGCTGGATGGGAAGAGGAGCAGCTGGGACTAGAACCAGTGCCCATATGGGATGCCAGCGCCGCAGGCAGAGGATTAGCCCACTGCGCCATAGTGCCAGGCCCCACAAGTATTACATAGAATACCTTCTGTCTACCTTCCTTAGCCCTTACACATATTAATACACACGTACATAAATAATGTCTAAAAATAGACAAAGTGAAAGTTTATCCTAGTTATAAAATCTCCTTATAAAGGGATTTCGTTTCTGGGATGGGCGTGGTGGTGCAGAGGTTGAAGCCCCCATGTGGCATGCCCGTATTACATGCCAGAGTGTAAGATTCTGGCCCAGCTGCTGGGATTCCAATCCTGCTTCCTGCTAATGTGCATTCTGATGATTTCTTAAGAGCCTGTGCCCCTGCCACCTATGGGGGAGGCTTGGACCGAGGCCTGGTAAATGGCATCTGCTATTGCAGGCATTTGAGTAAGCCAGCAAATGGGAGATCCTTCCCTCTCTCTCACTCACTCTCCTTCTCTTTCCCTCTCTCTCTCTCTCTCTCTCTTTTAAAGTATTTATTTCTTTGTATTACTGCAACAGGGTTCTACTTCAAAAATGTCAGCAGTTTTGTTCTTCTGAACTGATCTGAATCTCCAATAATACCAGGTCAGTGTAGAGATGTTGCAGCAAGTAGCAATAGACTAAAACACTGACTGGTCTTCAGAACTCTTAGTAACAGCATCGGTCACTGGATTCCCTGAAGAAAATCTGTGTTGAGTTAATTCACAAAATTCAAAGGCTTTTGTTTTTCTTTTCATCTCAGACAATATACTTTGAGGCAGTAGACTTCATGGCACTGAATGTGATCATGCTTTTTGAATGGTGCAGCTGATCTCCTGTCATAATTCGTTATTTCCCAGTGCTTTTGGTTAGAAGGCTTTCTTTTTTCCTTTCCAGTGCCTTTCTTCCTTTTTAAACTTTTTAAAATTTTATTTAAATTATACAAGTTTCATGTATTTCATATATTCAGATTTAGGAACATAGTGACGCTTCCTGCCCACCCTCTCTCCTGCCCAGGCTCCAACCCTTCCTCCTCTTCCCTTTCACATCACAACTCTTTAAGTTTTTCAAAGATTTACTTTTAGTTTCCTTAATGATCATATAGTTAATCCCACACTGAGTAAAGAATTCAACAAATAGTATGGAGAGAAAAAAAGAAACATCTCACCTGTTCCTAACAGAAGAGATAAGGGCTGTCCACAATCATTGAATCTCAAAATGTCTGTTTCATTCCAGTACATTACATTTTAGGTATTCTGTTAGTTGCTCTGGATCAGGGAAAACATGTGATATGTGTCCCTTTGGGACTGGCTTGTTTCGCTAAGAATAATGGTTTCCAGTTGTGTCCATCTTTTTTGCAAAAGATAGGATTTCATTTTTTTAGAGCTGAGTAGTACTTATAGTGTATATATACCATAATTATCTAGTCTCCAGTTGATGGACATCTGGGTTGATTCCATATCTTAGCTATTGTGAGTTGTGCTGCAATGAACATAGGGGTACAGATAACTTTCATACACTGATTTCTTTTGGTTTGGCTAAATTACCAGGAATGGGATGGCTGGATCATATGGTGGATCTATATTTAGATTTCTGAGATATCTCCATACTGTCTTCCACAGTGGCTGACAGTGCTTTTGTCTCTAGCATGGGTAGGGAAATACTAATATCTTCTAGTTCACTTTTATGCCACAGTTTCATGGTGTACTTTTTATGTTTAATGCAATAGAAATGCATAACTCTAAACAAATGAGGAAGCAGAAACCTTGCTAAGAAGTACACATCCCAACAGGAAATGTCTGCCAAACACAAGACTTTGTAAAGTATTGGATGAAACATTTACAGTTCATGAAATAGAAAAATAACTGTGCGAAAAAATGAGCCCAAGCATCAAAGTACTACCAGCAGAAGATGTCATTAGTCTTCCTCTAAGCAGGGAAATGACAGGAATCAACAAGGTAGATTAAAGTGAGCAAGTGATAGAAACATGCTCTGTACAGGCACTGTACAGAGGATATCATATGTGGGAAGGGTGGGGTTTCCACAAATGCACGTGCAGAAAATAATCACAGAGGCGATGGTGACTGCGTTGTCATAAATGTATATTCCATCAAAGCATTTTGTCTCCTACTTGAATAATACATGGATGCCTTTTAAAGGACAAAGGGAAAAGTTGCCAGTCATTGTCCTTCCTCCCTCTCCAAAGCTGGCCAATTATTTGTATAAAGTTATTTTTATATGATCTATATATAAATTATGAGTGGTTAAGAAATTCCTGTTGCTCTTGACAATTCAAATTAATCATATTTACTAAGAAAAACATCAATGACTTCTTGAGATAAGACTAGGCCTTTTGGTGTGAAATTACCCCTTTAGGTAAAGTTTATTTTGGTTTCTCAGGCTTAATTTACTGTTCTTATGCGAGCTTTGTGAAGGATTAGTTTTCCCATCACTTGTCTCTGATTATACCATCATAAGGTTTTTATTTCAACAGTGTATCACTTGACCTTCATGTAATAACTATAGGACCACAAACACCAACCCAAATGTGGGTATGGAATTCAGTTTTAAATTTGTGAATCACTCAGATGGTTCATAATATTATGCTCATTTTCTGGATCATCAAAATGCAAATAAGTCATTTAAAATCAATTATAGGAGAGAATTTTATATACCCAAGTAGAGAAATACAGGTGGACTAAGAATACAACATTATCAAAATTGTCAAATAGTTAAGATCATCACTTTGGCACCAAATGGAAGCATTGAATCTTGTTTAGCATTGCTTTGTAATCTCATTATTTACTTGTGTTTCTTTTTCTTTCTGTTTTTTAAGATTTGCTTATTTATTTGGCGGGCAGAGTGACAGAGAGAGAGGGAGAGATAAAGAGATCTTCCCTCTGCTAGTTCTCTCCCCATATGACTGCAACAGATAGGGCTAGGCCAGGCCAAAACTAGAAGTCTGGAACTCCATCCTGGTTTTCCATGTAGGTGGCAGGAGTCCAAGCACTTGGGCCATCATCTGATACTTCACCCTGGTGCATTGGCAGGGAACTGGATTGGAAGCAGAGTAGCCAGGATTGGAAACCATGCTCAGATAGAATGCCAGTGTTTCAAAGCAGTAGTTAGGGGCCGGCACTGTGGCACAGCAGGTTAAAGCCCTGACCTGAAGCGCCGGCATCCCATCTGGATGCCAGTTCTAGTCCCAGCTGCTCCTCTTCTAATCCAGCTCTCTACTATGGCTTGGGAAATCAGTAGAAGATGTCCCAAGTCCTTGGGCCCTTGCACCCACGTGGGAGACCTGAAAGAAGCTCCTGGCTCCTGGCTTGGGATCTGTGCAGCTGTGGCCATTGCGGCCATCTGGGGAGTGAACCAGTGGATGGAAGACCTCTCTCTCTGTCTCTGCCTCTCTCTGTAACACTGTCTTTCAATAAATAAAATAAATAATTTTTTTTAAAAAAGCAGTGGTTAACCTATTGCACCACAAGACATCTCCCTAACCCTCTTTTCTTTTTCAAAAATTTATTGAATACTTAATCTGTTCCAGGCAAAATGGTGGGTACCAGTGAGCACATGATGATTTAGATATGTACCTAGCCCTCAGGGAAACTCAGTTTATCAGGAGAGACAAACATATATTTTGAAAAATAGCCACAAATTCTAGTAATGAGGCCTATTGCAATGAGCACAGAGGTAGATACAAAGTTCTGTGGGGTTAATGTATACAGGAACATGATTTTCTTTAATGTTGTAGGCTAGCAGGGAAATTGAATTTTTAAAAACACAGTAACTCAAAGATGGTTAAAGATTTTTCATCCTTTCCTTTGTCCTCTGTCCCAGGTTATCATTGTTTCCAGTCGTCAGCATGTTTTTCTTATCTCTGCCTATACCTGATTTGACACCAAGGAAGTTGCTCACTTTCCTGGGCAGGTGTTTTTTGGGCAGGGGGATGGGGTAGTGGTAGTGCTCAGGACTCAAGTGTTAGCCTAATTGGGTTTCAGAATAAATGTTGAGTGAAAATACTATACACTGATGCTCAGAGCTGTGGGAGATGGGGAGTTGATTTAGCACAACAATGAAAATACAGACTCCTATGTCAAACTGCAAGAATTCAGATTTCAACTCCTTATCTGAACAATCTTGGATTCACTGTGTCTCTGTTTTGGTTTCTTCATCTTACTTATGAGAATAAAAACACCCATACATCATTCAGGTGGTAACTGGAAAGGTGAAATAAAATCATGAATGTAAGCAGTTAACTGTATCTGGCAAATAGCAAGTGCTCAATAAAATGTTGACCAATGTTGGAAGTACTCCAAGCCCTAAACCACAAAATGGATGAAAAAAATTTCCTGGGAAAAGAAAGAACACAGATACTTCATGGCTGTTTTTCATTTTACTCCCAGGACAATTTGAGTTCCAAAGGAATACTTGATATGTGTGACACTTTTCTTTCATGTCAGGGCTACATTTTTGCATAGAAACACTTTTTTAATTTTTATTTTAACATGGAAAAAACCTGATGCAATACAATGGAAAGTAGCAGGATAGCAAGTTCCATAAAACTTGACCTTTATAAAGCTCTGTTTATCTGTTAACTCAGTCTGTTCTTTGGAGTAAATCATTTTGCCTCTCTGGGATATAACTTATTCATTTGTTAAGTGAAGTATATAGTCACCAAATGGTTTAAAATATGCCTTTGTATTCATTCTAAGATTTCTAAGAAGGGTACAATTTTTGACAATTCATTTCATCTTCTATTGGGTCTACAATTTCTTGTTATGAGAATAGTGCTGACTTGGTATTATTTTTGCTAGAGAATTCTTTCTGTGGTTTATACCTGAACTGATACTTAACAAAACTTACATGCTCCTGTTGTTCTTTTCATAGCTATAAGTGTGTCAGTTTCTATTTTGGTGTCACTAGTCTTAGTATGGTATAAATAGAATGTACAGGGAAGTATTTCAGTGTGGGAGTCATAATATGCTATTTTTCAGTCATGTAGGTTTCTGTTGAAAACTTCTCACTGCTGATTACTAGCAGTATGGTAGTACACATGATATTTCACCTCTCCAAGGGCACACAGCGCATAGATTGGCACTTGGTACCTGCTCAGTGAGCTGTCATTTGCTTTGCTTTTTGTGGCCAGCATCTTATACATTCATGGAATATTTTGTATATCTCCATCTATTTGTTCTGATATATGTGTGTTTACATGTATCTTTTTAAATATCTTATTATTTTGTGCCTTTCTATAAGGTAAGCATCTTGATTTATTACTTAATAGTAAATATGGATGTTTTTAAATTCCCAAGTACATTTTGAATACTACGAGAAAAGACAGGAGGAGGAGAAAAATGGCAGATTAGGGAGTGGCACACTTCACAGGGCTACATAGAAACAGTAAGGAGAAGTGTAGGAGGTATATGCTTGATGGAGATTGAGAGAAAACCACCTGGGAAGCCCCATTGGAGGAGAGGAACCAGTTTGAACTGGCATGGTGAGTGTTGACACGCACCCAGAGAGTCGGAGAGCTTGGGCCACAGATAGCCAGAGCTGGTAGCATTTTTTATGGAGGTGTGGGGGCAGATGGACAGACGGCAGCATTCTGGGGCAAGTGTAACAAGGGTCTGGTCTGCAAGCATGAACATAACAACCCATGGAGATGTGGTGCCTAAACAGAGCACTGGTAGCAATGACAGTAAGGCATTAAGCCAGTAATTGTGGCATGTGACCCAGAGCTAGGAACACAGGAAATGGCCTGCAGCCCCAATAGCTAGGCAACTAACAGAAATGAAGGGGTGCACGTGCAAGCAGTGGCTGGGAAAACCTTTGGTGCTGAGACCTGGGGGCCTAGGTAGCTATGTGAAAGGCTGCAGGGTGTAGCTAGAATCATTAACCTGGAAACTCACTCCACCCTAGAACACTGACCAGAACCCACACACCAGCCCCACCACACACCTCCTGGTATTCACAGAAAGAGCAGACATTCCAGGAAGCCACAGAAGCATAGCATGCTCTGTTAAAATAAAGTCAACAGAAGAAAAAATTAAAAATCTAAAAATGCCAAAAAAAAGAAATAAAAATACAAATAACAAAATAAGGAAGTCACCATGAACCCCCCGAAGGAACACAACAGCATTTCAGTATTAGAATATGAAGACTAAGACATCGAGGAAATGCCAGAAATGCAATTTATTTTAATAGAGAACTGTTATTTAACAAGAATAAATTTAAAAAGTACAACTTTTGAATTATAGCAGTCCTTACCCCATAACCACCCTCCCACCCACAAACCATCCTATCTCCTACTCCCTCTCCCATCCCATTCTTCATTAAGATTCATTTTTAATTATGTATATATACAGAAGATCAATTCTATACTGAGTAAAGATTTCAACAGTTTGCACCCACACAGACACACAAAGTATAAAGTACTGTTTGAAGATTAGTTTTAACGTTAATTCTCATAGTGTAATACATGTAGGACAGAGATCCTACATGGGGAGCAAGTGCACAGTGACTCCTGTTGCTTATTTAACAATTGACACTCTTATTTAGGATGTAAGTAATCACCCGAGGCTCTTGTCATGATCTGCCAATGCTATGGAAGCCTCTTGAGTTCACAAACTCTGACCTGATTTAGACAAGGCCATAATCAAATTGGAAGTTCTCTCCTCCCTTCAGAGAATGTTACCTCCTTCTGGAAATGGAATTTAGAAAATTAACCATAGCATTATTAAAAAAATTGGAAGCAAATCCAAAAACTTAAAACTATACAATCATGAATGGAATTTTTTCCCAGGAAATCAAGAATATAAAGAGAAATCAAAACAAAATCTTAGAAATGAAGACTTCAGTGGATCAAACAAAAAATGTAGTGGAAACTCTTTAACAGCAAACTTGATGAGGCACAAGAAAGAATGACTGAACTAGAACACAAATCCTTGGAAATCTTACAGTCAGACAAAAAAAAAAAAGAAGAAGAAAATTATAAAACTTAAAAACAGTATTGGAGACCTCTAGGATACTATGAAATGACCAAACACAGGAGTCTTAGGACTGCATGAAGGAATAGAAAGAAGAAAGAGGAAATAGAAAACCTATTTAGTGATATAATTACAGAAAACTTCCCCAATTTGGATAAAGAAAGGGATGTTCAAATAGGAGAAGCACATGGAACTCCTAATAGACATGACCAGAAAAGATCTTCCCCAGGTCATATTTCGGTCAAGCTCTCCAAAATAAAACATGAAGAAAAGATTCTAAAATGGGCATGAGAATAATACCACATCACTTTCTGAAGATTGCCAATTAGACTCACAGATAACTTACCATCAAAACCCTACAGGCTAGAAGGAAATGTCAAGATATAGTCCAAGAGTTAAAAGGCGAAAAAAACTGTCAACCCATAAAACTGTACCCTGCAAAGCTTGCATTTATGAATGAAGGTGAAATAAAGACCTTCTGTAATAAATAGAAATTGAAAGAATTCATCAGTACTCATACGGCCCTACAGAAGATGCTTAATGATGTGCTACATACAGAAACACAGAAAGATAGCCACCATTATGAAAGAATGAGAAGGCAGAAAATTCACCAGTAGAAGCACAAAAGAAATCCAAAGTAAAACAGTAAGAATAGAAAAATAGCAGGGCCAACACATTACTTATCAGTAGTCATCTTGAATGTAAATGGCCTCAATTCTCCAGTTAAAAGATACAGATTGGCTGAATGGATTGAAAAATAAGACCCATCTATTTGCTGTTTACAAGAAGTACATCTCAACAACAAAGATACATGCAGAATGAAAGTAAAAGACTGAAAAACGATAGCCCATGTTAACATAAACCAAAAAAAAAAAAAAAAAAGAGCTGGTGTTGCCATCCTACTATCATACAAAATAGACTTTAACATAGCAGCAGTTAAAAAAGACAATGAAGGGGGCTGGCGCCATGGCTCACTTGGTTATTCCTCTGACTGCGGCACCGGCATCCCATATGGGTACTAGTCCCGGTTGCTCCTCTTCCAGTCCAGCTCTCTGCTGTGGCCTGGGAGGGCAGTGGAGGATGGCCCAAGTGCTTGGGCCCCTGTACCCACATGGGAGACCAGGAAGAAGCCTCTGGCTCCTGGCTTTGGATTGGCACAGCGCCGACCATAAAGGCTATTTGGAGAGTGAACCAACGGAATGAAGACCTTTCTCTCTGTCTCTCTCACTCTCTAAAACTCTACCTGTCAAAGAAATAAGAACAACAACAAAAAAGAGAGAATGAAGGACACTGTGTAATGATTAAGGGATCAATCCAACAGGAAGATGTGACTGCATTTTACTATGCACCCAATTATGGGGCATCTGGCTACTTAAAAAAAATGCCAATACACCTAAAGGGAGACATAGATTCCAACACAGTAGTAATGGGGGACATCAGTATCCCACTCTCAGCAATGGACAGATCAACCAGACAGAAAATCAGCAAGGAAACAACAGACTTAATCCACACATAGATCAAATGGAACTAATGGATATCTACAGAACCTTTCACGCTACCATGGCAGAATATACATTCTTCTAACCAGTGCATGGAACTTTTTCTAGGATAGATCATATGCTAAGCCACAAAGCAAGTCTCAACAAATTCAAAAAATCAAAATCATACCATACACCTTCTTTGACCACAATGATATAAAGCTGGAAGCCAATAACTGAAAAATCCCTAGAACATATGTAAAAACATGGAGACTGAACAACATGCTCTTTAATGAACAATGGGTCATAGAAGAAGTCAAAAGATAAATCAAAAAATTTCTGGAAAACAATAAAGATGACTATACATCATACAAAAAGCAAATGGAATACAGCAAAATCAGTGTGAAGGAAAAAGGTCATAGCAATCAGTGCCTACATGAAGAAACTGGGAAGGTACCAAATTACATGAGCTATCAATGCATCTCAAGGACCTAGAATACCAATAACAAACCAAACTCAAAACTAGTAGGAGGAAAGAAGTAATCAAAATTAGAGAAGAAATAAACAAAATTGAAACAAAAAATTACAAAAACTCAGTGAAATAAAAAGCTGTTTTTTTTTGAACAAATAAATACATCATTGGCACAAATAATCAAAAAAGAGGGAGAAGACCCAAATCAATAAAATTAGAGATGAAAATGAAATGTAACAACAGATACCACAGAAATAAAATCATCAGAAATTACTACAAAGAGCTGTATGCCAAAAAACCTAGAAGAAATAGATTCTGGACACATACAACCTACCAAAATTGAGTCTTTGAGACATAGACAAGCTAAAGAGACTTGTAACCAAGACAGAAATTGAATCAATAGTAAAGACCCTCCCAACAGAGAAAAGCCCAGTACTGGATGGTTTCACTGCTGAATTATAATAGACATTTTAAACAGAACTAACTCTACTTCTTTTCAATCTATTCAAAACAATTGAAAAGAAGAGAAGCCTCCCATATTCTTTCCATGAAGCCATCATCACCTTAATTCTTAAACCTTAAAAAGATGGAACAGAGAAAGAAAACTATAGACCAATTTCCCTGATGAACATGGACACAAAAATCCTCAACAAAATTCTAGCCAATAGAATCCAAAAACACATCAGAAAGATCATTCATCCAGACCAAGTGGGATTTATCCCTGGTATGCAGGGATGGTTCAACATTCACAAATCAATGTGATACATCACATTAACAAATTGAAGAACAAAAACATATGACTATCTCAATAAATGCAGAGAATGCATTTTATAAAATACAACACCCTTTCATGATCTAAACTTCAATTAGATTGGGTATAGAAGTAACATTCCTCAACACAATCAAGGCAATTTATGACAACCATGGCCAGCGTCCTAGTGAATGGGGAAGTGTTGGAAGCATTCCTACTGAGATCCAGTAGCAGAACAGGATGCCCACTCTCACCATTGCTATTCAGTTTTTCCTGAACTATTAGCCAGAAATATTAGGCAAGTAAAAAAAATAAAAGGGATTCAAATTGGGAAGGAGGAAGTCAAACTATCATTATTTACAAATTACATGATCCTATATATAGAAGAACCAAAAGATTCCACTAAGAGACTATTAGAACTAATAGAAGAGTTTGGTAAAGTAGCAGGATATAAAATCAATACACAAAAATCAACATACTTTGTATACACAGAGAGTGTATACACAGTTGAGAAAGAATTTCTAAGATCAATCATATTCATTATAGCTACCAGGTATGTTATGAGAATTACAAAACCTTAAAGAAAGAAATAGGATACAAAAAATGGAAAAATCTTCCATGTTAATGTACTAGAAGAATCAATATCATCAAAATGTTCATACTACCAAAAGAATCTACAGATTCAATAAGATATCAATCAAAATACCAGGGACATTCTTCTCAGAAATATAAAAAATGAAATTTATATGGAAACACAAGAGATCCTGAATAGCTATAGCAATCTTATACAACAGAAACAAAGCCAGAGGCATCACAATACCAGATTTCAAGACATACTCCAGGGCAGTTTTAATCAAAACAGCCTGGTATTGGTACAAAAACAGATGGATAAACAAATGGGAAATAATAGAAACACCAGAAATCAACCCAATCATTTACAGCCAACTTATCTTTGACAAAGGAGCTAAAATCAACCCCTGTAACAAGGACAGTCTCTTCAACAAAAAGAGCTGGGGAAACTGGATCTCCACATGCAGAAATATGAAGCAAGACCCCTACCTTATACCTTACACAAAAATCCACTCAACATGGATTAACAACCTAAATATTAGACCAGATACCATCAAATTATTAGAGAACATTGGGGAAACCCTGAAAAACATTGGCACAGGCATAGATTTCTTGTAAAAGAACCCAGAGGCAAAGGCAATCAAAGCCATAATCAACATATAGGATTACTTCAATTGAGAAGCTTCTGTATTGCAAAAGAAACACTCAATAAAGCGAAGTGGCAATGGACAGAATGGGATAATGTATTTGTAAACTATACAACAGATAAAGGATTAATAAGCAGAATATACAAGGAAAGCAAGAAACTCCACAACAACAGAACAACCCAGTTGAGAAATGTGCCAAGGATTTAAATGACATTTTTCAAAAAAGGAAATCCAAATGGCCCACAGATGCATCAAAAAATGCTCAAGATCGCCAGCTGTCATGGAAATGCAAATCAAAACCACAATGAGATTTTATCCCATCCCCATTAGAATGGCTTTCATATAGAAATCAACAAACAACAAATACTGGTGAGGATGTGGGGAGAAAAGGGCCCAAATGCACTGTTAGTGGGAATGTAAACTGATAAATCCACTGTAAGATCGTATGGAGAGTCCTCAAAAATCTAATATAAATCTACCATATGACTCAGCCATCCCACTCTTGGGAATTTATCCAAGGGAAATGAAATCAGCATATGAAAAATTTATCTATACCCCCATGTTTATTGAAGCTCAAGTCACAATAACTAAGATATGGAATCAACCCAAATACCAATCAACTGAAGACTGGTTAAAGAAATTATGAGATATATACAGCATGGAATACTACACAGCAGTTAAATAAAAACTAAATCCAGGCATTTGAACAAAATGAATGAAACTGGAAAACATCATACTGAGTGAAATAAGCCAGTCTCAAAGTGAAAAATATCATATGTTCTCACTGACCTGTGATAACTAACAGATAACCTAAAATGCAATCTGTAGTAGAGAAATTGACACTTTGAGAAACAATGACTTTCAACAGCCCTTGCTTTGACTATTGAGGAACAGTTTTGTTTTTCTGCTTTTTTTCCTACTATTTGTTGAACTCTTAACATAGAGTTAATCATATGTGTATAAAGTTAATTCAACATATATCTTAGTGAAAAATAGTGTGGGAATAAGAAGGAGGAGGAAGGGGGATGGGAGTGTGGATGGAAGGGCAGGAAGGTGAGAAGAATCACCATATTACCATGTTCCTAAAGTTGTAATTATGAAATGTATGAATCTTGTAACTATAAAGCTCTACAATTCTGTACCCATTCCTATGGACTTATTTCTAAGGGCATAATTTAAAAATTTGCCATGGGATGCCAAATCCCTATAAGGGTGAGGGTGGGAAAAGCATTTCAATTGATCATGGGGATAAAATTAAGTGTCAAAGCGGTCATATAGATAGATTAAGTGTTAAAGTGATAATACAAATAGGATTAACTATTTGGTAATAATAATAGAATTAAAAAGGTATGAACACTCAAACATTAGAAGCACTCTACACAGCAGACTCATAGAAAGACAATCACTTAAAGTAGCACTGTGACCTCAGATTCAGATCTTAAGACATTCTGGTCTGGCTGAAAAGCATACAAGAGCATTTCAGGCAAGGAGAGCCAAAACACTGTGGCAAAAAGTGTCCTACATGAAGGACCTCTGTGGGTGAGACCTCAGTGGAAAGAAGTGGTCATCAAAGAAGGATGTACTTTTCTTTGAAGGGTGGAGAGAACTTCCATTTTGCTTATGGCCTTGTCTAAATATTGAAGGAGTTTGTGGATTCAAAAGGCTTCCATAGCCTAGACAGCTCATGTCAAGAGCCTCGGGTGATCACTGATGTTATAAATAAGAGTGTTAATTGTTAAATTAACAACAGGAGTCACTGTGCACTAACTTCCTATGCAGGATCTCTGTTCTCAAAGAGTTGTATTATGAGAATTAATAGTAAAACTTGTTCTGAAAGATATACCTCATTTTAGTGCATTAAGTGGAGGATATTCTTAAGTCTCATAAGTTTTAGATAAGCCTATGTGCCCAAATCCATTGCTTGTTTCCTTAGCTGCTGCTTCAATTAATGATAAAACGTGTTCTCAAAGAAAAAATTATATTATCACAAAAATTAAAAGAAAAATAAGAAAGGAAGTAAGAGAAGTGTGAGAGTGAGTGAGGGAGGGAGGATGGGGTGGGAAGTATCATTATGTTCTTAAAACTATGTATGAGATACATGAAATATCTTCCATTAAGGTAAATAAGAAATTTTATTTGAAAAGACAGTAGGTTGAGTTACATAAAAAAGTTTTAGTTCAAATAGGACCTCATTATTTATGAACATTTGCAATCTGACAAAATCTCATTTTCTCAGTTTTTATTAACTTCAAGCTGATGTGCCTCAGAAACCATCTCATTAACAGCAGTGTGGGTAGCAAATTTATAATAGGCCCTGTGGATTACACTGTGGGCTTGAGTGTTTGTGTTCAGTAAAGTGTTGTTTGGCTTCACATTTACCCTTTTTGTTATTTCTTACATCTCTAGTACAACCCTGAAGTCACATCATTTTTTACAATGTTTTAAAAGCTGGCATTTAATGCTGGAAATTTTTGATAAAGCACATTCACCAGAGTCTCTGTTCTTTGATCTGACACCCTAGGAATTCTGCAACCAGTCTCCAAGTTCCCACTCCCTACCAATGTCAGCACGTAGCTTGTCCTTCCTTTCAGTAGACTTCCACCAGGGCATGCTCACTTTTGCTGGTGTCCAGCCTCTGTACACTTGTTCATCCAGTGGTAGCCTTCTATGCTTCAAGGTCAGCTGCAAGCCCAGGATGACTTCTTACCTCCCACTTAGTGTTTGTTTGTATGGACACATAAGGAATTATTTCCAGTTCCTCTCAATCCGGTTTATCATGAGAATTAACTCATCAGTATTTTTAAGCAATTTTCACATTTAAAGCAATTTCACATTTAAGCACATTTCCACAATTTTCCTACAAATTTTGTTCTATCGGGGTTAATCTAGCTATCCCCTTTTCTCAAATTTTTAAAATTTTTGTTTATTATTTTTTACAATTTTTATCTTTTTTTTGACAGGCAGAGTGGACAGTGAGAGAGAAAGGTCTTCCTTTTGCCATTGGTTCACCCTCCAATTCATACTTAGACCTATACATATACATATAAAATATTTTCTTTTTTTATAATGTTCAATGTCCTTTTTTAAATAAAGAGTTATTTATTTATCAGAAAGGCAGAGTTACAGAGAGGAAAATGAGAGAGAGAGGGAGAGAGAGAAAGAGAGAGAGAAATATCTTCCATCCACTGGTTCTCTCACCAAATGGCTGCAATGTGAGGAGCCAAGAGCTTCATCCAGATCTCTCACATGATTACAGAGACCCAACTGTTTGAGCCATCCTCTGCTGCATTCCCAGGCCCATTAGCAGGGAGCTGTATCAGAAGTGGAGCAGCTCTGATTCGAACTGGTGTCCCTATGGGAAGCTGGTATTGCAGGTGGTGGATTTACCTGCTTTGGAACAACATTGGCCTTTATCTTTTTTCTTTATTCACTGCTAGTGTTTCCTGGGTCCTCTTTGAAAATAAACTACATGTATTGAATTCTTGTCCCAGCTATTTAAACAATTGAAATGGAGAGAAGCCTCCCAAATTCCTTCTATGAAGCCAGCACCATCTTATTTCCTAAACCTGAAAAAAATGAAACAGAGAAAGAGAACTACAGACCAATTTATCTGATTAACATAGACACAAAAATCCTTGACACAATACCAGCCAATCCAACAGTACATCAGAAGATCATTCCCCAGACCAAGTGGGATTTAACCCAGGTATGCATGGATGGTTCAACATTCTCAAATAAATCAATGTGATACATCACAATACCAAATTGAAGAACAAAAACCACATGATTATTTCAATAGATGCAGAGAAAGCATTTGATACAGCACCCTTTCATGATGAAAACTCTAAGAAAACTGGGTATAGAAGGAGCATTCCTCAACACAATCAAGGAAATTTATGACAAACCCACGGCCAGTGTCCTATTGAATGGGGAAAACTTGGAAGCATTCCTACTGAGATCCAGAACCAGACAAGGATGCCCACTCTCACCATTGCTATTCAGTATAATCCTAGAAGTTTTAGCCAGAGCCATTAGGCAAGAAAAAGAAATCAATGGATACAAATTAGGAAAGAGGAAGTCAAACTATCCTTATTTTCAAATGACATGATTCTGTATATAAGGGATCCAGTTATTTCTTTTCATGCCTTTGGGACTTCTAAGACCTGTATATTGGGTCATTTGATAGTATCCCATAAATCTCCAACAATGTGTTTTTAATTTTATAATTGCTTTTCTTTTTGGTCTGACGATAAAATTTCCAGAGATTTGTCTTCTAACTCAGATATTCTTCTTTCTGTTTCATTGAGTCTGTACTTAAGGCTTTCAACTTTATTTTTTATTTGTTCTATTAATTCCTCATTTACAATATTTATTTCTCTTTAAAATCTCAGTTTCGTGGGAAAAAATTTTCATTTATGCACAGATTTCTTTAGTTCATGAATTTGCTTCTGAATACTTCTCAGTAATCCTACTATCAATTTTTAGAATTCCATTTCTGGCATTCTAGTATTGAAGTGTTGTGACCTTTTGGGGCCATCATGTTGTTTTCCTGATTGTTTCTTGAATTTATGTGTTTATTATTTGGCATTTGTGGTGATAATTGTTTTTCCCCCTGCTTTGGCTTTTAAGTTTGAACTATGCCTTTGTGGGTTAGTGAGGTGTCTGCTCTTTCAGTGAATACCCAGAGGTGTGTGCTGGGTGTGGTCAGGGGACACTGTTCAGTGCTTCAGGGTGAGGGGAGTTTCCAGGATGACACCCAAGTTGGATATGGCAATGTAATCTCTCTCTCTCTCTCTCTCTCTCTCTCTCTCTCTCTCTCTCTCCCTCTCCCCCTCCCCCCCTCCCTCCCTCCCTCCCTCCTTCCTTCCTTTCTTCTCTTCCTCCCTCCCTCTCTTCCTCCTTCCCTCTTTCTCTCCCTTCTTCCCTCTCTTTCTCTAATCATATGATAGGTTTGTTCTGCTTTCTTGGCATATTCTCATGCTCACCTCCTCTCCTCAAAGGAGACCAATGCCTGGATGCTAGCCCCTGTGGCTACAGTCTTAATCTCCATTGCCATAAGAACCATGCAAAGGATCTGTGCAGTCCTAGATGTGAACATGGACCCTGCAGCAATGACCCTCACCAAAGAATCAGGGAGCCCTAGTGTGTGGAGCCAACCACAGTGACTGCCCAAAGTCACAGCCACACCCTGTGCCCTCCCACGCAGCCATAGTGTTTTCACAGTCCTGGCACACAAGCCTCCCACAGTCAGGAGCACCCAGCCCCTTATCATTTCTCCTGGTCAGACTCAGGTGTCTCCTTTCAACTGGTGGTTGGGCGCAGGACAGGAGCTGGCACAGCTGGTATATATGTCCAAAATGGCTCTCTCCCTCTCTCAGCTAGTTACAGGAGAGGGAAACGTGTACCCTTGTTGCCCCTTTGTTTTTGTTTTCCTTGAGGTTGACAGGTATATGTCCCCCATAGAGCTCCAAGCCAAACCCATGCCAGGATCTTCCCACAGCTTTATCTCCAGTGGCTTGGGCTGCTGCACTCTGATCTCACCTCACTCCAAAGCTAGTGTTGAGGCTCTCTGCTGCTGAGTTCCTGAGCTGTGCATGTCCACACCCTCCGTGTAGGTCCACAGTGTCTCTCTAATTTATGTGGATTTTCCTCTACAGTTTTTTCCCTGACTCTTCCCTGAGATTACATTCTCTCCACTTTTTTTAAACTATCTTTCCCTACACTAGATAAGTAAGCTCCCTCCCTATTCTGCCATCTTGAAAACTCTCCATTCTGAGATCTTATATCAAGACCTTGAGCCAAGCTGTAAAATATTATTTAATGTAGTTGGCTGTTACCACTACAATATTAATTATAATTCATTCGTTATGTACATCGAGAAAGAGACTGGGTAGAAGTGGTGTTGTGTAGTAGTGGGTTAAGATATTGCCTGTGAAGACAGCCACCTACATGGGCATCAGTTTGTGCTCTGACTGCTCCATTTCTGATACAGCTCCCAGTTAATTCACCCAGGAAGGCAGCAGAGGATGATTAGGCTCTGCCACCCATGTGGGAGCCCCAAATGAAGCTTCTGTCTCCTCACTTTTGCTTGTCACCAGCCCTGGCCATTGCAGCCATCTGGGGAGTGAACCAGGGGATGGAAGATTTCTTTATTTCTATTTATATCTTTCTCTCTCAATCTCTCCCTCTATCTATGTATCTTAGATTTTCAATTGTTTTGAATAACTTGAGAAGAATTGGAGTTAGATCTTTAAATGTCTGGTAGACTTCAGCACTGAAGCCATCCAGTCCTGGGCTTTTCTTTATTGGGAGAGCCTTTATGACTGATTCAATTTCTGTCTTGGTTTCGAGTCTGTTTAGATTTTCTATGTCTTCCTGGCTCAATTTAATTAGGTTGTATGTGTCAAGGAATCCATTCATTTCTTCTAGATTTCTTGGTTTGTTGACATACAGCTCTTTGTAGTAATTTCCGTTGATTCTATTTTTGTGGTGTCTGTTGCTATGTTTCCCTTTTCATCTCTAATTTTATTGATTTAGATCTTCTCTCTTCTTGTTTTGGTTAGTTGGGCCAATGGTGTGTCAATTTTGTGTATTTTTTTTTTCAGAAAAACAGCTATTCGTTTTGCTGACCTGTTGTATTTTTTTTCAAGTTTGTTGATTTCTTCTCTAATATTTCTTTTTCTCTTTTCCTACAAGTTTTGGGTTTGATTTGCTATTGTTTACCTACTTCCTTGAACTGCATTGATAGCTTATTTATTTTGTGCTTTTTCCAGCTTTTTAATGTAGGCACAAATTGCCATAAACTTTCCTCTTCACACTGATTTTCTGTATCCCATGAGTTTCTATATGTTGTGTTGTTCTCTCCTTTGTTTTCCAAAACGTTTTTATTCTCTGTATTTCTTCTATGGCCCACTGTTCATTCAGGAGCATGTTGTTCAGTCTCCATGTGTTTCCATTTGTTCTAGAGATATATGAGTTGCAGATTTCCAGCTTTATATCATTATGGTCAGAGAAGGTGCATGGTAAGATTTTGATTTTTTTGAATTTGTTGAGACATATTTTATGGACTATCATGTGGTAAATCCTAGAGAAGATTCCATGCACAAGTGAGAAGAATGTGTTCTGCAACTATAGGATGAAAAATTCTGTAGATATCAGTTAGGTTCATTTGGTCTGTAGTGTCAATTAACTCTGCTGTTTCCTTGCTGATTTTCTGTCTTGTTGATCTGTCCATTGCTCAAAGTTGGGGTATTGAAACCCCCCATTACTATTGTATTGAGTCTGTGTGTCCCTTTAGCTCCTTTAATATTTCTTTTAACTAGCCATGTGCCCTGTAATTAGGTGTATATACGTTTTATAATAGTCACATCTTCCTGTTGAATTGATCCCTTAATCATTACATAGTGCCCTTCTTTGTCTCTTTTAACAGTTTTTGTGTTCAAGTCTATTTTGTATGATAACAAGATGGCTACACCAGCTCGTTTTTGGTTTCTGTTAGCATGGAATACCTTTTTCCATCCTTTCACTTTCAGTCTGCCTGCCAATTTGTTGGTGAGCTGTGTTTCTTGTAGGCAACAAATAGATGGGTTTTTCTTTTAATCCATTCAGCCAGTCTGTGTCTTTTAACTGGAGAGTTAAGGCCATTTACACTCAAGGTGACTATTGATAAGTAACAACTTTGCCCTGCCATTTTTCCATAAATATTCCTATATTTTATTTTAGATGTCTTTTATACTTTTTTTAATTTAAGAGATAATATTACAGAGAGACAGAGGCAGAGGCAGAAAGAGAGGGTGGGAGGGAGTGAGGGAAGGTGAGAGGGAGGGAGGGAGAGAGAGAGAGAGAGAGAGGAGAGAGTCTTCAGTCTGATGGTTCACTGCCCAGATGGCTGTAACAGCCAGAGCTGTGCCAATCTGAAGCCAGGAGCCAGGAGTTTCTTCCAGGTCTCCCACACGGGTGCAGCGACCAAGAACTTGGGCCATCTTCTACTGCTTTCCCAGGCCATAGCAGAGAGCCGTATTGAAAGTGGAGTAGCTGGGACTCAAACAGGTGCCCATGTAGGATGCCATCAGTGCAGGCGGCAACTTTACCCACTATGCCACAGTGCCAGCCCCTGTCCTTTGTACTTTTACTGGGAGCTTTCCTTCCTTTACCTTCTTTCGTAGTGATGACCATGTTTCTATGTGCAGCACATCTGTAAGCATCTTTGCAGGACTGGAAGGGTGGTGACAAATTCTTTCCATTTCTCTTTGTCATGGGAGGTCTTTATTTCACCTTCATTCATAAGAGCTTTGCAGGATATAATATTCTGGGTTGACAGCTTTTTTCTCTTAATACTTTGAGAGTCTTCAGTCATTATATCCTAGGTTGTGAGGTTTCTAATGAGAAGTCCACTGTGAGTCTAATTGGAGATCCTCTGAAAGTAATCTTGTGTTCTCTGGTGTTTCTCTATGTTTTACTGAAGAGAGTTTGATGACAATGTGTCATGGTGAATATCTTTTCTGTTCAAATCTATTAGTTCTATGTGCTTCCTGTATTTGAATGTCCCTCTTTGTCCAAATTTGGGAAATTTTTTGTTTTATTTCACCACAAAGGCCTTCTAATCCTTTCTGTGTTTCCACATCTTCAGGAATTCCTAGAACCCATATGTTAGATCGTTTGATAGTATCCTGTAGATTCCCAACAGTGTTTTTTAGTTTTCTAATTTCTTCTTGTATTTGGTCTGACTGTATAATTTCCTGTGCTTTGTCTTCTAAATCAGATATTTTTTCTTCTGCTTCACTGGATCTGTTCTTAAGGCTCTCCATTGTATTTTTTATTTGTTCGATTGAATTCTTCATTTCCAAGGTTTCATTTTGATTTATCTTTAAGGTCTCAGTATCACAGGAGCAATTTTCTTTCATGTCATGTATGGAATTCATTAGTTTCATTTGCCTTTGATTGCTTCTAAGTAATCTTATGATCAATTTTTTGAATTCCATTTCTGACATTTCTTCTATCTCATCATCTTCACAATCTAGTATTGAGGCATTGTGTTCTTTTGGGAGTGTCATGTTGTCTTCCTTGTTCTTGTTTTTTGGATTGGTACATTTGTTATTCAACATTTGTGGGGGTACTCGTTGATTTCTTTGATTTGTTGCTGTGGTGGCTTTTATCTTTGGACTATGTCTGATTGGATTAGTCAAGTGTCTGCTTTCAGGGAATACCTGGAGGCCTGTAGTGGAAGTGGCAAGGGAGCTCTGTTCAGTGTTCCATTGTGTAAGGCATGTCTCAGGTGACACACCCAGGTTTGGTGTGGTAAATCTCCTTTTTTATTTTTTTTTATCAGAGAGGAGTTTTCTTCTTATCTGTTGGTGTAGACTCAGCTGAGCTCCTGTCCTCAAAGGAGACCAGTGCCTGGGCACTAGCCCCAGTGAGTATATTATTCATCTACTCTGCCACAAGGACCACACAAAGGATCTGTTCAGCCCTTAGTATAAACTCAGATTCCCCAGCAATGTCTCTTGCCAGGTAATCAGGGAGTCCTCATCATGTGGAGCCTCTCACAATAACTACCCAATGTCCCAGCCACACCCTGAGTCCTGCTACACAGCCTCAGTGATTTCACAGTCCTAGTACACAAGCCTCCCATAGTCACAAGCATCCAGCCCCCTGTCTATTATCCCCACCGGACTCAGGAGTGTCTGCTTGGCTGATTGCTGGGCACAGACATGAGCTGGTGCAGCTGTTATGAATGTCCAAAATGGCACCTTCTTGTTACTGGATGCCTTCGCAGGATGATTGGGAAAAGAGGAAACATGCCCCTTCTTTGTTTTTTCTCCTCTAGTTCGGTGGGTACACTATCCCCAGTGGGGCTCCAAGCTGGATTCCCTCTAGGCTCTCTTTACAACTTTTTTTTGACAGTGGTTTGGGCTGCTGCAGTCTGGTCTCACCTTGCTCTCCAATTCTGGTGCAGAGGCTCTTGGCTGGTAGGGTCCTAGGTTGTGCACATCTTCACCCGCCATGTAAGCCCATTGTTTTCTTCCAATTTATGTGGGGTTTTCTCTGCTGCTTTCTCCCTAACTCTTCCCTGAGACTGCACTCTTTCTACTTTTATTAAACCATCTTCTAGACTTGAGTAGCAAGCTCCCTCCCTACTCCGCCGTCTTAATCCACCCATCTCCTATGCTTTTTACTAATTCAGTCTACCCGAAGCTCAATTTCCTGACTAGCTCAGAGGAGTTTCTTTCTTAATTGTGTTTTGTGGATTTTTTCCCCACATATACTACATCACTACCATTATAACTGCTATGACTTATGCACAGAAAACTTGGGAATTTCCCTCATCTCACTGTTCTTATGGTTTTCAATGGCAAATTAGTCAACATTGGTGTGATTCTTATCCAAGCCTACATGAGCTCAGAAATGAGAGTAACTCCATCACCTCTGTATTATTGTGCAAAGGATATTATTGCTGTTCCTCTCAAGGCAATACTGACTCAAAAGTACTCTAAAGCCTGATATTCTAGGGGTAACTAGATGAAATTGAGGTTCCTGATGCTCATATGCCCACAGTACTTTCTCTGTTGTGGGGATTCTATCCAAGTGTTTTAGTTTTCCAGCTTCTTCTTATCCTTCTCTAAGTACACATATCCTGCCTCTCAGAGATGATCCTTCATGATTTCTCATATGTGGGACTATAAAAATCATAGTCGTTGCCTGTCTTTACTTGGGGATCAGAGTAGAGACAAAAGCAAATCTTTGTTTTCTCATTTTGCAACAGGGAATGAAAAGAAGCTATTGGCTCTTTAAGTATTATATCTTAGAAAATTCCTTAGCTGGATCTTGAGTCTTTTATGACTATTTCCTAGTTTATTACTGTCAGTGATAGATTTATCACATTTTCTATTTCTTCCAGTTTTCAATAACATTTTCTTTTCCTATATTTATGCCTTATGCAGTAATCTCATTTTCTAAGGACTTTTTTGAAAGCACTTATTTATTTGAAAAGCAGAGTTGCAGATGTGGGATGGAGAGGGGGAGGCAACAAGATGGATCAAATCTTCATCCACTGACTTCCTCCCCAAATGGCCACAACAGTCAGGGCTGGACCAGGCTGAAGTCCAGAGTCTGGAGTGTGGCCATGACCCATGCACTTGAACCATCTTCACTACTTTCCAAGACCTATTAGCAGGAAATTAGATCAGATGTGGAGCATCTGTGAGTTGGACCAGCACTCATGTGGGATGCAGGTATCACTGGCATTGGCTTAGCCTTCTGTGCTGCCACACCAGTCCTGTCTATGGATCTTGAGCTCCTACTAACATTCTCCTCAAAGCCATTGAGCTTCAGCCTGCTGTCCAGACCTAAATACGATGTTGTATGTATTGGATTTTTTTTTTAAGATTTATTATTTATTTAAGAGGCAGAGTTACAGACAGTGAAAGAGAGAGACAGAGGGAAAGGTCTTCCTTCTGTTGGTTCACTCCCCAAATTGCCGCAATGGCTGGAGCTGTGCCAATCTGAAGCTGGGAGCCAGGAGCTTCTTCCCAGTCTCCCATGCAGGTGCAGGGGCCCAAACACTTGGGCCACCTTGTACTGCTATCCCAGGCCACAGCAGAGAGCTAGATTGGAAGAGGAGCAGCCGGGACTAGAACCAGCACCCATATGGGATGCCAGCGCCACAGGTGGAGGATTAACCTGTGCCACAGCACCGTCCCCCTGTATTGGATTTTTATAATAGAAACAATTTCCACGTGCTTTACTCTGGTTTAGTTATCCATTATTCTGAAAAAAAAAAAAAAAAAAACCACTTCAGAATGTTGTATTACAAAATGCCATAGTCAGTTACTTCATGTAACTGAGGGCTTGGCAAGAACAGTGTATCACTTCTTCATGCAGCATCTTCTGACAATGCTTGACTGAAGATGGAACATTCATTTCTTGTGACTCACTCACATGCCTGGCAAGTTGACCCAGACTGTCACTTTCTCTTAAACAAGGCTTTTCCTTGAGGAAACTTGAGCTTCCTCACAGCATAGTAGCCAAGTTCCAAGGGTAACATCCCAATAGATAGGAAGCTTCTTGAAGTTTGGCCCTGGGCAATGGAATAAGTTCACTTCAACAATATGTAATTGTCCATTCAACCACAGAGCACAGATGTAAGGGAGGACAGATGTAGACCATACCACTAAGTGGAAGGAGCATCAGAGAATTGTCAGGTCATTTCTTAAACATGCACAGGTGTCAGGACCAGCCATTTTCTTGTTCTAGTTGAACCATCCTGTTCCACACACAATGAGAGGTAGAGCAGGGTGGTAGAAGATATGAGTGTCACTTCATTCTGAGTGCCTCCAAAGGAGGAGGTTGTACAGTCAGGCATGTCTGCTCAATTGTATTATAGCAAAGCATGGATGCCTTTAATCTCAAGGAGCCAGGAGATAGAGGAGGAACAAAATTTCTCCTCTGTATGTTTTGAGTAATACGTAACTCATCTTATTTGTGGAGTATTAGCACTATTTTCAGGCAGGAGAGTTCTTAGAGTTCTGTAGGTTTCTCTATTTTTACACTACATTTTGACTACAGTTTTTCATTTAGTGGTTTTATATTTTTGAGGAGTTTTATAATAATTCAAGATCCTAAATTTTTTAATAATAAGCCTTTAAACAGTCCTTGAATATCTATTTTTTGCCTTATGTTGACTTCCAGTTCTTAATCTAATCTTCATGCTAAATTTCTGATTTAATTTTCTACCGTATTCTCTACTTTCAAAGCTAATCCACACTTTCATATTTTATTGTTAAAGTCTTACTATCTTCATTCAAAGACAAATGCATTTCCCAAAATAGATTCCATACAAAAAAAAAAAAAACTCCAGTTTGGCATTAGCATATACAATAAATTGAATATTAGATCCCTGACACAGAAACTTTGAAACATAGTAGATAATATTTGCTGAATGGAAAATTATCTAATCTTTTTCCCATTATTTTTTAAATAGACTGATATTAAGTTAAATTTCTTGAAACAGTAAAAATGTTAACAGATACCAGGTATTGGAATCTATCATCTTAGATCTAATTAAAGCAAAGTATACTTTTATTCTTTAAAACAATTTTTGATGTATTGCAATGAGCTAAAAGAAAGAACATTGATTTCAGGCCAGAGATGTTCATCACTACCTTTAGGAAAAGTCAGAGTAAAACTACTGGGAGTCTTATATACCAAAGCCGCATTTTTGCAGGGAAGGATTTAATTCCAAGGCCCACATCATTCAGAGTTCCATATTAAGTCAGGATCAATAGCTTTAGAGCATTGTCCAGTAGCAAAAGAATATGCTATGCAGAATGAGAGAGACTAGGTAGAAAATATTTGAGGAAATGTTGTTGCTCAAGCTATTGGATGAAAGAGGGAAAAATATTAATGGCATATCAAAAATATTGAATGGTGAAACAAATGGAACTGCATATTGAAAGAAACAGAGTAGTACAGAAAAATTAATGTAAAATCATTTGTATTGGGGTTATTTAATTTTAAAGATGAAGGGGACTATAGGCATCTAGACAGGGAAAAAGATAATACCTGGCAACCATAAAAGAATACCTTCAAGCACTTTTTTTCCATTCAACTGGGAGGTGTGCAGCTACGTGGCCACCTACAGCTGCACTGCCTTCAAGATCTGTAATAGCACTTGAAAAAAGTGTGCCCATGTCAGTAGCCTACTTAGCGTGGTGCAGATCTTCCTGTCTGATCGCTTTATCCCAGCACAGCCCAGGACTCCTCCATGGGCAATGTCTGAACCAGAGCTCCTCTCTGGGATGCTCTAAAGCACACCTCACTCTGAGGCTCTTCCTACCCACTCCGGTTCCGTGTCCCTCATGTGCCTGAGACCTGTGTCTTGGTCTGGAATTCTCTAGATTATCTTGATGGCCTTCCCTTCTTTCTCTTTTGTAGAAGTTACCCATTATAAATGCCTAGCTCTTCTAAACCTGTCTTGGCATTCATCTCTAGAAGGACTTGTGTGACACAAGAGCCTTTTTTTTTCTATTAAGCAACATTAAATGACAGAAGAAAATGGTGTAATGCCTGCACATTTCTGCACAGAAAAAGGTACACATTTAGAATAAAACATATAAGCAACCTATCACCAAGGAGAAAGGTATATGTTCTTAAATATTCAAGAATGAAAACAGCCATGAGGATTTTTGAAAAGAAAACAATGTTGCTTGATAATTAAATACAAGCAAAAAAGGATGAATAGGGTGGCTTGTCCTTGGGTCCCTGCACCCACGTTGGAGACCTGGAAGAAGCTCCTGGCTTCTGGCTTCGGATTGGCTTGGCTCCATCCCTTGTGGCAATTTAGGGAGTGAACCAGCAAATGAAAGATCTCTCTGTCTCTACTTCTGTAACTCTGTCTTTCAAATAAATAAAAAAAGAATCTTTAAAAAAAGGAACATGGCCAAGACATTGGAACATTACATTTCTCAATGAAGAAGATATAAACAGAAACAAATTTTCATACATGAAGTGGTGAATTCAACAGCACTAAGCTTACAAAGTGGTAGTAAAATCCAGTCAACTCATTTAAAATATCATCAGTTTAGAAATAAAGGTGCTAGTTTTCCTGGAATAGACATGGAACCATGTGTTTGGGGGTTATTTATAAACCTTTTATTGTAGTAGTGCTCTGTGTCTTTTTTTTTAATATTTAGTTATTTATTTGAAAGTCATAGTTACACAGAGAGAGGAGAGGCAGAGAGGGAGAGAGAGAGAGAGAGAGGTCCTCCATCTGCTGGTTCACTCCCCAGTTGGCCACAATGGTTGGAGTGTGCCGATCCAAAGCCAGGAGCCAGGAGCTTCCTCTGGATCCCCCACATGGGTGCAGGGGCCCAAGGACTTGGGCCGTCCTCCACTGCTTTCCCAGGACACAGCAGCCGGGACTAGAACCGGTGCCCATATGGGCTGCCAGCGCTTCAGGCCAGGGCGTTAACCTTGCTGCACCACAGTGCCGGCCCCTGCTCTGTGTCTTGCTCTACATTTCATCTGTGGCTGTTCCTGGTCTATGAAGATGTATCTATTGTACATGATGTATCTATTGTACATTCTAACAAACTTTGTTTAGTCTGTCTGTCTAAGCCTAAACAACTGTGAGAATTATACTTAGAGGTCACAATCTAAATGTTGGTAAACCTTTAAGAAATAAAAAGATAACACGAATCACAAAAGTGTCAGTAAGGAAGAATAGGAAGACATAGCTAATGCTTGGCAGCATGCTCATTTTCCACAGTAGAGTGTTAACTGATATTGTGGACAAGAATAAGATGTGTAGTTCAAACCACAAATTGTTCTAGCCTCTTAGTAGTTTTAAAATATTTTTACTCATAAATATATCTTTTTTTTTATCTTTTATTTAATGAATATAAATTTCCAAAGTACGACTCATGTGTTACAATGGCTTCCCCCCCCATTCCGTCCCTCCCACCCACAACCCTCCCCTTTCCCACTCCCTCTCCCCTTCCATTCACATCAAGATTCATTTTCGATTATCTTAATATACAGAAGATCAGCTTAGTATACCTTAAGTAAGTATTTCAACAGTTTGCTCCCACACAGAAACATAAAGTGAAAAATAATAGATGATTTTTTTTTAAATGATGATGAAATCAGATCAGACCTATTGTCATGTTTAATCCCAGTGAGAGTCAAGTTGGGAATTGATAATTTCTTTTTTTTTTTTTTTTTTTTTTTTTTACAGAAGATCAGTTTAGTGTACATTAAGTAAAGATTTCAACAGTTTGCAGCCCCATAGAAACACAAAGTGAAATATACTGTTTGAGTATTAAGCCTCAGTGTACAGCACGTTAAGGACAGAGATCCTACATGAGGAGTAAGTGCACAGTGACTCCTGTTGTTGACTTTACAAATTGACACTCCTGTTTATGGCATCAGTAATCTCCCTATGCACCAGTTATGAGTTTCCAAGGCTATGGAAGCCCCTTGAGTTCTCCGACTCTTATCTTGTTTAGACACGGTCATAGTCAAAGTGGAGGTTCTCTCCTCCCTTCAGAGAAAGGCACCTCCCTCTTTGAAGACCTGTTCTTTCCACTGGGATCTCACTCACAGAGATCTTTTTGCCAGAGTATCTTGGCTTTCCATGCCTGAAATACTCTCATGGGCTTTTCAGCCAGATCCGAGTGCCTTTAGGGCTGATTCTGAGGCCAGAGTGCTATTTAGGACATCCGCCATTCTATGAGTCTGCTGAGTATCTCACTTCCCATGTTGGATCACTCTCCCCTTTATTTATTCTATCGGTTGGTGTTAGCAGATACTAGACTTGTTTATGTGCTCCCTTTGACTCTTAGTCCTTTCATTATGATCAATTGTGAACTGAAATTGATCACTTGGAATAGTGAGATGGCATTGGTACATGCCACCTTGATGGGATTGAATTGGAATCCCCTGGTATGTTTCTAACTCTACCAATTGGGGCAAGTCAGCCCAAGCATGCCCCAAATTATACATCTCTTCCCTCTCTTATTCCCACTCTTACGTTTAACAGGGATCACATTTCAGTTAATTTTCAACACTTAAGAATAACTGTGTGATAATTACAGAATTAAACCAGTCATATTAAGTAGAACAGACCAAAAAAAAATACTATGAGGGATAATGTATTAAGTTGTCCATTAGCAGTCAGGGCTATGCTGATCAAGTCACCATTTCTCATAGTGTCCATTTTCACTTCAGGAGGTTTCCTTTTTGGTGTTCAGTCAGTTGTCACCGATCAGGGAGAACATATGGTATTTGTCCCTTTGGGACTGGCTTACTTCACTCAGCATGATGTGTTCCAGATTCCTCCATTTTGTTGCAAATGACTGGATTTCGTTGTTTCTTACTGCGGTATAGTACTCTAAAGAATACATATCCCATAATTTCTTTATCCAGTCTACCATTGATGGGCATTTAGGTTGGTTCCAGGTCTTGGCTATTGTGAATTGTGCTGCAATAAACATTAGGGTGCAGACCGCTTTTTTGTTTATCAATTTAAACTCCTTTGGGTAAATTCCAAGGAGTGGGATGGCTGGGTCGAACAGTAGGGTTATATTCAGGTTTCTGAGGAATCTCCAAACTGATTTCCATAGTGGCTTGACCAGTTTGCATTCCCACCAACAGTGGGTTAGTGTCCCTTTTTCCCCACATCCTCGCCAGCATCTGTTGTTGGTAGATTTCTGTATGTGAGCCATTCTAACTGGGGTGAGGTGAAACCTCATTGTGGTTTTGATTTCCATTTCCCTGATTGCTAGTGACCTTGAACATTTTTTCATGTGCCTGTTGGCCATTTGGATTTCCTCTTTTGAAAAATGTCTATTGAAGTCCTTGGCAATCTCTTAAGTGGGTTGTTGGTTTTGTTTTTGTGGAGTTTCTTGATCTCTTTGTAGATTCTGGTTATTAACCCTTTATCTGTTGCATAGTTTGCAAATATTTTTTCCCATTCTGTCGGTTGTCTCTTCACTCTCCTGACTGTTTCTTTTGCAGTACAGAAACTTCTCAATTTGATGCAATCCCAATAGTTGATTTTGGCTTTGACTGTCTGTGCCTCCCGGGTCTTTTCCAGAAATTCTTTGCCTGTGCCAATATCTTGAAGGGTTTCTCCAATGTTCTCTAATAACTTAATGGTGTCAGGACGTAGATTTAGGTCTTTAATCCACGTTGAGTGGATTTTTGTGTAAGGTGTAAGGTAGGGGTCTTGCTTCATGCTTCTGCACGTGGAAATCCAGTTTTCCCAGCACCATTTATTGAATAGACTGTCCTTGCTCCAGGAATTAGTTTTAGATCCTTGATCAAATATAAGTTGGCTGTAGATGTTTGGATTGATTTCTGGTGTTTCAATTCTGTTCCATTGGTCTATCCCTCTGTTTCTGTACCAGTACCATGCTGTTTTGATTACAACTGCCCTGTAGTATGTCCTGAAGTCTGGTATTGTGATGCCTCCGGCTTTGTTTTTGTTGTACAAGATTGCTTTAGCTATTCGAGGTCTCTTGTGCCTCCATATGAATTTCAGCATCATTTTTTCTAGATCTGCGAAGAATGTCTTTGGTATCTTGATTGGGATTGCATTGAATCTATAAATTGCTTTTGGGAGAATGGACATTTTGATGATGTTGATTCTTCCAATCCATGAGCATGGAAGATTTTTCCATTTTTTGGTATCCTCTTCTATTTCTTTCTTTAAGGTTTTGCAATTTTCATCGTAGAGATCTTTAATGTCCTTGGTTAAGTTTATTCCAAGGTATTTGATTGTTTTTGTAGCTATTATGAATGGGATTGATCTTAGCAGTTCTTTCTCAGTCATGGCATTGCTTGTATATACAAAGGCTGTTGATTTTTGTGCATTGATTTTATATCCTGCCACTTTGCCAAACTCCTCTATGAGTTCCAATAGTCTCTTAGTAGAGTTCTTTGGATCCTCTAAGTACAGAATCATATCGTCTGCAAAGAGGGATAGTTTGACTTCTTCCTTCTTGATTTGTATTCCTTTGATTTCTTTTTCTTGTCTGATGGCTCTGGCTAAAACTTCCAGAACTATGTTAAATAGCAGTGGTGAGAGTGGGCATCCCTGCCTGGTGCCAGATTTCAGTGGAAATGCTTCCAACTTTTCCCCATTCAATAGGATGCTGGCTGTGGGTTTTTCATAAATTGCTTTGATTGTATTGAGGAATATTCCTTCTATACCCAATTTGCTTAGAGTTTTCATCATGAAAGGGTGTTGAATTTTATCAAATGCTTTCTCTGCATCAATTGAGATAATCATATGGTTTTTCTTCTGCAGTCTGTTAATGTGGTGAATCACATTGATTGATTTGTGAATGTTGAACCATCCCTGCATACCAGGGATGAATCCCACTTGGTCTGGGTGGATGATTTTCCTGATGTGTTGTTGTATTCTATTGGCCAGAATTTTATTGAGGATTTTTGCGTCTATGTTCATCAGGGATATTGGTCTGTAATTTTCTTTCAGTGCTGCATCTTTCTCTGGCTTAGGGATTAAGGTGATGCTGGCTTCATAGAAAGAATTTGGGAGGATTCCCTCTTTTTCGATTGTTCTGAATAGTTTGAGAAGAAATGGGATTAGTTCTTCTTTAAATGTCTGGTAGAATTCAGCAGTGAATCCATCTGGTCCTGGGCTTTTCTTTGTTGGGAGGGTCTTTATTACTGTTTCAATTTCTGTTTCAGTTATGGGTCTATTTAGGTTTTCGATGTCTTCATGGTTCAATTTTGGTAGATTACATGTGTCCAGGAATCTATCCATTTCTGATAGGTTTTCCTGTTTGCTGGCATACAGGTCCTTGTAGTAATTTCTGATGATTCTTTTTATTTCTGTGTCTGTTGTGTCTGTTGTTACGTTTCCTTTTTCATCTCTGATTTTATTTATTTGGGTCTTTTCTCTTCTTTTTTTAGTTAGTTGGGCCAATGGGGTGTCAATTTTGTTTATTTTTTCAAAAAACCAGCTTCTCGCTTGGCTGATTTTTTGTAATGTTTTTTTGGATTCAATCCTGTTAATTTCTTCTCTGGTTTTAATTATTTCTCTTCTCCTACTAGATTTGGGTTTGGTTTGCTGCAGTTTTTCTAGGTCCTTGAGGTGTGCTGAAAGCTCACTTATTTGGTACCTTTCCAATTTCTTGGTATAGGCACCTATTGCTATAAATTTGCCTCTCAATACTGCTTTTGCTGTATCCCATAAGTTTTGATATGTTGTATTGTTGTCTTCATTTACTTCCAGAAAGTTTTTGATTTCTCTTTTGATTTCTTGAATGACCCAGTGTTCATTCAGGAGCATGTTGTTCAGTCTCCATGTGTTTGCATACTTTCTGGGGTTTCCTGAGTTGCTAATTTCCAGCTTCATCCCGCTGTGGTCTGAGAAGCTGCATGGTATGATTCTAATTCTTTTAAATTTGCTGAGACTTGCTTTATGGCTTAGTATGTGATCAATCCTAGAGAAGGTTCCATGCGCTGCTGAGAAGAATGTGAAGTCTGTAGATGTAGGGTTGAAAGTTCTGTAGATATCTGTTAGATCCATTTGGGCAATAGTGTCGATTAAATCTGCTGTTTCCTTGTTGATCTTCTGTCCGGATGATCTGTCTATTTCTGAGGGTGGAGTATTGAAGTCCCCCAGTACTATTGTATTGGAATCTAAATCTCCCTTTAAGTCCCTTAACATATCTTTTAAATAGACCGGTGCCCTGTAATTAGGTGCATATACATTTATAATAGTTACATCTTCCTGTTGAATTGAACCCTTAATCATTATATAGTGTCCCTCTTTGTCTCTCTTAACAGTTTTTGTATTAAAGTTTATTTTGTCTGATATTAATATGGCTACACCTGCTTTTTTTTGGTTTCTGTTGGCATGGAATATCTTTTTCCAACCTTTCACTTTCAGTCTGCATGCCTCTTTGTTAGAGAGATGTGTTTCTTGTAGGCAACAAATAGTTGGGTTGTGTTCTGTGAGCCAGTCAGCCAAGCGGTGTCTTTTAACTGAAGAATTCAGACCATTAATGTTCAATGTGACTATTGATACGTAGTGACTTTGCCCTGCCATTTTCCCAGAAATATTTTCTAGTATATGCTTTGAGCTTCCCATGCTCTTTTACTGGTAGGTGTTCTTCCTTTCCCTTCTTTCATATTGATGGCCGTGTTTCTGTGTTTCTGAGTGTAGCACATCTTTAAGTATCTTTTGCAGGGCCGGACGAGTGGCCACAAAGTCTTTCAATTTCTGTTTGCTATGAAAGGTCTTTATTTCACCTTCATTCACAAATGAGAGCTTGGCAGGATATAATATTCTGGGCTGGCAATTTTTCTCTCTTAGCACCTGTACTATGTCTCGCCATTCCCTCCTAGCTTGTAGGGTTTCTGATGAGAAGTCAGCTGTGAGTCTGATTGGAGATCCTCTGAGAGTAATCTGACATTTCTCTCTTGCACATTTTAGGATCTTTTCTTTATGTTTCACTGTGGTAAGTTTAATTACCACGTGTCGTGGTGAGGATCTCTTTTGGCCATGTTTATTGGGGGTTCTATGAGCTTCCTGTACTAGGATATCTCTGTCCTTCTCCAAACCTGGAAAGTTCTCTGCTAGTATCTCACTAAAAAGGCCTTCCAATCCTTTCTCTCTCTCCATGCCTTCAGGAACTCCTAGAACTCGAATGTTGGTTTTTTTAATAGTATCCTGTAGATTCCCAACAATATTTTTTAGGTTTCTAATTTCCTCTTCTTTTCTTTGGTTTGACTGTATGTTTTCCTGTGCTCTATCTTCTAAGTCCGATATTCTCTCTTCTGCTTCACCCATTCTGTTTTTAAGGCTTTCTAATGTGTTTGTCATTTGATCTATTGAGCTCTTCATTTCATTTTGATTTCTCTTCACTATAACACTTTCCTGTTCTACTAGTTTCTGAGTTTCATTTTGACTCTTCCTTAAAATTTCGTTTTCACGAGAGAGATTTTCAATCTTGTCCATTAAGGATTTCTGTAGTTCAAGGATTTGCTTTTGAAAACTTCTAAATGTTCTTATCATAAATTTTTTGAAATCCGTATCTTGCATTTCTTCTATCTCATCATCTTCATACTCTTGGCTTGGGGTGTTTTGCTTATTTGGAGGCATCATAGTGTCATCGTTGATCTTGCTCCCTCTATTTCTGTGTTTGTTACTCGGCATAGTTAATTCTTCTTGCGTCACTGTGCGTTTTTTTTTTTTTTCTTTTCTTTTTTTTTTTTTTTTTTATACTGTGTCTGTGTTAAGTGGACTGCCTGCTGTTGGAGGAGCCTTGGAGGCTTGAGATGGGTGCGGCCTGAGAGCTCTGCCTGGTTCTTCCTGGTTAAGGGTGTGCAAAGGTGACACCCTCAGGTTATGCGTGGTAAATCTCTCTCTTTTTATTTATTTATTTATTTTATTTATTCAGGGGGTAAGTAACACCGCAGGGCACGGCTGTGCAGAATTGATGGTATTTAGCTTCCAGTCTTTGGCTCCTCTGGACTCCCACTGGGTTGCCTAGGCTACTGAATTATAGTGACTCAGTTCCTTAGCTCTCCCCCATTGATATGTAAATCCAGAGAGGAGGCCTGCTCTTTGTCTCTTGGGAATTCTTCAAGCCTTGCAGCCTTGTAACCTTTGCAAGGTTAGGGGGAAGAGAAACCCCGAAGCTTTTTTTTTTCCTTCTTTCCGGTAGTGAGTTTGCTGCACTTTCCGGCCCCCCTCTAGATTCTGACCCCCGTTTCCCCACCAATTTCTCGGGTTATTGAGCTCACCTCCCCTTCCAGCGCCGATGTGTGGACTCGGAGCCCTGAGCGTCCCAAGTCTCCCCGCTGTTGTCTGTGTGGCATGCACTCCCCTTGGAGCACTGGCGCGCACCCTGGGGCTTCTGCGGCTCGGTCCCGCGACTTGGCTTCCGCGCGGTGGGCGACCTTGTTCTCCCAGTAGGTCCTCCGATTCACGATTCCCGTGCAATTTTTTCCTGGTTCTTTTTTCTGCGGCTACCGTAACTCCCCTTTTATTAAACTAAATTTTCCCGGACTATCAGTGCGCGCCCTCACTATTCTGCCATCTTGGCTCCGCCCCCATAAATATATCTTTTAATAATGCCTTTTATGGAAAAGAAGTGCTTGTACAATAATTCCGTGTATTTCACTTTGACTTCTTTTCCTTTTTTTATAAAAGGCAAAATAAATTTAAAATTTTATTTAAATTTCACTTTTATTAAATTATCAGCAACTATTTTTCTATGTATCTGAAAAATATAACCTTTTATTTGTGTCATATGTTTGAAAGTTTTCACTGTTGGGTGGTCTGTTTGATCTTAAATATAATTGTTTTATTTTCATAAAAATAGTAAAATCATTAGGTTTAAAACTAAGTACTTGGCCGGCGCCATAGCTCACTAGGCTAATCCTCTGCCTGCGGCACTGGCACCCCGGGTTCTAGTCCCGGTCAGGGCACCGGATTCTGTCCCGGTAGCTCCTCTTCCAGGCCAGCTCTCTGCTGTGGCCCGGGAGTGCAGTGGAGGATGGCCCAGGTCCCTAGGCCCTGTACCCCATGGGAGACCAGGAGAAGTACCTGGCTCCTGGCTTCAGATCGGCACAGTGCGCCGGCCATAGCGGCCACTTGGGGGGTGAGCCAACGGAAAAAGGAAGACCTTTCTCTCTGTCTTTCTCTCTCTCACTAACTCTGTCTGCCCCACAAAAAAAATAAATAAATAAAACTAAGTACTTATTATTTGACAGGGATGGTTGGAGGAAGGAGGGAAGAGAGGGAGATAAGGGGATGAGGGTGGGAGGGAGGGAAGGTGGGAGGAGAGAGAGATTGATTTTTCCATTTGCTGATTCACTCCCTAAATGCCAAAGCCAGGAGCAGAGAACATGATTCAAGCCCCTCATTTGATAAGCTAGAATACAATTACATGAGCCATCACTTCTGCCTCTCAGGGTCCATATTAGGGGGAAGCTGGAGCCAGGAGCTGGAGGCATGAACTGGACTCCATCACTGTGATGTGGGAACTGAGTGCCAGGCTAAACGTTCATTGTAACTCAGTGATTTAGAAACAGTTTAGGAACAATTTTTCTTATACATCTTATACAGATTTTCTAATTCTGTATTACATGTTACAGATTGTATTACTTAGCTCCAATGCTTCATATAGGCAAATTATACAAACCCTTTGCCCTACCTGTTTTCTAGCTTTATCTTCTACAAAACTCCACTCATGCTGTAATTTATATATTCCAAATATGGTACAGCCAGGACTTCAAACATTTTGTTCTATTATTCTTTATTGTCTACTGGAGTTCTACCTGTTTTTTTTTGCTTTTGTTTTTGTTTTTTTGACAGGTAGAGTTATAGACAGTGTGAAGAGAGACAGAGAGAAAGGTCTTCCTTCCGTTGATTCACTCCCCAAATGGCCACTATAGCCGGCACTGTGCTGATCTGAAGCCAGGAGCCAGGTGTTTCTTCCTGGTCTCCCATGCGGGTACAGGGGCCCAAGCACTTGGGCCATCCTCCACTGCCCTCCCGGGCCACAGCAGAGAGCTGGACTGGAAGAGGGGCAGCCAGGACTAGAACCTGGCACCCATATGGAATGCCGGTGCCGCAGGCAGAGGATTAACCAAGTGAGCCATGGCGTCGGCCCCTCTACCTGTTCTTTAAGGTCAAACATCATCTTATTCAGGGATGTTTTTTCTTTCTCCTCCCCCTTGTAACAATGAGGCCACTTTTATTTTCTTTGAATTTGCAAGAATATTTGACATTTCATTTGGAACATTCATAAATATACTTCAGTAGGGTTTTTCTGTTTGCTTTAATGTGGAGAATTTTATCACTAAAATGTAAGTATTTTTAATACTAGAATTCTAAGGTTATTTTCCTATCTCTAGATCCTAGGGCAGAATAGGCTCTTGGATAATAATAGATGAATGGATATAAGTCATTGAAAGGATGAATGTCTAAAGCACTGTTTCCCATTCTGTTAACATATTTTTAATTAAAGAAATAAGACTTATTATTAAATATATGAAATTAAATTATATTAAAATTAAAGAAAAGGTCTCTACAGTTTTTTTTCTAATTTAGCTTTTTATTTAAGTATTTGAAATAGTAACTTGTACTTAAAATCAGATATGGTATTATTCAGAGAAATAGGCAAATAATGAAAAGAACTTATTTCATGCTTCTGTAGCCAGGCTGCAATCAAAGGGCAGAGTATTATTATGTACTTTAATTACTATTTTTATGTGCCTTTGGATTTTCTCTTTGAGTTTCAAATATTGGACTTCTACAGAAGAATGCTTATGACAGATTTCCTTAAAAATCTACAAACAAGGAGTAATTTTTTAGGCTAAGGATAGGAATGCTTCTAAATCACAGAAACTTGCAATGTTCCTTATTTTTTGATTCAATGTAGTAGCTGTCAGTAAATAAGAATGGACATTTTTTTAACTTTTATTTAATGAATATAAATTTCCAAAGTACAGCTTATGGATTACAATGGCTTCCCCCCCGTAACGTCCCTCCCACCCGCAACCCTCCCCTTTCCCACTCCCTCTCCCCTTCCATTCACATCAAGCTTCACTTTTGATTCTCCTTATATATAGAAGATCAGTTTAGCATACATTAAGTAAAGATTTCAATAGTTTGCTCCCACACAGAAACATAAACTGAAAAATAATAGATGATTTTTTAAATGATGATGAAATCAGATCAGACCTATTGTCATGTTTAATCCCAGTGAGAGTCAAGTTGGGAATTGATAATTTCTTTCTTTCTTTTTTTTTTTTTTACAGAAAATCAGTTTAGTACACATTAAGTAAAGATTTCAACAGTTTGCAGCCCCATAGAAACACAAAGTGAAATATACTGTTTGAGTACTTGTTATAGCATTAAATCTCAATGTACAGCACATTAAGGACAGAGATCCTACATGAGGAGTAAGTGCACAGTGACTCCTGTTGTTGACTTTACAAATTGACACTCTTGTTTATGGCATCAGTAATCTCCCTATGCTCCAGTAATGAGTTTCCAAGGCTATGGAAGCCTTTTGAGTTCTCCGACTTTTCTTGTTTAGACAAGGTCATAGTCAAAGTGGAGGTTCTCTCCTTCCTTCAGAGAAGGAATGGACATTTTACATAAGTAGTTGTGGTACTTTTGGTCTTTTCTTTCTCCCCAATGAATATAATTTACTTTATGAAGAGAAAATGGCAATCTAAAAGAGGAAAAGAAAAGCAATACATTAATTTAGTAATTTTTTAATGAAAACTTTATTTTTCTGAATTGACCATGCAAGCCCTTGAGGAAAATAATTAATTTTAAAGTTGTAATAAGAAGTATTGCACTTAGTTAGATAAAATCAAAATATATTATTAAGATATTTTAAGTGGTGACTTATATAGGAAGATAGAAAAAGGAGAAAAGTTAGAATGATTTAGAAATAGAAATTAAACAAGGGAATTGTAAAGAAGTAATCTGATACACAATTATAAGTTTCTATTTTTTAAAATTTAATTTATATAATATTCAGAGTTCATGTATTTCATATAAACAGATTTAAGAGCACAACGATACTACTTTTATATTTACTCTTAGCATACCTGTAAAGACTTTAAGGGAATGCTCATTCTGCTGTTGATGAGCCAATAGATACATCAATGAGTTTTTTTAAAGATTTATTTATGTATTTGAAAAGCGGAATTAAAGAGAGCAGAGGCAGAGAGAGAAAGGGGTCTTCCATTTGCTGGTTCACACCCACCCCAGATGGCCACAGCAGCACAAGATATGCCAATCCGAAGCAGGGGACAGGAGGTTCCTGTGGGTCTCCCATGCGAGTGCAGGGGCCCAAGCACTTCCACCATCTGTCGCTGCTTTCTCATGCCACGGCAGAGAGCTGAATTGGAAGTGGAGCAGCTGAGACTCGAATCAGTGTCCATATGGGATGCCAGCACAGCAGGCAGTGCCTTTACCCACTATGCCACAGTGCTGGTCACAAGATCAATGATTAAAATAATTTTTCAGGGGCAGACATTTGACACAGCAGTTAAGATACCATTTTTGGATACCCACATCCATCATTGGCGTAATCTGGGTTTGAGTACCATTCTTAATTCCAGTTTTCTGCTAATGTGCACTCTGGAAGGCAGCAGGTGATGGTTCAAGTGGACTGGTCCCTGCCACCCAAATGCAAGATTCATATTGAATTCTTAACTCTGGTTTCAGCCTTGTCTTGCCCTGGCTGTTATGAGACATCTGGGGGCATGAACCAGGTGATATCGCCCTTCAGATTAATAACATGTTTTAAAAAGTAAATTTTGGAGATGCTAAGATGACTGAATAGGGAAAAGACTGCTGCTTTAAATGAGGAAATTAACAGAATAAAAGCAGAGGGATTGCACTGCCAGGGGAGAGTTGGAGAGAAATTTGCAGTGAAAATTCTACGTGAGGAAGAGGGATACTGTGGGGCCGTGTGGGAGGTATGGATGCAAGCAACACAGCACACAACCCCTGCAGCTGAGAACTGGAAGAGACACAAGCTTTGCAGACTGAAGCAGCCTGTGTCACTGGTGATATTGCTGGAGGGAGCCTTGCAGGCCACACTGTCTTTGAGTCCAGCCTGGAGCCCTAGTGGGGGACAGGGTATCCATCTAACCCAGCAAGAGAAAAGCTCATTTCTTTCAGTACCTGTGGGGAGCAACTCAGATTAGACTGTTACTGGAATTAAGACTTATTCTATGCATCTGCTCTCCCACAATATGGCGCTGGGAGAGGAGGAAACAGCTTCTACACAGCTGCCTCCAGTTCAACCAATAAACAGCAGGACCTGCTCCTGATTGGAGGAGAGCAGCGTACTCGGCGTGTGGGTAGCAGAGTTGGGATTGGTGGAAGAGGACTATAAAGGAGGAGAGAGACAACATGCACCAGGAACACCTGAGGAACATCTGAGCAGCCCCCGAGAGAGCCGGCCGGCGGTGTGCCGCTCCCCCGTGGAAGTGGGGAAAGTGGCTAGGGGGAACCGCCCTTCCACGGAGGTGGAAGGGTCGGTAGCCAACCCGGGAAGAACCAGCAGCAAACCCGGGAAGGGCCGAGCAGACAAAAGAACAGCGCAGAGTCCTGTGTCATTCCTCCACGAAGAGGGGGAGTGACAGGTACCTCCCCAGTCAAAGTGTGGGGAGAGGGTGCCATTTTGAAACCAGTAGAGGGTATGACAGCTCTTGTGTGCGCCCGTGACCAAAGGATTTTACAAGAGAGAAAAAGCTGCATTGCCCACTGACTTTGAATCTGGCTGGGAGAGTTGAAAAGGAAATGGGCACTCACACAAGACTGTGAGATGCCACCATCTTTCCGGCATGTCACAGGCTCCAGGGCTCAAACTGCCAAGGCAGAACACCCATGGGCAGCTGGCCTTGGGAACGTCTCTGCTGTCTCTGTGGATGGAACAGGCTCGTGGGGCAGAGGAGATCTCTGCACCCCATGGATGTGGGAGACTGGAACATTGTAATTTTGTGTGATTACATTCTGTGATTGCACGATAGGACAGGAGGTTTAGCAGGCCTCAGGGAAATCACTGTGTCTAGTATCACAGGCTCACAGCTCCCTGATTGCCTGGGGTGGGTCATGGCAGAAAGTTCTGTGCTCACACTGAGGACTCCACAGATCCTTTGCCTGGTTGATGTGTAAGCATGGATGGGGATTGTACACACTGTGGACTAACCCTGGGCATTTTTGGTCCCCTTAGAAGAGAGGAACTGAGGTTGCAATTATGCCAACAGGCATAATCATACCCCCTCACTTGCTGACAGTAGAGGAAATCTACGATGCCCAACTTTGGTGTCACCCTGGACACTTGCCCCGCCATGGAGAACTGACCAGGGCTCCCTACCACATCCAGCACATGCCTCTGGATATTTAGTGCAAGAACAGACACTCCACTAAACCACAGGAACATAGTTCAAAGATAAAATCTATCAGGAGAAAAGCAACAAGTACTTCAGCAAATGTGTAAAAATAAATGCAGAAACTCAAGAAGTAAGAATAAGGAAGACAACATGACTCCCCCAAAGGAAGACAACAGCATTTCAATATTACAATGCAAAGATGAAGAGATTAATGAATTGTATGAAAGGAATTAAACAGTATTAGGATTACTCAGAAGCAATGAGAAAAAAATTCATGAGTTAAGGAAATTCATACAGTACATGGAGGAAAAACTTTTCCATGAGATTGAGATTTTAAAGAAAAATCAAGCTGAAATATTAGAAATGAGAATTCAATATATCAAAAAATAGAGTGGAAAGCCTTAACAACAGACATTGTGAGGAGAAAGAAAGAATATTAGAGCTAGAAGACAAATCTTTGGAAATATCTGAGACCAAAATTAAAAAAGAAATTTTAAAAATTAAAAACAGTGTTGGAGATTTATGGGATACTATCAAAAGACCCAACATATGAGTCTTAGGAGTTCCTGAAGGTATGGAAAGAGAGAATGGATTGGGGGCCAGCCCTGTGGCATAGTGGGTAAAGCCACTGCCTACAGTGCCAGCATCCCATATGGTTGCTGTTTGAGTCCCAGCTGCTCCACTTCCTATCCACCTCTCTGTTATGACCTGGGAAATCAGTGAAAGATGACCCGAGTGCTTGGGCCCCTGCACCCACATGGGAGACCCAGAAGCCCCTGGCTTTTGGCTTTGGATATCCCTTTCTTTCTCCAAATTAGAGCAGTTTTCTGTAATTATTTCACTAATATGCCTTCTAATCCACTCTTTTTAAGATTTATTTCTTTATTTGAAAGGCAGAGTTACATAAACAGAGAGAGAGAGAGAGGAAAAGACAGGGAGAAGTCTTCCAGCTGCTGGTTCACTCCCCAAATGGCTGCAATGACTGAAGCTGGGCTGATCTGAAGCCAAAGAAATTATGGTTTGTGTGTTTATATATCTATTAATATACAAATAAAAATACATATTTATAATAAACATATTATATAAATATATGAATATACTATATAAATATATATACATACAACACTATATATATATGGTATGTTTGTATAAATACACACACAACAGTATTTTATATATATTTATACACACACACACACACATATGGTACGGAATACTACTCAGCCATAAAAAAGAATGAAGTCATCTCTTTTACAACAAAATGAATGCAACTGAAAAGCATTAGACTTAATGAAATAAGCCACTTCTAAAAAGTCAAATATCATATGTGTTACCTGATCTGCAGCAACTAATGGAGTACCAAAAAATGCAGAGTATATGAGTGAAATTGACATTTCAAGTTTGATGTTTTATTACAGCCCTTTTCTGTTGAAGAATAGTGTTTTTTCTTCTTCTTTTTTAACTCTTTACTTAGTGTAAGATTAACTTCATTAGCATAAAATAAACTGCAAGTAGATATTATAAAAATTAAGAGAGGCCAGCACCGCGGCTCACTAGGCTAATCCTCCAACTTGCGGCACCGGCACACTGGGTTCTAGTCCCGGTGGGGACGCCGGATTCTGTCCCGGTTGCCCCTCTTCCAGGCCAGCTCTCTGCTGTGGCCAGGGAGTGCAGTGGAGGATGGCCCAAGTTCTTGGGCCCTGCACCCCATGGGAGACCAGGAGAAGCACCTGGCTCCTGCCATCAGATCAGCGCGGTGCGCCGGCCACAGCGCACTGGCCGCAGCGGCCATTGGAGGGTGAACCAACGGCAAAGGAAGACCTTTCTCTCTGTCTCTCCCTCTCACTGTCCACTCTGCCTGTCAAAAAAAATAAAATAAAATAAAAATTAAGAGAACACATAACAAAGGAAGGAGGAGAAAGGATGGGAGCATGGCTGTGAGGGAGAGTAGGCTGGGAAGTATCACTCTGCTCCTAAACCTATATATACGAAATACACACAAGTTGTTCACCTTAAAAAGTAAAAATAAAGTGATTTTAAGGAGAAAAATAAGGAGCAAATAAAATATGCTTCCTAACTTTGCCTCCCATTATATATACATTGCTTGATCTGAAAGTGTGAATAATTGGAAATGTCTTGAAAATTCATATTATCGATCAAAATAAATTGTATTTCTTTCTAGATTCCTATATAATTTCACATTTCAAATTAAGGTTCAACAGAAAATACATATACAAAGATGAGATATCAGACCAAAGCATTACCGTGCAGGATACATAAGGAACTCAAGAAAGTCAACCAACAAAACAAATAATCAGATTAAAGGGTGAGAATATGAATAGACATTTTTCAAAAGAGAAATCCAAATGGCCAACAGACACATTAAAAAATGTCCAAGATCACTAACCACCAGGGAAATGCAAATAAAAACCACAATGGGGTTTCATCTCACTTCAGAATAGCTATTATGCAAAAATCAAAAAAATGGAAAATGCTAGTGAGGCTATGGGGACAAAAGTACCCTAATAGACTGTTGGTGAAAATGTAAATCAGTAAAAGCATTGTAGAAGACAGCCTTAGAGATTCTTCAGAAATCTCAAAATAGATCTAGCATATGACCCAGCCATTCCACTCCTGGGAATTACCCTAAGGAAATGAGATCAGCATATGAAAGAGTTATCTATACCCCCATGTTTATAGAAACTCAAATCACAACAGCTAAGATATAGAATGAACAGAGATGTCCATCCTCTGATGACTGGATAAAAAATTATGATACAGATACATGATGGAATACTATGAAAAGAATGAAATAATGTCTTTTTTAACAAAGTGGATGCAACTGGAGATGTTGTACTTAGTGAAATAAGCCAGACCCCAAAAGATAACTATATGTTTTCCCTGAATTGTGGTAACTAATATGCCAAATACAAAAGACAACAACAACAACAAAACAATGTAATGTCTATGAACAAAGTTGACATTTTGAGATTTGATTATTGTTTATAGCCCTCATCTATACTCTTGAGGAAAAATGGTTTTTCTACTACTGCTGTTGTTGAATTCTTAATTTAGTGGAGGGTTGATCTTATGATTATAAAGTAAATTGAAGGCTGGTGCCATGGCTCACTTGGCTAATCCTCTGCCTGAGGCACCCCCACCCCGGGTTCCAGTCCCGGTGGGGGCACCGGATTCTGTCCCGGTTGCTCCTCTTCCAATCCAGCTCTCTGCTGTGGCCGGGGAAGGCAGTGGAGGATGGCCCAAGTGCTTGGGCCCTGCACCCGCATGGGAGACCAGGAGGAAACACCTGGCTCCTGGCTTCAGATCGGCGCAGCGTGCCGGCTGTAGTGACCATTTGGGGGATGAACCAAATGAAAAGGAAGACCTTTCTCTCTGTCTCTCTCACTGTCTAACTCTGCCTGTCAAAAAAAATTTTTTAAATAAATAAATAAAGTAAATTGAAAGCATGTGATTGTTGGGGCCAGCTCCATGGCTCACTTGGTTAATCCTCCACCTGTGGCACCAGCATCCCATATGGGCACCGGATTCTGTCCAGGTTGCTCCTCTTCTAGTCCAGCTCTCTGCTCTGGCCCGGGAGTGCAGTGGAGGATGGCCCAAGTGCTTGGGCCCTGCACCCGCATTGGAAACCAGGAGGAAGCACCTGGCTCCTGGCTTCAGATCGCCGCAGTGCCGGCCGTAGCTGCCATTTGGGGGGTGAACCAACGGAAGGAAGACCTTTCTCTCGCTCTCTCTCCCTCACTGTCTATCTGAGAAAAAAAAGAAAGAAAGAAAGAAAGAAAGAAAGAAAGAAAGAAAGAAAGAAAGAAAGAAAGAAAGAAAGAAAGAAAGAAAGAAAGAAAGAAAGAAAGAAGAAAGAAAGAAAGATAGAGTATGTGATTGTAAAATATAAAAATAAAAAAGGAAGGAAGAGGGAAGTAGGCAGGATAGGGTGAGAAATATCATTTTGTTCTTATAACTATTTATATGAAATTCATGAAATTTGTTTCCTTTGTGTAATTTTTTTTAAAAAAAAGCAAAGTTCTGATAGCTCTCTGTCCCTAAGGCTGTGACTTGAACTAAGAGCTTGTCATTTTTTTTTCCTCTGGAAGTACTCAAGTGTACTCAGAAAAAAATCTATCCCACATCAGTCTGTATCATCAATACTGCTGTAATGGTCAAGTGTGGCAGCCGCTTGGGCTCGAGGGGCACTAGCTGTAGTTGATACTTTATCACAGCACACCACAGGTGACAGATTGATTGTGATGTCACTTCATGCCATAGATTTCAGGCATCCCAGTTCTCAGCAGTGCAGTCAAGCCCAGATGTGTGACCAAAGAACCCCACAAATCCCATTTTTACTATCTTGTGTTTCCTGGGATCACTCCCAGGATAGAAACTTCATGGTCATTTGAATAGGAGAAGTTAGATATAAATAAATTTTATCACAACAAGGAACTGAAGGAATGAGAGATTGTCTAGTATCGATTAAAGAAAATTCTAAGAATATAGGAAGATCTTATAAGTAAGTAATCATTACCACTTCTGCTGAGATACTACACTCGATAAATGATCACAAACTGGAAAGTGTCCCTTCCCCAGGGCTGAGATCCAAACCCCATTGGAGAGGGTGGTGAATCCCAGGCCACTGGCAGGCAAAACGCTCACAAGTTCCCCAGGGTGCTGCTCTGCACTTTGGCCATGAGGCACTGCTGAAAACGTAGTTGCAGACTAAAGCGTACGTGCTGCTAGAGTCAAGTGTTACAGCAACTTCGTATGTTGCAGGAGACTGTTTTAGGAACCTGCCAGTGTCAGACAAAGAGCTCTTTCCTACTCAAGTGTGTCTGTTAGCAAACTCTACTGGAATAATTGCAAGGTCCTTCAGCAACATCTATAAACAAGAAATGAAGGCTAGATTTGGGCGAGTGAGACAAGAAATTAGTGTTTATTATGGCGTGCTATCAATTTAGGATTATATGTGCTGATACTTCTACCCAGAAAATATGAGCACATGCTCTCAAGTGATATGGAGAATGTAGGAGGGTGAGCCAAGTTTATTTCTGATGATAAATGAATGATGATAAATGGCTCAGTTTGAGCCAAACAGGATCATATAACAGCAGTAACAAAATAATAGAAGCAGAAGAGAAACTATTTCAGGAAAACAGTCTATGCAATGCATTTGTAGCCCTCCTAATGTCACATTTTAACAGATATTCATGAACATAAATAAAAATAGATGAACCATATAAACTTGGAATAAATTGATAACATTTTCTTTGAAATTACCTGAAAGAAGTTTTAAATACTCGGTCTTACTCTAAAATTTCGTGTCAATATGTCTATTTTATTCTTTCCCACATTTCAGAAATACTTATATACACATAAATTAGTTTGAATAGTTTAAGACAACATTTCCTGATAAAACTTTAAAATTATTTAAAAATGTTGATTAAATGCATTACACTTTTGTGGAGGATGGCATGATCTATCTATCTATCTATCTATCTATCTATATTATAAGACAATCAAACCAGACAATTGATTTTTCATTTTCCTTAGCTTAGCTTGGTGTCTGGAGCATAATTCTTCTCTTCCAGTTCTTGATACAGGCTATAATCCACTATTGTGAACTACAGTCACTCCACTGTGCTGTGGAATGCTGGAAATGGATACTTTTATTGTACTATGTTTTGGTGTCCGTTATCCAACCTGCCTCTAACCCTATCCCGCCACTCTTCTGATTCAATAATTATCATTAGTGTTCTAAGTTCAGATTGACTTTTTTTAAATGTCTGCATATGAAATATAACATATAGTATTTGTCGTTCTGTGTCTGGCTTATTTCAGAAAAGATCAATCTCCAGTTCTATCCATTTCGCTGCTTCTTTCAGGATTTAATTTGGTTTATTACTGAAAAATATTACATGGTGTATAAATACTTTTTCTTTACCCATTTATCCATCTGTGGGCTCTCAGGTTAATTCTTCTTCTTTTTTTTAAAGAATTTATTTATTTATTTGGAATAATTACACAGAGAGAGAAGAGGGGAGGCAGAGAGAAAGAGAGAGAGAGAGAGAGAGAGAGGTGTCTTCCATCCGATAGTTCACTTCCCAACTGACTGCAATGACCAGAGCTGAGCCGATCTGAAGCCAGGAGCCAGGATCTTCTTTCAGGTCTCCCACATGGGTGCAGGGGCATCTGCTTCTACTGCTTTCCCAGGCCACGGCAGAGAGCCAGATCAGAAGTGGGGCAGCTGGGTCTCGAACCATATGGGATGCTGGCGCTTCAGGCCAGGGCATTAACCCACTGCACCACAGCACTGGCCCCTTTCAGGTTAATTCTTTACCTTGGCTATTATAAACAGCACTGCCATGAACATGAGAGAGCAGACATGTCATTTATTTTCTGACTTCATATTCTTGAAAATACACCCAGAAGTGAGAGTGGGATCATGTGGTAAATCTACTTTCAGCTCTTTTAGGAACCTCCATACTGCTCTGCCTAATGACTCTATTAGTTTATATTCCCACCAACACTGTGTAAGTGTTTCATTTTCTCCACATCCTTCTTAGTATTTGTTACTGTCTTTTTGAAAATAACCAATCTAAGGGGTGTGCTATACTACCTCAGTGTGGTTTTTTTTTTTTTTTTTTTTTTTTTTTTTTTTTTTTTTTGACAGGCAGAGTGGACAGTGAGAGAGAGAGACAGAGAGAGAGGTCTTCATTTGCCGTTGGTTCACCCTCCAATGGCCGCCGCGGCCGGCGCGCTGCAGCCGGCGCACCGCGCTGATCCGATGGCAGGAGCCAGGAGCCAGGTGCTTTTCCTGGTCTCCCATGGGGTGCAGGGCCCAAGCACCTGGGCCATCCTCCACTGCACTCCCTGGCCACAGCAGAGGGCTGGCCTGGAAGAGGGGCAACCGGGACAGAATCCGGCGCCCCAACCGGGACTAGAACCCGGTGTGCCGGCGCCGCTAGGCGGAGGATTAGCCTAGTGAGCCGCGGCGCCAGCCTGCAGTGTGGTTTTGATTTGCATTTCCATAGTGGCTAGTAATACTGATTTTTTTTTTTTTATGTATTGGTTGCCCAATAATATTTTCTTCTGAGAAATATCTATTCAGTTTTTTTTAAAGATTGTATTTATTTATTTGAGACTAGAGTTACAGTCAGAGAGAGGGAGAGACACAGAGAAAAGTCTTCCATTTGCCGGTTCTCCCCCGAAATGGCCGCAATGGCTGGAGCTGGGCTGATCAGAAGCCAGGAGCTTCTTCTGGGTCTCCTACATGGATGCAGGGACCCAAGCACTTGGGCCATCTTCCACTGCTATCCCAGGCCATAGGCAGAAAGCTGGATCAGAAGAGGACCAAACTAAGCCAAGACACAAACTAACACCCATAAGGGATGCCAATGCCACAGGCCTACTGTGCCACAACACCAGCCCATTTTGCCCATTTTTTAACTGGATATTGTTTGTTTATTTTGTTTTGGCCATTAAGTTTCTTGAGTTCCTCAATGATCTAGGTAGTAATCCTTTCTCAGTTGAATAGTTTGAAAAATATTTTCTCCCATTCTGTCAGTTGTCTCTTCACTGTTATTTTTTTTTTTTTGCTATGTAGAAACTTTTTCCTAAATTTATTTAATAAATATAAATTTTTAAATTACAACTTTTGGGTTATAGTGGTTCTACCCCCATAACCACCCTCCCACCCACAAACCACCCCATCTCCTACTCCTTCTCCCATCCCATTCTTCATTAAGATTCATTTTAATTATCTTTATATACAGAAGATCAATTCTAACTGAGTAAAGATTTCAATAGTTTGCACCCACACAGAAACACAAAGTATAAAGTACTGTTTGAAGATTAGTTTTACTGTTAATTCTCATAGTACAACACATTAGGGACAGAGGTCCCACATGAGGAGCAAGTGCACAGTGACTCCTGTTGCTGATTTCACAATTGGTACTCTTATTTATGATATCAGTAGTCACCTGAGGCTCTTGTCATGAGCTGCCAAGGCTATGGAAGCCTCTTGAGTTGACAAACTTTGACCTTATTTAGACAAGGCCATAATCAAATTGGAAGTTCTCTCCTCCCTTCAGAGAAAGGTATCTCCTTCTTTGATGGCCCGTTCTTTCTACTGGGATCTCACTCACAGAGATCTTTCATTTAGGTCATTTTTTTGCCAGAGTGTCTTGGCTTTCCATGCCTGAAAAACTCTCATGGGCCTTTTAGCCAAATCCGAATGACTTAAGGGCTGACTCTGAGGCCAGAGAGTTCTTTAGGGCACCTGGCATTCTATGAGTCTGCTGTGAATCCCACTTCCCGTGGTGGTTCATTCTCTCCTTTTTAATTCTATGGCGCCGCGGCTCACTAGGCTAATCCTCCGCCTTGCGGTGCCGGCACACAGGGTTCTAGTCCCGGTCGGGGCGCCGGATTCTGTCCTGGTTGCTCCTCTTCCAGGCCAGCTCTCTGCTGTGGCCCGGGAGTGCAGTGGAGGATGGCCCAAGTACTTGGGCTCTGCACCCCATGGGAGACCAGGAGAAGTACCTGGCTCCTGGCTCCTGCCATCGGATCAGCGCGGTGCGCCGGCCGCAGCACGCCGGCCGCAGCGGCCATTGGAGGGTGAACCAATGGCAAAGAAGACCTTTCTCTCTGTCTCTCTCTCTCACTGTCCACTCTGCCTGTCAAAAAATTTAAAAAAAATAATAATTCTATCAGTTATTATTAGCAGACACTAGTGTTGTTTATGTGATCCCTTTGACACAATCTATCTTTATGATCAATTTTGAACTGAAACTGATCACTTTGACTAGTACGATGGCATTGGTACATGCCAGCTGAATGGGATTTGGAATCCCCTGGCACATTTCTAGCTCTACCCTTAAGGGTAAGTCCGAGTGAGCATGTGCAGAACTGTACTTCTCCTCCCTCTCTTATTCCCACTCTTATATTTAACAGGGACCCATTTTCAGTTAAACACCTAAGAATAATTGTGTGTCAATTAAAGGTATAGCTCAGTGGTAGAGCATTTGACCGCAGAAGCTTTCTTAGTTTGATATAATTTCATTTGTCTAGTTTAGCTTTTGTTGTCTGTGCTTTTAGTGGGGGTGTCTTATCAAAAAAAATCACTGCTTAAATTGATGTCTTGAAGTACAGTCTCTCTGATTGATTTTAGAAGTTTCTTATGTATAACATTTAGATCTTGGTTAAATTTAGAGTTGGTTTCTGTGTACACTAAGAGGTAGGATAGCAAATTTTAATCTTATGGATAGCCAGTTTTCCAGCACCATTTACTGAAGAGACTATTGTTCCTCCAGTGAATGTTTTTGTCAAAAGCCAGTTGACTGTAGATACTTCATGAACTTCTGGGATTGCTAGTTTGTCCCATTGGCCTATGTGTCAGTTTTTATGTTGTTACAATGATATTGGGTACAGTAGCTCTGTAGTATGTCTGCAAGTACAGAATTGTGATGCTTCCAGATTTGCTCTTTTTAACGTTACTTTGACCATAAGGAGTCTTTTGTGCTCCCTTCTGAATTTTACGATTGTCTAGTTCTGTGAAAAGTATCATTGCTGTTTGATGGGTATCACACTGAATCTATAAATCACTTTGGGTAATAGGGTAATTTTGACAATATCACTTCTTTCAACCCAAAAACATAAGAGATAATTCCCATTATTTTGTGTCTTCTTCAATTTCTTTCATTACTGTTTTGTCCTTTTCATTGTATAGTCTTTCACATTCTTGGTTAAATATATTCCAGAGTATTTTGTTTTTCCTTGGTATTATGAGAGATTGTTATTATATTCTGTTTATCAACAAGTTCATTATTGGTTCCAAGAATTTCTTTATGAAAACTTTGGATTTCTCACTGCATAGAGTCATTTTGTCTGCAAACATAGTTAATTGACTTATTCCTTTCCTATTATTTCTTTCCCTTGCCTAATGGCCTTAGATATAATTTCCAATATTATATTCAATAAGAGAAGTGAGAGTGAATATACTTGTCTGGTTCTGGATCTTAGAGTAAATATGATCTTGAATGTGAGTTTGTCATATGTACCCTTTATTGTGTTGCAGGTTTTTCTTCTACACCTAATATGTTAAAGATGTTTATTATGTTGGATTTTATCAAATGCTTTCTCTGTGTTTTTTAGGATGATCTTGATGTTTACCCTTTGTTCTGATGGTGTGATTTATTTATTGATTTGCATATGTTGAACCTTTTGTGCATCCCTTTTATACCACTTGATCCCACTTTATCATAATGAATGATTTTTTGATATTGGATTTGATTTGCTATTATTTTTGTTGAGAATTTTTTCACCTGTGTTTATCATGAATATTGATCTATAAATTTTGCTGTTGTGTCCTTGTCTGATTTTGAATCAAGGTAATGCTGGCCACATAGAGTAAGTGTGTTAAGTGTACTTTGACTTGTAAACATCGGCAATAGTTTCAGAAAAACTGGTGTTACTGCTTGCTTAAAAATTTGATAGAATTCAGCAGTGACTCCATCTGTCACTAGGATATCCCTTTTTGGTATATTTCTAACAACTGATTCTGCCTGATTATTCATTATTGATCTGTTCAAGCTTTCTGTCTTCATGGCTCAATTTAGTAAGTTTTATGTATCTACAAATGTATTTATATAGTCTAAGTTGTCCAATTGTTGTTATATAGTTGTTCATAGTATCCTTTCATAAACCTTTTTATTTCTGTTGTATTAGTTTTAATACTAATTTATTTATTTGAGTGTTTTCTTTTTTCTGAGTTTTGGTAAAGTTTTACTCACTTTTTATCTTTTCAAGAAGATCAGCTCTTCATTGATCTTTTGGAGTTGATTTTATTTTTTTTAAACTCTGTTCTGATATTGATTTTTGTTTCTTTCTGATAACTTTGAATTTTATTTGTGCTTGCTGTTTGAGTCCTTGAGATGCATTGTTAAGTTGTTTACTTGAAATTGTCCAGTTTTTTGGTTTAGGCACCTAAAATAAACATCCCTATAGTACTGCTTTTCTTGTATCCCATAAGTTTTGGTATGTTGTGTTTCCATTCTCATTATTTGCAAGGGTTTGAAAATTTCAATTTGCATTTCTTACATGACCTATTTTCAGTCAAGAGCATGTTTTCTGGTCTCCATGAATTTTTATATATTTAAGAGTTTCTTCAATTGTTGATTTTTTTATTCCATTGTATTCATAAAAAATACATGATATGGTTTTGATTTTTCTCAGTTTGTTGAGACTTTCTTTGTAGCCTAATATGTAACCTATTCTAGTACTGATGAAAAGAATGTGGGCTCTTCAGCTGTGGGATGGTGTACTCTCTAAATGTATGTGAGGTTCATTTGGTCTATAGTGTTCTATAACTCTGTTGTTACATTGTCAATTTTTTTTGTCTATATGATCTGTCCACTGATGTGAGTGGGGTGTTTAGATTCCCCACTCTTGTTGTATTGGAGTTTATTTCTCCTTTTAAATCTAATATTATTTGTTTTATAAACTTTGGTGTATTGCCATTAGGTGCATATGCATTTACAATTATATTTTCTTATTAAGTTAATTCCTTTTTCATTATATATCATTGCTATCTTTGTCTCTTTTTGTTGTTTTGTATTTAAGTCTTTTGTCTAATACAAATATAGCTACTTTCTCACTTTTGGTTTTGGTTTGTGTGGAGTATATTTTTTTATCCCTTCACTTCCAGTATGTATGTGTCTTTGCAGGTTAACTGAGTTTCTTATAAGCAGCGTTTCATTGTGTCTTAGCTTTTGTTTATACATTTAACCAATCTGTACCTTTAGGGAATTTCATTCATTTACATTGAAGATTATTATTTATGAGTCATGACTTCCTTCATTGAAGCAATTTTCTGTTTTTCTGTTTATTTGGAGTATTTTTTCTTCAATTTCTAGTGATTTTTATGCTTTCACATATTTTCATGATGGTTTTTATCTTTTTTTCACTTCTATATGCAGTACTCCCTTTAAGTATCCTTTGTGAGGCTTGTCATGGTGATAATGAATTTCTTCATCCTTTGCTTGTCTTAGAAAGATTTTATTTCTTCTAAGTAGTGAAAATTTCAATGGGTAAAATGTTCATTCTTGGCAAATAGTTTCTTTAGAACTTGGAACATACAGTCCCCAGTCTCCTCTGGCCTGTGTTATGGTTTCTGTTAGAAAAAAAATCTGCCACTGCAGGCACTTAAGCTAGCAGTTAGATGCCAGTTAAGACACCTGCATTCCACCTGTCTACCTGAGCTTGGTTTCATGCTTTGGCTCCTGTATCCTGCTTCCTGCTAATGCAGACCCTTACTAGTACAGTAGCTAAGCCTCAATAATTATATTTCCACCACTTATTTGAGCCCTGGGTATAGTTCCCAGGTCTCAGCATTAACCCTTGGACAGCCCAAACTGTTGCCTGATCCATCCCTGGATAATGTGGGCATTTGTGGCGTGAACCAATGGATAGAAGATTGATCTCTCTCTCTCCCCCTCTCCCCTCTTCTCCTTCCATTTCAAATACATGAAAATAAGCATTTTTTAAAAAGAAACACAAAATGTTTTCTGTTGATCTGGTAGGAGTTCCTCAAAAGTGACCTGTTACTTTTGCAAATTTTATTTCTCTTTCTCTGTTGTACTTTTGAGACTTGGACTATAGTGAGTGTGGCACCTTGTGTCCATTTGGGGTCCTATGGGCCTCCTTATTTGGATGTCCATATCTTCTCTACATATTGTGGAAGTTTTCAGCTATTAGTTCTCTGAATAAATTTAGCCTCTATACTTTTTTTGACCTCACAAACCCCCCAAATTTAAATTTTTGTTTATGTAATCACTGTAATGGTATCCCAAAAATCTGGGGGTCTGTCTTCGTTCTTTGTATTTTTTTTTTTTTTTGACAGGCAGAGTGGACAGTGAGAGAGAGAGACAGAGAGAAAGGTCTTCCTTTGCTGTTGGTTCACCCTCCAATGGCTGCTGCAGCTGGCGCACCGCGCTGATCCGATGGCGGGAGCCAGGTGCTTCTCCTGGTCTCCCATGGGGTGCAGGGCCCAAGCACTTGGGCCATCCTCCACTGCACTCCCTGGCCACAGCAGAGAGCTGGCCTGGAAGAGGGGCAACCGGGACAGAATCTGGCGCCCCGACAGGGACTAGAACCTGGTGTGCTGGCGCCGCAAGGCAGAGGATTAGCCTAGTGAGCCGCAGCGCTGTCCTGTATTTTCTTTTTCTTCCTGAATAACTGGGATATTTCAAATGAGTTTTCCATTTTAGATATTTGTTCTTCTGAAGAGCTAGTCTATTGTTGGGGATTTCAATTGCACTGTTTATTTGACTAAGTTCTTCCTTTATAAGATTTCCCTTTGGTTCTTTTTTTATTTGTTAAAGATTTTAATTATTTGAGAAACAGAGTTACAGAAGAGGGAGAGACAAAAAGTCTTCCCATCCACTAGCTCACTCCCTAGATGGTCACAATGGCCAGAGCTGAGCTGATCTGAAGCCAAGAGCCAGGAGCTTCCTCCTGGTCTCCCACACGGGTGCAGGGGCCCAAGCACTTGGGCCTTCTTCAGCCACTTTCCCGGACCATAGCAAAAAGCTGGATCAGAAGAGGAGTAGCCAGGACTTGAACAGGTGCCCATATGGGATTCCAGCACCACTGGCAGAGAGGCTTAGACCACTGTGACACAGCACCAGCCCATCTTTGGTTATTTTTTAAGATCTCTATCTCTTTGTTGAATTTCTCATTTGTATCATTCATTGATTTCCTGTTTTCATTCAGTTGTCTATATCCTCTTGTGTAAGAGAATATAAGCATTTTTAAGAATATAAGCATCTTTAAGCATCTCTATAATCATTCTTTTGAGTTGTTATCACACATTTCTTTAGTCCTCTTTCTTTGGAGTCTATTATTGATTTATAGTTATGTTCATTTGGGACATCATTTTGCCTTGCTTTATCACACATGTTGTAGCAATGTGTTGATAATTCTACATGTAGTGGATTATTTGTTTCTGTCATATTTACCAAGGTTTTTATTTATTTATTTATGTGACAGACAGAGTTAGACAGTGAGAGAGAGAGAGAGAGAGAGAGAGAGAGAGAGAAAGGTCTTCCTTCTGTTGGTTCACTCCCCAAATGGCCGCTACGGCCGGCACTGAGCTGATCCGAAGCCAGGAGCCAGGTGCTTCTTCCTGGTCTCCCATGTGGGTACAGGGGCCCAAGCACTTGGGCCATCCTCCACTGCCTTCCCGAGCCACAGCAGAGAGCTGGACTGGAAGAGGAGCAACCGGGACTAGAACCTGGCACCCATATGGGATGCCAGTGCCGCAGGTGGAGGATTAGCCAAGCAGCTACGGCACCGGCCCCTACCAAGGTTTAGTTTTCTTTTATTGGCAAAAACTTTCTTTTCCTGAATATGTGTCTTCAGGTGCCAGTTTGGTAGTTTAATTTTCCTTTTTTTCCAGTTGGTACTGTAGTATAGTCTCCCTGTTTCTTTCACAGAAACTGATAGTGGTGACTGGATATGGCATGCTCGTCTCAGACCCAGTAGGAGTGTGTGGATTTCAGTTGCCGCATATGGAGCAAATTTGGGGCTGTAGTGGTACCAGCCTGTAGCCTACTGTCACTAGAGTTTTAGGAGTGCCAGTCTGGGGTCCTGGAGGGGTGCATAGGCACCTTTGTTGGCAGGATTATGGTCAGTGTTGTGATAGCACTGGCAGCACATATGGGAGGAACATCTGAGTCTCTCTAGTACAAGCCTCAGGTTGCTATGCAATGTTTTAGTATCCACCTACCTTATCTTCCCCAGGCAACAGTTACTCTCTCCACATTATGCTGCCTGGATTTGAGGGGGAGATTGGAATGAGCTGTCCTGTGACTACCTGTTCTTCAGTGCTTGATCATATCTGAAGTCCACAGCACCTTCCCCACTTCCTTAAGAGTAATGCAGCATAGAGTAAGGCCAAATCCACTATACGATGGGTTTCCTCCTACTGGGATGGCTTCCACTCCAAGGTCACTGCAACCAACCACGTGTAATGCCATAAATCTACTCAACTGTGGTCATGGATCCTCACTTGGGACTAGAGTATTCCAGGGGTTTCATCAATTACCATTGGACTGTCACCTATTAGTATCTGTCCAATGATGGTTTTACCAGATCCTTGAAATGATCTTGCACTCACTTTGGTGCCCTGCACCCCAGTAGCTAAATTATTGCGTGCTGCTGCCTGCCCCCCATCTGATGGAGGGATGGTAAAGACAGACATTTGGCTGCCCAGGCTGAAATTGAGTGGCGTGAATCTTGCAGCTACAGGGTACTGTTCTATCTTGTACACCAAATCTGTTGGAGGCTAGGAATGATGCAGGATGAAGCTATCATCTATCCCAACAGGGCACAGGTCTTTACCTGATGACAGTAGTTAGCTTCAAGGAAAAGTGCTAAGCTCTCTTTTTTGCCCTATTTCCCAGCAGCTAAGGGCACAGAGCCCTGTCCAACTCTAGATTCACTGTAGCAGTGCTGATGCTAGCCTTCAAGTCAAAGGTCAGTTCTTTCTCACTCTACTTCCTCTAAACGGGAGAATGTCTCCAGGATGCACAACTTGGAGTCCAAGGAGGGGTTATATGGCAAGTTTTTCCTTCCTGCTTTCTTCAGTGTGACTTTCCTTTTATTATTACACTAAAAACAGTAACTGTGTTCTCTCACCGGACTTCCCTGGGCCTAGTAGAGGTGACTTTTTGGGTGAATACCTCTTCAAAATAGTTTCTCTAGAGGGAGAGCACTAGAACAACTTACCTCTTTCTCCTGTTCCTAGAAAGCTCTTTGGTACAATTTTTAAAAAGCAGTGTGTGCCATTCCTTCTCTTTGAACACTGTAAATATAGTGATGTTACTAATTAACTCACGTAGCCCTTAGAAGAAAAAAGAAAATATATAGCTTTGCTGGTTATTTTAGCTGAACTATTTATTCTCTTATGATCCCTACCCACTGAACAATGAAAAAAATAATATAATGTTTATTTTAGAATTTAAAGTCTTTAATTAAATGATTTAAAAGTTATTTTTCATATTAATAAAGATCAGTCTCTTTCCTTTTTTTTTGTTTGTTTGTTTTGACAGGCAGAGTGGACAGTGAGAGAGAGAGACAGAGAGAAAGGTCTTCCTTTGCCATTGGTTCACCCTCCAATGGCCGCCGCGGCTGGCACACCGCGCTGATCCAAAGGCAGGAGCCAGGTGCTTCTGGTCTCCCATGGGGTGCAGGGCCCAAGGACTTGGGCCATCCTCCACTGCACTCTCGGGCCACGGCAGAGAGCTGGCCTGGAAAGGGCAACCGGGACAGACTCCGGCACCCCGACCGGGACTAGAACCCGGTGTGCCGGTGCTGCAAGGTGGAGGATTAGCCTAGTGAGCCGCAGCGCCGGCCAAAGATCAGTCTCAGCAGAGTTCCTGTGGTCTTCTCTTCATGGTTTCTAGGGGTCTGAACAAGACAATATGGTTGCAGTAAACAAGGATGAATCTCAATTTTCATTGGTTTCCGTTTTCTGAATTTTCATTGGATACTGCTGTAGTATTGTCTGTGTTTCTCCCTTTACTGCTTCTGGTTTGGGTTCTGCTGTTTGGTTGGTTTTTTTTGTTTGTTTGTTTGTTTGTTTGTGTTTTTTTTGCTTTTATTTTATGGTACAATTGTTTCCAGAACCAAAGTCTATGATCCAATACAAACACCTCCATCTGCTACCTGAAGTTCCCAAATACACATGCCTCTGCTCTGCCTCCACCCCTGGACCATGCACTAGATCTCGGGTAATTGGTGTCCATGCTAATGGCCGCAGGGGCATTGTAAGTCTCTTGCAGAACAGTTTCACACTACAGAAAACTGGAAGTCTGACCTCAGCTTCATCCGTAAGCATATATGCTCCTACACCACGTTGGATGATGCCAGACTAAAGGCAGACCTGAAAGTTGCCCAAGGCTACAACACAGCAAGTGGCTTACGAGACTCAGTGTTACCAGGCCCTAAGCATATGCAAGAATACTTCAAAAAGCTCATGAAAATGGAAAATGGAATCAAAAGTTTATTTTGATACAAAAAGGTTTTGAAATCCATTCATAGCATGTTTTATACTAAAGACAACTTTATTTTTATTTATAATTCAAATGAATTATAAATGCATTTCATAGATACTATTCCAATAATATAATAATGTTTTCTCAACCCCCCTCCTTTCTTTCCTTTTTTTTCTTAAATTTTTGCAATCACATACTTTCAATTTGCTTTATGGTCACAGGCACAATGCTGATGTAAAAAAAAAAAAAAAAAAAAAACTCTAGAGCTAGAAACTAGAAAGTCCACTGTTCTGCAAGAATAAATCAAGGGTTATAAGTGGTAATCAAATGGCAAAATGTCAATTTCAATCATATACATTAAATTTCTTTTTGGACTATGTATATTTGCTACCACAAATCAGAGAAAACATGAAATTTTCTCTTTGGGCTTGTTTTATTTCAATAAGCGAAATTGTCTCCAGTTGCATCCATTTTGTGACAGAAGGCAAGATTTCATTCTTTCATATGGTGAGTAGTATTCCATTGTGTGTGTGTGTGTGTGTGTGTGTGTATCACAGTTTATCCAGTCATCAGGTGAAGGGCATCTGGGTTGATTTTCTATCTTAGCTATTGTGAATTGAGCTGCTATAAACATGGGGATCCAAATAGTTCTGCTTGAAACGTAGGGGTACAGATATCTCATTCATATACTGATTTCATTTCCTTTGGTTATATTCCCATTGGTGGAATGACTGGGTCATATGGTAGATCTATTTTCAGATTTCTGAGGAATCTTTAGTCTGGTTTCCATAATGGTTGTACTAGTTTTCAACAGTGTAGTAGGGTACATTTTTCCCCACATGTTCACCAGCATTTGTTATTTTGATTTTTGGATGATAGCCAGTCTGATTGGGGTGAGGTGAAATCTCATTGCAGTTTTTATTTGCATTTCCCCAATGGCTAGTGATCCTGAGCATTTTTTCATGTTCCTATTGGCTATTTGTATTTTATCCTTAGGAAAATGCCTGTTCACCTCCTTTGCCCATTTCTTAATTGGATTATTTGTTTTATTGTTTAGTTTCTTGAGTTCCGTATGTATCCTGGATATTAATGCTTAATCAGTTGAAAAATTTACAAATATTTGCTGCAATTCTGTCAGTTGACTCGTCATTTTGTTGAATGTTTCCTTTCCTATGCATGCATAAATTTTAAATAATACATGTTTTCCATGAACTTTTTGTTCATATGTATGGATTTCAAAATTTTTTTCACCAAAATTAATTTATTTTTTAAGATCTATTTATTAATTTGAAAGTCAGAGCTACAGAGAGGCAGAGGCAGAGAGAGAGAGGTCTTCCATCCACTGGTTCACTCCCCAATGGCTGCAACAGCCAGAGTTGTGCTGATCCGAAGCCAGGATCCAGGAGCTTCTTGCAGGTCTCCCATGCAGATGCAGGGGCCCAAGGACTTGGGTCATCCTCCACTGCTTTCTCAGGACATAGCAGAGATCCAGATGGAAGTGGAGCAGCCGGGTCTCGAACCAGCGCCCATATGGGATGCCTGCACTGCAGGCAGCGGCTCTACCTGCTACACCACAGAGCCATCCCTAAACTTATCTTTAATTCTACTTTCAATGAATTTTTTGAAGTGCTCTCATACTTCTGAACATGTCTAAAGAAGGATTGAATGATTATTCAGAACCTTCTCATGTGTTCGCACACATTTTGCCTTCCCATTTCCTCTCACAATCCTTTAGGCCAGGCAATGAAGCAATTGAATTTTCATCTACAGCATCTGTACATTATATCCATATTGGCATGCCTTGCAACCTGGTATCCTGGGCAGAAAGGGATCTCTCTATATATAGGAGAAAATCCATGAATTCTTACCCTTTCCATGCTTTGCCCTGGCTTATAAAGTTCACTAAAACCTCATGTTTTAAACAAAGCCATGCTTCTGTCATATTTATGGAATCCTATTTTGAGTATCAGCAACTAATTATTAATATTTCTCTTTTTTTGCATCCCTGATATAACAACTCTAGACATTTCCCAATTAGTTAACATTGGCAGAACATGAGAATATTTTTGAAAGGAAATATGAGAGAACCATTAATATATTTCAAGAGTATTATCCCGTTTTCATAGACTTTTGGATAATCACTCTTATTCTGTTTATTTTCTGTTTTAAGGAAGTATTTATTTATTTATGTATTTGAAAGGCAGAATTATGTAGAGAAAGAAGGAGAGACAGAGAGCTTCCCTCTGCGGGTTCACTCCCCAAATGGCTGCAATGGACAGGACTAGACCAAGCTGAATATGGAGGAAGGAGCTTCATCCAGGTCTCCTTTGTGCTTGGCAGGGGCACAAGCACTTGGGTCATCTTCTGTTGCTTTGCCAGGAGCATTAGCAGGGACTTGGATGGAAAGTGGAGCAGCCAGGACTCGATCTGGCAACCACGTAGGATGCCAGCATTGTAGACAGTGGCTTAACCAACTGCACCAAAGCACAAGCCCCTGTTTATTTTCCTTTCATTATTCTCACTGTTGTATTTTCTTTTTATTATTATTAGTAAATCACTGATTTCAAACTCAGTTACCTATTCTGTAATATAGCACTCAGTTTTGACTCAATTAGTGTAGCTTGAAATGAAAGTAGTTTAACAATAAATTTAAATTTATCCCATTTTATTGCAAAATTATGCAGTCATAGTGATGTAATCACCAGAGTTTGGGGCTCCTAACTTGTTGAAGCATCATCTCTAATAACAAATTTTCACCTCAAAATCTGAGAAAAAAAAAAAAACTCCTTAACTCCAGCCATCACATTATAGTTCTGCAAATAAGACCAAGGCAAAGAAAAGAGAAAACATCACCCTTCTACTCAGTGACATTCTGGAATTCACATTCCTCATTTTCACTCACTTCCTTTGGCCACAACCCAGCAACATAAATAACATCAATTTGCAAGAGAGCCGAGTAATGTAATCTTGTTTTTTTTTTTTCTTTTGGATGTCGTCATGTTTAGCAGAAGATAAATAAGCAAAGGACTAGAGGAAATTGTAGTAAACAGTTATCAGTGTCTATCACATTGGTATTTTTTAGAGGATGGTCATATTAAGTAAAAATAGTATAGTTAAATTTTACTATCTCACTTAAAAGACAAATTTGAGAAATTTGTGATATGAAATAATTAATGTTGTTTCAAAGTAGATCTCATAATTACACAGTCTGGTAATTCTTATCCCACAATCAGAAAATAGTCCTAATACTGTATTTCCAAACCATTTAATTTGACTGTTAAAATAGAAAGTAAAAACAAAAACGTGAAACACATAACTACTTTTAGGACAATTGAAAGTGGGGGAAGCAATGACTTTAAGATTGGTAAGAGAGATTATTGTGTTAAGATAATACGCAACTCAGACAATTTCATTGGATCTGCACAATAATTTTTTTTTTGTTTTCTGAGTAAATAATCTTTTATCAGTGAAAGTGCCTTGAAAGTCTTTATCATAACTATTCAACTCTGTAATTTCATCTCAAAAGCCAGTATGAAGGCCAGTGCTGTGGCATAATGGGTAAAGCTGCCACCTGTGGTGCCAGCATCTGAAATGGGCACAGTTTCAAGTCCTGGCTGCTCCACTTCTGATACAGCTCCCTGCTAGCATGCCTGGGAAAGCAGTAGAAAATGTCTCAAGTGCTTGGGTTCCTGCACCTACATGGGTGATCCAGAAGAAGCTTCTGGCGCCTGGCTTTGGACTGGCCTAACTCCCACTGTTAAATCCATTTGGGGGGCAAATCAGTGAATGAAAGATCTCTCTCTGTGTCTCTACCTCTCTCTCTGTGTAACTCTGCCAATCAAATAAAGTCAGTAAATCTTAAACATAAAAAATAAATAATATATGCCTTTATAGATATCTATGTTTCAAAATATTTTTGATTAGAAAAAGATAGTTGGCAGGATTTGAAGCTAACTTATGGTGGTAACAGGGCTACAACACTCAACCTCTTAGAACACCCATCATGCTTAATCTTGTGTGCTCAATCTTTTCAGAATGCTCAGTCTTCTAGACCATAATGTCTCTGGAACACTGTTTTCTAGAACACCAATCTTCTAGAACACTCGATCTTCTAGAACCCTAACCTTCTGGAATGCTCCAGTCTTCCCAAGCACCAGCATGCTGTAACTCCCAATCTGCTTGCACACTGTATCTCCTAGAGCACTAGGACTCTGCCAAGCTGAAGCCAGGAGACTGGAACTCCATTCAGGTCTCATGTAGGTACAGGAGCCCAAGCACTTGGGCCATGTTCTGCAGATTTCCCCAGGGTATTAGTGTGAAGCTGGATGGAAAGTGGGGCAGCCAGCCAGGACTTGAACCAGCAATCATATGAGAAGCCAGGTGGTGGCTTATCCTGCTATGCCACAACACCAGCCCCCAAGAACACCAATCTTCTTGAAGAAGGGATAAGACTCAGTGCTACTTGGGAGGAAGAGGAAATAGTTTTGGTAAATGGGAGCTCATCTCTCCTTTAGACATTTTCATAACAACTTTTTTCATCTTTGTATTTAATAATTTTAAAAACATTTCTATAATTCATCGATGTTTACCATAAATATGTGAATTAGATAATGTCATCTTTTATTTTTTAATTTATTTTAATTTTATTTGAAAAGCAGAGAGGCAGAGGGAGAGGCAGAGAGAGAGAGAGAGAGGGAGAGATCTTTCATCTACTATGTTACCCTCCAAGTGCCCTCAGCAGCCCAGGGCTGAAGCCAGGAACCAGGAAGTCAGTCTGAACCTGGCAGATGGGTGGCAAGGACCCAAGTACTTAAGCCATCACCTGCTGCCTCCTGGGGTATGCATTAGTGGGAAGCTGGATCAGAAGCAGAGCTGGGTCTTGAACCAGGCATTCAGATACAAGAAGTAGCATCCCAAGAGATTTCTTAGCCACTGTGCCAAATGCTGTGCCTAAAGCCATCTTTTCTAAAAGATGAAAGTGAACTACCTTGCTCAAAGGAATAAAGGTATTAATGTGAAAACAAGAATTTAAACATCATGTCCTCAAACAAGTTCTATAGTATACTTTTCCCTGTATTTGAAATTAGGACCCACAGATGGATGAGACATAGGAAGAAAACAAAAACAATTTTGTGCAAACAAATTACTCAACTACCCTACATTAAAAGCCAGAATTTAACAAAAATCATTGACTGGGCATCTATTATATTTTTAGAGTAGTATGGTAGCTGTAAGAGGATAAAGTAATATAAAATTCGCTTATTGACTTTCAGAGGCTTATGATTTAGTGTGTGTGTGTGTCTGTGTGTGTCTGTGTGTCTGTGAGTGAGAGAGAAAGAGAAAGAGAAGGCATGTATACATACCTATTTATGTATTAAGTATAAGCTGCTGGGTTGTTTATAAACACTTGTTTCTCACAGTTCTGGGGCTGGATATCCAAGATAAAGATGCCAGGACCTTTGGTGTCTGGTGAGGAGGTGTTATTTCCTTGTTTGTAGATGGTTCCTTCTCAGTTGTCATCACATGGAAGAAGGGCAGGAAGACTCCCTATTAAGTCTATAAGCACCTTCCAGCGGTCCTGCCTCCCAGTTTATTACCTTAGGGATTGGGAATTCAACAAAGGAATTTTGGGAGGATGCCAAGTTTTAGCCTTAGCAATATGATTCATATATCTTATGTATAACATTTTTATATATTCTCTATTTAAAATAAAATTTCATATATGGTGAGATAATTATTTTAGCTTAGAAGTATGTGGTGAATTCTAGTTTCAAAGTTTAGGAGTTTATTTCAGTGTAGTATAGAAGCAGGTTATTTCTCTATTGGTAACAGACTTTAGCTTCTCTCAGGACAATAGTACAATGAGTGTTCTCAGCCTGTGAGTTTAAAACAAACATGTCAGTTGCATATAAGCCTGTCAGTTGTCCATGAGTTAAAGTCTTCTGGTATGACTGACAGAATATCAACACAGGCTTGTAGGTGTCAGACACCACCATGTCAGTAGTACTCTAGTTTGTGCAGTAAAACCAAGCAGTTTCTCAGACCTGTCATCTGTAAAGAGGTTGACAAGGCAGATTTTACAACTTCCTAAGTAATTACATGACAAACTATAATGGCAACAGCATCTTATGAAATGTTCCTGAACAATTTGTATCTTCATTAACATAGGTAGGGTGGGCAGTCTGCCAGGCAAGCAAATCAGCTTTGTTATTGAAAATTATTGGTGGGATGCTTCTAAGATAGATCAACAGATAGATATACTCTGTGTGTGTGTGTGTGTGTGTGTGTGTGTATTATTAAGGACATATACTTAAATGCATGCAAAGATCTGGATCAACACTATGTGTTTCCCAAATGGATTTGTTTTTTTTTTTAATATTTTATTTAATTTACTTGAAAAGTAGAGAAAGTGATAGTTTTCCTATATTGGTTCACTCCCCAAATACCTATCACAGCCAGGGATAGGCCAAGCCAAACTAAGGAGCCTGGAACCCCATCCAAGTATCCCATATGAGTGGTAGGAACTAAACCACCTGAGCCATTACCTGTTGCCTCCCAGGATCACCTTATCAGGAGGGTGGATCAGAAGTGGAGTAGCTGGGTACTGAATCAACTACTCTGATATGAAATGTGGGCATCCCAAGTGGCGACTTAACCCACACTATTACAATGCCTGCTCCATGGGTGTCTTTTAATATCATAATTCTTTATCATTATTATCTTTATAGAAGTGCTTTCTTGTATAATCTTAAAAATTAAAAACAGCAGGCGCCGCGGCTCACTAGGCTAATCCTCCGCCTTGTGGTGCCGGTACACCGGGTTCTAGTCCCAGTCGGGGCACCGGATTCTTTCCCGGGTGCCCCTCTTCCAGGCCAGCTCTCTGCTGTGGCCAGGGAGTGCAGTGGAGGATGGCCCAAGTGCTTGGGCCCTGCACCTGCATGGGAGACCAGGAGAAGCACCTGGCTCCTGCCTTCAGATCAGTGCGGTGCGCCAGCCATAGTGCGCCGGCCGCGGCAGCCATTGGAGGGTGAACCAATGGCAAAGGAAGACCTTTCTCTCTGTCTCTCTCTCTCACTGTCCACTCTGCCTGTCAAAAAAAAAAAAAAAAAATTAAAGACAAAAAGTTTTCTCCAAAGAGATAATGATACAAATAAAGGCATATGGTAATCATCTTGGTTAGCCTATTGATAAAAACAAATAATCATCTCTTAGTAAATATCTACTTATTACAGGAAGAGTTTGTCATTTCTGAGAAATGAAACAATTCTTACCTGCCTGGAAGAATTGTGAGGGAACACTTGTTATTTTGTGCTCATTAATTCACTTTACAAATGTCTTTCCCACCTATTCTCCAAGCACAGCCTTTATTGAATTTTCACGTTCAGAAATACATAAAATACCTTCAAAGGAATATTTCTCATTAAATATCGTTGGCCCATTTGTACTTTGTAAACAGTTTCACATTAAAATATTGTAATTATAGGATTTACTTAGCAGATTCACACAATAATAACTCTTACTCTGACTTATTTAGATCAGACCTATAGTTTTATCAATTTTTTGATTGTAAATATTTTATTTTACTAGCTAATTTCACTGTAGTGGTGGAGAAAATGGCACAGCTATTTGAAACTGTGACATTCAAAATTGCGACTGGTTAGACTGTGTCATCAGTAAGCCATGAGGCTTATGACCATTCTGTTGATTCCTATTTAATCCGGACTTTGTTTCACATTTGTTGACTAAATCTGATACCATATTTTTCCTACTTCTTCTTCTTTTAAATTCAATTTATCATAAACATAGACATTTTAGTCCTTTAAAATTTAAGATAGGCATACAGAATAATAAAGACTACACCTGAAATAAAGAAAAAACAGATAAATTTATGCGCATTTTTGGACAAAGTACACATTTTTAGAAGCACCACGATTATATTCAAAGTTTTAGATGTAAGAGTATATTAAGTATACTCAGCTTTGTGAAACTTGTTTTTGCTTGTGTCTATATTTTTTGGAACCATATCCTATGTAGAAAACTTCTTTGCTAGATCCGTTTTTAAATTTATGACATTCATTTCTGCAGCCTGCCACTGTTTGTGACACAGGTTCCTGACAGCTGTGCCTGACAAGGAGCTTGAAAACATCGTGATTGCCATCACCTGTCACTGCTAGAGATTTCTGTTTTGATGATAATGTCAACAAGGTGACCAGGCATTATTGCTTTTGTTGCTGAATTTTCTTGCTTTGCTAAACAGTGTGCTTGCCATGGTTTTCTTCGTAAGGTGCAGAAAAGTCCTCTCTTCTGTGAACCTGGAGACAAAATGTCTCAATTCCATATCTTTATCCACTCATCCTTTGACAGGAAGAAAAGTAATAAATAAATGAGAGAGACAGATAGATGCTTGATGGTAGCGTTGCATGGCGGGATCATTTTCTCTTTGTGAGCCTGGTCAACATCATCTGTTATGATCCCCAGATGATGAGCACTCGGTAATACTGCAACGTTGTACAGTCACTCAGGATTTTGATTTGTCAAAAGTCTTCCATAAATATAGACAATAAACAACTGGAAACTTCCTATAGCATGAAAAACATATATAGTTAATAACTTTTGACAAAGGTCTATGGTGTGGTTGTTTCTTAAAAAGAGATTTGCTAAACGTCCTGAACAATGCGTAGGCATCTGGGCCTTCGGTTAATGAGACTAGGAAGTTTTCTTGATTTGGCATTCATGAAAAGGAATCTAGAGAAACTAATTTGTTCATAAATTCCAGAGGTACTTACTATGGGTCATCTTCAGTTGAAATCTAAGAAAAATGCATGATTTTATTGTGTCACACTCTTTTCTTCATTGTGACTTTCTAGGTCATCTCCCTGTCTATGTGTATGCTCCACAGTGAGACTTCAGGTGTCACAAATGGTCTCACTTAAAAGGTGTATCAATAGTAACCTATCACTAGTGCACATATTGTTACTTGAGAGGATGACATTCCATTTCCCCCATGTCTTTGCTTGTTGTTCTTGTTAGATGCAGCTGCTAAGGCAGAAATTGTGTAGGTGACTAGGACTGACGTTGAAACATCTGCTCAGGAGATCTCTGTATGAAAGGATCATGAAATGATAACCAAAAATAACAGCAGAAATGTGCCACACACACAAAATGCTTGATGCTTTGCATTGAGGGAAGTGCTTTGCATTTAAATATGGAACCTCACCTGCTGTGAACCTTTGCTAATATAAAAGAAGAATAACTTCTGGAATTATCCATCAACAAGGAACCTTACCTTTTTCAATCATGTATAAACTGGACCAAATCATATCAGCATGAAAGATGTACTCAGTGAAATACAAATACTGTGAGAATTTAACATATTTTGTTTTCTCTGATGTATCTAGTATTATCTTTCAATGATTGCACCTTTGCTACCTGAAGTTTTCCTTTGAGAGTAGTGAAAATAAGCAAGGGAGGGGCAGAAATTTTTATGATTGATTGATTGATTTGAAAGAGTAACAGAGGCCGGCTGCGTGGCTCACTGGGCTCATCCTCCGCCTGCGGTGCTAGCACTCCGGGTTCTAGTCCCGGTTGTGGTGTTGGTTCTGTCCCAGTTGCTCCTCTTTCAGTTCAGCTCTCTGCTGTGGCCTGGGAAGGCAGCGGAGGGTGGCCCAAGTGCTTGGGCCCTGCACCCGCAAGGGAGACCAGGAGGAAGCACCTGGCTCCTGGCTTTGGATCAGCACAGTGCGCCTGCCATGGTGGCCATTTGGGGGTCTCTGTCTCTCTCTCTGTCTGACTCTGCTTGTCAAAAAAAAAAGAAAGAAAGAAAGAAAAACAGAGACAGAAGGTGAGACAGAATTTTTTTCCATCCTCTGGTGCCTTTCCCATATGTCTTTGATGGCTGAGGCTAGGCCAGGCCAAAGCCAGGAGCCAGGGTGTCCATCCTGGTCTCCCTGTTGGTTTACAGGGCCCTAGTACTTGGGCCGTCATCCACTCTCTTCCCAGGTGACTTAGCAGGGAGCTGGATCCAAAGCAGAGGAGCCAGATTAGAATGGGCTCTCTGATATTTAATGCCAGTGTCCCAAGTAGTGATTTAATTCACTGTGCTACAACATCAGCTTCAAGGAGCAGAATTTAAACAGAATCCTTTATAGGAGCCAAATCTATTCCATATGAATTTATTCTTTTTTAAAATTTTATTTAAGGTATGCAAAGTTCATATATTTCATATATACAGTTTTAGGAACATAGTGATACTTCCCACCCTTCCTTCTCCTTCCTCTCTATTCCTTCTCTTAATTTTTACAGTGATCTACATTCGGTTTACTTTATACTCATAAGAGTAACCCTACACTAAGTAGAGTTCAACAAATAGTAAGAAGAAAAAAACACTGTTCCTCAATGGTAGAGACAAGGGCTATAAACAACCATCAAATCTCAAAATGTCAATTTCACTCCTATACACAAAATGAAGAAGTAGTAGGAATGAGATGGACAATATAGGAGAGAGAAAGGCTACTGACATAAGTGGGCTCTACCTTGGCATTTCATTGGATTCATTTGGGAAGATTTTAAAAATAACAATGCTAGCACCAATTTCTGACCAGTTAATCAGAATCTCTTGGATTTGGACTCTGGAATTAGTATTAAAAAAAATATTAGCCCTCATGATTCAAAAATGTGTGTAGTAAGGATGACTCTTGAACTTGCTGACTGGTTCTCAAACCTTAGACTACATGAGACTCACCTTCCCCCTGTAGTTTCTGTCTCAGCTCACCAGTGCTGATGTTGCTCTTCTGCAGATCACATTTTGAGAACCACTGAATTAACAAAATGTAACAAAGCCTGCAGGAAGGTGTGAAAGGGAAGGGATCCAGCACTTAGCGAAATTGTGTACCTTTGACACAGACTCACTTCATTATTGTGAGAAAGGAAAGTTACAATGGGAAAGTAAGACAGGCCTGTATTGGGAAATCAAGGTTGTTGCCATCTCAACCATGTGTGAGAAGTCTAGAAATTTCATGAAAAATGCATGCTATGCATAGACTTCAGTTTTTTTACACAAAAGTAAACTTGTATTTTAATTCCAATTTTTTCAAACCTTTAGGAATACCCTTGCATATGTGAAATAATGAAATGATCATTGGATGGTTGAAGTTTGAAGAAAAGAGGAGGCTTTTTTTTTCAATATTGTAGAATTAAGATAACTATGAAAACACAGTATAAATATGAGGCAGTATCCATTTGTAGTTAAAATCATGAATAAAAAGTAGGATCAGCCTGCTCATAAAATTTTATCTCACAGAAATCAGAAGTAGCCAATGTACAAGATTCATGTTCAACTATCATTTATTAGTATTAGGCATTGACCTAATACTCCAGGCACTCCAGTATTAGGCATTGGGCTATAAGCTTTTGACTTAGGTCCAGCCATAGAAAAGTTGAGAGTTGGCTTCTCTGTCATGAGCTAGACCATAGAAATGGATGGAATTACTGCTATTGAAATTCTTCAAAGGCTATTTATGCTAACGATGTATCTGATTATTTTTGCATTGACATAATCAGTGCTTCCACTCCAGCTGATCATTGTAGGATCAGCTTGTCTTTGCCTTTTGTCTTCAGAGCAAATGAGCTGGCACAGGCAAGCAAATTGCACAGCTGTTGTCACTTGTTTCTGTAAAACACTCTGGGAGCTTCACTCTAGATGTCTTCATCTTACAGGTACATGAATAAAAAAATTTCTAGGAAAATATTAATGTCTAAAATGGCTACTTAGGGTACTGGAATACTCAGAAAACAAATTTTAAGATGTGTGGAAGTGTGCAGGGAATGCTAAATCAATGTTCTTTAGTATAAGAAGAAAAAAAGTAATAGATTTTTAATAATGATGTACCTTTCAATATGTTAAGACTAACTGCCCTTTTAAAAGGATACAAAACCATTCACAAATGACATAAAGCAATCTTGTTTGTAAAAGACTGTTTTCTACAGGGTAAAATGCCTCCCTTGGTATAAATAAATAAATTGCCTTGGAGAAGCCTATGTCTGAGATTTGCAGTTAACCTCTTTGTGAATTTTTTATGATTCTAAAAATAGTGTGCTTTCTCTGTTCATAGAGCTTCTAAATGTATTCTTTAACTCAGCAAACCACTCTTAACCCCTGCTGTGGAAGCTCCCCACTCCTTTAACACTCAGTACGGACTTGTAAGGTAGCGCAGCTGATATTTTGCTCCTCAGACAGACAAGGAAAAACAAAGAGAATAAGTTATTAGAATCTCACAGTTTGTGTCAGAAATGAGGGTAGAACCCATGATTTTTTTATTCCTTGGCAATGACTTTTCTCCCCCAGAAAGTTTCTTGAGCGTGGCTTATTGCATTTTTTTTTTTAATTTTTAACTGATACATAAGAATTATATCTAGAGAACTCATGATGTCTCAATGCATGTATACATTGTGAAATATTCAAATCAGGATAAACTTATCTTCTCAGACATTCATCATCTCTGTATGGGGAAATATTTAAAATCATCTAAGTTTCTAAAAATTTTTCAGGATTTTATTATTATGTTTGGTCACTGTACAGTACAAAAGAACACCAGAATTTCTATCTAATTATACATTAATACAATTAATCCGTTGTTTTCCATCCATCCCTCCTTATTCTTCCCCAACTTCTGGTAGCAACCATTATACTCTTAACTTCTATGAGATCAAATTTCTTAGATTCCACATATGAGTGAGAACATATAATACTTATATTGTGCCTGGCTTATTTCACTTTACATATTGACCTCCAATTCCAACCACATAACACTTAGTAGGTTTTAATCTCTTTTTTTATCTGAGTACTTTTCCATTGTGTATTTGCATCATGTCTTCTTTGTCCATTCATCAAAGTTTGGACACTTGTTTCCGTTTCTCAGCTATTGGGAACAGTGCTTTATTATTGAGAATGATGTCTGTTTAGCAATCTGATTTTTCGTAGGTGTATGTCCAGTAGTGAGATTGCTAGATCATATGGTAGTTTTGTGTTTGGTTTTTGTGGAGCCTTCCTACTATTTTGCCCAGTGAGTGTACTTATTTATATTACCACCAACAGTGTGCATAGGTTTCCTCTCCTCCGCATTCTCATTGGCACTCTCCTTCTTTTGTTTTCTTGATAATAGCCGTGCTAACTGTGGTGACCTGATATGTCACTGTAGTTTTGATGTGGATTCCCCAGATTATTAGTAATGTTGATCTTTTTCATGTACCCACCGGCCTTTTGAATGTCTTCTTTGGAAAAAAATGTGTTATTTAAATCTGCTGCCTAGGTTTTAATCAGACAATTTGTTTTTCTGTTGTTGAGTTTATTACATGTCCGGGTTATTAACCCCTGTCAACCGTGTAATTTGAAAATATTTTCTCCCATTCTGTAGGTTGTCTCTTCACCATATTTATCATCTCCTTTCCTATGCAGACACTTCTTAGTTTGATGAAATTTCATTTGCCACTTTTTGCTTGTCTTTCCTGTGTTTGGGGACTCATGCAAAAATAAAAATGAATAATAAAAAAAATTTCCATTGTAACATCTTGAAGCATTTCCCTTGTATTTTTTCCTAGAAATTTCCTAGTTTTAGGTCTGACATTTAGATCTTTAATCCATTTGGAGTTGATTCTTTATATGGTGAGACATAGGGGTTTATTTATTGTTCTGCTTGTATATGTCCAATGTCCCCAGCACCATTTCCTGGAAATACTCTTCTTTTTCCAATTCAAATTCTTAGCACCTTTGTGAAGATCAATTGGCTGAAGAAGTATAGATATTATTGTAGGCTGTCTATTTTGTTTCATTGGGTTTTGTGTCTGTTTTATTGCAAATGTATTAAATAATATAGTAGTATATTTTATATAGTAGTATAAATAATATAATAGTATATGTTATGATCCCATAGAGTAATGCCTCCAGCTTTGTTCTTTTTGCTCAAGAATGCCTTGCATAGTCAAGGTTTTTTTTTTTTTTTGTGGTTCTATATGAATTTTAGGATTGTTTTCTTCTAGTTCTGTGGAGAATATCATTGATATTTGGATAGGGATTTCATTGAATCTGCATATTACTTTTTGTCATAGAGCACTTTAACAATATTCTTGTAATTCATGAATACAAGATGTTTTTCTGTTTCTTTGTGTCTTCTTCCATTTTGTCACCAGTGTTTCACAGTTTTCATTAATGAAATCTTTCACATCTTTAGTTAAATTTATTCTTAGGGTTTTGTGGGGGGTGAGTAGGAGGGCTACTGGAAATAAGATTGTCATCTTGATTTTTCTTTCAGAAAATTCATTATTAGTGCATAGCAATGCTATGGGTTATTGCACATTCATTTGGTATCTTGCAACTTTGATGAACTTGTTGATTAGTTCTAAGAGTTTCTTGATGAAATCTGAAGTTTTCTATGTAGAAGATCGTGTCATTCACAAACAGTGATAATTTGAATTGCTCTTTTCCAATTTGTTTATTTCCATTATTATGCTTTTTCTGCTTTGTGATACCAAGACTCTTAAAGCATTTTTAGTTATAATAAGGTATTTTAAATTGATATCAATTTAACATTATTATAAGAATAGGAAAAGAGGGGCCAGTGCTGTGGCGTAGTAGGCCAAGCGTCTGCCTGCAGCACCAGCATCCCATATAGGTGCTGGTTCGTGTCCTGGCTGTTGGCCTTCTGATCCAGCTGTCTGCTTGTGGCCTGGAAAAGCAGCAGAAGATGGCCCAAGTGTTTGGGACCCTGCACCCACGTAGGAGACCAAGGTGAAGCTCCTGGCTCCTGGCTTCAGATCGGCTCAGCTCCGGCCATTGTGGCCATGGATTCTACCCACCTCTGGAGCTCACTGTAGAGGAACCACCCCCATGTTCCCTTGCAATGGCTTGCCATCCAACTGTTCTTCCTTCCTCCCAGTGGGCAAATCCTCTTCAATGTTGTGCTGCCTTGAGTAGAGGAAGGATTGGTGTGGGCAACCCTGTGGCCACCAGTGCTACAATGTTTGATCATACCTGGAGCACACTGCTAACCATGAGTAGTACAGCACTGGGATGAGACAAAGGCCCATGCTGCTGTGGGCTGCACGCCTCTGGTTGGCTTCATGACCAGGAACTGCTGTAACTAGCCACAGGTGGTATTGGCTGGGATATAAATCCAATATCAAGCAGAGCTGTAGGTCTCCTTGGTACCAGCATGGGTCCGGAGGCTGTGTGCACAGGCACTGGCCTAGGGACAAGGCGTGTTAGGATTTGCTCAGTGTTCTGTCTTTTGGCTTGGTCCTGAATTCCAGCTTACAGTCCTGAATTCACCATCCTGCTCTCCTCCAAAGTAACTGGAATCTCACTCGTTGCAATATGCCAGAGGTTGAAGGATGGATGCTTAGGGCATTCCCTTGGCTACCTGGCTATGGTGTCTAAGAGCGCCATTCTACAGATCTCATCTTAGGGAGGGGCACACATTTTACAATGAGGGGCCTGTTGCTGGGTCTCAGATCTAAGGTCTGGATGTAATCCCTTCTCACTTCCCCAAGTGCAAAGCCTCTCTCTACACTGCAGTGCTTGGAGCTGAGCGAGTTGGGGAACATAGGCAACTGTTTCCTTCCTGTCTTTTTTCAAGGCATATTTTAGTAGGATTAGTATTCCTAAAACCAACACTTGTCTCTCACCTGGCTTCCTTAGGTCTTGTTAGGCTGGTTTGGTTTATGAATAGCTCCAAATTGGTGTTTCTGTGAGGAGATAATCCCTGGAGCATTTAACCTGCCTCCATCTTGCCACAACTACACTTTTTTCTTAACATTACAACAGTTATTAAGTTTCAGGAAAGATAAATTTCCTAGAAATTTAAACCACTTTTCCCCAAAGGAATAAAGCAATAACAATGGAAGAATAATGCCCTTTGACCTTCTCATCTCACCTCCTTCAGATGCAATTATGTTCATTTCCTTCTTTTTATTGTCAATCTTTTCTCTTTATATAAAAGTGATTTTTAACTTGGAAAATAAAAAGTAGGGATCTGAAAAGGAAATATTATTAGATTTGTCTCTTACTCTTTTTTGTATTCAGACCATATAAATCATTCACCTTTTACTAGATTTGTCTCTAAATCATTATTTTTATTAATTTGGGACCTACAGAGAATTGGAAGTCTGGATTTGGGCCAAGGTTTAGCCTTGTTTCTAAGGTCTATTTCATAGGCGCCTTCAGTCTTTCCCAGGGTGCCTTGTCCCTGCCCTGTAGGAAGCTGCTTTTGTTCCTAGAAGAGCTTCCTGAGCCCACTGGTCATTTGAAGTGCTTGAGGCTAGAAGTCTGAACTTATGAAAAGAATGAAAGTGCCTGGGACCATCTGAGAGCAGAGCCGGTGTGCTGACCTCTCTTCTCCCTGCGTTCACAGCAGGTGCTTTTAAGTTGGCCCCTGAGTCCTCCAAGGAACCTCAATTTTGAATCAAACAGAACAGCCGCAGGGAAGAATGTGTATTCCAGGGCGCTGGGAATCAAATCTAGACTTTCCTTTTGTTCTCTTTGCTTATTTACGCTCCCCCACTTCTAGCTTTTCATCCCTTCTCCCAACCTTTAATGTTTTCTCTTTTTCCTCCTGACTTTGTTCCTTGCTTCTCCCCTTCTTTCCTTCCTGTATGCCCTTCCTTTCTTTCTTGACTCTCCTTTCTTTATTTCTTTTGTTCAATTTGGCTTACTTTATATAACAATGTATCTTCCATTGTAAGATAAAACCGCTTTTTAAAAATTGTGACTCGAAATGATATCCTTGGAAAAACATGAGTAAATGTAACACTTACCTATGGGCCATCTCTTCACAAAGTTGTCTAGTGGCACTAGATGGGATTCTTTAGAAAAGTCTTTATTCTGCTTGAAGGACCAGAAGAAGCCTCTTCCAGGACAAAAATCGTGAGAATTTTAATCAGAGAGTCACCCTCTCCTTTTTATTTGTCAGTTCACAAGTAACGACCAAGAAGTACCTGACACCAAGGAATGGTTACAGTTTGTGCTGTTTTTGCCTTTTGTCTATGTTTACTTAAGACCTTTTCCATATACTTTAAGAAACCCTACCCTTTCTCAGACTCTGCTTACCACAGTATGACTTTATTCATTTTCTATCACACTAATTTGGCATAGACGTTTAGTTTACAGTCCCATAATTAATTTTCTTCAGTGCATAATTTGATCCTGGTCAATTAAATGGGGAAATGAAATAATATTAAATTTGCCTACCAAGGGCAATTAAAGATCTAAATTATTGCCTTTCTCAATAAAATAATTTCGCATCAGTCTTTCCTTTTTTATTTAAAAATGTTTATTTTCATTTTTATTTTAAAGACAGATACATAGCCAAAGATTATCCATCTGCTGGCTTACTCCGCAAATACCTACAAAAGTCAAGACCAGGTCAGGCCAAAGCCAGGAGCCCAGAACTCTTGGATCTCCTTTGTGGATGGCAGGGACCCAAATGCTTGAGCCATCATTTTTGCCTCACAGGTGTGCATTTGCAGGAAGCTGGATCAAAAATAGAGGAGCTAGGCCTTGATTTACACACTCTGCTATGAAATGCAGGTATTCCAATAAACATCTTAACCATGCTGCCACATGCCTGCCCTGCCTCTGTGCTTCCTGAAGTTAATAGTTTCCTACAGATGCTTTGATGAATAGAATGAGTTGCTGAAGATGGTATTGCAATGCCAGTGCGTTAAAAATTTGTGACTTATTTCACAGGAGTCTATGATGAGGCCATCATAAAATTCACCAGCTACAAAAAAGCAAAGCCCAGCCAGTATGACCATGTACATCTGGTATTTAACAGCAAAAGTTCTGGATTTAAAGCTTTCCTGGGCCTAGAGTCCTTGGATAAAAAAATATGTTCTGTACTCCAACTTCTTCAACTGCCAGCCCAAAGGAATGTAACATGAGCTTGCTCAAACTTAACCAGAGATGTTTTCTGCATAAATTTAAATGTTGAGGTAACCCTTCATATAACCTATCATACAAGATTTATTCTCTGAAGTACTATATGAAAAATGAGAGACAAGGAGAGGAATGAGTAAGACTGACTTCAAAAAGGCATCCAGAAAAGGAGGGAGGTCCAGTCAGGCAAGTTCTCAGTGGATTTAATAAAAGCTGTACCTGTAGAAGAATGACAACAATTCGTCATCAGTTCCTGGTGAACTCTTGTGAGTGACACTGGACGACATTTTGTCTCTCGGGTTTGTCTGTACTACCCTTTCTTGCTCTGAGAACTCTGTGAGGTTTTTCACTTTTTTTTTTTTTCAAGATTTATTTATTTTATAGGAAAAGTAGAGTTTCAGAGAGGAGGGAGAGAGAGAGAGATGGCTGCAGTGACTAAGGTTGTGAGAGGCCAAAGCCAGGAGCTTCACCCAGGTCTCCTCTGTGGGTACAGGGGTCCAAGGACATTTTTTTCATTCTTTAAGGAAGTTCCCGTTTACCATGAACATTGCTGATATTTCCAGACTGGGCAGGAGCTTTAAAAAGATGATTTCTAGTGGTTGGCACTGTGGCATGGTGGGTAAGCTTCTGTCTGCAATGTCAGAATTCCATATGGGCACCTGTGTGAGTCATGGATGCTCCCTGATCCAGCTTCCTACTAAAACACTTGGGAAAGCAGCGGAAGATGGTCCAGGTCCTCAGACCCCTGCACCCATGTGGGAGACCCAGAAGAAGCTCCTGGCTCCTAGCTTTGGTCTGGCCCAGCACTGGACATTGCAACCATTTGGGGAGTGAACCAGCGGATAGAAGAGCTCCCTCCCCCCTCCCTCTGTTTCTGTCACTCTGCCTTTCAAATAAATAAATAAATCTTTACAAAAGAGAGGTAGATGATTTCTAGATATTGAAGAATGGGATGAAACATTTGGAGAGTTATCTGTCAAATATTATGAATTTATTTTTTAGAGAATCAGAGAGGAAGGTAAGTTGCAATACAGAAATATGCATTCTTTATTAACTGTGTGCAAAGCCAGGCACAGGATCATTCCAAATCCAGGACTAGCTATTCATGAATGTTGTGTTACTTTTCTGTTTCCAAGTGTTCCATCCACTGACATTTTGTAGTCTCTTCATAGATTTGGAGAATGAACAGTGAAAAGTTTTAAATTTTGGCAAACTAGAAAGAAATGTGAATTTATTTTTAATATAAGTTAATACTTTTACTATTAATAAAACTTTTCCTTAAATGCTTCAGTGTAGTAAAAATTATCTGAAGATAGGTGAATAAAAGTTATTGGATAGAATCAATTTGAAATTATAAGCCTCTTGTAAATTATGTCATTGGAAATGGCCTTGTTCATTAATTTTCATGCTTTCTATTAATTTCATGACTTACCCATAAACCCCAAGAGGTAGGGTCCTCAAGTCATAATGAAGTTTCAGCATCATATAAATTCTGATTTTATTTGGAAATGTGTTTATCTTTTCATCATCTTTTTTCAGTATTTTCTTATGTTCTCTACCCTTTAGTGACCATAGGACATCCTGTGACTAGAGCAGATGTTTGTCTGTTTGAAAATAGTCTCACTCTCCTGTATTCTCTCATATAATGTGTCTAAGGATGGTGAGAGAAACTCTCATAGAAACCCACTTTACTTTTCTAAGTTTAAATTTGAACTAACAGAGTACACAACTCTTTTACATTATGACAGAAAATCCAGTGACATGTTTGAAATATTTGTAATGTAGGAAGCATGTTACTTCTCAGATGTCCATTTCTCCATAGTAGATACTGCTTGTCTTTTTGAGAAACAGTATACAACTACGTTGAGCCATTTAAAACTATGTAGGCCCACTTCTTTATCCAGTGCCTGTGTTCTCTTTTATATGGATGACACCAGTGATACAGAAAAAAAAAAAAGAAACAAAAGTGTTAGGAGATAATTTTTATTAAAAATATGTTTGTTGCTGGCATTTTGGCACAGCAGGTAAAGGTGTCAGCTGCAATGCAGACATCCCATATCAGAGTGCCAGTTTGAGTCCTGGCTGCTTCCTGCTAATGTGCCTGGGATGTCAGGAAAGGATCTCCCAAGTACTCAGGCCCCTGTCTCCCACGTCGGAGACCAGGATGGAGTTCCTAGATCATAGCAGGTGTCTTTCTTTTTCCTCTCCTCTCCTCTCCTCTCCTCTCCTCTCCTCTCCTCTCCTCTCCTCTCCTCTCCTCTTTCTTCTTTCTCCTTTCCTCTTCTATCCTTCTTTCTCTTCTTTCCTTCTTTCCTTTCTTTCCTTCCTTCCTTCCTTCCTTCCTTCCTTCCTTCCTTCTTTCCTTCCTTCTTTCCTTCCTTCTTTCTTTCTTTCTTTCTCTCTTTCTTTCTTTCTTCTTACCCTTTTCCTCTGTTGTGTTTTCAAATAACTAAATCTTTAAACAAAAATTTTTTCTTTTAATTTTTCATTAGTTTTAACAGAATCCATGTGATTTGTAGATACAATTCTAAGAACATAATGATATTTCATTCCTCCCTCCTTCCCCTCCCCCACTTTTCATCTTCCTTTTTTTTTTTTTTGAGGTAACATTTTAAAATTACAGTAAAAAGACTTAATATTTCACTGAGTAAAAGTGTAACCAACAAAAAGACCCTAGTGTAGTGCGACAGCTATAAACAATGATTGAGTGGAAAATGACCATTTCACTCACATACAGTAAGTTTAAAGTAATCACAGATAATTAAAGCAATAATAATGTAACATTCTTAACCATTGGTTTGACAGAGCTATAAAACAGAGTTTCACAAAACTATATTTGCAGCAATACTGATACACACATTACTTTATGTATGCTTATGTTAAAGTTCCAAAAAGGCATTTGTGGAAACGTATTAACTCAAAAGGTAAATTAATATGTTTTCATTTATTGGAAATGCTCATTATCAATATGAGCACAACATTCTGACCATAGCCAGTTTGTTATAACAAAAATAATGGTAAATTAACAAAAGATCATGACTTACACATACTAGCGTCTTCCTTCTCCAAGTGCAGTTGAGAACTTAGCACTCGTTAGTTCATCCTATACCAAGAAACATCCTCAGAAGAGTAGCAGATGTAGGGTGAGTAAGGAACATACCTTCCTCAAAAGAATGTTTCCTTGAGGACTGGCCTGGGAGTGTTTCATGAGACAAAATGAGAAAACAGATAGGGCCAAGTGGTGGAGTTGCATGGGAGTTACACTGCTGCACACCTTACCCACACATGGAAAGGTGGTACAGGACCCTACAATTTCATGTCCATTTTTCCTCATTGGCAGAGGACTGGAAGATGAGGATGTCATTGTGGTGAGAATTTATTTCTTCTTAGAGGCCAAAAATCTCCGCTAGGTACCATTCTAAAACAGAAATATTTGTGCCGTTCTTTTGCTTCCAATTCTCCTACCGTCTTCAGTATTCTGGAGTTGAGTCCAAATTTTCAGCATGTTGTTCCTGTTGCTTATTTTGCTGTTTATATCACTTGTGTACTGTACATTCTAGTGCCCTTGATGCCCTTGCTGTATCCTTAATCTAGCCCATTTTTCCTCCTCCACTCCAAGATCAGCGATATTGATTTCCCACCCACAATGCATTCTATATCCATCTTATCTATTCCTTTCCTTCTCTCAGAACCTTGGTTTGTATGGCTAGTGATGAGCAATCCCTTGTGAGGATCTAAGAGATAATATATGATTAGCCAAACCAGTCACCTTGATTTCATTTTATCACACTCTGTTGGAGTAGTTATTTAACCCAGTTAAATACACTAACAAAACCAATGAGATGTAGGGAGAGGATAGTTCAGAGAGAATGTGTTAAAACATTGATTTTGTAACACAGAGAGCACCTGTTACTAGCACTGCTTTTTATGCCTTCTTATTAGTGGGACATAGGCATAGTTTCAGGAGATTTGGCAGTCATCTTGTGATAATGGAATATCAAGCCCACAGCAAAAATTAAAACTGAGGGTGTTGGGAGGTGGGGTAATGATAGAGGAGCCAAGGTGTATGATGACAACCTTGAAGCATCTCTATCAAACCAGAGACACCTCAGTCTGCATTTATTACATTAAATATATTTTTCTTTTTTATTCCATTTTATTTAAGGTATACAAACTTCATGCATTTCACATATACAAATTTAGGAACATAGTGATTCTTCCCATCAGACCTTCCCTCCCACTGCATTCCCACCCTTCTTCTACCTCCTCTCCTATTCCTATTCTTATTTTAAATTTATTCCAAGGTATTTATTTAAATAATATTTTAAATTTAAAATAAATACTTTGGAATAAATTTAACTATATTTTCATAATGTTTTGTTAGTGTATTTTTTTTTTAATTTATTGGGGAGACAGAGGTCTTCCATCTCCTGGTTCACTTCCCAAATGCCTGCAACAGTTACAGCTGAACCCATGAGCCCAGGACTCAATCTGGGTCACCCAGGTGGGTGGTAAGGACCCAAATATTTGAACTTTCACTGCTGCCTCCAAGGGTGCACATTCCAGGAAGCTGGAATTGAGAGTGGAACTGAGACTTGAACCCAGGCACCTATATGGGACTCAGGAGTCGCAATTAGCACTTACTGCAACCAACATTTGCCCTTCTTAAGTTAGCTTTCTATATCACTGTGATCTAAGGTAATGTTATTAGACTTTAAGTTACTTGTAGCTGGATGCATTCCCTTCATGACTGTGCTATATCATGTGGTGGTATCCTCCCTCACATATCATCTGCAGAAACTCCGTTACTATTCGTGTTGATTAGTGTTCTATCAGGTTTCAACTAGGTGAGGGTAGAATTAGGTAGAATAGAGAAATTAGACTTTACAGACATGTGGGAGGAAATGAGAAAATAAGATAAAAGAAAAATATAAAATAAAATTCAACAAGTAGGGAAGGAGTGAAGAGATGGTATTGGACCTGTAGAAAGCCAGATCAATCCAGTTGCAAGATATAACAAAAATTATACCATTGCATTAGATTAGTGTTTGTATGATCTGTGATGCTCCATAGACAAGGAGAGATTAGGGAGGAGAGGTGTGTAGACACAAAGAAATGGATAGGGAGAAATATTCAACTGACTACTATGCTTGGATATAGATAGGCCTTAAAGGTGGCATCTTACTTTTTTAATAAAGAGACAGAGAATGAAGTGTAGCTGGAGCTGCTGAGCTGGTCCATCAGAAAATGGCTGGATAAAGAAAATGTGATTTATACACATAACGGAATACTACTCATCCATAAAAAGAATGAAATCCTGTCTTTTGAAACAAAATCGATGTAAGTGGAGACCATTGCACTTAATGAGAGAAGCCAGACCCAAAAAGACAAATATCATATTTTTTCTAATTTATGCTAGCTAATATATAAAATATAAAAATATTTAATATATGAGTAATGTTGACATATTTGTATTTGATTATTGTTTATAGCTCCTGTCTATAGCTCACTGTTCCTGTTGAACAGTAGTCTTTCTACTTTTAACTTGTTGAACACTGTATTTAGTGGAGCATTAAGCCTCTGATTATAAAGTAAATTAAAATATATGGTCATAAAAGTTAAAAAAGCAGAAAAGGAAAGGAAGGAAGAAGGAGGAAGGAAGGGAAATATTCTTAGAGTTGTATCTATGAACTACTTATAATATGTTGTCTTTATGTTGATTAAAATAATTTAAAAATTGATACAAAGTACCCAATCCTAGGAAGTAATGATTAGGTACAAACAAGGTGGGGCAGGTATTTGAGGCAGTGGTTACAATGCCACATGAGACACCTGCGTCCCATGTTGGAGCATCTGGGTTAGAATCCAGCCCTGCTTTCTATTCCAGCTCATTGCTATAGTGCACCTTGGGAGGCAGTGGGTAATGCTTCAAGTGCTTAGGTCCCTGCCACCATGTGGGAGACGTAGATGGAGTTCTGAGCTCCAGCTTTGGCCGGGCCCACCCCTCACTGCTGTAGGATTTTGTGGAGTGAAATAGCAGATGGAAAATCTCTTGCTGTCTATCACTGTCCTTATTTGTCTCTGCCTGGTAAATAAATAAATAAGTTTTAATACAAACTTTTCAGTTATAGCAATTTAATTTTAATTTTAATCAACTTCATTTAATTTCTATTACAATGTTAATAGCCAGAATTGGCCAGTAGCTGTTCTATCAAAGATATCTTAGACATTTCTGTATTTCTAAATAGTTGTAGAATGATTTCTTTTTTCGCTTATATGATTTTAAATTCTACAGGAAAGACACCCTCCCTCATTACAAAGTTGATTCGTTTGCACATTAACACACTAAGTTGTAAAAATTAAATTGTTCCATCTCCGAGGTTAATTTTAGTGTTATGAACCACAAGAGAAAGAAAAAAAATGGGAAATGCACTTCTGTTTTGTCATAGCTCAAAAGAAAATAACTGAGGCTTTGCTGAAGCTGTTGCCAACTCAGAAACTATATTATACAAATCTGTAGCGACTTCATTATCTGTTACCTGTTATCACCCTGCTGAACTAAAATAAACTGTTGTATTATGTGACCTATAAAATGGTATTAGGCGTTTTATTACTTGCTTACTGTCAACTTGAACATAAGACAGTTATTAAAGATTACAGTGAGAAGATTCAGAGTGCTACAAATGTTATTTTACAGAGATGACAGGTTGCCCTTAATGTCTCCAATCATAAAAGAAAAGAAACTGGATAAATTTGAAGCCAGTGATATAAACTCAACAGGCAGTGGGATGAATAAAACACAGACGTGAAGTCTTCCTTCCCCATTCCCTTTATTTTTCTAATGCCTGTGTCATTACTTTAACAGCTTCTAGCTGATGTAAATTGGAAAGCAAGAACATTAAAAGAGTCATTCCACTGAGGAAAAGATCGCTTCTTTATAGGCGTATGAGGTGCCTGAGTGTGATGTGGATTTTCATAATCCATTGCTGAATTGATGGATGTTAGAAAGGAGGGGAACTAAACAAGTATGGGGCACTTCTGATTACAGGCATCATTGGTTTTGATGAAGCATTCAGTGCAGGTGAAACTCATTTAGCAACTTGGATTATGTTTTCAGAGAAATACAATTTCCGTTTCCTTTTCATATGGCTTCCTCTCTTTCTAGAACAGACTGAGCACCCCGCTAGGGAATACCCAGTAAACATGAATAGCTAGGCGCACACCTCTGCTCTTCCTAGCAGTCCCTGCCCACTCCTCTTCCTGCTGGTTACTGCTTGCAGCACCAAAGCTGCCTGGACCCTGTGGCGCCCCCTGGTGCACAGAGTGGGAGCCGTCCTGTCCAGCATCTTTTAAAATCCCCCTTTACCCTGTAAAAAGGAAACACCATTTTCCCCTTTCCTTCATCTTTGATCCTTCAAAACTGCACTTAGTGTTCCATAAGATGTCTCATTTCTCTCCTTCCTGGAATTATCTTTTAACTGTAAGTCAGTTTGTTGAATGAGTTGATCATAATATGCCAGGGGAAATATTGGTTTCCTTCTATCACTCCTGTCAACACTTCGCTATTGTCTGTTCTTTCCCTGCTCACTGAAGAAACCTCTGGGAGGTACAGTGGCTCTTTTGTCACTTTCAAAGTAAGGAGTTAGGTTTCTGTGATTCTCCTTTTCAGGGGTAAAGGATCCTTAGGAGATTCAGCTTCCGGTTTGAGCCTCAGAGTATCTGAGCAGTCCATGTGGGGCTTCTCCTCTTCCACTTGGCAACCACAGGTGGGACTATCTTCTGAACTTGCATTCTCTCCCTGCCTTCTCCCTCTTTTTCAGGCCCAACCTGGGGAGAGCAGTGAGCAGGGGAAGAACAAAACACCTTTTAAGCCTGGTACAATGTGTGCCTGCTGGTGCCCTGTAGGCAGGATTTGTGTTTGTGTTCTGGTTTCTCATGCAGCGCATTTGTAGTTCTTGAGGAATAACACCTTTGCCCCTTAGACACACACACACACACACACACACTGATTCATGGTTCTGTGTATGCTCCACGCTGCCACCTGTGAGCATCTCATATCCACCCCTCTGCTCAGCAAGCTGGGTTTCTCACCTCTTTTTGAGCACACACAGGTTTCCTGTAAATTGGCCCATATCTGGGTGCTACTGTATACCTACGTGGCTTGGGGGAAGCTTGCTTACTTTTCCATTTCCACATGGGAGTGCTGGCCACAGGCTCTTCTTGCCTCTACTCTTTACCTTGCCACTGTGAAATGTTCTGACTGCTCCCACCTTCGGTATTTTCTAGCAAAGCAGTCACTGGTCTGTATGGTGAGCTGGAGAAATGAGTTCTCCCAGGCACTGTCTGCGGTCCTCTGCCCGTGGGTGCAGATAGGCCTGTTTCAGCAGCTTTGCAGGCATCCATTGGGAAGCAGGGTGTCATTTTGCTTTCTTAAAGGTCCACATTCTCCATCAGTGCTTCTCTCAGCGCATCTCTCCCAGTCCTAGGAAGAGGACAAGAAAACAGCTAAACTATTCTGAGACTTACTAACTCTGTTACCCTCAAGCAAGTTCATCTTCTGTATCTATTTATGTAGTGTTCATGTATCTACTTATATCTCTAGTACACTTGTATTTCTATGTTTATATCATTTCTATTTATGTGTTTGAATAAAGAATGAGGGAAGAAGAGCCTGTAGGTGTGCAAATGTTATCATGGATTTTCTTGTGTTGGAAGATTTCAGCCACGTTTCTGAGACTTTTGCCATTGTGTTTTAATATGACCCAGTGAAAACAGAAAATTCTCTATCCATAGTTTAAAATGTGCAGTTATAATTAAAACAACATTAAAGACAAGATCGTGATCTTTTAAGACATTTTAAACACATAGCTAATTATGATACATACATTATCTCATTGAATTATCATACTACTTTTTTTTCTTTTTGTTTTGACAGGCAGAGTGGACAGTGAGAGAGAGAGAGAGAAAGGTCTTCCTTTACCGTTGGTTGATCCTCCAATGGCCGCCGCGGCTGATCCAATGGCAGGAGCCAGGTGCTTCTCCTGGTCTCCCATGGGGTGCAGGGCCCAAGGACTTGGGCCATCCTCCACTGCACTCCCTGGCCACAGCAGAGAGCTGGCCTGGAAGAGGGGCAACCGGGACAGAATCCGGCACCCCGACTGGGACTAGAACCCAGTGTGCCGGCGCTGCAAGGTGGAAGATTAGCCCAGTGAGCCGCGGCGCCGGCCTATCATAGTACTTTTAAGTGGTAAATATATTATTAATTAAATAGATATGAAAAAGCTCAGAAGGGCTAATTTGTTTAGGGACTTATAACTAGTAAGTGGCATAGTTAGGATTTGAACTTGTGTTTCTAAAAATCTGCAGTTTATAGTAATTATGACACTATCCTGTCAGAACATAATTTGCCCATGCCTAAGTAACTTGTTCTATAGATAATGTAGCATTAGATAAATATTTTTGAAATCTACAACTCATTGTTACAGTCACCAAGCTGTATAATGGATCACTAAAACTTATTCCTCCTGTGTAACTTAGTTGTTGTACAATATATTCAACATCTCCCCTTTTTATCAACCTCCTACCCCCGTCGCTGGCAACCCCCATTTCACTCTACTTCTTTGAGCTTGATTTTTTGAGATTCCATATGTGAGATCAAGCAGTATTTGTCTTTCTGTGTCTTGCTTATTTCACTTAACATAATGTTCTCCAGGCTCATCCACATTGTTGCAAATGGGAGGATCTCTTTTAATTATGCCTGAATTGCATTGCATTGTGAATGCATACCACATTTTCCTTATTCATTAATCTGTTTGTGGACACCTACTTTGATTTCCTATCTTCCTTCTATGAATAGTGCTGCAGGAAACATGGAGGTTTAGGTAACTCTCTAATTTTCAAATACCTGGCTACTCCAAAAAGTTTATGGAAAACTAAATTAAAATATATTTGTTTTGGTACAAAAATGTTTCAAGTCTATGCACCTGAGGGGTTTTCAAATAGATCATTAAAATTAAAATCACAAAGTAGGCATTTGGCATAGCAGTTTAAGACATCGTTTGGGATGCCCACATCCCATATTGGAGTGCCTTCTCTGAGTCCTGGCTGATCCACTTCCTGTCCAGCTTCATGCTATTGTTCACCACAGGTGGCAGCAGTTGATGTGGGAGACTCAAGATGGATTTCCAGGGTCCTGGCTAGGGCTTGGCCCCACCCAGCCTGTTGCGAGCATTTGGGAGGAAAACCAGCAGAGAGAGATGTCTATCTGCACTCCTCTCTCTGCCTTTCCTGTGGAAACAATCTTAAGTGCATATTATGAAAAATTATGCCTGGATCTCAAAAATGTTTCACCAAAATAAATATATCCTTTAATCATATTGCCTTATGAACATTTTGAATTACTCTTATAGTTCTTGAGATTGTCCTGATGTCACCATGTAGAGTATCACAAAAAGTCTCTGTTCTTCTGTGCTCTTCTCATTCAACTTCAGTTTGTTTTTTAAAAGATTTAAATTATCATACTACTTTTAAGTAACATATTAAACTGCTTTTAACCAACATATGAAATGACATTGTTAGAGCACTTGGCTTAACCTACTATGCCACAATGTTAGCCCCTCAATTTCCTCTTTCTTTTATTAGGCAGGATATATATGCATATGTGTATATATACATACATATGTACATGTGTATATGTGTGTGTGTGTATATATATATATGAAGAAAGAGAGTGAGAGAGAGAGAGAGAGAGAGAGAGAGCTAGCTTTCAACTGCAGGCTCACTCCCAAAATGATTGCAATGGCCAGAACTGGGCCAGGCTGAAGCCAGGAGCCAGTGGCTTCATCTGTTTCTCCCATGTGGGTGGCAGGGGGCCCAAGAACTTGGGCCATCTTCTGCTTTCCCAGGCATATTAGCAGGGATCTGTATAGGAAGTGTTGCAGCTGGGACACCAACCAACATATGGAATGACATTGTTACAACGGTTGGCTTAACCTACTATGCTATGTTAGCACCTCAATTTCCTCTCTCTTGAGCAAAAGCATTTAGGTTAGAAAATAAACTCCCCCCCTTTTCTGAGGGGATGCTGAGGAAACTTCAATAGCCTCCCTTCATCCAACTGCCAGCTGAGACCATGCTGAGTCTGCCCAGTACTGGCTCCGGCCACTCCTCCTTGCTTCTAGCCCTTAAACCAAAATGAAGTCCCAGCAGGTCCCTAATGTGCGATACAAAGTTTGAATTCATGGGTGTCATAGTTTGCATTTCTCAGAAAGAAGGTTCTGAGATGGAGAATTTGCTTGAAGGAACTTGGGTAATGGGAAAGAAAGATTGGGAAGAGGAAAGTTACCGTACAATAGCCTCTGAAGAACTTGACCTAGGATGTCTTTTAAGAATTACACTGAGTTGGAGCAAGGGAGTTGGACATTTATAGTCCCACATGAACCAGAGGATGGATACAAGCTTTCCAGGGGAAGAGGCTATGGCTAGGGGAAAAGCAGCCATCTTCAACTTAGTATAGTTCCTTCAGAGGGTAGGAAACAGAAGGCTATCAGCATGCAGCATGCCCAGCAACTGGAGCATAAATAATTCAGTTCTGAAGGGGATGTAAATACAGTACTTCAAAAAGTTTGTGGAAAATGGAATTAAAAATGAGTTTATTTTGGTGCAAAATATTGTAATCCATGAAAAGCATTCTTTGAAAAGTGCCTGGGAATGCATATTATGAGAAAAATGAGCGGATTTCAAAGAATATTTACACAAAAGTAAACTTAGCTTTTAATTGCATTTTCAACAAACTTTTTGAAGTACCCTCATATTATTACATTGTTTTTGCAAATTTTACCTGTTTTGAGGGACATTATAGAAGTTGGTAGAATTTAGTGGGATTTCCTAGTATAATACTCATTTTACTTAGAAACTTTTAAGAGAAAATCTATTGCACATCTCAAATAAAGAACTTGTTTATTAACTTTTTATCATGATGCATTTAGAAATTAGTCTTTCTTATAGCATTGAGGGTTTGCTCCATTCTTATCAATCTTTTCAGACAAGAGTGTACAAGATGATACAATTTGTCTATTGGCGAATCATTGATGAAAAGCAAATGAACCAAAATTAACCAATGTTGTGGACTTCTGTAATATATAATACATAGTTTCATCTTAACAAACGAGTGCAATAGATAATATTCTCACAATTTAGATGAAGCCACTGAAGTTCAGAGAGGTTAAATAAATTAACCAAAATGACATACTAAGTGGGTAACTCAAGAATTCCCTTTCTTAGTGAAAAATGTCTATTGTATAGACCTATATTACTTTTACATTGCCTCATAACAATGTACTCCAAAGTCAGTGGGTTCAATAATAAGCATTTGTCATCTTGCAGTTTCTTTGGGTCACGTGTCTTAGTGGTTTCCATCAAAGATTGTGGCTCAGGGTTTCTCACCAGACTGTAATTGAGACGTTGTCCAGGCTCCAGTCATTTGAAGGCTTGAGGAGGTTAGGAGGATGATAGCCCCTTGATAAGAGGCTGCAGCTCCTTAGCTCATGGGCATTTCCATATAGTTGTGTATATGTCCTCACACTGTGGCAGCTGCACCATCTTTTATGACCTACTATCACAATCGCATGCCTCTTACTACTTCTGAAAAGCAGATCACTGAGTCTAGCCCATCCTTACAAGGAAGGGAGAGATAGGGTGCATCTTGGTAGTTAAATGATCTGATAGGAGCCGGCCTTGTGGCGTAGCGGGAATGCCTGAAGTGCTGGCATTCCACATGGGCTCCGGTTCAAGCCCTGGCTGCTCCACTTCCGATCCAGCTCTCTGCTATGACCTGGGAAAGCAGTAGAAGATGTAGTTGGGCCCTGCACCCGCATGGCAAGACCTGGAGGAAGCTCCTGGCTACGGGCTTTGGATCGACTGGCACAGCCCCGACTGTTGTGGCCAGTTGGGGAGTGAACCAGAAGATGAAAGACCTCTCTCTCTCTCTACCTCTCCTTCTCTCTCTGTAACTCTGACTTTCAAATAAATAAATAAAGCTTTAAAAAAAGATCTAATAATTTGTAGGCATATATTTTATAAAGTAGCATAAATGCCTGCTTTTCAAAATTTGTTAACAGGTTATGCCTATTATTCATTGAAACAATTTTCTTGAGTGCTATAAGAAGCAAGTTCATTATATGGCAATATTTTCCTGATAATATAGAATTGCTCATTTAAAGTGTTACGAAGTGAGATGAATAATCTTTCCAGTTAAGATTGTTTTGAAATTAAGTAATAAATATTTCCACATTTAAAATCAGTTCATCAATTAATTGATTGAATCAATATTTATTGAGTGCCCGTTATCCACCAATAATGTATTAGGTGTTCGGGATAAGGCAACAAGTAAGACCTGTGTGAAATGTGCTTTCACCCATCTTGCACTGTAGTGGCAGCAACAAATAAGCAGAATAAAGAAAGGTAACCCAGATTTAAAGAGAGCTATGGAGCAGAGTAAGGCACTAACAAGTAAACCGTATTTACATAGAGGCGGTGGTGGAAGGTAAGGGAGAGGCAGGGAGAACATATTTTTCTGATATGATGACCATAGAAGGCCTCTCTGTCAAGATAACACTTGATGTGTTCTAGAATCAGTTTTCATTATGTGGATGCAGTGCTGCAAGAGAGTGATAAGAGAAGAATTTGGAAGTGTAATAGATAACAGTTTCCCGAGAGTCTTGGAGGCTATGGATACTACAGACCTTGGGTTTTATTTTAACTGTTCTAAAAGCCACGAGACTTGAGAACTAAAGAGTGGCATGATCTGATGTTCAGTTCCAAGCAAGATCTAGCTGATCTTTGGAGAATAGACTGTAATGGCCAAGGGTTTAAGCAGGACTCCCAGTGGGGGTGGGGCTGCAGTGCTCTGGAGAGGACAGAAAGGGAGGAGTGGAAGCAGGAAAAGAGAAAAGAAATTGTTCAGCCCGGATACCTTTGGACAGGGAAGAAATAAAGGAGATATTTTGTGACACTGTTCGGTTAATATGTAAATGATACCTTTTTTAGAATTCATGCTCACTGCTGAAATGTTGTTAGACTTTTTCTTTTCCCCAGTAGAAATTTGGGAAAACAAACGTAGTTTGGGAAAATAATTCTCTGCAGATATCAAGTGATTCAATTTATGTTCTTCTTATTACCCAAGCAATAGCTACATTAATATTGCCCTCTGAGAATGAGGAAATCGCTAAAGCTTTTAAATACCCATGATTATCATTTCATTGTACATTTATGTAACTGCTGCTGAGTAAAACATCATTATTTAATTTTAATTTGATATGAAATTTACTTCATTATCAATCTACAGTTTCTTTCATAACATTTCTTCTACTTCACTCTAAGAGCAAAGTAATGAAGCAGTGGCAACTGATGCTCAAAACTCATTTCTTTCAATTAATGGTCAGGGTTTTTTTTTTTGTTGTTGAAAACTCTTGTGTTAATGGCTTTTCTAATTAGATTTTTTTCTTATTTTCTGATTGGACAGTGCTGATCCAAAAACACTATTTGTCTGTCTTTAATTTTCAGAATTCAAACTTCAGTTCCTCGTATTCTCACAGTACTAGTTTCCATGGTTTTTAACATGTTTTAAATGAGACCTAATATGAATTCATTTTTGAAATATACTTGAGAAATATGAACAAAATTTAGCAGGGAAAATTTTTCAGAACCTTCAAGTGCATTTAGTACCTTAATATGCATTTTAAAATTTCCAAAAGAGAAAAATAATTTTCAAAGTTGAAATCAGTGCTTACATAATATTCAATTACCTCCTTAGAAAAAGAAAAGGCTTTATTACCCTACTTTGATCTCTGTTTTATACTACATTATTTGTGTAATTGTGGAAAATAGGTTATATATTGATGGCTGATTGAAATTCAATTTGAATTTATTCATAATCATTATTTTTTCAGTAAGTATTTATTGAGCATTATATTGGGATTGTTCAGGAAAAAATAAAAAAAAAAAAAAACAGAAGCTTCAGAATATATAAGCAAAGTCTTGTCATGGAAATAGCCTTCAATGGTTACGAGGCTGAGAAAGCCCATGATCTACCAACTCACACTGAAGACTCGGGAAAGGCAGTAATGTAATCCAGGACAAAATCAGAGGCCTGGGACCCAGCAAAGCCAAGGCTAGAACTCCCAGTCTAAAGCTAAAGTCCCGAGAACTAGTGGGGTTTGGCTGGTATAAGTCCTCCTGGAGTCTGAAGATCCGGGAGCAGAAGTTCCTGACATCTAAGAACAAGAGAAAGTGGGTGTCCCACCTGGAAAAGAGAAAAACGAACTTTCTACCCAGCCCTCTAATGATTGGTTGATGCCGGCCTCCGTTGGTAAGGTGGATCTTCCTTACTTAGTCTGCAGATTCAAATGCTAATCTCTTCCTGACACACCCTTTATAGACACAGTCAGAAATAATTTTTTTTCCAGGTGAACATCTCTTAGTCCAGTGTAAAAGTCTTGTGTAAAATGAACATCAGCAGTACATATTGCAGATGCTTAGGCCCTAGGATACAGCAATGAACAAAGTTGACAGTAGGAGAAGGATCTTCAAAATCCTCGTGAAAAAATGCTCACAGTAGAAAAATTGTGCATGGGCTTCAAAACTTTTTGCATGAAAATGGACTTATACTAACTCATTATAGCAAGTCTGGGCAGAAAATTCAGCACTAAGAAATATATGACTTGAGTTAGTAAAGAGCTCCCATCAGAGCAAAATGAATTCTAGTCAGTTTGAAGCAAGCAATATCAAATATGTGGTGAAACTTGGGTGAAAGAATGGTGAAATCGTGGCTTATGAAAAGTTCATGAGGACAATGCCTCAAATAAATTAGCAGTTTATTACTGGATAACTCATTTTTTAAAAGGAATGAGATGGTGTTGAAAGTGAAGCCTGTAGTGGCAGATGCTCTATATCGATTTGCAAGGAAAAAATTAAATTTTTCTTGCTCTAATAAAAAAGGATGAATGAGTAGCATACATAATCACCAGTATCATGGACACCTCAGTTGGTTCAACTTATACAATTATGATTGAAAAATGAAAGTAGAACAGAAATTCTGCCCTATGTATGCCAAAACTTTTGGGCACAGACGTGCCACAGACAAGAGAACTTTCAGTGGATGTTTAAATAAGTGGGATCAAGATTCTGAGGCATTTCTTGGAAGTATTGTAGATAAGGTCAAACATGGCTTTATCACTATGATCCTGAACAAAAATCATTATCAAAGCAATGGTTATGGAGAGATCATAGCAAAAGCAGACCACACAAGAGCAAAGTTCCTGGCCATCATTTTTGGGATGCTCAACGTATTTTGCTTGTTGACTGTCTTGAGAATCAAAGAACATAACATGTGCTCCTTACGACAGTATTCTTTCTCCGCCATGACAATATGCCTGTCAATTCCTCTTAGCAAATAAGGGCAATTTTGTGAATTTCAATGTGAAATCATTAAGCATCCACTTTATAGTCTATAGTTGACATTTTGGACAGTTTCTGTTTTCTAATCTGAAAAAATATTTAAAGAGCAATACATTGACTTTTTTGAATTTTTAGGACCCTCAGTCTTTCTAGATGGACTAACTGGCTAGTATTATTGCTTATTTATTTTTTAAGATTTGTTTATTTTATTTGAAAGGCAGAGTTAGAGAAAGAGAGAGAGAGAGATCTTCCCTCCATTGGTTTACTCCCCAGATGACAGCAGTGGTTGGAGCTGGGCTGATGAGAAGCCAGGAGCCAGGAGCTTCTTCCAGGTCTCCCATGTGGGTGCAGAGGAACAAGTATTTGGGCTGTCTTCCACTGCTTTCTGAGGCACATTAGCAAGGAGCCAGATTGGAAGTGGAGTAGCTGGGCCTCAAACTGTCAGCCATATGGGATGCCAGCACTACAGACAGCAGCTTTACCTGCCATGCCACAGTGCTGGCCCCAGTATTGTTGCTTTTACAAGTATCCTGAACTTGATGGGATTTACCTTGAGAAATAAAGTTTATAGTTTTTAATTTTACTTTTAATTTAATTTTTTTCACAAATGTTTTGAAGTTCATTCATTTTCTTGTTCTTTCATAATGAGGTTCACACACCCATTGGAGAACCCAAAGTCATTCCAAGAAGCAGATGTATGAGTTCAAGGTTTTGTGTTTCCAGATTTACAATGCTGTGCATTCTTTTTGTTAAAATGGATATATCTGAGGAAGCCCCTCATACGTAGTTCCCTCTCTACACAAACCCAATCCCAAAGGACATGATTTGTCTTTGTGAAAGAAAAATAGGACTTTTGCTTCTCTCTTGTATTTATCTTATTTTGGTGTATTATTTTTACAAAAGTAAAGGTTTGTATTGTTATTAAAATGTAGGATGCCAGTCTTCTGTTTCCTAGCCAACCACATATTAGAATCACCTGAGGAATTTTACAAATGCCAATACCCAGACTATACCTCGCATACCCTCCCCATTACATACAGTCTATATTACTACTTCTCTTTTACCCTTTCCTTCTCTGTCCTCCCCTGTCCTTTACAAATATGACATACTACATGCATACTAGTCACTAAATGAGATTATATTTTATTAACAGTGCTGACTAAAGGGCAGTCACTTCCAATGATAATATAGTGTCATCTTTAAAGATATAATTTATGTTGGTTATTTCTTGAACCAACTCAGCTCCAGCTTTAGGAGTCTAGTGACTGCCCAGCAGATCTGTCTGTCCCCAAAGCAATGTGTCACACCAATATTCTTTTCTTTCACTTCAGATCAGAACTAGAAGAAGGGTTAGGATTGATTATAATTAAACTCCCATGAGTTCAGTTATACCTTTACCTAATCAGTATTCCTGCAGATAGTGCAGGCAGGAAGACACAGACCTTCTTCCTATAGTCAGCAATGATTCCCTCTAAACTCCAGCCATTTCTGATACAGGTAATTCACAAAGATTTAAGCAAATATAGAAAGGAAATTACCCATTAAGGTTAGCATTTCAGACTTACTTCCAGTATTTCATTTTATACATCATAAGTTGAAAATAGTATAGATCTCCCTTTGACAAAGGAGCTAAAATCAGTCCCTGATGAAAGGACAGTCCCTTCAACAAAGGGTGCTGGGGAAATTGGATCTCCACGAGCAAAATTGTAAATCATGACTCGTACTTTACACTTTATACAAAAATCAAGTCAGAATGGATCAGATCCAAATTCCAAATCTATGAACTGATACTATCAAATTACTGGAGGAGAACATTGGAGAATCTCTGTAAGACATTGGCATAAGCAAAGACTTCTTGGGAAAGACTCCAGAAGTACAGGCAATTAAAGCAAAACTAGAGAAATGGAATTACATCAATTTAAGAAGCTCTGCACTGCAAAGGAAATAGTCAACAAAGGGAAGAAGAAACCAACAGAACGGTTGAAAATATTTGCAAACTATGCAACTGATAAAATATTAACATCCAGAATCTATAGAAATCTTATGAGATCACCAACTGGGGCTGGCGCTGAGGCATAGTAGACTAAACCTCTACCTGTAGCACCTGCATCCCATATAGGCACTGGTTTGTATATCAGCTGTTCCTCTTCAGATCGAGCTCTCTGCCTATGGCGTGGAAAAGAGGTGAAAAATGACCCAAGTGCTTGGGCCCCTGCACCTGTGTGGGAGACGACGAAGTTCCTGGCTCCTGGTTTTGGATCAGTTCAGCTTCCACCATTGCTGCCATTTGAACAGTGAATCACTGTATGGAAGACCTTTCTCTCTGTCTCTCTCTCTCTGGCTGTAACTCTACCTCTCAAATAAATGAACAAAATTAAAAAAAAAAAAAAAAAAAAAACCTCACGAGCAACAGAACAAACTTGAGAAATGGGCAAAGAAAGCCACAATCAGATTTTACCTCACCCCAGTTAAAATTGCTTTCATATAGAAATCAACAAATCATAAATGCTGGAGAGAATGTGCAGAAAAAGTTTGCATCCCACTGTTGGTAGGGACATTATGGAAGGCAGTTTAAGAGATTCCTCAGAAAGCTTAAAACAGATATACCTTATGATCCAGCCACCCCACTCCTAGGAATTTACCTAAAGGAAATGAAATCATCGCTTCTCAGCCTTTTGGCTAAGATCAAGTGAAGGAAATGAAATCTGCATATGAAATATGTATCTGTACCCCCCATGTTTATTGCAGCTCAATTCACACTAGCTAAGATACTAAGATATGGAATCAGTTCAGATGCCCATCAACTAATAATTGATGGATAAAAAAAGTGGTATAAAAACACTATGGAATATTACTCAGACTCAGCTGTAAAAGTAATGAAATTCTGTGTTTTGCAACAAAATTGATGCAACTGGAAGCCATTATTCTTTTTTTAACTTTTATTTAATAAATAGAAATTTCCAAAGTACAGCTTTTGGATTACAGTGGCTTTTTCCCTCCCATAACTTCCCTCCCACCCACAACCCTCCCATCTCCCGCTCCCTCTCCCATCCCATTCACATCAAGATTCATTTTCAATTATCTTTATATACAGAATATCAATTTAGTATATATTAAGTAAAGATTTCAACAGTTTGCACCCACACAGAAACACAAAGTGTAAAGTACTGTTTGAGTACTAGTTATAGCATTAATTCACATTGTACAATACATTAAGGACAGAGATCCTACATGGGGAGTAAGTGCACAGTGACTCCTGTTGTTGACTTAACAATTGACACTTCTTTGTGGCATCGGTAATCACCTGAGGCTCTTGTCATGAGTTGCGAAGGCTATGGAAACCTCTTGAGTTCACCAACTCCGATCTTATTTAGACAAGGTCATAGTCAAAGTGGAAGTTCTCTCCTCCCTTCAGAGAAAGGTACTTCCTTCTTTGATGGCCCATTCTTTCCACTGGGTCTTTCCACTGGGATCTCACTTACAGAGATCTTTCATTTAGGTGGGTTTTTTGTTTTGTTTTGTTTTGTTTTTGTATTTTGCCAGAGTGTCTTGGCTTTCCATGCCTAAAATACTCTCATGGGCTCTTCAGCCAGATTCTGAGGCCAGAGTGCTGTTTAGGACATCTGCCATTCTATGAGTCTGCTGTGTATCCTGCTTCCCATGTTGGACCGTTCTCTCCTTTTTAATTCTATCAGTTAGTATTAGCAGACACTAGTCTTGTTTATGTGATCTCTTTGACTCTTAGACCTATCATTATAATAAATTATGAACTGAAACTGATCACTTTGACTAGTGAGATGGCATTGGTACATGCCACCTTGATGGGATTGAATCAAATCCCCTGGCACGTTTCTAACTCTGTCGTTTGGGGCAAGTCTGATTGAGCATGTCCCAAACTGTACATCTCCTCCCTCTCTTATTCCCGCTTTATATTTAACAGGGATCACTTTTCAGTTAAAATTTAAACACCTAAGAATAATTGTATGTTAATTACAGAGTTCAACCAATAATATCAACTAGAACAAAAAAATACTAAAAGGGATAAAGTATTACATTGTACATCAACAGTCAGGACAAGGGCTGATCAAGTCACTGTTTCTCATAGTGTCCATTTCACTTCAGTAGGTTTCCTTTTTGGTGCTCGGTTAGTTGTCACCAATCAGGGAGAACATAGGATATTTGTCCCTTTGGGACTGGCTTAATTCACTCAGCATGATGTTTTCCAGATTCCTCCATTTTGTTGCAAATGACTGGGTTTCATTGTTTTTGACTGCTGTATAGTATTCTATAGTGTACATATCCCATAATTTCTTTATCCAGTCTTTGTTGATGGGCATTTAGGTTGATTCCAGGTCTTAGCTATTGTGAATTGAACTTCAATAAACATTAAGGTGCAGACAATTTAATTTCCTTTGGGTAAATTCCAAGGAGTGGTATGGCTGGGTTGTATGGTAGGATTATATTCAGGTTTCTGAGGAATCTCCAGACTGACTTCCATAGTGGCTTTACCAGTTTGCATTCCCACCAACAGTGGGTTAGTGTCCCTTTTTCCCAACATCCTAGCCAGCATCTATTGTTGGTAGATTTCTGAATGTGAGCCATTCTAACCGGGGTGAGGTGAAACTTCATTGTGGTTTTGATTTGCATTTCCCTGATTGCTAGTGATCTTGAACATTTTTTCATGTGTCTGTTGGCCATTTGGATTTCCTCTTTTGAAAAATGTCTATTGAGGTCCTTGGCCCATATCTTAAGTGGGTTGTTTTGATGTTGTGGAGTTTCTTGATCTCTTTGTAGATTATGATTATTAATCCTTTATCTGAAACCATTATTCTTATTGAAATAAGTCAGTACCAAAGAGACAAGAACCATATGTTTTCCCTGATCTGTGGTAACTAAGAGTGCAAAAAATGTAATGTATTATTATTTATATTGTAATTTACATAAAATTATTCCTATGTATAACTTGTTGAGAGGAAGTGGCTTAAAGTCTAAATAAACTTAATTATTGTCTTGTAACCACACAGGAAATATTTAGATGTTACATTACCATTGTTTCTATTTCATTGAAAGAAATTATGAATAACTAATTGACAAACATAAATGAGTGAAATGGTCATTTGTCAAATTATAGTTTATAGCTGTTATCTATAATCCCACTAAACTGAGGTCTTTTTGCTTTTTACTTGTTATACTTCTTATTCAGTGAAGTGTTAAGCATTTTTAGTGTAATGTAAACTTAAGATGTTGTATCAAAAAATAAACGAAGGGAAGAAGGGAGAGAGGAAGGGAGAAAGAGAATATCATTATGTTCTTAGACATGTATCTACAAATCATTGACCCTGTTAATAACTAATTAAAATTAAAATGAAAATGAAAAAGTAGTATAGATTTCCAATAAATTATTTAAAAATATGCAACAAGCTAAATTCCTATTATATACTTATTGTCATCAAATTACATTAGTATTGAAATTATTAAATTACTGCATACTCCTAAAATATTTGGTAGCACTCATTTGTCTTAAACTGTAACACTCCCCTAACCTTTGCCCCAAACCATTTAGATGTTAGAATTGTAGCCTCAGTTTGTGTTATACAAATGATTACTTCTCTAAAGAAGGCACATTCAGGTGAGAAGTGAAGACTTAGAGTGACTTGCCATTTTGGGAAGTCATCTTTAACAGTGCTCTGTCCTGGCTTGAATCCTAGAGACACAGATACGGTGATGACTGTTGATAATGGGGAACAAGTAAGCTTGCATCCATTTTTAATTCTTCAATTGAGCAATATTGAATTAAATCAATCTCATCTGAAGTGAAAAGTGTTCTAATATGAGTTGTTTTGTTAAAGAAGAAGTTGCATCGTGGTACCATACAGATGAATTGCCTGCACATGAATCAAAGATTTTCAGAAACAATCTCTCTTTCAACCAGCATAAAATTCTTTTCTGCCCTCTGTCAGCCTGTGTAGCCTGCCTAGAGGGATGTCCATGGGTGACTGGAATTGTTGCAAATTGGTCTGCATTCATTCAGTTACTTTCCTTTATATTGCTTGTTTGGGATAAACAAAAAATGCAACCTAGATGTCAAGAGTGGAAGAGTGGAATAATAAATTGAATCACTTTTTCCACCAATCTTTATTTTAACAGATCTAACTATGTGTCCATTTGGTGTTTCCATTTTGTGGAGGTCAGGAAAAGCAAATTTGGTTTAAAAATGCTTTAGAATCATTTGCATCTGCCTTTATGCAATGATTTTGCAACATCAGTTGATATAATAAAATCATAATCTTGATTTTCCTACTTCAAGTTCTTTTCTAAAACAGCTTAAGGGTATTAGCAATAATAAATTTGAATATTGTGTTATAGGAACATTGCTGAAATTACCATTGTATTTAATTGCTAGATTCTATGAGCGGATACTATTAATAATGTTACACCTATTTTACAAACAAATTAATGGAGAGAGAATTTAATTTGCTAATATCTTAGGATATATTAAATAGAATTCTCTTTGGGTCTATGTCTCTTGAGTCTGAATTTGAACCACAAATATTTGGTATAGGGTAACACAAAAAATGCTCATGTATGTTTGGCTAAATGCATAGTTTTAATTTCCCTGTGTCTTCACACTCCTGGTACAACTCTAGAGAAAACATAGTGAATATCCTAACCTCTTCACTTCAAACTTAGACTTATATCTTTCTTTGGTCAATGCAGTTCAGGTGAGAATTACATGAATAGAAACTTTTGCAATTGCACAGTTGCTTTCTTGTACTGAGGGGCTCTTATTCATTCAACTCGGACTCCACAGTAAAACACTTGAAGCTAATTTGAGTTGAATCTGTTGTCTGAGGTTAGCTGAGATCAGCTGACTCCTTTTAATCCTCAGGCCCCAAAGCAAGAGAATAAATGATAGTATTTACATCCATTGAGTTAGTCTATGATTTGTTACACAGTATTATTATGGCAATAGCTGGTAAACACTGAAAAAACAAGAATTGGAAGGAAAATTGCCTAACTACACCAGTTGAGTTTGACCCAAAGATTTGTTTTTGTTTTTTGATAGTTTTACATTGTTTTTGTCAGAACCATCTTAAAAATTTCTTTTCTGTTTATTTTGAATGACTTTAGGAAGGCATGCACCCTTCAGTGTACCATGGTCCCCAAAACTTATTATTGTTTTATCTGGGCTATCTTTTACCTGGTTATATTCTTACCTATCTGGTCCTTGAAGGAATTTCAGCTTGAGCTCATTCTTTGCCATAATGTATAATAAACAGAAATTTTAACCTCTTGCTTTGAATTTATTCTCTAGTGGTGTCTATCAGTTATTGAATTTTTTTTAAAAATTTATTTTTTTTTTGAAAGTCAGAGTTACACAGAGAGAGGAGAGGCACAGAGAGAGAGGTCTTCCATCGATGGTTCACTCCCCAATTGGCCACAACAGCCGGAGCTGCGCCGATCCAAAGCCAGGAGCCAGGAGCTTCTTCTGGGTCTCCCACATGGCTACAGGGGCCCAAGGAGTTGGGCTATCTTCTACTGCTTTCCCAGGCCACAGCAGAGAGCTGGATCGGAAGTGGAGCAGCTGGAACTAGAACTGGCGCCCATATGGAATGCCGGTGCTTCAGGCCAGGGTGTTAACCCGCTGCGCCACAGCACTGGCCCCTATTGAATTTTTGAAGGTCAGAAACCTGGATGGGATAAATGTTTGGTACAGTGGATAAGTTGTCAGCCAAGATGCTACCATCTATATATCAGAGTAATTGAGTTTGAGTCTCAGCTCTACTTTTGATTCCAGAATCCTTCTAATGCACACTGTAGAAGGCAGCAAGTGTTCCTGAGTTCTTATCACTGACCCCGTAAACTTGTGTTGAATTCTGGACTCCTGTATTTGGTTTGGCTCAGTCCTGCATAGTAGGCATTTAGAGAGTGAAATAGTGAATGTGAGAGCTCTGTCTTCCTTTTACTCATTCTCTTTCTTTTTTTTTAAATTTTTTATTTATTTGAAAGAGTTACAGAAAGAGGCAGAGATAAAGAGATCCTCCATCTGCTGGTTCACTCCCCAAATGGCCTCAATGGCTGGAGCTGAGCCAGTCCAAAGCTAGGAGCCAGGAACTTCCTCAGGGTCTCCCACATGGATTCAGGAGGCTAAGGACTTGGTTCTTCCTCCTTATTTCCCAAGGCATAGCAAAGAGCTGGATTGGAAGTGGAGCAGCCAGGACACAAACCAGTGCCCATATGGGATGCCGGCGCCGCAGGCCTGGGCTTTAACCCACTGTGCCACTGTCCTGGCCCTTTTTACTCTTTTGGCTTTTTTCCCCCCTCTCTCTCAAATAAGTTAAAAAATAAATTGTGTTTTTTTTCAAATGTCAGTACTCTGTAAAAGAAAAAAGAAACCTAAATAGTTCATTAAAGTTTAGAAGAAATATTCAGTGTTTTGTCTATAATTTTTAATATAAATATATAATTTAGGTAAATAATATTTAATGTAATGAATTAATAGAATTTTACATTTCAATAAGACCTACGAAATTAACTCATTAAGAACTGCTAAATATATATGGATTGATGTATGTGGCTTTTTAATCAGCTCAGTATTTTAATCAAATATTATATTATGAACTGAATAATCCAGAAGAACTGAAGTTCCTAGAAACATATAACCTACCAAGATTGAATCATGACGAAAGATAAATTTTAAATACAAAAATAAAGTATAGGACATAGAATCAGTAATAGTTTCCCATAAAGAAAAGTCCAAGACCTGATAGTTTTATGGGGGGTTCTATCAAACATTTTTTTAAAAAATATTTATTTATTTACTTCTTTTAAATTCAGAACTACAGCGAGAGGGAGAGACAGAGACAGAGTTCTTCCACCCACTGGTTCACTCCAGCCAGGCATGGGCCAGGCTGAAGCCAAACAATTCAATAGCATAGAAACAAATAACTCAGTTTTTAAAATGGCAATAGATCTGGGGGTAGTGCCATGGATCACTTGATTAATCCTCCACCTGCGGCACCGGCATCCCATATAGGTGCCGGGTTCTAGTCCCGGTTGCTCCTCTTCCAGTCCAGCTCTCTGCTGTGGCCCAGGAAGGCAGTGGAGGATGGCCCAAGTGCTTGGGCCCTGCACCTGCATGGGAGACCAGGAAAAAGCACCTGGCTCCTGGCTTCAGATCAGCACAGCGCACTGGCCATAGCAGCCATTTGGGGGGTAAACCAATGAAGGAAGACCTTTCTCTCTGTCTCTCTCTCTCTCTCACTGTCTAACTTTGCCTGTCAAATTAAAAAAAAATGGCAATGGATCTGAATAAAAGACATAACAAAGGAAAAATTATAAATGTCGACCAGGATTATGAAAAAATGCTCAACATCTTAAATTTTAAGGGAAATGCAAATTAAACTACAATTAGCACTGCATAATCACTGTACACCTGTCAGAATGTTCTGAATAAAAGGAGAAATTGTGAGTGTTGGCAAGGATATGAACAAGTGTTGGAAGGAAACCTTTGTACACTGTTGAGGATATAAAGCAGTATAGGTATTTGGGAAAACAGTATGGAAGTTCCTCAACACATGAAAAATAGAACTACCATATGATATGTTAATCTCAATACTACACATATATATACATATATGTTTTATATATAATGAAATCAGTATGTCAAAGATACTATACTCTTGTGTTCATTACAGAATTATTTACAATAGTCAAGATATGGAATCAGCAGATTATTCAGCAGGGGAGGAATGGGTAAAAAAAAATGTTGCATATATACACCATGGAATACTATTCAGCCTTAAGAAAGAAAGAAATCCTCTCATTTGTAAATGGATGAGCTCAAAGGACATTATTCTAAATTAAGTCAGCCACAGAAAGATAAATACTATAAAATCTCACTTATTTCTGGAATCTAGAAAAGTTGAACTCATAGAAACAAAGTACAATGATAGTTATCAGAGGCTGTGGTGGTTAAGGGGATTAGGGGAATTTTGATCAAAGGATACAGAATTTCAGTTAGGATGAATAAATTCAAGAGATATGTATATTATGGAGAGTCTAACATATAGATATATATTCTATATTTGAAAAAAACTGAGAGGTAATTATTAAGTATTCCCACCACAAATAAATAAGTACATATGGTGATACATATGTTAATTAGTTAAACATAGTCATTCCACATTGTCTACATGTATGATAACATCGTGTTTCACATCATATATATTTATTTGATATTTAAAATAATTCAGAGGCATGTTATTAATATCAAATGATTGGCAGTTCATTATTGATATAACTTATCCTAAATTTTTTTACTGTTGATCATCTGAAAATTAATAAAAATAAACTGTTCACTGTTTATTAAAATTAGATGAAATCTATTCTGAACATGTATTTTCCAGGTATCTATGGACTCCTAAGTATAATTTCTTTTAAAGTTTTTCTGCTTTTAACTTTTTTTCAAGATTTATTTATTTATTTGAAAGGCAGAGTTACAGAGAGGCAGAGGCAGAGGCAGAGAGAGAGGACTTCTATCTGCTGGTTCACTCCCCATAGGGCCGCAATGGTCAGAGCTGAGCTGATCTGAGGGCAGGAGCCAAGAGCTTCTTCCAGGTCTTCCACAGGGGTTCAGGGGCCCAAGGACTTGGGACTTCTGCTACTTTCCCAGGCCATAGCAGAGAGCTGGATTGGAAGTGGAGCAGCTGGAACTCAAACTAGTGCCCATATGGGATGCCCGTACTGCAGATGGCGGCTTCACCAACTTCACCACAGTGCGGCGCCTGCTTTTTTAACTTTTCCTTGTTTTTTTTTTTTTTAATTTCATTTTTATTATAGAGAATCAATTACTTCTTCAAATACAATTTTATTTAGAAAAGTGCCTGTTGATTGTTTTACCATCTTTGCTCAAAATGAAATAATTAGCAAGGACAAGGTGACCCTCGACCCTACCTAGCATAACTAGAATGAATTTTTCTTGAGTGAAATAATGAACAGAGCTTGAATTTTGCAGGACTTAAAAGTAACTTATTCAGTACAGCTCAATGTATTTACAATTACTCAGGTGAATGAAGATGAATTTTTAAAAATTTTTGATCATGTCAGGGGATCACTTTTCTTTTATGGTAGTTTTTTAAGCATTGTAGATAACAAATATGGAACAAGCATCTGCTGGATTGTCCTTCTGCTTAAAGATCAGCAAACTACTCTAGGGATAATTTTAGTCAATCTACAATGTCTTTTTATATAAGTGTAGGATATAATGGGTTGTCAAAGCCTTGTCTTTTTTAGAGAATATATCTGTTGAGTGTTAATGAATGGTGATGGAGATAGTGAGAAACAAGAGGGCTGAAACACACTGCATAATTAATGAAACCAAAGCAAACAAAAGTGAGTAGATTTAGAAAAGAGAAGTTCTGTAAAAATATATGTGGTGTTTTGAAACGAAACCCTATGTGAATATTTTCCTTTGACTTTTCCCCCTTAGTGGCCATTTGTTTATAGCACTTAGCAGATCCCCTGCTGTCCACTCTACTGTCATTTTGTTTGGAACAGTTGTGCAGAGCCAGCACCATCAATTTTCCTCCCAGTTGCATCTGCCAGGGCTGACAATTATTATACTAACAAGTGCATGTTCAGTAATGTTCAGTCAGTCAGGCTCCTTACCGCATTACTCTTCTTCCCTGGAGGTAATTGATAGGGGACCTTCCTACCTCTTCAATTGGGGCTTGGAGATAGAGGAATTTGGTTAGATCTCAGTTATAATTCTACCTCTAATTAACGGTGGAGCGATTTGAGTCTCGTTTCTCGGGAGCAGCAGGTATCCCCAGTAACCACATATACATAACATACATAACCCATGATCTCAGTGTTTCCAAGCTTCATTGGTTGGAGGAAGAGGATAACTAATTGAAGTAGAGACAAAATATTGTAGAAGTGAGATATTCTGAGATATCTTCAAAAGTGACTATAGCATTTTGGCCTAAAATTATTTTAAAATAATACCTCACCTCAGCATTGGAAATGATAATGGAACATGCAGAAAAATTCCTACACTGTGGAATGGTGTTACAATGAAAACTTTCATATGAAGGACTTCATATCTCTGCATTTCTAAATATCTTGCTGGCAAGTGGAAGTGGATAGAAATTGAAAGGAGGTTGGAGCTAATAGGAATCCCTGCATCACTTTACAGTGGCAGAAATTTTCCCAGTGCCTTGGAGACCAGATCCTCTTCTTGTACTCTGGGTTGCATCTCCTTCTGCATCTCTCAAATATATCTGTCCTTTATGTCTTTTTCTTCTGCTTGAAGATTTCCATTTTATAATATTCACAGTAAATATGAAATTTTTTTGTTTTCCCCATTCTGCACCATTTATAGCAAACCATTACAAGGAATATTCATCAAGGGTCAAGTCCTCAATCCTTACATTTTTAAAGAAATCTTTATCCTTTCAACTGCATTTGACAAAGTTGATCACTCTTTGACTTCCAAGACACTGTACTCTCCCGGTTTTCCTCCTGCTGCTGGCCATTTCTTATCATTTTTTATTTGTCTTAAGGCTCTTCTACTCTTTTTCATTACTATATATATGAGCACAATACATAACCACATTCTAGTAGAAGGATATTAAATCTGCTTATCTGCCCGGCACCGCGGCTCAATAGGCTAATCCTCCGCCTACGGCGCCGGCACACCAGGTTCTAGTCCCGGTCGGGGCACCAGATTCTGTCCCAGTTGCCCCTCTTCCAGGTCAGCTCTCTGCTGTGGCCCTGGAGTGCAGTGGAAGATGGCCCAAGTGCTTGGGCCCTGCACCCCATGGGAGACCAGGAGAAGCACCTGGCTCCTGCCTTCGTTCAGCGCGGTGCGCCGACCGCAGCGCACTAGCCGCAGCGGCTATTGGAGGGTGAACCAACAGCATAAAGGAAGACCTTTCTTTCTGTCTCTCTCTCTCTCACTGTCCACTCTGCCTGTCAGAAAAAAAATCTGCTTATCAATAATTCACCACAGTTGTCTCCTTAGGGACCATATGTAAACATGTGGGCAAGTTCCTTGTCATACTAATCACAAGGAAGATCCTATGAAGCTAACTATCCTTGATGAAGTGCAAAATCCCATGTAACAGAGGATGGTCACATCCTAAATGACAAAAAAGATGTCTGTTTAAAAACTATAGTGACACCCACATTAAATTTTGTATGTTTAGCCTTAACCTCACATTATAAGCTCTGGTGAGTGAACTGCATATCCATCTGTCTTTTTAACTTCTGTTTTTGGATGGCTAGGAAGTATCTTCAAACTCAACATACATAAATTTTTACCACCCTTTCTTTCCAAAGAGTACTTTTCTGTGTGCTACCAATCCCAGTGTTAGCCAGAGTTATTGTTAAAATCAACAAATGTAGATCACGTGAGTTTCTCCTTCTTGAATGAACACACCAACAAACCCATAGAGTTTACTCAGAAAACACATTTGAGACTTGTCTACACTCTTTCTGTTCTCCCCATCTGCTCATCCTGTAACAGGTCCTCTCCTAGTAGCTGCACCTCCGGTCTTTCTGGGTCTAGCTCTGCCTTCCTATGTAAAATGTCTTATGAAGCAATAAGAAATATGAGAGGTCTTTCAATATTCATAGAAATGTGTATTATGAAAATGTTTCAAATTTATATTTTAATTTCATTTCCACAAATTATCTAAATACTTTCATGTGTGTTTTTTAATATTTATGTTGTTATCAGTATATTATATATATATGTGTGTGTGTGTGTGTGTGTGTGTGTAAATCAGATGCAATTGTAAAGTTTAATTTAAAACCCTAAAATATTTCTCATTGTTTTTAAAATAAGATACAAATTCATCAGCTATAGGATCTCACTGCTGCTTTATCTGACGATGTTTCTTAATATTTTTTCCAATCACTGTGTTCCAGGCCTTCCTTTATGTGTTTCTTTACTTTCAATGTGCCAAGCACTTTCACCCCTCAGAATCTTTGTATTTGCTTACCACTTGCTTATAGAATTCTCTTTCTTTAGCCATTTAACATGTAAATTTTTCCAAATTGAGATTTTAACCTAAATATGAATTCCAGAAAAAACATCATTAGCCTGAGAAGCCCCTCCTAGCTTCTCTTGTTGCCATCTTTCTTGTTTACTTCCCTTGTAGCACAGTTATTTGCTCTAACAAACTTGTGTAATTTCATGTCTGCATTAGACATCTAGGGCTACAAATCAATTGTCCTAATACTTACTGGTTTAATTTACTTCCTCACTTTTTCTGTAGGTCAGCAAACCATTGTGCATACCTGAGTGCTCTGCTTCAGAGACCTTCCCAGTGTGAGTGTTGACTGGGACTGTGGTCTCATCCAAAGGTTAGGTAATGATTGGAGGAAAGAGGGCGTTTGCTTCCATGTTCACTAATGTGGTTGGTGGCAGGATTCAATTCCTCAAGGCTTGTTGGACTGAGCAGCTTGGGATTCTGCTGTATGTTGATTAGAGACCTCCTTTCCTTCCTTGGTAGATTGGCTTTTTCCTAGGCAGCTCACAGTATCACAAGAAGGTTTTATCAAAACAAGCATGGGAGTAGAGCAGGAAGAGAGAGAATGCAAGCAAGATGGTAGTCACAAGCTCTCATGGACCAATGTTGGAAATGAAGGCCGAGCATTTTTTTTTTTCATAATGTATTAGAAGTAAATCCTTAGATCGACAAAGGGGTGAGGCTAAACAAGGCCTTGAATACCAAGAGTTCAGGTCATTGGGAGGTATCTCAGAAGCTTTCTACCATACTTTCTTCTCTACCAAAGGAAAGCACAGAGACCATCCTGTCTTGCTCACTATACATCCTCAGCCTTAAAACAATGTGTAAGGGACTGGTGCTGTGGCATAGTGGAAAAGCTTCCACTTGCAGTGCCGGCATCCCATATGGGCAATGGTTCGAGTCCCGGCTGCTCCACTTCCAATCCAGCTCTCTGCTGTGGCCTGGAAAAGCAGTAGAAGATGGCCCAAGTGCTTGGGCCCCTGCACCCGTGTGGGAGACCCAGAAGAAGCTCCTGGCTCTTGGCTCCTGGCTTCAGATCAGTGTAGCTTCAGCCCTTGTGGCCAACTGGGGAGTGAACCAGCAGATGGAATACCTCTCTCTCTCTCTCTCTCTCTCTCTCTCTCTCTGCATCTCCTTCTCTCTCTGTGTAACTCTGACTTTCAAATGAAATAAATAAATCTTTAAAAAAAAAAAAGAACAATGTTTAAGACATAATACCTGCTCAGTAGATTAAGTTGAATGATTACTTTTGCTATATTTAACCAAGAAATTAGTAAATACATTGAGATAAATGTTGTCTTATATCTTAAAATACAATCATGTTTAAGATACAACTCAGATTTGGACTTAGGCCTGGTTGTGCATCCCACCTGCTTCCTCAGAGCTCAAAAATTTTAACAGTTTAGAATTTGGCCGGCGCTGCTCAATAGGCTAATCCTCCACCTGGGGCACCGACACCCCAGGTTCTAGTCCCGGTCGGGGCGCCGGATTCTTTCCCGGTTGCCCCTCTTCCAGGCCAGCTCTCTGCTATGGCCTGGGAGTGCAGTGGAGGATGGCCCAAGTGCTTGGGCCCTGCACCCCATGGGAGACCAGGAGAAGCACCTGGCTCCTGCCTTCGAATCAGAGCGATGCACCGGCTGCAGCGCACTAGCCACGGCGGCCATTGGAGGGTGAACCAACGGCAAAAGGAAGACCTTTCTGTCTCTCTCTCTCCCTGTCCACTCTGCCTGTCAAAAAATAAAAAAAATAAAAAAAAAATCACTTCTAACTAAGCATTGAAATACCACTGAGAGTTTATATTTTCTGTCTTGCTGCATATTAATCTTCTTTGGATTACAGATATTATAGTGTGGGGAGCAACCCGGACTAGACTAAGTTACTGGAATTAAGACTTATTCTATGCATCTGCTCTCCCACAATATGGCGCTGGGAGAGGAGAAAACAGCTTCTACGCAGCTGCCTCTTGCCAACTTGAGTGATGACCTCCAGGAGCTGATCCTGCTCCTGATTGGAGGAGAGCAGCGTACTCGGCGTGTGGGCAGCCGAGTTGGGATTGGCGGAGGAGGACTATAAAGGAGGAGAGAGACAACATGCACCAGGAACATCTAAGGGGAACATCTATCTGAAGGAACACCTGAGCAGCCCCCCAGAGAGCCGGCCGGCAGTGTGCCGCTCCCCTGCGGAAGTGGGGAAGGTGGCAGGGGGAACCGCCCTTCCATGGAGGTGGAAGGGACGGTAGCCAACCCGGGAAGAACCAGCAGCAAACCCGGGGAGGGCCGAGCAGACAAAAGAACAGCGCAGGGTCCTGTGTCGTTCCTCCACGAAGACGGGGAGCGACATTATAGACTCATTGAATTGTCCATTTTTTCGCATGAGTATTCCTACCGATATCCTCACCCTACCTCAGATTTCTGTCTACCAGGTATGGGCCAATTCAGCAGGACCATCTTTACAATATCACTCTTAAAACGTGATATTTAAGATCTAAAGTTGCATTCAACATATAGTGTGATAAATACTGATCAATATAAATATCTCTTCTGTGAACAATATATTTTGATTATTTCAATCTGAACCTAGTTTAGTTTCCAAATTACACTGTTCATTTTCAGTTTAGTATCATGTGAAAACTAAGTTTTTGCTTAAAATTAATAATGTTATAGTTAAACATTATATTACATAGTATATTTTTTGAAATTATTGTTTTGAATTTTTTCATTGAGCTTTAGGTGAATATCATCAGTAATAACATTTCTTTAGATAGCTGCCTTTTGAGTTTCTTTGTAGTACCTTCCTTCTCCTACTTGCAGTCTATGTGGCCACTGGATAGGTCTGGGATTCATGTGTGGCTACTCACAAAGCTCACATACTTGTAGCTATAGTCCAGGGTGGGAAGCTGGCCTATTTCTGAGCCGATGATATGCAATCCTTGGTTATATTAGAAATTTTTCAGAGAGATTATTCTCTTCAACTTGACCTGAAACTTTGTGGTAAAATATCAACCCTTGCGATGGGCGCTCTCTCAGGAGCCAGCATAGAGTAAAACAAGAGCAGAGTTACAGGGAGAGAAGTCACCTAATGACAATTTTGAGGTCCTTCATTTATTTACATTTAATGTTGTCTTTAGAATTTACAGTTCCTTGAACCAATAAATGTCCTTTGCTTAAGCCCATTTGAGTTGAATTTCTGCTGCTAGTAAGCAAGGTGCTTACCTGCTAAGCATAGCATGCTGCAACATTTATTGCCATTCTGTTGCAATTTACTTGCTTTCTCTTTTTCCAGTCTGTCAGCATTTTTGAAATTCTATTACGGGGCCGGCACTGTGGCTCACTTGGCTAATCCTCCACCTGCGCCACTGGCATCCCATATGGGCGCCGGGTTCTAGTCCTGGCTGCTCCTCTTCCAGTCCAGCTTTCTGCTGTGGCCCGGGAAGGCAGTGGAGGATGAACCAAGTGCTTGGGCCCTGCACCCACATGGGAGACCAGGAGGAAGCACCTGGCTCCTGGCTTTGGATCGGTGCAGCGCACCAGCTGTAGCGGCCATTTGGGGGGTGAACCAATGGAAGGAAGACCTTTCTCTCTGTCTCTCTCTCTCACTGTCTAACTCTATCTGTTAAATAAAAGAAATAAATAAAAATAAAGAAATTCTATTAGTCATCTCTCCCAGCTTTGTGCCATCAGAATATTTAATATCTGTCTTTCCTATATTTTTTAACTTAAAAAAAAAATCCATAGCACCAAATGGCAAGTATCATACAATTTAAGATTTTATTTGCATAATTCTTTACATTGCCCTAGAAGGATACCATAAGAGACAATCTACAAACTTAATAATCCCCAAACACGTGATCACTTACTTCTTTTCATAGTGTCGTTTCTGAGGTGTTTTTTTTCCTTGATTTTCCAAAATCAAAGTAACAATGTCCAGTCACCCATCAAGACTATCAACTCTGGAGTCAGACTGCTGGAATCCAAACACTATGCATTTTGGATTGCAATATATTATTTGTGTGAACTTGGGCAAGTTAATTAGCATCCTTGAGCTTCAGTTCTTGTATCCATAAAATGAGGATAATCTCAAACTCTCCTTAAAGGTTAAATGTGGATATTGAATATAAAGTATTGATTCTTTGTCAGGATTCCAGAAAACAGATGACACAGTCAAATTGGGATAACTTAGAGAACTTTTACAAAATGTGAGCAGCTATAAGGGCATCATGAGGGTGTTGGTGGAGCTGGTCTTGCCCCAGAACTAAACAGTGAGAGAAGGGAGCCATTACAAGTGCTCAGAAACGGAGAGCCAGGTAGACATGGGGTTTTTGAGAAGAGCAGTGACTGTCTACAGGGGTAAATGGCTAGCCTGAGGCCACCTTGTATGGAGGGAGCGGGGAAACAAGTACCCAGCCTCATGTACCTGCCTCCCTCTGAGCTCCTGCCAGGGGTCCCATTGGCTGAGTTTAATTGACAGGCAAAGGACTAAGGGGTTACTTGTGGTCGTCAGTGTAGGAAAGGTTAGAAAAGGATAGAGGTTGGCACTGAGTAGCCAGTGGAAGACATCAAACATCAGAGCAGTTCCTGAGAGAGTACACTTGGTAAAAGCTATTCTTAATCAATAGTTATGTAATTACTATATTCAAGTCCTCTGCAGAGTCTGGAGTGTAATTTGCAGCAAATTGAAAAGAAGCTGTGGGTTCTCCTTTTTTTTCTTCACTTTATGTACTAGGTGTAACTACCTGAATTATTATTTTACACGTCAAAAAAGCTTAATATCTATACTTTCATATCCTGGGCTTGAATTCTTTCTGGTCTTTGGGAACTAGGAACTTTACTTTGAGTAAAGGGATAATGACAAAAAGATGTTGAGAATGGCAGACTGGACACAGGTGGATAAGGATATTGAATGTCTGGTTAAGCAGTTCTGAACTTAGCAAATTCTTTACTAAATAACAAGCAGTGAAGAAGTTAGAACTGGGTGTGTTGCTATCAGGACTGATTTTAGGAAATTAATATTTACTAGGAATATCATGCCATCTGTCCCTGACAGTGAGCTTATTTATATATGTTCTTTCATTTGCTTGGACAATAGCCAAAAGAAGGGTTTTTATTGTCATTAGTACTTTTAGCGAACTTTATTCATAATTTATATGTAATACTGACATCCTTAAAAGTTTTTTCATGAACTTTGTTCTATGCTTTTTCTTTTGGTTCTTTAGCACATTCTGCATGGGGATCTTTTATAACATTTTAGTATTTCATTGTTGAAATCCATAATCCATCTAAACCACTACACATATTAAAGACATTGTTGAAACAAGAGATAAAATTATTTGATATGATGTAAAATCTCTATCCATAGGATCACACCTGATCATAACTATTATAGCTGGTTATTATATGATAGCTACAAAATGCATATCCACTTTGCATTGTACATTTTAAACATGCTTAGCCCCACAGTCTTGAATATGTATTTCTCCCCATAATACACATAAATCTGTAATGCTGAATATTCATTATTAGGATTTGAAGTTCCAGAAAGGAATATATTCACTGTTTACTTGTTGGTTTTATCCAAAAAACTTAGAATCATACCTCAATAGAAGATTAGTTTACTAATGTTTGATTAATATTTCAGGAAAGAAAATGGAGAGAATGTACTTAGAATTCTACTTTTAGTCATATATAATCTATTTCTGTCCATAGAATAACAACCCAATACTATTACATTTGTCACTAGTTTGTCTGCTCTAGTCTCCTTCCAACTCTTCTCCAGGCACTATTCACTGAGTTGCCTTCATTAACTCTGTGAATTGGGTCTACCATTATTCCATTATCCCTGTTTTAGTGAAGTAGCTGAGGCCAGGAAACATTAGGTAGCAAGTACAAGGGCTTTCATAGAATGGGTGGCAGAAGCTATATTCTGAGCTAGGCCATCTAACTACAGGAATCCTAAAAGTAGCCACTGAATTACATAGCCTCCCTACATGATGTAGGGAACACATCACTGCCACAATTTGTCTTTCTTTAATATTTTCCAATTCAGTCAAGAAAATATCTTCCTATGTCAGCATACATCTTTTCTTCACTCATAATTAAGCACTTTGCTCTTGAATAATGCTCAAGAAATCCAGATGAATGCACTGTGTCAAAGTCATATGACTACTGCCATATATATATATTTATATCCGTAGTTACCAGCATGATTTACACTCCAGTCACTTTGTTCATTATTTTTGTTCTGCTTTAGGGAGAAGTGATTATTACTTGTCTTCTTCCTTGTTGTCTACTCCTGAGGACAACTGAGCACCTTCTTCTGTCTCCCACCTGTGGTCCCTGAGTTGATTTAGTTCCTGCTCTTATATCTGAATCCTCTTCTCTGCCTCATGAGCATCATTGAACTTCCTGCTGGTGTTGTAAATGCTCAAGGTGGAGGTCTAGCCCTTTCCAGCATGCCCTTGTCTTCATGGCTATCACTTGCCAGCAACAACTCATTGTAGTTCAAGTGTCAATGCCCAGAAAAACAGACTCATCTTACTTTGACTCTTCATTTTCTGTGTCAGCTTTTCACTTTAACAATGTCTTCTCCATTTGGTAATGAGGTGTCAATGCAACCTGTGTCCCTAACTATTCATAAGTAAGCCACCAACAAACTACATGTCCCTGAACCTGGAACTCATAGCAGGATCCAACCCTTTTTAGATGCTGGAATTCTCTCCGTTTTTCTGCAGACTGGTCATAAGGTTAGCACCTAATTTCTGCATCTTAGAGGGAATGAAACTACCTTTTTCTTCCAGAAACTCTGCTTGGAAATACCCCTATCCCAACCCTTGTTTAGGAAGATTCTGGAGAATGCTACTTCTAGACTGGTCCAGCCACTTACCATCCTTCTTCAGTTTTTGCCACAATTTACTATTACCACAATTAATCACTTAAGCAGTCACTAAAATTAGGTCAAAGTCTTCTAAAACAATGAGACATTTTTGTCTTAAAATATAAAAGTAATTTAATTTAGAAGTCCACTGGGATTAGAATTTGGCCGGCGCCGCGGCTCAATAGGCTAATCCTCCGCCTACAGCGCCGGCACACCAGGTTCTAGTCCCGGTCGGGGCGCCAGATTCTGTCCCGGTTGCCCCTCTTTCAGGCCAGCTCTCTGCTGTGGCCCGGGAGTGCAGTGGAGGATGGCCCAAGTGCTTGGGCCCTGCACCCCATGGGAGATCATGCCCTATACTTAAATTATAAATTATAAGTATCAAATCTTTTTTAAAAAATATTTATTTATTTGAAAGAGTTACAAAGAGAGAGAAAGAGAGACAAAGAAAGAGATTGTCCACCTACTGGTTCATACCCCAAATGGCCACAATGGCAAGAGCTGGGCAAATCTGAAGCCAGGAGCTTCATCCAGGTCTCCCACATGAGTGCAGGGACCTAAGGATTTGGGCCATCTTCAGCTGCTTTCCTAGGTGTATTAGCAGGGAACTAATGCACCTGAAGAGCTCTTATTCACTAATTTATACCCCAAATGCCCTCAATGATCCCCACCTGGGACTGAAGCCACACACCTGGAACTCAGTCCAGATCCCCCACATGTGTGACAGAGATCCAAGTACTTGAGCCATCACTGTTGTTTTCCAGGGTGCACATTAGCAGGAAGCTGCAACAAGGAATACAGCTGGGACTCAAACCCCGCCATTCTGATATGGAATGTGGGTGTCCAAAATGCTGTAGCAAACACCTACCCTGATAATTTTTAATGGAGAAAAAATCCTAAATGACACTAGTGATTTAACATACTTTATCCAGTACATGTTATGTTCCCTTTAGCGTTAATTGATATCCAGATGTAGGCTAACATTTAGACTAGTCAGTTTTCAATGATCTCTCCTACATAAGTAACAGCATTTAAATCTGCAATGTTGACTTTGTGTGCAAATCTTTGGGTAGCTGGAAACCAAAATAAAAGAGAATACCTAGTTCCATTTTTATAAACTTTCTAGTGAACACATTTAAAAGTATTTGAGATCAAAATCATAAAATATTGTTATACTATAGATTTAATATATCTCTGAGCTGAATTTAGATATTTTATCTAAATACAATGTAAATTGGTTTTATATTATAGAACATTAAGAAAGTTTTAAAGTGTACAGAATTTTATTTCCCTGATGATTGCATTTACCACATCTAATGTTACTTATTTTTTTAATATTTCTTGAATTATCTTTGAATTAAAACTTCTTTGAATATTATAATATTCTTGAAAATATCAAGCAAATAAAAAACTAGTGTTGATTTGCATTCTGTGATACAGTTTATAAAATCATTGATAATTTCATAATCTGTTTCCTTTTGTTGCAGAATGTTTTAAATTTGTGATAAACATTTTGCAATTCAAAATTGATTTCCTCCTTATTCACTTAAAATTAGTTTTTATGAATAATATTTTTTAAAGATTTATTTGTTTAAAAGTCAGAATAACAGAGAGGGAGAGAGAGAGATATATCTTGCATCTGCTTCTTCATTCCCCAAATGCCCACAATTGACCGTGCTGGGCAATGCCATAGCCAGGAGCCTAAAATTTCATCCTGGCATCCTACATGGCTGGCAGGGACCCAAGAAGTTGGGCCATCATCTGCTTCCTTCCAAAGCACACTAGCAGGGAGCTGGATTGAAAGTAGAGCAGCTGGGACTTTAACCGGCACTCCCATGTAGAATGTGGGCAGCATGATGGCTTAACTTGCTAAGCCATAATACTGGCTTCCTCTGTGAATAATTTTCAACCATATAAATTCTCCTTTTTGGGATCCAACTCATGATAATTATGGCTAGGTATATTTTTGTTTGGGCTGCTATAACAAAGATTGAGTGGTTTATGGGAAAAAAAAAGACATTTTTCATGGTTCTGGAGGTGAGAAGTCTGACACCAGAATGATCATATGGTTAGGTTCTGAAGAGAGCACAGGTCCAGGTTGCAACCTGCACACTTCCCATTTTATCTTCATTTGGCAGAGGGCAGAGACACAAAGAAAACTTTCTAGTGACTCTTTTAAGAGCAATAGTGCTATTCATGATGGCTGTACTCCAAGACCTCATCTAATCCTTATTAGTTGCCAAAGGCCCAACCCCTTAGTACAATCACAATGGGGAATAGTGCTTCTGCCTGAGGACTTGGGAAGATATAAATGCTGATCCACAACAGGGTGTTAATGTCATATATTAAGCTGATAAAATGATCAACCAAGATTCACTAAAAGCTGAACTTTCTGTATTAAAATCGGAATTGTCTTAAGAAAACTGTCCCAATTTATCTGGTGACAGAGCCACTCATTTTATAGATTTATTTATTTGAAAGAGTAGCAGAGAGAGAAAGGGGGAAGAGAGAGAGAGAGAGAGAGAGAGAGAGAGATCTTCCATATGCTAGTTCACTCCCCAAATGCTCACCACAATCAGCATTGGGCCAGGTTGAAGCCAGGAGTGAAGAATGCTCTCCAGGTTTCCCATGTACATTGTGAAGAACCAAGTACTTGGTCATCATCTGCTGTCTTCCCAGGTATATTAGCAGAGAGCTGGATTGGAAGCAGAGTAGCCAGAGATGGAACTGGTAATCCCATAGGAGATGCAGACATCCCAAGCAGCAGCTTAGCCTTTTGTGCCATGCTACCCATTCCAAGATAATCATTTTAATATGGAAATCATATTCCCAGAACATAGAATTTCCAGTATTAAAATGAGCAAAGTTTTAGGTGAACAAGGATGAATTGGTGACCCTACATTCTGATTATTAGTTTAGTTTTAATTTAGAGCAACTTTAGTCATGGTGCTTGGTAAATAAAGTGAATATTAAAGATAATCTAGTGTAACCTAATGTAGTCAAAGACTGTTAAAATAAGTGTTCCATGGAAAATTGATTTTTAGGTTTTTAATTTCTTCCTGATTACAGATTGTTTAAGGAGGTATAACAGATATGTTTTTCCTGTTATAATCACCTTGAATTCTTTGAGGATGGTCTGTGGAGTGACTTTAGATTGTGTTTGTTCTCCGAATGTGTTCCTCCCAGTGGAATTACACTGAACACTGGGAAACACCACTTTCTCTGATGAGTACTCAAGACTCCCAGAAAACTTGAGGTCTTTTAAAAATATATCCTATTTCATTTCAATCCGGGATTTCCTAGGTCCATCATCTTACATCTCCAACCCATCACATTCTTCACCCTTCCCTCTCAGGCCTCATGCAGTTAACATGTTTTGGGTAGGAATCACCTCTCTGAATCTCAGCTCTTTTTTTCTCCTCTCAGCATGCAATGTCGTTTGGTGGTTAAGAGCAAGGTTATATTTATTAAATAAAAGTTTTAAAAAAAGAGCAGGGTTTTCAGAACTGAATGATGAAGTTCAAACTTTCCCTCTACTATTTGCCAGCTATAGGAAATTGGATAGTTACTTCCCCTCTCTGTGTGTCTAAGTACTGTCAACAGCTTAGTTCAAATAATAATAGGATTTCTACCTCTTATAGGGTATGCTGAAGATTAAGACTAATGCATCAAAAACACTAAATCAGACCACAGCATATAGTAACTATTTAATAAGCATTAACATTATTGACACTGATTTCTTCTTAGTTAACTATTGTAATCAGCTACCAGGAGCCCGGTCTCTTGGGTTTTTTTTAAATTGGTTCTTATTTATCAGTGTGTAAGTTCATTTAGTAGATTTCTTTTTTGAAAAGATTATTTGAAAGATCGGCAGAGAGAAAAGACGGAAATTTTCCATTGCTAGTTTGCTCCCCAAATGGCCACATAGCCAGGTCTGAGCCAGGAAGCCTGAAACTCCATCCAGGTCTTCCAACTGGGTGGCAGAGGCCCAAGCACTTGGGCCATTTTCTGCTGTCTTCCCAGGGGCATTATTGGGAAGCTGGATAGGAAACAGAATAGCTATGTCTTGACTTGCACTCCCCTATGGGATCCTGGCTTTGTAAAAGGAAGCACAACCCTCCTCACCACAACACCAGCCCCGATTTGGTAGATTTCCATTAAAATTGAAGCATTTAGAACTTAGAAAGTCACATGTGTCATCAGTTCTAAACTGTGCTAGGACTTGGCATATCCTGAATCCCTTGATGAACTTCACATCATGGCCACTCCCTACAGCACTATACAGACTGCTCTTCCAAATTCTTCTGTTCATTTTTTGTCTAGGATAAGTTGTAACTTTTAGCACCTAGGACTTACATATATAATATATTCACATACTTAATATACTGACCTACAGTATATTAGAGTCCATGATGGAATAATGTAATTTCTATTAAGTTTCACTGAATCATCTGTTTAATATGAAGTACATTGTTTCTTTGCTTCCAAACTGTCTTTTTGTTTGTTTTGATCAAATTCTTTCCACTTGCCCTCAGTCTGAATCAGCTTTGTAATTTATCTAAATGTGCAGAGGAAAGAAACATTGTCACAATGACTCCACTTTAGTCTCAACAAAGATGGGTTTTGATGTAAAACCTTAATTTGAAAGGAAAAATTAGATTTAGCTTCTCAGTGTGATCCTTTTTAGTGTTCTATGCCGCTGGGTTTTATATTGTTAATATAAAAGTGGTATGTGCATGATAATAACATTAGGAGTATGCTCACTCAGTCCTGGTTTGGGGGGTTTCAAGCATCTGGACCCTACAGAGTTAATTGGTAGCACTCAGCATACTTGAGAGGCCAGGTGATCTTTGCTCAGGCTCAATTGCGACTCTGCTGCTGCTGTTTCTGCTTTTGTTTTATAGCCCCACAATCTCTTTGTGGTATGCCTACCATTATTAGATCAGTGCAGACCTACTCACTGGAAGGTTTGTGATTCTATGACCTCAACAGGCATGAGTAGAGAAGATAAAAATAAAGACATCAGTGAGGTGGGAAAGGCTTATAAAGAGCAAATCAGAACGTAAGCTATTTTTAAGTTACAGAAAACTGTGTACTTTTCCCCCATTTGTCTTTTTCAGAATCCTCATTTTCATTGTTAGGCCTCTGCCCCTCTTATGATGCCCATATTGTGATCCATATCTGCCTTCCATGATATACTGATGCCTTGTCCTACTCTCTTGGGTTGATTAGATGATAGATAGGTGAAAAGATGAATAGATGATAGATAGATTGATAGATAGATACATTGATAGAAAGATAGATGCAAACTACAGTGTCTTCAACTGAAAAAAATGTTCTGTGTCTTCCTGGTGACCATTTTGCATATGGTATTTGAAAGAACAGGTGCTGTTTCTGCAGAGCAGTTTTTCAAATTTTAAATATGCTTGCAATTTCTCCCTACTTTCTGCTTGCTATTTTTTTTTCGTTCTTTTTTTCTTAATTATTTTATTATTTATTTGAGAAGCAAAACAGATGCAGAGAGAGCTAGAGCTCCCATCCACCGACTCTGTTTCCAAATGCCTGCAACAATCCCTGGCTGGGGCTTAAGCCAGGAGGCAGGAATTCATTCCAGGTCTCCCACATTGGCAGCAGGAACCAAACTACTGAGCCATCATTGCTGCCTCCCAGAGTCTACGTGACAAAAAAGCAAACAAAAAAGTAAGAAGAAGATAATGTACAATTTGGTGATTTTTCTTAAGACAAATAGTATTTCTTTCTAGACCTATGGTTTTTGATAGGATTTATGGTATGCTACTCCAATGTATATACTGTTTTTCTGCCAAACTTGGGAATTTATTATGTATTATTTTTACTGATTTTCTTGGGGTATATTTATTTTGGGGACAAAATGTTGAATGAGGATAATAGGGTAGTGTAATATTTCTTGATGCTATTGGATTTATTTGATGGTTTGAGTAGCCAAGAATAGAAAGTTCATGGTGAAACCCCCAGTTAAAGATTAGGGTTGATCTTTTTATTATCAAGAATTAATGTTGAAGTCAAAAATCAATATGGACATGCATGTCGCTCCCCCTCTTCGTGGAGGAGCAACACTGAACCCTGCCTAGGCTTCATATCCGAGTCACGGCACCATTATGTCGCTCCCCCTCTTTGTGGAGGAACGACACAGGACCCTGCGCTGTTCTCTCGTCTGCTCGGCCCTCCCCGGGTTTGCTGCTGGTTCTTCCCGGGTTGGCTACTATCCCTTCCACCTCCGTGGAAGGGCAGTTCCCCCTGGCCACATTCCCCACTTCCGCAGGGGAGCGGCACACCGCCGGCCGGCTCTCTGGGGGGCTGCACAGGTGTTCCCCTTAGATGTTCCCCATAGATGTTCCTGGTGCATGCCGTCTCTCTCCTCCTTTATAGTCCTCCTCCGCCAATCCTAACTCGGCTGCCCACACGCCAAGTATGCTGCTCTCCAATCAGGAGCAAGTCCTACAATTTATTAGTTGAACTGGAGGCAGCTGTGCGGAAGCTGTTTACTTCTCTCCCAGCGCCATATTGTGGGAGAGCAGATGCATAGAATAAGTCTTAATTCGAGTAACTTAGTCTAGTCCGGATTGCTCCCCACACATGCACAAACATCAGTTCAATGGATAATGTGTGAAATATGACAATAGCTAGCATCCTTTAGTAGTTTAGCCGTGAGTCAGACTCTGAACTTTTAGTATATATAAAGGTTTAGTATTTATAAGGGATATCTCATTGAATTTTTATAATAACCCTCTCAGGTTTATAATTCTACATGTGTTGTTTGTAAGTAAAAAAAAGTGACATATGTGCAGCATTGCAGAGCTAGTCAGTGACTAAAGTTGTTTTCACACTCAATTCATTCTTTCTTCAAATCCATCGTTATTACCCAAGCACAGAGTCCATATTCTATATCTATCACTGTTCTGGTGTTTGGGCGATAGAGTCTCTGTGAGATTCATATCACCACTTTACAGATGAAGTTAAAGCTGCAAATTCCAAACTTTTCTGCATGTTAGAATGAGCTGGAGAGCCTTCTGAAATATACCAAACCAAGTGCACACTCTAGACTAATTAAGTTAACAGCAGGGACTAGACCAAGGCATCAATAATCTACCCTGGAGTGGGATAAGACATCAGTAATCGACCTAAGAGAGTAGGACAAGGCATCAGTATTTTCTAAGTCTTGCCTCCAAAATCTAGTGTTTAGACAAGTTTGGGAAATGCTTGGGTGGAACAAATCTCCCCTCATTCCTTATTTTTAGCAACCCCATTTTATTGGAGATTACCAACAGACCCTGCTTCAATTTACACTGCATACTTTTAATGAACAGACTATTATTATTAGTGAACAAAGCTCTTTACTCAGATTATCCCACTCAGTCATCACATAAATTTTATAAGAAAACTGAGGCTGAGAGAATTAAAGCAACTTAATCAGGGCATACTTAGAGGTGGAGCCAGACAGGATTCAAAACGTTATTTCTATTTAACTTAGAACCCAAGATATTGTGACTCTAGGATAATACTGATTTTCTAATTTGGAGTTACTTTTCTTTGTTTCTATCCTTAGAAAGTGTAGGAGTCTATTTTTGTTGTAGGTTTCTCACATTTCTGCTTGCTGACCTGACTTCTCCCAAAGCCTGGAGGTTTGGAGCATCAACATCAAGCTGCTTCCCATGTTGTGCATCTTCATCATGCTAACTGCTGTGTTTAGAGCCTTATCTATATTTAGGTTCCAGCTGTTCTCACTGATGAAACTGCTAGGGCACAGAAACTATCTCCATCTTGTGTTCCCATGTGATTCGACTGAAAAAAAAAAAAAAAGAAAAAGAAATGACAACAACAAAAAAGAAAAAAATGAAAAAAGAGCTTCTATCAATGTACTTGCTCTCCATGCCTGCAGCAGGTCCTCTGCAGAGACTCTGCAGGCTGTCACTCTTGCTATGTTCAGAACTCCATTCATAGTCCTGTAAGTCCACACTTCTTTCAGGATTCCTCATCTTGTGTTCCGTGACACATTATTGAATGGTTATAACAGAGCCTAGACTTTTCTATGCATCTGCTAACAAAAGATTCTTCCTAGAGAAACTGAATATTTATTTTGGATTTTTGAAATGCTATGTATTTTTTAATAGTGTTCCTAAGTTTATTTGGTTACACAAAAATATTTATGCAGAAATTTTATTACAAAATGTTTTCTTATTTTTTTCATTTTTCAGTCTCTGCAATTTAGACACAAAATTAATAAAAATTTATTGGATAAAGGATGGAATTAGTTTCACTGAATCTTTTAAATACATTTATAAATGCAAAATCAGCTTCATGGATGTGTGACTTGTGCAGCCACATAGTGCTCCAAACTCAGAGAAGTCTTGGGTTCAGTTTAATGCTCTTCTGTCTCTTGAAATTCTAAATAATTTTCAAATAAGGACCTCATATCTTTATGTTTTTCCTATTTCCCAGAGTACAAACAGAGATAGCTGTCCTACATAAAAGGCATACATATTAGAGTCTCTAAAATGTTTAAGTAGAACTTTTGGAGACATTTACACTCCTGGTGCCCAACATGTTGGCATACACACTTGAGAAACCTTTTGTCTAATGTAATGAATATACAAATTAATGATTTCCTTTAGAATTAGGGTGATCAACACCTATTTTGGATATACTGTGGTATTTAAAAATACATGGAAAAATGGAACTAAAAGGTAAGTTTTATTTGATGTCAAAATTTTATTTTATGTCAAAAATTTTGAAATCCATTCATATTTTAACACCCATTTTCCAAGAACTTTCTAAAGATTCCTCATTTATGTCCACATTTTTCATGTATGTAGATGTGATTAATAAAATTCAGCTTCCTTTATTACCATTACTGAACTCATAAAGGCTAGAAATTTAAGTGTTACCATTTAAGCATGGTTAAACGTATATTTTTGATATTAAAAGTACCTTTGACATAGCTCATGGCCTGTTCTGCAATCTAACTGAAAGAATTAAGCTTCTTATCTGCCCATAGAGATAAAAGTGCAGGATAATGTGCAGCAATTTAAACAAAATAACTGAGTTTAAAGAAAATCTCACATTCCAGAGATAAGTCATGAGTGCCATTGTAAGGATCATTTACAGACTTGCTCTTGGGCTTTGGTTAATTACTCCTCCCTACCAGGACTATGTAATTTATAAATAAAAGAAACATATGTCTTATCATTATTGAGGCTAACAAGTCCAATATTCAGGAGCCACATATGGCGAACACCTTCTTGGTGCATCATATCTTGGCAGAAGGTACCTTGTTGGTAAGAACCAGGGATCATAAATATAGGGGTCCTTCTTCCTCTTCTAATAAAGTCATTATTCCCATCATAAGGGTTCCTCTCTTAAGACCTCATCTAACTCTAATTACCACCCCAACTTCAAATATCATCAGTGTTTGGATTTTTAAGTTTCCTACAGAAAAATTTAGGGCACACATTCAAGCTATTGCATCCTGCAAAAGCAAAGGGCAAATGTCTTTGTGGGGACAGGTCTACAAGCCAGCACACATGGAATAAATAAAATGCAGACCAAACTAAAGATAAGTACATGATCCACAAATGTAAATAGGTTATAATGAAGGAGAAAAGGCATATACAACAGGAGAATTCATGCTTAATAAGTGGATATAACAACATACTATCAAAGATGATCTAAATATTAATTTATAAAAATTCTAAAAATTCTAAAAATTATATAGAAGAATCAGAATATATAATAAGATGAAAAGAAAAAATCAGAGAACTGGAAACTAATAAAATATCATATAAGCAAGAATATTACAGAAGATATATTTAACATGTGGGTAAAGAGCATTTTTGACAACTTTAAAGGATGAGTTGGTTTATGAGACCATGAAAGGGCTAGCATTATGGTACAGTAGGTTAAGCCACTGCTTACAATGTTGACATTTCATATCAGAGCACTGGTTCAAGTCCCAGGTATCCCACTTCTTGTCCAGCTCCCTGGTAATGTGTGTGGGAATGCAACAATAGATGGCCCAGTTAGTTAGGCCCCTGACACCCATGTGGGAAACCTGGATGGAGTTCCTGGATCCTTGCTTCAGCCTAGCCCACCCAAGCTACTGTGTCCATTTGGGGAGTGAACCTGTGGATGAGAGATCCCTCTCTATCTTTTCCTCCCTCTCCCTGTCACTCTCCCTATCATATAAATAAATAAATCTTTAAAAATAATAATAAAGATAAAATCATCAAGCAAATTGAAAACATATAAAAACAATATAAATATAAAAGGGAAATATAAAATGGAATTCAGGAGGACAGTGTACAATCTATATGTTGATAGAGTATCCAAACTGAAAATGACTAAACGAAATCTAATAAAGATAAAATGAAATCACAGTTTTCCAGTTTTTTCTGAAGAAAAGCATCCATAATTCACGTAGAAGAATCACACTTATTACTGAGTAATTGATACTGAAAACATCTTTAAAAATTAAAATGAGAATATTTTAAAAGCATCCAGTGAAAAAAGATAGTTTACTTCCAAATAATAATTAGTTTAACTGACAATTTAATACTTAACAATCTATAAGATGAAGAAATAGTATCCTCATAGTCTAATGAGAAATATTGTAGAATTTTCTACCCAACTAAATAGTATTAAATAGTGTTTGAAATGAGGTAACATAACAACTGAGGTTTCTATTTACAGAACTTTGCTCTGAGAAATATCAAACTTATAGGCCAGCAAGGAATAAATTGAATCTGTAAAAGAATAAGTTGTATGCAAAGAGTAATCCAGATCAATACATGTGTGAACATATTAATACATCCAAGTAAGCTGAGATAATTAAAAATAAGAAGCCATCAATTTGAGCAGGATGTTGAGAACAAAGGGTACGAAAATACAGGTAACTATAAAAATAAAGATGGTAGGAGAATGTCTATTTTTAGGCTTTGTTGCCAGTTAACTTGACAATTCAACTTAAATGACAAAAGCTTTAAAAATTAATGTATTTGGCCGGCGCCGCGGCTCACTAGGCTAATCCTCCGCCTTGCGGCGCCGGCACACCGGGTTCTAGTCCCGGTCGGGGCTCCGGATTCTGTCCCGGTTGCCCCTCTTCCAGGCCAGCCCTCTGCTGTGGCCAGGGAGTGCAGTGGAGGATGGCCCAGGTGCTTGGGCCCTGCACCCCATGGGAGACCAGGAAAAGCACCTGGCTCCTGGCTCCTGCCATCGGATCAGCGCGGTGCGCTGGCCGCAGCGTGCCGGCAGCGGCGGCCATCGGAGGGTGAACCAACGGCAAAAGGAAGACCTTTCTCTCTGTCTCTCTCTCTCTCACTGTCCACTCTGCCTGTCAAAAAAAAAAAAAAAAAAAAAAAAAAAAAAAATTAATGTATTTATTGAAAACAAGTTATAGAGAAGAAGATGAAAAATAAAAATCTATAATTCTAATATGAAGAATAGGGAAGGAAGCAATAAAATTATAAAACAATATGATAAAAATCCAAATTAATCTGAATAAGCATAAGTTAATTGTCTACTTACAAGGCAAAGATTATTAGCAGAATAGGAAGTAACAAGAAATATCATAGTTTTTTTTATTTCTTTACAAAAAAATCCAGATAAAAAGTAACATAGAAGAGATTGACAGAGAAATATGACATTTATTGACCAAAAGAATATTTGTTATAGCAATGCTAATATAAAGCAACATTCTATTTTTAAAAATGTATTCAGAAGGAGGTTTCGGTCTGGTGGTTAAATGGCTTTCGGGATATCTTTATCCTATATCAGAGTGCCTGAGTTTGAGTTCCAGCTCCACTTCTCATTCTAGCTCCCCGTTAATGCACAGCCTAGGCAGCAGCAAGAGAGAAATAGTTCTGCCACCCGTGTGAGAGACCTGGATTGGGTTCTTGGTTCCTAGCTTCTTCTTGGCTTAGGCCTGGTTGTTGCAGGCATTTGGGAAGTGAACCAGTGGATAGAAGATATCTTTCTCTTTCTACCTTTCTCTATCTCTACATATGTGTATGTGTGTATATCTCTACTTTTCAATTAAAACAATTTTAATTAAAAGACAATATGTACAGAACAAAGTATTATCTAGGCTTAAAAAATGCTTTCTCCTAAATGAAGACAGCTATTTCATTATGAAAATAATAATACTTTAGTATATCTAAATGTAATCACAACCAGATGTGATTTTATTTTTATCATATTGTTTTATAATTTTATTGCTTCCTTCCCTATTCTTCATATTAGAATTATAGGTTTTTATTTTTCATCTTCTTCTCCATGACTTGTTTTCAATAAATACATTAATTTTTAAAGCTTTTGTCATTTAAGTTGAATTGTCAACTTCACAGCATAATGCAAAAATTAACAGAAGAAAATGAACTTCAGTTTTATCTGTCATGTGTTATTTCTTAAGGCAATAATACCTGTAAAATATATAACAAAATGTTAATCTATCTTAAATGCGAAGGAGTGGTATATACTAGTGTTTTTTATGTTACCATTTGTTCTTATGCTCCTCATTTTATAATAATATTTAAGTGTGAAGTGTGGCTATTGCCAAAATATTTTTGGAAACTATTTCAATTCTGCCATTTAAACTCAGCCAGAATTGATATAAGCATGTAGAAAAAGAGGAAGGATTTTTTTTCTGCAAATTCAATGCATTTTTATTAGATGCCTACAATTTTCCAGGAATAAAGCATGCTAGGAATTTAGAATGTAAAGATGTATGTCAGTGTAAAGCAGTTATGTTTCAGAAACAACTCCCAAAGCATCAACTGACCAATCAGAAGAGCTGGTGAAATTTCTCTTGTGAACCTGAGTGGACTGAAAAAGTCTCCACAATTTTTTTCTTTTCCTTTTTTTTTTTTTTTTTTTTTTTTTGACAGGCAGAGTGGACAGTGAGAGAGAGAGAGACAGAGAGAAAGGTCTTCCTTTACCGTTGGTTCACCCTCCAATGGCTGCTGCAGCCGGCGCACCGCGCTGATCGAAGGCAGGAGCCAGGTGCTTCTCCTGATCTCCCATGGGGTGCAGGGTCCAAGCACTTGGGCCATCCTCCACTGCACTCCCGGGCCACAGCAAAGAGCTGGCCTGGAAGAGGGGCAACCGGGACAGAATCCGGTGCCCTGACCGGGACTAGAACCCGGTGTGCTGGTGCCACAAGGCAGAGGATTAGCCTATTGAGCCGCGGCGCTGGCTAAGTCTCCACAATTTTGCAACAGAAGCTTTTAGAGTACGATGGAGGGAAAAATGAGAGGATGAAGTGTTACGTGCCAGTACTGAAATGTTCTTTCCTTTGCATTTTCTCACTCTCTTGTATTTCAGTGGTGAAAGTCAGATGGCCAGGCCTAATGTCAAGGAGACATTGAAGTGACAGGAAGAAAGGGAAAATTTGAGGTATTTTCTTTTCCGTCATCATGGAACTATCAGCTAAGCATAGGTTCTAATTTAAGATTTCTCCATCTCAGCTCTGTAAACAGTTTGGGCTGGGTAAGTCTTGTGGGTGGAGGAGCTGTTCTGTCTTGCAAAATGTTTGCAGCCATCTCTGGCCCCTACTCACGAAATGCCAGTGGCATCTCCCAGTTGTGACAACCAAAAATATCTCCCAACATTGCCAAACATACCCTGGGGGAAAGATTGTTCCTGGTGGAGAAGCACTTTCCTAGAGAAATTGATGGAGCTATTTTCTAGAATAAATTGTCAATCTATGAGATCCTGTAAGAAGCAACAAGTGCCAAAACTTTAAACAGGTTTATCATTAAATTTATTTTGGTTTTTCCACGTTCTTCATAAGGACATTCATAGCAATATGAGAAACTCTTCCTGATTCTTTTAACTATCATCCAAAGGGATGACAATCCTATGTTCTGAGACAATGTTACAATGGAAAAATATGCCCTTTAAATAAGAATGTGTGCCCAGCAAGGTGCCAGCATGCAGATGAAGCCCTGGGATGTTTCTTCTGAACTTTGGCATTGTGGTCCAAATGTCAGAAACTAAAACTAAGTCCAGGCTGAAAAAACAAACCTGGGCAGTAAAAGCAAAAATGGAACCAAGAACTAGAAGCCAGAAGGTTTCTGTATTAAATAATTGTTCATGGAAACAAACAGTGAGTGTTTGTGTTCACGGAAAGATGAATGTTCACAGCCCAACTTTCCTAGCTGAAGCACATGGGTGCAAAGGTGCCAGACTGCATGGATTGAAAAGAGTGGGACTAAGAGTCACCAAACACCACACTGAAAACTATAACATTGGGAATGAATGGCATTAATCCATGAATCCCCTAGGAATGGTTGACAGAAAGGAGAAAATCTGATGAAAGATGTAAAATGCTTATTTTCCTTCAAGTTGCCTTGGTATTAATGATAGAAAAGTGTCATTGTATGATGCATTCTATTCATAGGAAAATGAAAATCACAGTGCAATGTGCATGTTTGAAATCTGTTATCGATATTTATATGCTAATTCAAGCCCTAATAAGTTGGCAAAGTGCTGCTGTAAAATTCATCAGCTGGAGTCATGTTTAGTGCTTAACACTAAACCACTTTGCTTTAAACTGAATCTTGTACTTGGCAAAGAAGTAATTCTTGAGTATCCTACTCTATAAATTATTTGCTTATGTAAATAATAAATGTGAAATATACATCGTATGTGGCCACAGCCATATACAATTATTTTTATTTAGTAAATATAAATTTCCAAAGTACAGTTTATGGATTACATTGGCTCCCCCCCCCATAATTTTCCTCCCACTTGCACCCCTCCCATCTCCCGCTCCCTCTCCATTTCATTCACATCAAGATTCATTTTCAATTATCTTTATATACAGAAGATCGATTCAGTATATATTAAGTAAAGATTTCATCAGTATCCCGCTTCCCATGTTGGATCGTTCTCTCCCTTTTTGATTCTATCAGTTAGTATTAGCAGACACTAGTCTTGTTTGTATGATCCATTTCACTCTTAGACCTATCAGTGTGATCAATTGTGAACTGAAATTGATCACTTGGACTAGTGAGATGGCACTGGCACATGCCACCTTGATGGGATTGTATTGGAATCCCCTGGCACGTTTCTAACTCTGTCGTTTGGGGCAAGTCTGATTGAGCATGTCGCAAATTGTACATCCCCTCCCTCTCTTATTCCCACTCTTATATTTAACAGGGATCACTTTTCAATTAAAATTTAAACACCTAAGAATAATTGTGTGTTAATTACAGAGTTCAACCAATAGTACTAGAACAAAAAAAATACTAAAATGGATAAAGTATTACATTGTACATCAACAGTCAGGACAAGAGCTGATCAAGTCACTGTTTCTCATAGGGTTCATTTCACTTCAATAGGTTTCCCTTTGGTGCTCAGTTAGTTGTCACTGATCAGGGAGAACATATATTTGTCTGTTTGGGACTGGCTTAATTCACTCAGCATAATGTTTTCCAGATTCCTCCATCTTGTTTCAAATGACTGGGTTTCATTGTTTTTGACTGCTGTATAGAATTCTATAGAGTACATGTCCCATAATTTCTTTATCCAGTCTACTGTTGATTGGCATTTGGGTTGGTTCCAGGTCTTAGCTATTGTGAATTGAGCTGCAAAAAACATTAAGGTGCAGACCACTTTTTGTTTGCCAATTTAATTTCCTTTGGGTAAATTCCAAAGAGTGGGATGGCTAGGTCGAACGGTAGGGTTATTTTCAGGTTTCTAAGGAATCTCCAGACTGACTTCCATAGTGGCTTAACCAGTTTGCATTCCCAACAACAGTGGGTTAGTGACCCTTTTTCCCCACATATCGCCAGCATCTGTTGTTGGTAGATTTCTGTATATGAGCCATTCTAACCGGGGTGAGGTGAAACCTCATTGTGGTTTTGATTTGCATTTCCCTGAATGCTAGTGATCTTGAACATTTTTTCATGTGTCTATTGGCCATTTGGATTTCCTCTTTTGAAAAATGTCTATTGAGGTCCTTGGCCCATCTCTTAAGTGGGTTGTTTGTTTTGATCTTGTGGAGTTTCTTGATTTCTTTCTAGATTCTGGTTATCAACCCTTTATCTGTTGCATAGTTTGCAAATATTTTTTCCCATTCTGTTGGTTGCCTCTTCACTTTCCTGACTGTAACTTTTGCAGTACAGAAGCTTCTCAATTTGATGCAATCCCAAATGTTAATTTTGGCTTTGACTGCCTGTGCTTCTGGGGTGTTTTCCAAGAAGTCTTTGCCAGTACCTATATCTTGCAGGGTTTCTCCAATGCTCTCTAATAATTTGATGGTGTCGGGTCATAGATTTAAGTCTTTAATCCATGTTGAGTGAATTTTTGTGTAAGGTGAAAGGTAGGGGTCTTGCTTCATGATTCTGCACGTGGAAATCCAATTTTACCAGCACCATTTATTGACTAGACTGTCCTTACTCCAGAGATTGGTTTTGGATCCTTGATCAAATATAAGTTGGCTGTAGATGTTTGGATTGATTTCTGGTGCTTCTATTCTGTTCCATTGGTCTATCCATCTGTTTCTGTACCAGTATCATGCTGTTTCGATTACAACTGCCCTGTAGTATGTCCTGAAATCTGGTATTGTGATGCCTCCGGCTTTGTTTTTGTTGTACAAGATTGCTTTAGGTATTCGAGGTCTCCTCTGTCTCCTTATGAATTTCAGCATCATTTTTCCCAGATCTGAGAAGAAGGTCTTCGGTATCTTGATTGGTATTGCATTGAATGTATAAATTGCTTTTGGGAGAATGGACATTTTGATGGTATTGATTCTTCCAATCCATGAGCATGAAAGATTTTTCCATTTTTTGGAATCCTCTTCTATTTCTTTCTTTAAGGTTTTGTAATTTTCATCGTAGAGATCTTTAACGTCCTTGGTTAAGTTTATTCCAAGGTATTTGATTGTTTTTGTAGCTATTGTTAATGGGATTGATCTTAGAAGTTCTTCCTCAGCTGTGGCATTGACTGTGTATACAAAGGCTGTTGATTTTTGTGCATTGATTTTATATCCTGCTACTTTGCCAAACTCTTCTATGAGTTCCAGTAGTCTCTTAGTAGAGTTCTTTGGGTCCCCTAAATAAAGAATCATGTCATCTGCAAAGAGGGATAGTTTGAGTTCTTCCTTCCCAATTTGTATCCCTTTAATTTCTTTTTCTTGCCTAATAGCTCTGGCTAGAACTTCCAGAACTATATTGAATAGCAGTGGTGAGAGTGGGCATCCCTCTCTGGTACCAGATCTCAGTGGAAATGCTTCCAACTTTTCCCCATTCAATAGGATGTTGGCCGTGGGTTTTTCATAAATTGCTTTGATTGTATTGAGGAATGTTCCTTCCATACCCAGTTTGCTTAGAGTTTTCATCATGAAAGGGTGTTGTATTTTATCAAATGCTTTCTCGGCGTCTATTGAGATAATCATATGGTTTTTCTTCTGCAGTCTGTTAATGTGGTGTATCACATTGATTGATTTGCAAATGTTGAACCATCCCTGCATACCAGGGATAAATCCCACTTGGTCTGGGTGGATGATCTTTCTGATGTGTTGTTACATTCTATTGGCGAGAATTTTATTGAGGATTTTTGCATCTATGTTCATTAGGGATATTGGTCTGTAATTCTCTTTCAATGCTGCATCTTTTTCTGGCTTAGGAATTAAGGTGATGCTGGCTTCATAGAAAGAATTTGGGAGGATTTTCTTTTTCGATTGTTCTGAATAGTTTGAGAAGAATTGGAGTTAGTTTTTCTTTAAATGTTTGGTAGAATTCAGCAGTGAATCCGTCTGGTCCTGGGCTTTTCTTTGTTGGGAGGGCCTTTAACTGTTTCAATTTCTGTCTCAGTTATGGGTCTGTTTAGGTTTTTGATGTATTCCTGGTGTGGGGAGCAACTCAGACTAGACTGTTACTGGAATTAAGACTTATTCTATGCATCTGCTCTCCCACAATATGGCGCTGGGAGAGGAGGAAACAGCTTCTACACAGCTGCCTCCAGTTCAACCAATAAACAGCAGGAGCTGCTCCTGAATGGAGGAGAGCAGCGTACTTGGCGTGTGGGTAGCAGAGTTGGGATTGGTGGAAGAGGACTATAAAGGAGGAGAGAGACAACATGCAAAAGGAACATCTGAGGGAACATCTGAAGGAACACCTGAGCAGCCCCCATGAGAGCCGGCCGGCGGTGTGCCACTCCTCCGCGAAAGCGGAGGTGGAGGGGTCGGCAGCCAACCCGGGAAGAACCAGCAGCAAACCCAGGAAGGGCTGAGCAGACAAAAGAACAGCGCAGGGTCCTGTGTCGTTCCTCCACGAAGACGGGGAGCGACACCTGGTTCAATTTAGGTAGGTTGCATGTGTCCAGGAATCTATCCATTTCTGATAGATTTCCCAGTTTGCTGGCATACAAGTCCTTGTGGTAATTTCTGATGATCCTTTTTATTTCTGTGGTGTCTGTTGTTATGTTTCCTTTTTCATCTCTGATTTTATTGATTTGGGTCTTTTCTTTTTTTAGTTAGTTGGGCCAATGGGGTGTCAATTTTGTTTATTTTTTTCAAAAAACCAGCTCCTCGTTTGGTTGATTTTTTGTAATTTTTTTTATTCAATCCTGTTGATTTCTTCTCTGATTTTAATTATTTCTCTTCTCCTACTAGATTTGGGTCTGGTTTGCTGCAGATTTTCTAGATCCTTGAGATGAATTGAAAGCTCATCTATTTGGTGCCTTTCCAATTTCTTGATGTAGGCACCTGTTGATATAAACTTTCCTCTTAACACTGCTTTTGCTGTATCCCATAAGTTTTGGTATGTTGTGCTGTTATCCTCATTTACTTCCAGAAAATTTTTGATTTCCCTTTTAATTTCTTCTATGACCCATTGTTCATTCAGGAGCATGTTGTTCAATCTCCATGTGTTTGCATATGCTCTAGGGATTCCTTAGTTGCTAATTTCCGACTTCATTCCTTTATGGTCTGAGAAGCTGCATGGTATGATTCTAATTCTTTTGAATTTGCTGAGACTTGCTTTATGGCCTAGTATGTGGTCAATCCTAGAGAAGGTTCCATGTACTGCTGAGAAGAATGTAAATGCTTTTTATGTGTAGGATGAAAAGTTCTGTATATATCCGTTAGATCCATTTGGGCTATAGTGTCATTTAAATCTACTGTGTCCTTGTTGATCTTCTGTCCTGTTGATCTATTTCTGAGAGTGGAGTATTGAAGTCCCCCAGTACTATTGTATTGGGGTCTAAGTCTCCCTTTAAGTCCCTTAACAAATTTTTTAAATAAACAGATGCCCTGTAATTGGGTGCATATACATTGATAATCGTTATATCTTCCTGTTGACTTGATCCCTTAATCATTATATAGTGCCCCTCTTTGTCTCTCCTAATAGTTTTTGTGGTAAAGTTTATGTTGTCCGATATTAAGATGGCTACGCCCGCTCTTTTTTCATTTCTGTTGGCATGGTATATCTTTTTCCAGCCTTTCACTTTCAGTCTGTATGGATCTTTGTTGGAAAGATGTGTTTATTGTAAGCAGCAAATAGATGGGTTTTGTTCCTTAACCTAATCAGCCAATCGGTGTCTTTTAACTGGACAGTTCAGGCCATTAATGTTCAATGTGACTATTGATAAGTAGTAACTTTGCCCTGCCATTTGCCACAGATATTTTCTAATATATGTTTTGAACTTCCTGTAATCTTTTGCTGTGAGGTTTCCTTCCTTTACCTTCTTTCATATTGATGACCATGTTTCTGTGTTTCTGTGTGTAACACATCTTTAAGCATCTTTTGCAGGGCTGGACGAGTGGTGACAAATTCCTTCAATTTCTGTTTGCTGTGAAAGGCCTTTATTTCACCTTCATTCACAAATGATAGCTTTGCAGGATATAATATTCTGGGCTGGCAGTTTTTCTCTCTTAGTACCTGGGCTATATCTCACCATTCCCTCCTAGCTTGTAGGGTTTCTGATGAGAAGTCAGCTGTGAGTCTAATTGGAGATCCTCTGAGAGTAATCTGACGTTTCTCTCTTGCACATTTTAGGATCTTTTCTTTCTGTTTCACTGTGGTGAGTTTAATTACAATGTGTCGTGGTGAGGATCTCTTTTGGTCATGTTTATTAGGGGTTCTATGAGCTTGCTGTACTAGGATGTCTCTGTCTTTCTCCAAATCTGGGAAATTTTCTGCTACTATCTCACTAAAAAAGGCCTTCTAATCCTTTCTCCCTCTCCATGCCTTCAGGAACTCCTAGAACCCGGATGTTGGGTTTTTTAATAGTATCCTGTAGATTCCCGACAATATTTTTTAGATTTCTACTTTCCTCTTTTCTTTGGTTTGACTGTATACTTTCCTGTTATCTGTCTTCTAAGTCCGATATTCTCTCTTCTGCTTCACCCATTCTGTTTTTAAGGCTCTCTAATGTGTTTGTCATTTGATCTATTGAATTCTTCATTTCATTATGATTTCTCGTCACTATCACAGTTTCCTGTTCTACTAGTTGTTTCATTTCATTTTGATTCCTCCTTAATATTTCATTTTTGTGAGAGAGATTTTCTATCTTGTCCATTAAGGATTTCTGTAGTTCAAGAATTTGTTTTTGAGAACTTCTTAATGTTCTTATCAATTTTTTGAGATCTGCTTCTTGCATTTCTTCTATCTCATCATCTTCATAATCTTGAATTGGGGTGTCTTTTTCATTTGGGGGCATCATAGTGTCTTCCTTGTTCTTGTTACCTTGGTTTATGTGTGTGTTTGGCATTGTGGAGATATTCTTTGGTTTCTTCACTGTGGTGCTTTTTCTCGTTATACTATGACTCTAGATTAAGTGGACTGTCTGCTTTTGATGGATCCTTAGAGGCTGTGATGGGTGTGGCCAGAGAGCTCTGTTGGGTTCGTCAGGGTTAAGTGTGTGCCAAAGGTGATTCACCCAGATTGTTCTCTCACTCGCTCTCCCTCTCTCTCTCTCTCTCTCTCACCGAGAGTTTATGTACCCGGTGAGTTCTCTTGCCCCCCCTCAGATTTTCAGTCTCAGTTCGTTAGCTCCACACTTTCACTAGGTCCTAACCTCCTATTTCTCCCCACCAGAGTCAGGTTTTTCTGCTTGGCTAATGGCGGGCGCTGCTTTACATACGTAAAATGATGCCTGCTCTTTGTCTTGCTCAGCTTTGTAAGTTGAGTTGAGAGAGAGGCTAGTGTCCATGCTGGTTCCCCTTATTTATTTGTTTTTTTCTCTCCTCCAGTCAGCCTGGTGAGCTTTCCCCAGTGGGGTTTCAGGCCTCGTTCCCTCTAGGCTCTTTCTGCCTTTCCCCGCCAATGTCTCGGGTTACCGAGGTTTTTGTCTCAACTCCCCTTCCAGCGCTGGCGTGCAGACTCTGCAGCTGGGCTTCCACGTGGTGGGTGACCTTGCTCTCCCCTTAGGTCCTCCATGTCACATCCAATAGATCCAGAAGAGTTTCCTCTGCAATTTTTTCCTGAGCCTTTTCCTGAGGCTACAGTAACTCCACTTTTATTAAACTCTCTTTTCCCGGACTGTCGGTGTGTGCCCTCACTATTCCGCCATCTTGGCTCTGCCCCAGCCATATTTAATTTTAAAAAGTCATATGCTCACATATTCATTATAAATAACTCAAACAATAAAGATATATACAAGGTATGGAAATTCTGTCTTCTACCTCTAACCCACTCTAAATATTTTTTTCTTGAAGATTTGTTTATTTATTTGAAAAGCAGAGTTACAGAAAGGCAGAGGTAGAGGCAGAGAGAAATAGAGAGGTCTTCCATCTGCTGGCTCACTCTACAAATGGCCACAACAGCTGGAGCTGGTCTGATCCAAAGCCAGGAGCCAGGAGATTCATTCGGGTCTCCCATGTGGGTGCAGGGGCCCAAGGCTTTGGACCATCTTCCACAGCTTTCCCAGGCACATTAACAGGGAGCTGTGTCAGAATTGGAGTAGTCAGGACATGAACCAGCACCCAAATGAGATGCTAGCACTGCAGGAGGTGGCTTTTACACACTGCACCATAGTTCCAGCCCCATCTACTCTAAATCTTTAGAGCCTCTTTAAATGGTAATCAATTTCCCAATTAAATCATAAATAATCTATATTTTTAGTTTTTTTTTTTTTTTTGGACAGGCAAAGTTAGACAGTGAGAGAGAGACAGAGAGACAGAGAGAAAGGTCTTACATTTTTCTTTGGTTCACCCGCAAAATGGCCGCTACGGCTGGCGCACCGTGAAAGCCAGGAGCCAGGTGCTTCTCCTGGTCTCTCATGCGGGTGCAGGGCCCAAGCACTTGTGCCATCCTCCACTGCTTTCCCAGGCCACAGCAGAGAGCTGGACTGGAAGAGGAGCAACCAGGACAGAATCCGGCGCCCCACCAGGGACTAGAGCCCCGGGGTGCTGGTGCCTCAGGCAGAGGATTAGCCTAGTGAGCCGCAATGGCGGCCTAATTTTAGTTTTTTAAAATTTCTAAATATTTGTTTCCAAAAAACTTTTTGTCACATACCTCTTTTCTTTTTTTTTTTTTTTTTGACAGGCAGAGTTAGAGACAGAGAGAAAGGTCTTCCTTCCGTTGGTTCACCCCCCAAATGGTCGCTCTGGCCGGCACACTGCGCTGATCCAAAGCCAGGAGCTAGGTGCTTCTCCTGGTCTCCCATGCGGGTGCAGGGCCCAAGGACTTGGGCCATCCTCCACTGCCTTCCCAGGCCACAGCAGAGAGCTGGACTGGAAGAGGAGCAACTGGGACAGAATCTGGCGCCCCAACCAGGACTAGAACCCAGGGTGCCGGCGCCAAAGGCAGAGGATTAGCCTATTGAGCTGTGGCGCTGGCCCACATACCTCTTAATATTCATTTTATCACATTATACAGTTCTGTTGTGCGAATATTTAAATAGAAATGCAATGATTAACAAACATTGTTAATCACTCTCTTAGTATTATTTGCCCATATTTTTATTTATTTATTTGAGAGGGAGAGAGGGTGCAGCAGCCAAGAGGGACTGCATTAAAGCCTGGAGCTGGAATCCTGATCTAACTGTGGACCCAGGTACTTGAGCCATTACCTGTTACCCCCCAGGGTGTGCTTTAGCAGGAAGCTGGAATCAGGAAGTGGAGCCAAGAATTGAATCTAGGTACTGGAATATAAGACATGGGCAACCTAACCAGCTTCTTAATTGTTCGACCAAACACCAGCCCCCATTCTTACTCCTTGAATAGCAACTCTTAATTTTCCCTGCAATTCATTTTTCAATGTGCTTATACATATCATCACATTTCTTTTTTAATATTCCATGGGTAGTTTTTTTCTGAGTATTTATAAGTATAAACATTTGTCTAGTTTGAATATTTTAGGGGGTTTTGTGTAGATTTCAAGTTCAAAACTTTGTTACTTTAGCATATGCTGCACTTGTGGTTTTTTTTGTTTGTTTTTTTGTGGGAGGGGGCATTGCTAGATAACAAATGAGTTTAGTTCTGCTTTTTTTATGGGTATCTTCAGTCTTCCCTCTGGCAGTTGTGGGATTGTTCTCACTGTGATTTCACTGTCCAGGCATGTGTGGGTGTATTAATATTCTGTATTCTGTGTTCTTAAAGAAGCCCTGGCATTAAGCTTCCAAAACACTGATTCCATCTTTTGCTATCAGGCAGTTGTCCACTTCTGTTGAGTTTTTCTCTTCCTCTCTCTTACTTTTTGACTGTTTACTTCTTTAACTTTTAGCAATGTTTTTTTTTTTTAATTTCTAAGAACTTGGAGACTTTTTGGTTTTGTCTTTTAAATTAACACGACCATCTAAGTTTATTTCTTTGCTAACTTCTTGAAACCATTTAAGGATGTAAATTATGTAAGGATGTAAATTATACATTTATTTTTTCTCAGAAACTTCTCATTCTTTATGTAGCTATTTCTTGGAGTCACTTCTCATTTTGCATTCTTTGTTGACAATGATTTTCCTTAAACTTTTGGTGATTTTTGCAGTTCCTTTACATATGTAAGCAAGGTATTCATTGAGCATAGCCGTTGATGGGCAGTCTTAACTCAGGGCTCTTGAAGATCTCTGTAATTGATGAGGCTGCTGGAGGCCTGCCTTCCAGTTGGTTTATTTTCCTGGGACTGAGGTACACTTCTCTGAGAATGGGGTCTGTTCTGCCCACGCAGACCCAGATGCTCCAGGAGGTGCCCATCAGCTTCATCCTCTAGTTCTGTCACCCACTGTGACTCCCCTGTGACATCTCCTTTATTTAGCAGCAGGACTTAAAGTTTTAAGTCTGCCTAGATTTTCCCAGCAAATCAGTTCCTGAATTAATTTTTCTACCTTTCAACCACAAGGGCTAATTTTACTTCGAACCTTGCTGCCTGAGGAATTAGAGCTACCTCTAAGTGCCACAAAAAATATTTACAATTTTGAATTTCTTGTTTGGAGGCCCTACCTCAGATGTCAAACACATTCAAGTGTTACCACACCAACCATAATGCAAATATTTTGCAGTATAAAATATTGAAACACATTTTTAAAAATTATCCCTAAAAAATTACATATGGTTGGCTCTGCTTTCCCAGTGCTCAGCATTGTGTTTAGAAATGCCTGGGTCTGTGTTTTGAGGCAGAGGATTAAGCGACCTCTGTCACCAGCTTCCATATGAGTGCTGGTTTGAGTCCCCAATGCTCTACTTTATATCGAGCTTCTTGCCAATGCACCTGAGAAAGCAGTGGAAGATGGTCCAAGTTCTTAGACCCTTGCAAACCATGTGGGAGACCCAGATGGAATTCCAGGCTCCTGGCTTTGGCCAGGCCTATCTTTGGGGCTGTTTTGCACATTTGAGGAGTAAACGAATGGATGAAAGATCTCTCTCTTTCTTTCTTTCTTTCCAGCTCTAACTCTGCCTTTCAAATAAATCTTAATCCTGCTATGTGGGGATATCTAATTTAATTATCATATAATAATATTATATGTACTGTGTAATACACATTAAGAAAATTGCTATAATTGTAATTTCAGAAGACATTTATATAAGGATTTTGTTCATTGGAGGGTTGTACTTTTTATATTTTGAGTCCAATCTAGTTTCTTTACATTTTCAAACATTTTTATAGATCTTTAGTACTGACCTTAACCTGCAGATTGTATATTTCTCTTCTCTTTATAGTTTTACACTGTTTATCTACTTTAGATCTTCCATAAAGCCCTTGAGTTGTTCCAACTGCTACTTTGCAGGGCTAATACTGTTTTATCCTTAAATTAATTCTGTCATTGTAGAAACACTAAACACAGTTATTGAATCAGTTATCTTTGACCAAGAGCCAATAATCACTTGATTGAAAACTCTCAATTTTACCTTATGCATTTTTGCTCAATATAATCTGAAATCAGGGATTAAAATTTACACAAAAGCTGACTACCAGTTCCTACGAATTCTGTGTTTTACATCTTACAGAGAACATTCTTAACCATACACCATGACACAGTCGGGCAGGCACCACTGTGGAAATCAACGTAGCAATGACTAGAGTAAGTCCTTGAACATCTTAGCTGAGTAAGAATGTTGTGAAGTCAGCTCTGGAAAGCACATAGCAAGCCGCTCTGTCACACCTACATCCCCATCTTACGATAATTACTCTAAATCCGTTAGGTCATCTGCTCTCCTATTGCACTGCAGTATAAGGGCCGTAATGTATTTATTGTTGGTTCCTAATTATGGGACATTTTCTGAATCACATTATATTTTCTGGGTCAAGGGGTTGGTGGTGGAGATTATGGGCAATGTTTTCACAACTGCAAATCCAAATAATCCAATTTCTTGTTTAGTGCCAAGACACATTTGTGGAATATACCTAGAGTGTTATCTACATAGGATTGACCAAATATTTTACATTTCTATGGAAACGAGAGTGTAGGCTCCAGCTCCCTGGCACCATCACTACCAAAAAAAAAAAAAAAAAAAAAAAGGGAGGCGGGGAGGGGGGAGGTGGGGGGTGGGGAGATAAGAAAGGAAGAAAAGAAAAGAGAAAAGCAAAGCAAAGCAAAGGTACTTTAGAAGGCAGAGGCATAGAATCTGAAACTGTTTTCTCTAGGGAGCTTGTTTCTCAGAGGTTGTTCCAGGAAAGCTTATCTTGCAACACCGCACTCAGAGGGAGCTGAACTCTCACAGAGAAGGGTAAAGCTACGAGAAACCAGGCTTTAAAAGATGCTACGTATAAAAATGTGCATTGCAAGCTGAAGGGCAACTCCTTCTCCCCCTTTTCTACATCCTGTTCACTGGCTTAACTCTTGCTATAAAAATAGTCCCAGCAAACTGCTTTTCAGGGAGCCAGCTCCTTTTCAGTAACTACACCTTTCCTGTGGGGGAGTGAGCCACTGGATAGGAACTCTCCCTTGTCTGTAAACCTTTCTCTGTCTCTCTGCCTTTTAAGTAAATAAAAGTAATAAACAACTTTTAAAAAATGAGAAAGAAAGAACTTCCGTTTGAGTAACTCCCACATGAGGCTGATTTGGTGACATTCCAAGCACATGGACCACTTACGTCAGTTAACAGCTTTCATCCGTTCCTTTCAATCTTAGCTTTCAGTTATGATGAACTAAATTAGCAATTATTAAAATGTCAAGTAGGAAGCATGTCATACATCATTTAAAGAATCTGAGGGGATTGCTTCCCTGCCTTCTGGATAAGATCAAGTGAAGAATCTGGGGTTGAAAACAATGTATTTTTGGTGCTGTGGCGTAGCGGTTAAACCTGCATGGCAAGTCCCATATGGTCGCCAGTTTGAAGCCCGGCTGCTCCACTTCCAATCCAGCTCTGCTATGGCCTGGGAAAGCAGTGGAAGATGGCTTAGGTTCTTGGGCCCCTGCACCCGCGTGGGAGACCAGGAAGAAGCTCCTGGCTCCTGGCTTTGCATCAACACAGCTTCGGCTGTTGTGGCCAACTGGGGAGTGAACCAGCAGATGGAAGACCTCTCTCTCTCTTTGCCTCTCTTTCTCAGTGTAATTCTAACTTTCAAGTAAATACATAAATCTTTAAAAGAAAAGAAAAACGTTATGTATTTCTCAGAAAGCCAAGAATAATAAATTGGGCTACCAGTCCAAGAGCTGAAGTTCCTCTGTGGGTCCCCAGATAAGAGGAAGTTGATGAGTTTCCTTTCCTTTGTGTAGAACCACAACAGTTTAACTAAATGAAGAAAGTTACCGTGTTAACTAGTTAAGGGTTTCAGGCGGGCTGGAACTCTCGTACTGCTGCAAAATCATACTTTCTTTTTAACTGTGCGCTTGGCATGCCCACCTTCCCAGGATGCCCCTGCCACATCCGGGGCCACAGCGCATGCTCACACCCCGACCCGTTGTCTATCCTGTTGGGGTACCACCCGCTTCCTCAGAGAAAGAGGCGAAGGCAGGCGAGAGGTTTTTTCGGTGCAGAGGCGCTCGGCTGTACCGCTCTGGTTCTCTCTCTTGCTACCGCGGGCTGGACGTCCTCCCCGCCATCGCTCAGAGGCACCGTCTGTGTGCGTGGACCACCGCGCGGCCCGCTGACGGTGGGTAGTTCTCCGTGTGGCGCGGCCCGTGCGTGCGCGTGCCTGTGTGTTCATTCCCTCGGCGTCCCCTCGGCGTTTTTGCCTTTGCGGGAGGCGAGAACCTGGACTGGGAATTCGTGTGTTCCTCGTGCACATCAAAAGGGGGTTGGGCAGAAGGGGAAAGGCCGTTTCCTTCTCAGCGCCTCTTTGGAAAGGTTTGCTCTGTGCGTCGGCTGGGTTGTGCCAGTCAGCCTTCAGGGTTAGGTGGCCATCCGTTGGGAAGGCGGCCGCCCAGCGTGGCAGGAGTATCATGCTAAGGGAATTACCTTATCGCTCTCTGTCTCAGAAACCTCATCCTTAAACTGGGACAATAACGATTGCCTACTTCCTCAGAAGTTGTCCATCTTGCGTGCTGCTTACGTAAGTAGTAACTTGCATCATTATGTCATTCGATGTCTACAACATTTGATACCAATCAGAGCCCCACATTTTCCTCTGATTATTCACCTTGTTTTGTAGATGAAAAATGTTTTTAAATTTTTAAGGAATGCCAAGAAGTACTTTTAGCTGCTTCTCTTTCCCACGTGTCCACTGTGTCTCGGGGTAGTAAGAGCTGTTGGCTTCTTGTCTTCGGCTGAATCTGCCAGGCTCATCACTGTGAAGACACGAAGTCAGATGCAGAGTAGCCTAGTACTGGGTTCATTATGGGGTCAGTGTGATGCTATTTAAATGATAGATATATTTGGAAGCAGAAGATAAAGCTTTGATGAAATATACATATACCTTTGTTTCCAGCAATAAATATACTGTTATTCAGTATTTTAGAGAGTTTAAGATAACCATCCATATTTTATTTTTATTTTAAAACTCTTATTGTGAACATTTTTGCTTACATGTACAATAAATGCAGTGTAACTTATATATTACTACAGTTAAATGCAAAATAAGTGAAGCTCTAAGAAATTATTTATTAGGTTTCTGGGAACAATTTAGGGATGATTCATTGCCAAAAATTGTGGAAACTCATGTATCATGTCTTCAATGGGTTGTGCAAGCAACAAAACTTTTCAGTAATGGCCTGAGAAAATATTCTGTCTAGGTTTCTATTCATATACCTTTAGTTCTGAAATGGATCTTTTCACCACAGGTAAGTGGTGAGGGGTATAAGAATCCCAGATAAAAATTATTGAAAATAGCTCACTTTACATTATTTTTCTTATTTAAAATGTAAACATCCAAAGCAATATCCATCAAGCTACTCATACAGAATTGCAGAAATTGTTTAATTTTCATGAGGAGATGATGATACATCTGGGAAAAGCCCATCAGGTTCTCTTCTGGTTGTGGGATGGGGAGAGTGAATAGAATCTGGTTGACCTTAACAGTTTTTTTTTTTTCTTTTATTTTTTTTCTTTTATTTTTTTTCTTTCTTTTTTTTTTTTTTTTGGCATTGAATCCGTGGGAGCCTAATGTCCTTTCAGAGCCAGAGATTCTTTGAATATGTCATTCTGGTCTTGAAATGTAGTTATCTCAGCTACATCCTAATAGACTCATACTGTCTAGATTATCTAAAATACAGGTCTGAGTCTAAACAGAAAACTCAAGAGATGTCTTGCTTTTCCTTTTCTTCTTAAAAACCTCAAGGGCTCATTTAGAGGCAAACTCCTGTTAGAAATAAACAATTACAATTGGAAATAACATTTCTTTTCCTGGTAAGGCAGAGTGGAATAGATTCTTTTGGTGAATTGTATGTATAAAATTGTGAGTTTTGCTTCACACAAATTTACTTTATTTTCTAAATATTCTGTGTCTTGGCATTTATGACAACAACTGCCAATATGGCCCTTGTTCTTTTATTGATCTGCCTTTCACGTTCACCATGTTTGGTCAGACTATCTTGCTTTTTAAAAAAATGTTTTCTTCATGTTTTGAATCTTCTAATCTTAGAACTTCTTGGAATTTTATTTTGTTTTTCTGCAATTGCTTACTGATGTAAACTGCACCAGGAAGATGATTAGCCTAATTGTAAAACTTTTATAAGTTTAGAAGTAAATATATTTATCTGTTTGCTTCATTTTTTCTTTATGCTTTCTGCATCTCCTTTCTACTCATTCTACCCAACAGTTGTTTCTGTATGTATGTTCTTTTCCCACTTATCCTGTATATTGCTTTGAAATATTTTTAATTGCATTATTGTAAGCTATAGGCTCAATATAATATAAATCTGTAAGGGTAATTTAAAAAGATGTGGAAGATGGAATTAAAACAGAAGTCAGAAGTGTACTTTGGTGCAAAAACAAACTTTTGAAATCCATACCTAGGTTTTTTTTTTTGATAATATGCATTTTCCATGAACATTTTAAAGACTGCTGATATACAGATTCAAAAAAATTTAAAGATTTATTTTTGAAAGGTAGAGTGACAGAAAGAGAGAGAGTGAGAGAGCGAGCGAGCGCTGCAGTCTGGTGGTTCAGTCCCCAAATGGCCACAAAGGCCAAGGCTGGGCCAGGTTGAAGCCAGGAACCTGGAACGCCCTCTGGATCTCCCATGTGGGTGTCAGGAGCCCAAGTCCTTGAGCCATCTTCTGCTGTGTTCTCAGGTGCATTAGGAGGGTGCTGGATTTCAAGCACAATAGCCAGAACTTGAACTGGCACTCATATGGGATGCCATGTTGCAGATAGTAGCTTAATACGGTGTATCACAATGCTGGTCCTTGAGTTAAAAGCAAAAAAAGTTTTGCACCAAAATAAACTGTTTAATTCCATTTTCTGTATACTTTTTTAAAAGTTCATTCACAGTTACTCGTAACTACTCTTAAGAAATAAAACATTATAGATATAGCTGATTAACCTTGAATACTGGTTTAAAATTCTCTGATTCTTCTTCACCCAGAAGTAACTATTAACCAAATTTAGGTATTGTGCACATTCCATATTTTCATATTTAATTTCTCTATTTTAAACTTTAGAATTCACCTTGATTTCTTCTACATTCTTCTGCACCTTGTTTTCTCATTGAATTATTCCCATGCTTATTTTTTATTTATTTTCATCTATTTGAAAGAGCTAGAGAGAGACACACACACACAGAAAGCTATGCTGGTTCACACCCTCTAATGCACACAACAGCCAGAGTTGAGCCAGATTGAAGCCAGGAGTCTAGAATTCTATTGGGGTTTTCCATATGGGTACCAGGGATCCAAGCACTTGAACGATTACCTACTGCCTTCCAGAATGCAAGAGCAGGAAGTTGGATCAGAAGGGGAGGTGCCAGGGCTAAAACTGTCCCTCTAATATGGAATATGGGTCACAACCTGATCCTCTGCATCACAACACCAACTCCTGAGGTTTTTTCTTTTTTTTTTTCTTTTTTATGAAGGATTCATTCGTAATGTGTAATGTTTCATGATGTGGATCTAGTACATTGATTTTTCATTCTTTTTGTTGGAATGGATATTTTTGTGATTTTTTTTTCCTGTTCTACACATTGTTAGAATCGACATTATCACATACATTTTAATAGGCTATATATCTAAGCCTATGATTACTGGGGATTGCTATGTTTAAGAGTTTTTATATTTTTAAATGAAATAGATAGATACTAGAAAGCACTCTCCAAAGTGTTTTGATGAAGTTACCTGTGTATTGCCAGTGGATTAGTGTTTGATTCCTCTACCTCTTATTCAATACTAGATTTGTATTATTTTGTGATGATTCTGTTTCTTTAGTTCTTTTTGTTTCACTTTTTATTTCCTTTCTTCCAGTTCTTTTTATTATGTTGTTTTACTCTTCCTTTCCATGTTAGAGGTTTCTGATTAATTTTCAGACATTTTTATTTTCTAATGTAAGCATTTAGATTTGCAATTTTTTTCTTACACAAACTCATTTAGCTAATTACCACTTGCTTGGTATGTAGTTTTTAAATAATTACTTGGCTTTAAGCATTTCCTGGTTTTAATTCTTGTTACTGTAAGTAAATGCAAAAGTTTTCACATACACGGTGTTTAGTTATGTTTTTTACTGATTTCCCACTTGATTTCAAGGTTTCTGTATGAAAGAATTTCTTTGCACCTGTTGGATTTCACCTTGTGTTCTAAAAATGTTTTTCCCAAAACGCAGACCAATAAAAGCAAGATTTCTGGTGATTTGCTTTTACTGCAAGTGGATATTTTTTTCTATTCTGGCTGGTTTTAAAAATGTTGCAGTTTGAAGCTGTGATTTTTATGAAGAGTCTCAGTTCTAATACCTATTTCAAAACAAGTAGTTTTTCTTTTAAAATAAATAATGATGGGCCAACTAAATAATCACTTATGAAGCATTAACTTGGGTGCTACTTCTCACCAAGCAGCAGAGTTGTGTCTGGATTTTACAGAAATTCAATGTAAAAAGATAAACAATGTGAGGACTGGGAGAAAAGATGACTAAGTTCATTTATAACCTGGATTTGAGAACACCTAAACAAGAATTAAAATTCAGGGATGGTAAGGATAAAATTTTATAAATTTGATTATATAAGACTATTTAAATGGCCTTTTATTGAACAAAAATAAATCTCTGTACACAAAATAAAAATAAATGGTAAACTAGGAGAAACTAGTAGTTTCGATAAAATATTCAAATGACTTAGAGATAATAATTATGACTCCACTCAATTTTATAAACTAAAACTACACTGAAATATCATTCTCACCTATAGGTTTGTAAGAATTGAAAACGTTGGTAGTATACTCAATTGATGAAGTTGTGAAGAAATAGTTCTCACACATTACAGATTGAGTACATAAACCCTCTGGGGAAAAAAAATTGCCAGTGTTTTCCAAACAGCATAAGAATTTCCCACTGAGCCAGCAATGAATGCCATCTATACCATGTACCTTGAGGATACACCTCCACACATACTAAATAACTTAAACTGGAGGTTAATAATGCAATTACTTTTAATAGTAAAGTTCTTGAAACAATCTAAATAAATATCTTTATAAGCCTGGTTTGAATAAACTTTGGCAGACTTACACAAGAAATTGTTATTCAGATATTAGAATAATGAAGAGATCTTTATCAACTGCTGTGGAATGAATTTCTGAATATTGTGTTGAGTGGACACAAATAAGATGTGATAAAGTTTTGCATATTTTTACAGAAAGAAACATGAGAAAAGTTAAGCACGAACTAAGGATAATGCATTCCAAAAGCATAATCAGTAACATAGGAGTTAGGCAAAAGAGACATTGAAACACAGAAAGAATCTGGGACAATTTACTCTGTTGAACTTGTTTTTTCAGTTGATCTAGGAAAGCTTGTCTTACAACTATATACTCAGAGAGGGTCAGACATACTGAGCAAGGAAAGCTGCAAGAAACCAGTCTGATTCATATTTTTTAACATACAGTGTATAAATATGTACATTATAATCATAAAGCGTCTTACATCCTGGATATTCCCTTCACTAGCTGTAAAAGCACAGACACACTGAGAAAGGGGACTCTTCCTAGGAGACTGTCCTTTGCTTGTCATTTACTTGATTATTTGGTGACACACAAAGTGAGTAAATCCCTTGTGTTTGCTGATGGCAGCAGTGGATGGAAACGAAGTAAATAGGATGGTATTGAGAATACATTTGGATGTATAGTATTTTTTTAACCTATAGAAACAGTTTACCTTCACATAAGTGTTTTAAAAAGTAAAAATTGAATCTCGTTTCATGACAAATTGATAACGTAACCAACTTTACCTTACATAAGTCTAAGGCCTTGAACTATACCTTGGATGACTTAAAACCCAATAGTGTTGGTTTCTGACAGCTTTGTGTTAGTTTTAAATAAGTTTACACTTAACAGTTTTTCTCATTAATTTCTATATTAATTTTTGTTATTTTCATATAACCTCATTTATATGTTTCAAAGAACTTTTATTATATTTAATGATATACAAATTTCATGTATTTCATATATATAGAATTAGGAACATAGTGATACTTCCCACCCTACGCTTCATCCTTTCAATGCTCCCATCCTTCTTTGTCCTGCCTTTCCTATTCCAACTCTTAATTTTTACAATAATCTATGTTCAGTTTACTTTATATTCATAAGGTTAACCATAAACTAAGTAAAGTATTAAAGCAATAGTATGAAGAAAAACATACTGTTGCTCAACAGTCAAGACAAGGGCTGTAAACAATCACTAGATCTTGAAATGTCAGTTTCACTCATATACATTACTTTCTAGTTATTCTGTTATTTACCACATATCAGAGAAAATAGTATTTGTCATTTGGGGACTGGCTTTTTTCACTAAGTATAATGGTTAGCAGTTGTATCTACTTTGTTGCAAAAGCAAGAATTTCATATTTTTGATCACTGAGTAGTATTTTATAGTGTGTATATACCATAATGACTTTATCCAGTCATCAGTTGATGGACATCTGGTTTTATTCCATACTTAGCTATTGTGAACTGAGCTACAATAAATATGGGGTTATAGATACTCTTTCATATACTGATTTTATTTCATTAGGGTAGATTTCCAGGAGTGGGATGGTCGGGTCATATAGTATGTCTATATTAAGATTACTGAGGTGACTCCATACTGTCTTCCACAATGGCTGCACCAGTTTACATTCAAACCAACAGTGGATTAAAGTAGCTTTTTTCCCCCATCCTAACCAGCATTTATTGTTTGTTGATTTCTGTATGAAAGTCATTCTAAATGGGGTGAGGTGAAACCTCATTGTGGTTTCGGTTTGTATTACCCTGATGGTTAGTGATCCAGAGCATTTTTTCATGTGTCTGTTGGCCATTTGGATTTCCTCAAAATGCCTGTTCAAGTCCTTTGCCCATTTCTTAATTGGATCATTTATTTGTTGCTGTTGAATTTCTTGAGCTCGTTATACATTGTGGAGCTCATTATACATTGTCAGTTTTGGCTTTGATTGTATTTGCTTATGGGGTCTGTTCCAGGAAGTCTTTGCCTATGCAAATGGCTTGAAGAGTTTTCCCACTGTTCTCTAATAATTTGATGGTATCAGGTTGTAGATTTAGGTCCTTGATCCATTTTGAGTGGATTTTTGTGTAAGGCGTAAGGTAGGGGCCTCATTTCATACTTCTGCATGTGGAGATCCAGTTTTCCCAGTATCATTTCTTGAACAGAAAACAGACTGTCCTTGCTTCAGGGATTGATTTTAGCTCCTTTGTCAAAGATATGTTGGTTGTGGATGCATGGATAGATTTCTGGAGTTTCTATTCTGTCTCATTTATCCATATGGTTGTTTGGATTATAACTGTCCTGTAGTATGTCTTGAAATCTGATTCTGTGATGCCTCCACCAATGTTTTTGTTGTATAAGATAGCTTTAGCTATTTGGGGTCTCTTGTGTTTTCATTTGATTTTTACTTTATTTTATATCTGAGAAGAATAGCTTTGGTATTTTTATTGGGATCCCATTGAATCTGTACGTTACTTTTGGTACTATGGGTACATTTCAATTATGTTAATTCTTTTTTTAATTTTATTGATGGTATATAAATTACATGTATTTCATATATACAGATTCAGGAATATGCTGAGACTGCCCACCCTATTCTCCCTGCTGCCCACATTCCACCCCTTTTCCTCTTCCTCCTCCTATTATTTCAATCCATGAACCTGGAAGATTTTTTTTCTATTTTTTATGTTTTCATCTGTTTCTATATTTAATGTGTTGTAATTTTCATTGTAGAGATCTTTTACCTCCTTGGTTAGTTCATTCCAAGGTATTTGACTTTTTGTAGCTATTATCAGTGGGATTGATTTTAGAAGTTCTTTCTCAGCCATGTCATTGTCTATGTATCAAAGGCTATTGATTTTTGTGTGTTAATTTTATATCCTACCAATTTACCAAACTCTTTTTTGAGTTTTAGTAGTCTCTTAGTGAAGTCTTTTGGTTTCCTTATATATAAAATCATGCCATCTGCAAAGAGGAATAGTTTGACTTCTTACTTTCCAATTTCTATATTTGTGATTTTTTTTCTTGTCTAATGTCTCTGGCTAAAATGTTCAGGACTGTATTAAATACCAGTGGTGTGGTTGGGTATTCTTGTCTGGTTCTGGCTCATAGGGGGAATGCTTCCAGCTTTTTCCCATTCAATAGGAGACTGGCCGGGGTGGGGGGGTGGTTATCATAAGATGCCTTGATTGTGTTGAGGAATGTTCCTTCTACATCCAGTTTGCTTAAGATTTTCATCATAAAAGGATGTTGTATTTCATCAAATGCTTTCTCTGCAGCTATTAAGATAATAATATGGTTTTTACTCCTCAGTTTGTTAATGTGATCTATCACATTGATTGATTTGCACATGTTAAACCATCCCTTCATACCAGGGATAAATCCCACTTGGTCCAAGTGAATGATCTTTCTGATGTGTTGTTGGAGTCAGTTAGCTAGAATTTTGTTGAGGATTTTTACATCTATATTCATCAGGGATATTGGTCTCTAAACCTGTTTCTCTATTGTATCTTTTTTTCTGGTTTAAGAGTTAAATGATGCTGGCTTCATAGAAGGAGTTTGGAGGATTCCCTCCCTTTAAGTTATTTTGAATAGCTTGAGAAGAACTGGAACTAACTCTTCTTTAAATGTCTGGTAGAATTAAGCAGTGAAGCTGTCCTGTCCTGGGATTTTCTTTGTTGGGAAAGTCTTTATTACTAATTGAATGTCCATCACTATTTACACTTTCTGTGTTTTCCTGAATGGATTTTGGTAGATTGTATGTATCTAAGATCTGTCAATTTCTTTGGGATTTTTTAATTTGTTTGCATACAGCTCTTTGTAGTAATTCTCTATGATTCTTTTTATTTCTACGGTATCTGTTGTTAAATTTTCTTATCTATCTCTGATTTATTGATTCGGGACTTCTTCCCTTTTTTATTTGGTAACTTGGGCCAGTGGTGTATGAATTTTATTTATCTTTTTTTTTTGACAGGCAGAGTGGACAGTGAGAGAGAGAGAGACAGAGAGAAAGGTACACTGCGGCCGGCGCACTGCGCTGATGCGAAGCTGGGAGCCAGGTGCTTCTCCTGGTCTCCCATGCGGGTGCAGGGCCCAAGCACTTGGGCCATCCTCCACTGCACTCCCTGGCCACAGCAGAGAGCTGGCCTGGAAGAGGGGCAACCGGGACAGAATCCAGCACCCTGACCGGGACTAGAACCCAGTGTGCCAGTGCCTCAAGGAGGAGGTTTAGCCTGTTGAGCAGTGGCACCAGCCTGAATTTTATTTATCTTTTAAAAAAAACCAGCTCTTCATTTCACTGATCATTTGTATTGGTGTTTTGTTGTTGTTGTCTCAATTTTGCTTACTTCCTAACTTTAATTATTTCTTTCTACTAACTTTGGGTTTGGTTTGTTGTTGCTTTTCTAGGTCTCTGATGTGCACTGATACGCCATTCATGTGGTGCCTTTCCAATTTCTTGATATAGGCACAATTGCTTATAAACTTACCTCTTAACACTGAGTTTTATGTATCCTGTAAGTTTTTATATGTTGTATTGTCTTCACTCATTTCCACAAATTTTTTGTTTTCCATTTTGATTTCTTTTATCACCCAGTGTTCATTCAGGAGCATGTTGTTCAATCTCCATGTTTTTGCATATGTTCTAGAGATTCTTGAGTTGTTGATTTTCAGCTTAATTTCCTTTGTGATCAGATAAAATGGATGGTATGATTTTGATTTTTCTGAATTTGCTGAGACTTGCTTTATGGCCTAGCAAATGGTGTATCCTAAAGAATTTTCCATGAACTGTTGAAAAGATTATGTATTCTGCAACTTTGTGATGGAAAGTTCTGTAGAGATCAGTTAGGTCCATTTGTTCCATAATATACATTAGCTATTAATGTAGATGTCAGTTAGGTCCATTTGGTGCATAATATAAATTAGCTCTGCTGTTTTGTTGTTGTTGTTGTTGATTTTCTCTCAGGTTGATATGTCTGTTGATGAAAGTGAGGTGTTGAAGTCTCCAATTACTACTGTATTGGAGTCTATGTCTCCCTTTAGAGTTTCCCTTTAATTAAGTGCATATATGTTTATAACAGTCATATCTTCCTGGTGGATTAATCTCTTAATCATTACCTAGTGCCCTTCTTTCTCTCTTTTAACAGTTTTTGTGTTAAATTGTATTTTGTCTGATATTAGAATGGCTACACCAGCTCTTTTTTCAGTTGTTGTTAGCATGGAATATCTTTTTCTATCCTTTCACTTTCAGTCTGCATGTATCTTTGTTGGTGAGATGTGTTTCTTGTAGGCAGCAAATAGATGGGTTTTGTTTTTAGTCTTTCAGCCAGTCTATATCTTTTAATTGTAGAGTGTAACCCATTTACATTAAAAGTTACTAGTGATAAGTAAGGACCTGGCCCTGCCATTTTCTCATAAATATTCCTATTGTGTGCTTTAATTTTCCTTTGTACTTTTACTGGGATTTTTTTTCTGCTTCACATCCTTTCACAACTCTATCTTTCTGTGTTTCAGTGTGTAGCACATCCTTAAGCATCTTTTGTAAGGCTGGACAAGTGGTGAAGAATTGTTTCAATTTCTGTTTGTTATGGAAAGTTTTTATTTCACCTCCATTCATAAATGAGAGCTTTGCAGGGTACAGTATTCTCAGTTGACAGTGTTTTTCTCTTAAAGCTTGGATGTGCTTCCCCATTTTCTCTAGGCTTATGAGGTTGCTGATAAGTCAACTGTAAGTCTAATTAGAGATCCTCTGAAAGTAATCTGGCATTTCTGTCATGCACATTTTAGAGTTTTTTCTTTCAGCTTTACTGTGGAAAGGTGGAGTATAGTGTGTTGTGATGAATATCTTTCCTAGTCCTATGAGGAGTTCTGTGTGCTTCATGTACTTAGATGTCCCTTGCTTTCTCCAAATTAAGGAAGTTTTCTGCCATTATTTCACTGGATAGGCCTTCTAATCTATTTATCTTTCCACACCTTCAGGAACTCCTAAAATCCATATATTGCATCATTTGACATTATCCCACGAATCTCCAACACTGTTTTTAATTTTTCTAATTTCTTATTTTATTTATTTATTTTTTGTTCTGACTGAAAAATTTCCAAAGATTTGTCTTCTTTCTCAGATATTCTTTCTTCTGTTTCACAACATCTGTTGTTGTCTTTCCATCATATTTTGCATATTTTGTATTTGACATATTGAACTCTTCATTTCTAATACATTTTTATTTCTCTTCAAAATTTCAATTTAATAGGAAAAATTTTCATTCATGTAATGTGTGGATTTCCTTAACTCGTGAATTTGCTTCTCATCTTCTGAGTAATCTGATTATTAATTTTTTGTATTTTTTTTCAGGCATGTCATCAATCTCTTCTTCTTCACATTCTAATATTGAAGTGTTATTTTGTTCCTTTGTGGGAGGTCATGTTGTCTTCCTTATTCTTTTTTTCTTGAATTTCTGTTTATTTTTAGGCATTTGTGGAGTTACTTGGTTTATTTCCTCTGATCACTTTTATCTTTGAACTCTGACTCTGTGGCTTAGTGAAGTGTCTGCTCTTTCAGTGAATACCCAGAGGCATGTCCTGGTAATGCCCAGGAGTCTCTGGTCCATGCTGTAGTGTGGGACAAGTATCCAGGGTGACACCCAAAGTGGGTGTGGTAGATCTCTTGTTAGCAGAAATGAGGGTATGATCACTTCTGTTGGTATAATCACCCTCACCACTTTGCTTTCAAAGTGACCAATGTCCAGGTGTTAGCCCACATTGGGTGCAAAACTCATCCACGCTGCCCCATGAGCCACACAAAGAATCTGTGCATTCTGCAGTATGAGCCCAGATCTGGCTACAATGACCATCTGAGGCAGTGAGGGCGCTCTAAGCATGTGGAGCTACACACAGTGACTACTCAGAGACCAGATGCCTTCTGCACCCTCTCCTGCAGTCACAGTGTTCATACAGTCTTTGCACACACGTTTCCCACATGGAGTTCAGAGGATCCAATCCACTCTGCTGGCCTCTCCCATCCATGGAGAGGTTGAGACGTTTCCAGAGCCAGGTGCCTGTGGGTGGTCTGCCTAGGCAGTTTGAGCCCTGCAGTGTGAGATATGTTGAGAAGCTGGGGGTACCTCACAGTCCTTTGTGGGTGCCCAGTCCCTGTCAATCCTCCCAGCTGAATTTGAAGTCAGTGGGGAATGTGGATTTTTTTTCCTCTAGTAAATTCCCTGGATCACACACATGCACAAGAGCCCCTGACCGCAGCCCCTGCTTGTTTCACAGTGGTGCTTTCTCACTGCCAGCTGCCAGGTGTTTACAAGAGCCTCTGTAGCTGGTGCGCGCACCCAAGCTGCTACCACTGCTACTGCTGTCATGATGGCGTCTTGACCCCACTAATTGCTGGGTGTGTATGCAAGAACTACTGCAACTGCTACTTATATCCAAAATGGCACCTGTCCTCTCTCAGACTGTTGCTGGGCACTGTTGTTCAGGGGGATTGAGAGTGAGAAACTGGTTCCCTCAAGGCTCTAGGCCGGACTCAAAGACAGTTTTTTCCTCCAGGTTGTCCCTACTGCTACATCACCAGTGGCACAGGACATTGCAGTCTGATCTTACCTTGTTCTCTAAAATAGTTGCTTTCTTTAGCTCTCAGCTGCTGGGGTCATGTGTTGTTGTCTGTACTCATTGCTTCGCGTCAGTGTCTTTCCCACAGATCCACAGCATCCTTCATCCTTCTATAGAGTATCCACTGCAAGTTTTGCTCTAACTCTCCCCTGACGATGTACTTCCTCAACTTTTAATTTTTTTTTTTATTTTTTACTGTTTTCCCCTAGCTTAGAATAATATACTCTTTCCCTGTTCTACAGTCTTGTAATTCCAGGAAATTCTTCAACAAATCTAGTTTGTTGTATTGCCGAAGATAAAAGATGTTACTTTCTGTTTTCTTTTGGTTTTGCTTGCGACTTCTCTCTCCATTATATCACTACCTTTTTATACTTTTTTGTTACTTTATTTCTGATTGACCATCTGTAATTTATATTCCTTTCTCTCATACCTATTTCTATTCATTTTTTTTTACTATAGTCAAAAAAGAAGTATCTTTTGATATAATCATACTAGGGCACTTCAAAAGTCATTTCTAGAAACATCTGTATTTTCTTGAAACTATACATTTGAAATAGTACATCATGTACATTTCTCATTTTACAGACATTTCATTAAGTGAAAAAATAAGGAAGCAGAATCAGATTTGTTTGAACTCCCAATTTGCCATTGACTTTTTCATAGTGAATATTGGAAAGGATGATTTTATCTTATCACAGAGCCATTAGTTAAATTCCTTTTTCTACTCTTCTCAAACAGTTAAACTACATATGAATCTTTAGAATTTATAAAATGTGTTCATTCATTTTACTTCTTTTTTTTTTTTTTAAGTACATCAAAAGATTAGGTTGAAGAGTTATCTAAGCCCAGACCATCATGGTAGTTAGAATCAGAAGGTGGGCTCCTTGGGCTGTATTTAAATACACAAAAGATGCTATTCTGTGCTTTACATTTAAAATCAAAGCTCAAGAAGGTACATTCATGAGATTTGAAGAAAAGCTTTAAAAACTTTAAATACCTGTGAATAGTCAGTTCTTAAGATGGAGACAGACCAGAGAATAATGGCTTTTAGTATATTTCTTCTGCTACTTTTAAATAGTCTAATGTTCATTCACATTTCTGCAAATGCTTATTGGAACAAAGGCGTGAGTATTTTCAGAAAAATAGGTACATTTAGTACTTCATTATTAGTGTTCTAAAAATTATCTAATGGCCCTTTTCCATTATGTTTGATTTTCAATGGAGTCTTACAAGAGACAGCTCTTTAAATGAGTATGGGACAGCAGAAGAGGTTAGGGATTAGTATTAAAATTGCTGAAACTCACATTTTGTGAGAATAATATATTAAAAGCCTAAGCAGTTACTTTTAATGAATGGACACTCCTTGTCACACATTTATTTCTCAAGTATTTTTTTAACTCATATTAACATAACCCTTATGTTTCTTTCCCTTGATTTTCTCAGAATTCATCTTATGTAAAAATTTTAAAAATCACTCTCATTCAAAAACATTACTTTTGTTTTAGAAGGCGCAATCTCCATGTCCAAGAATAGAAAACCACTGCCAATTTTAGGTGTTATCTATGAATGTTTATTCCATCTAAGGGTAAGGAGAGTTGGTGGGTTTCTAATTGTTTCTGTTTGAAAAGAGAAGAAGATGAATTCAGGGCTGCTCTAAACAATGAACTCAGGTCTTATTCTGAAATTACTATCCATTAATAGAAATAGGGTTTGTTGCCAAAGCACAAATTCCTTTTCTTGAGAGACTAAAATTCATCCATTAATAAAACCATAAAGGAATATAATTTTAAGTGAAATTTTAATTAATCCAAAATATTTTCTTTAAATGTAACTCTTCCTGCAGGGTAAATAGTATACAAAGGAAAGGTGGTAGGAGAAAGAGAGGTGGAGGGGAAGGAAGCAGAAGAAAAAGAAGTAGAGCATGTGACTCTGATTGGCAAAAGGAAAAAAAAGGAGAATAATATGACATTTTTGGTAACATTTTATTGTGGTTTGCTTTGTGACTGCATATATTTTGATATTTTAGGTATTTAAATCATTAATCTGAGAAGTGCATAGGTTTAACTAGATTGACAAGAATCTCTGTTTCTATACCTATCTATCATCTCTTGCTGGCTATATGGCATGCGCAGGTATGCACACACACATTATGAATAATTTTTTGCATTGATTTATAAAATTATATTAAAGCAGATCTTTTCTTTTGTATTCTGTGTGTCCTTGACAGAATTTTAGAGTTCTGATACCAGATTACTGATATTCAGTTGAAATGGTTGACTTGGTTCTCTGGTTTAGCATTCTGCTTTTCCAGAGCCCTGTCTACTGCTACCAAACACACTCATTTCAAGTTTTATTTTAGTAGTGTAGACATCCAGCCATGCACATTGCTTAGGCTCACTGAGCTGAAGCATTTCCCTTAAGGTTCTCTGTTTATTTTTTTTTCTTTTTCTTCTTTTTTTTTTTTAATCAATGAGAAGCCAAGGGCATTACACTGCATTAAAATGTCACATTGCAAAGATATTTTCTAAGGTTTTCACTGACAAGCAATTTCTATAAAGTTAGCTTGATGTCTTTACTATTGGTGTTTCTATCTGAAAGGACACCTAAGACAAAATGTGTTTTTCTTCTATCTGCCATATCTGAAGGTAACAGGGACACATTACAGTACATTCTAAGTGCATATTCAATATTGCTCAGTTCATCTAGATAAATTATGGGTACAAATGTTCAAAATTAAAAGAAAACATTGACTGTTGCCAATATCCTTGTATCCTCCATTTTCTATCAATATTCTTATCAAATGTTTAATCTGATAGTTTAATTAGAAGGCAGAAAAGAATCTATTGACTTAGCCTACTTGGTATTCACATATGGATCCACCATTAGTTTATGACCTTGAACCTATTAATTAATATCTCTAGAACTCAGAGATCTCATTTATCAGATGAAAATTATAGCTGTTATATTACATGACTGTTTTAAAGATTAATTGAAACTGTTGTATCAAGTATCTTATAAAGATGTTAACTTTACACATTGTTAAATAAAGAGCAAACATTAATATTTCAAACTACTTGACTCCAACCCAGGTTTCCTTTAAAAACTAGAGCTCTACATGTCCAGTTACCCTCTAAACAGAAGAGTGATACTGTCTTGGTGCACTCCAACAAAATAAATATGACATTGAACTATTTTTATCTCAAAAACAGCTCTTTTACTTTCCCATTTATGGTAAAGATTTAAACATTTTAATATGGTTCCCAGGATTAATGCATGGAATTCTCTGAATTTATCAATTTCCATTTATTGTATATCTGCTGTATTGGTGGGTGCTGTTAGTGAAAACTGTATCCAAGTCTATATGTATTTAATGATCTACCCAATGCTAAAGCTCACCAGGTGACAAGGAGCATACCTGTAGTCAAAACTGAATTTATATAGCTTGCTTAAGCAAGGGGTTCTACACCCTAGGGAGCAGTCTTGGGAGAATCTTAGTATAAGAATGTGTGGAAGGACTTTGGATAGCTTTGGACTTCATCAAGTGAGTCTTGGGAGGTTCTTGGAAAACAACAACAAATTCTAGGAGGGGTATTGGAAAGATTGGGAGGCTAAGAAATCAGACAACTTACTATTGAGTAACTTCATTGAGGAGACAAGATGAATGCTTGGCTTGGCATGAGTAAAATGCAGGAATTATCCAAAAATAAATTGTTACTAGTCATTTTTCAGGTGTGGTGTGACCTTCAAATCACTGAACTGTTGTGTATGTGGTTTTGTCATGTCTCATTGGAAACATTGTTTTTATTTTAATAGGAACATCATGTGATTCCAGAAGAACTGGATTTTTATTTTCTACTGGTACAGTTCATTAAGAACAAGATAATTTCATTGTGTCTCTTCATTTTTAAAGTGTTCCATTTTAAAATAATCAAGTATATTATTGTTAAATCATGAGTTAATATATCATTTACAAACAATGAAAAATTGAGCAAAATCTGGGGTCAGAATGTTTTTGTGGCAAATATTAATTAAATGTGTTTAACAGACTTTCACTGTGTGTGGGATTCTGGGGATCTAGCAAATCATGGGTTATGTGTTTTCCAGTAGCTCATAATCTAGAAAATACCAGAAAGGGGTAACAAAACAGTGTAGTAAATTATAACATAAGGACATGTGCACAAGTCATAGAACATAACAGACTTTGTCTAGATAAGTTCAAGAAAACTTATCAAGTATTTCAATAATTATAAAATTCTATGAGAGAAAGGCAAAGACTGTGTGAGAAGAGAATGGGATGGGCATTTTGCCTAGTGGATAAGATATTGATTGGGACACTTCACATCCCATATCAGCATGCCCTGATTAGAATTTGAGAGTTGCTCCCAATTCCAGTTTCCTGCTATTGCTCATCCCCAGAGGTAGTAGTTCATGGTTGAAATACTTGGGTATCTGTCACCCACTTGGGATACCCTGTTTGAGTTCTAAGCTCTTGGTTTCAGCATGGCCTGTCCCTGGCTGTTGTGGACCTTTGGAGAATGAACCAGTAAATGAGAAATGTCTGTCTGTCTGTAACTGTCTCTCTGATTCTCAAAAATAAAATAAGTATGAACATTATTTTAAAATAAGACTGCAAGGAAAAGACTAACGGACAGGGATAGAAATTGTTGGTGGACACAAGGTATTGGTTTGCCTGGGTCACCAAATAATTATACCCAAGAGGGAGTTCCCCAGCAGAAAGTTTCATAAAACTTTATTTACTTGTGACAAGTAAAGGAGACAGTGGGAGGGTTTGGCTTCCATAAAGATACTGCCTGCCAGAAAAGTGGTTTCCAAGGTAGGGCTAGGATTAGGGGAGTGTCCAGGCTTAGAAAAGGGGGAGCAGGAGGGCCTTTCCTACTTTATACACTTTTGAAAAATTTTTATTTGTCTATTTGAGAGTTAGAGTTACAGAGAGGAGAGACAGAGAAAAGTCTTCCATCTGCTGATTCACTCCCCAAATGGCTGCAATAGTTGGAGCTAGGCCAATCTGAAGCCCAGAGCCAGGAGCCTCTTCCAGTTCTGCCACATGGATGCAGGGTCCCAAGTTCTTGGGCCTTCCTCACTAATTTCCCAGCCACAAGCAGAGAGCTGGATCAGAAGAGGAGCAGCTGGGATAGGAACCGGTGCCCACATGGGATGCCAGTGCCAGAGATGGAGGCTCAGCCTACCACACCACAGTGCTGGCCCCTACTTTATAAATTTTATGTTGGAAATATACACAAGGGCAGCCATTTGGCTCAGTGGTTAAATGGCTGCTTGGTAAGTCCATGTCCCATATCATAGTGCCTGGTTCAAGTTCCTGCCCTTCTGCTTTCAACTACCTTCTACTTCAACTGCTTCTCCTGGGAAGCAGCAAATGATGGACAAGTACTCTGGTTCTTGTGACCCATATCAGTGACCCTTATAGAGTCCTGAGCTCCTGACGTTAGCTTGATCCAGATGTGGCTGTTGCAGATATTTAAGGATTAAACCAGTAGATTCAAGATCTCTTTATTTCTCCATATCTCTGTCCCTCATTTCTCTCTGTCTTTAAAATAAAGAAACAAACAAAAAAAAAAACTCTCACTTATAGTGGTGTTTTGCATATTTAACTTTCCTTGTTTGTGGTGATCTGGCCCCTTCTGAGTGTAACATTGAAGATAAGCTTTCGTGGAACCTTCTCTGAAATCACAAGAGAACTGTTTTATATTTTCTGGCTTGTTCCAGTGTTCCCTTTTTTGCTTAAGTCAAACATTCTTTGTTAGAATGTTAGTCTTTTCCACATATTTTGTTTTCAGTAAGTGACAGTTTTCTCCCTAATCCCCCAAAGTGGAAATAAAAATACAAATTAAACCAATAGGGTATTTTTAAAAATATGGTACATTGATAAGAAATATTTAGTAAAGATATGTTACTAATATTAGATTTAGAACAAATGTGAAATTAGCAAGCTCAAAAATTGCTAAAGGGAGAACAAATTGCTGTAGCATTCCTAGTGTATGATTTGGTAATTTGCATTAAGTATTTTAGAAATATTCAAATCACTTGGCCTGGTGACTCCACTGTTTGTAATTTATACTGAGAAACTAATCAACTGTCTATACTAAGATTTATATAGGGCTTTTTTTATTGCAAATAATTTACAATATCTAAGGGGCTAGAAACAACATAAATATTCAACAAGGCAGAAAGGCATAAATCAATTGTAGTTCAGCCATAGAGTAGAACGTTTTGCAGCCCTTAAAAAACATGTTTTTTAAGAATAGTTAATGACTTGGGAATATGCTCATCTTATTTCAAGGATAGCCTCAGTGAATTTTAACCTCAGACATACCTGATTTTTTGTGCTGTTTTTATCACTATACTGTAGCCTGGGAAAAGTTTAATTTATGTTAGCTTCAGCCTCTTCATCTTTTACTTAGGTATTAGGATTACCTGTTCTCCATAGGATTGCTGTGACAGTTGATTGGGATGATATTTTTAAAGAAATTTTAGTGCATTCTACATTAGCAAGGATTGAATAAATGATAGTTGTAATCAGTGATAATGTAATTTAAAGATGCTATTTTGCTTCATATAGAAATTACTTTTCTTCTTCCTCTAGCCATTCTTGGTTATTTTTATTCCATCTATATTGTTTTATGTGAACTTGTTAGGATAATAGCCAGGATATATCTTTATGCTTTGCCTTTAGAACAAATATTAAAGGTTTTCAGATACCAATAGCTGTTAGAAACCTTCTGATCTTTGACTTTTACTGGCTATCTATCTTTGGCAAAAATAGATACTATATTATGTAACATATAGGTAATATAGCTCTGTTGGGTTAGAGTATAAGTAAAAATAATAGCAATCTGTATGGTATATTAATTATATATATTTATACACAGGTTAACCAATTTCATTCTTACAGCAACTACCTGAGGTAGGTCTATTGTTATCCTCAGTTTATAGATGTACATATTGAAGATAATAGTTAACTTCCCCAAAGTCACACTGAGCAAAACTGGACAAACCAACATTAAAGCCCAGGTAAGTCTGATTCTAGAGTCTAATTAAGCAGTGCATTGTTGACACATGAGCTTGGACTGTAAGATCCATGCAGGAAGGCATTGACTCACATACCACTGAAATGCCACTTCCTACCACGGTGATTGGTAAAAGTGCCCAAGTCAGTCAGTCGTCTTCAAAGTAGGACAGACTGGCCAGACAGAAGGACATTTCGTCTTCCAAATGCAGTCTCTGGCGCAAAGCACTCCTGAGTATCCTTCCGCAGCTTCCCTTTGCCTCCTGGCCTCTCAGCACAGGTACCCACTGCTGAGGCCATGCCAGAATAGTTCTCGATCTTGTTAGTTGTCATGCTACAGCATTTCAGTTTATGGTGAAAACTTATTTTTCCAGCCATTTGGCTCATCATTTCTAAATCTTGGAACGAATTCACATAAAACAGTATATGGATTTCAAATTAATTTTCCTACATTTGCTGCATTTTTTTTTACTTTAGCTGCGTAATTACTGCAGTTTTGTCACATGCTCCCCCCCACCCCAACACACAGACACATACATACGCTCCAAATGTTTGCTAACAAAACCAATGTGGTTTTTTGTCTCAGAAAATTCACAGCTTTGTGGTGGCATGTGCTACAGATCTCAAATCTGAGAGCATGATTTTGGCTCTTGTTTTTAGATTTGCTTGACTGAATAGTTTATTATACTACAATTTTAAAATTCCTTTGAAACATGAAACAGTCTTTGCCAGGAGTAAGTACTTTCCATCTAAAATGCCAGCATTTCAGTGTGTCTTGCAACATTTTAATTAGTTTGCTTATGGAACAAAACACATGCATAAAACACTGAAGGCAAAGGAAAGTCTCCCTCACCATAATTACTTTTGCGAAAGATTACTTACATTTTCATAATTATTCGTGCATTTTATACAACGAATTTTACATTTTAAATGGAAAATTGTACTTCCATAAAAACTGCAAATTAGCAGCTTAAATATAGTGTTAGTACAGTGTGCTGTTGATACTTCTGTTAGATCACACATTGGTTGTTTAGATAGATTAGCTGTATCAACCTGTTCAATTTGGGTTATTTCCAGATGATTGTTTTCTGTTAATGTAGCATTCTGTTTTCAATGGAAGTCCAAATTTAACAGTTTTCAGTAGTTAAGAAAGCTCAGAATTTCCCCATCTTGGGTAGCAATAAGTGTTTCTGCTTATGATATTTTTCTGTAGAAGATTAGACTGCACTCTGAATAGGAAAGAAATCATAAAAGACTCAATGAGATTTCTCTAACTGCATTTGAATCTATTGATAGCTATATGCATTGATGCTGGTATCAATGTGCCAGATAGATTACTGCTTAGAGAAAGTAATAATTTGTAGCATATAAATTACATATGAAGTATAACTATCATTCATAACAATTATACATCTAGAATGGAATAGAAGTATAAACTCTTAAAATTAATTTAAGGAATAGAAATGACTGAACTGAAACTAAAGATTAATTCTCATGTCATCACCCCAAGAAAAACACAATTAACATTATGAGTTCCTTATAATATGTTACTAAGCCTATGCCCTGGTAATCTACAAAGTGGAACATGAGTTCTGACTTTGAATTTATGAAAAATTCCTTATTGCTCCCAGTTAAATCACAGGCATTGAACAGATATCATGAGAAGAAGAAAGTACAACACTTATACCACTATTGTTAGACACCCAAGATGACAAAGTTGTTGTGTTAGCAAGTCATGAATTTTATCTTAGTGATCCGTTTTTTCTCTTTTAAAGAAACATAGTAATTATTCAGATTCAGTTATTCACATCCTCATGAATTCTTTTTTTTTTTTTTTTTTAATTTTTGACAGGCAGAGTGGACAGTGAGAGAGAGAGACAGAGAGAAAGGTCTTCCTTTGCCGTTGGTTCACCCCCCAATGGCCGCCGCGGCCGGCGCGCTGCGGCCGGCGCACCGCGCTGATCCCATGGCAGGAGCCAGGTACTTCTCCTGGTCTCCCATGGGGTGCAGGGCCCAAGCACCTGGGCCATCCTCCACTGCACTCCCGGGCCACAACAGAGAGCTGGCCTGGAAGAGGGGCAACCGGGACAGAATCCGGCGCCCCGACCGGGACTAGAACCCGGTGTGCCGGCGCCGCTAGGCGGAGGATTAGCCTAGTAAGCCGCGGCGCCGGCCCTCATGAATTCTTTACAAACATAATCTGACAAAAGCCCTGCAAAAAACAAAAGCAGCATCTTTTATGGGGGTCAGTATGAGATACACAAATTCATTTTTTATCATTTAAGATTTGCTTTCAATTAATGCTGAAAATAAAAGTGAGACATTGTTTTAATCAGGTGCAAGAAAGGTTACATATAAAGCTTTGCATTAAATCAAGTGCTCCTGTGAAAGCTGCAGGGAGACTAGAAGCAAAAATATGTTCTCAGCAGCTTGACATAGAGCATCAACAGAAATGTAGAAATGGCAAAAGTTGCACTAAAAAAGATGGCAAGTTAGCAAGAAGCTAATTTTGTGTTACCTGGGTCAGTTGAAACATTTTAGTAGGATTTATGAGGAGAACACTCAAAGGTAATTACATATAGGTTTGATGGTTTGTCTTTTTTTTTCCTTTAGCACAAAAAAACATTACATCCTAGGAACATTCACCCTGTGTTTCTTAGAAAAAAGTAGCTTTTTTTTTTTTTTTTTTTTTTGACAGGCAGAGTGGACAGTGAGAGAGAGAGACAGAGAGAGAAAGGTCTTCCTTTGCCGTTGGTTCACCCTCCAATGGCCGCCGCTGCAGCCGGCGCACCGCGCTGATCCTGGCAGGAGCCAGGAGCCAGGTGCTTTTCCTGGTCTCCCATGGGGTGCAGGGCCCAAGCACCTGGGCCATCCTCCACTGCACTCCCTGGCCATAGCAGAGAGCTGGCCTGGAAGAGGGGCAACCGGGACAGAATCCGGCGCCCCAACCGGGACTAGAACCCGGTGTGCCGGCGCCGCAAGGTGGAGGATTAGCCTATTGAGCCACGGCGCCGGCTAAAAAGTAGCTTTTTGTAAACCATTTGAAGCGTATCGATCAAACATTTTTCCAAGTCCAAAACCCAAAATACCTTTTAACAGGCAGAATAATCATTTCCTAATAATCTTCTTTTACATGTCTAAAAAAAGACATAATCCACAATTAGACTCCAACTGTTGCCTCAAAGCAGTGTATTAGAAAATCAGGACTACCTCACTCTGTAATTAGGTTAATAGAAAATTTGAAAAATGGCAAACATATTTAACAAATGTGTCTTGGGAGACCGAAGGCCTATCCAAGTTGGGAATGAAACAAGTTGGTTTCATGGGTGGGAACTTCTGGCCTGTGCAGTGTGTAAAGCCTGCAGAATCATTTTGTGTGACCCTGCCAAGGCAACCGCAGATGGGACTTTAAAATCAATAAATCTATAGCAGATATGGCCCGTGAATTACATTATAAATATCTAAATGGTTCAACAAGACTTTCTAAGGTGTTAATTTGCTTATCTATGTGTATCTTGCAGATTACACATATAGTGAGTCATCTCAAGATGTGACTGATGGGAAGCCCTGTACTTGTAAAAGGGTAACTGAATAAAAAGATATATACAAAATTTAACTAATATTCAGCTGGGTCTGAAAACAAAAGCATATTCTGATTATAAACATATGTATCAGACAACAGACAAAATTTCTAGTCTCCAAGAATGTTGATCAAGAGCTTAAGTCATCCCAGAATGTACACATCTGAATTCCAGTTTTCCAAGGATAACATAGCTCCTGGGTTATTTTCCTTTTCCTTTCCAGAAAAAAAATGAAAATAAAATATATAACATCTACTGTGCTATAATATTGACTCTAATATAAATCATGCTAGTAACAAACAGCATATGTCCATTTCACACTTACATTTTGACTAGTGCCTATTTAGAGAATGTAGATTCACAGCTAAGTAAGAAACAGAACCTGGCTTTCACAGAGCTCAGGGCTATGAACAAAGAGATTCTAATCAAAAAAAGAAGTGAGAGAAGCTTTAATGACATTTGGGATAGCTTACCATCTGGAGATGGTATGAAAATAAAAGTAAAACTTAAAAGTGTGGGGAAAAAAGACTATCTGGAAAAGAAGAATGGAAACATCTTGATTTATTGCTTATGAATTCTGTTGTAATACATTATTAATAACTGGTGCTTCTGATTATTGCCATTGGCTTCAACAGCTATTCGTAGGTTTCCAAACAGAGAATTGGTACAACAGTTTGCAGATTGTATTCAAGCAGTCTCCATTGTTTGCAAAGATTTGCAGAGCTATTGAATGCTATTTAGGTATTCTTGGCTCAGTTCCCTGTTACTCTCGGTTTTTACTTATTCTTTCCTATTAATTCTTTGCGTTCCTTGAAAACCAAAAGCAACCCATGTCCAAAGGAGTTTATTAGTGTTGGGAAATGAACATGACATACTTTATATCCTCCAAAACTACCACTGCTGAACTAAGGCTTTAATTATTTAAATTGGTTATAAATTCACAAGTATAATACATTCAAATAAGTATGTAATCACAAATATAAAGTTCAGTGGGTTTTTGCAAAAAGAAACAGAGCAATGTAACTATCTTTGAGTCAGGAAGCAGAATATTACTAACATCCCCAGCTTCCCTAGTAGTAATATCCCCTAGTAATTTTCTTGCCTCCAGTAATTATAGTTTGAGTCTACCCATTTTTGAGTCTTATAAATGGCATCATGAGGTATATAGTCTTTTATCTGGCTTGCTTTGCATAATATTATGTTTAAAGGTACCATCAGTGTTGTGTTTAGTAATGGTTCATTTTATTTCTCAATGCTAAGTAATTTTCCATTATATGACATACAAAAATGTACTTATCCATTCTAGTGTGGAAAAAAGTTGGGAACAATTATGAATATGCATTCATGGGCAATGTAGTATTGATTTTGGTGCTTACCTGTCATCTATACTGTGTCTCCTGTGCTACTCTCTTTGCTTTCCATTGGATTTCCCCCTCTGTATTATTGTCTGGATATTTGCTATTGACCTGTCTTCAAGAAGCTCAATAATTGTCTCTTCAGCTGTACCCCCTCTATCTTATTAGCTGTGAATTTTATTTATTGTATTTTTCAACTCAGAAACTTCCATTTGAGAGGCAGGTGTTTGGCCTAGAAGTTAAGATGCCTGCATTTGATATCAGAATGCCTGGGTTAATTTTCTGGCTCCACCTCTGATTTCAGTTTCCTGCTAATGTGTACCCTGGGAGGCAGCAGTTGGTGAATAAAATGGTTGGGTTCCTGCTACTCAAGTAGGAGACCTGGATTGAGTTCATGGTTCCTGGCTTTGGTCTTACCCAATTTCAATGATTGGGTGAGTGAACCAGCTTGTGAAAGAACTAACTCTCATTCTTTCTCTTTTCTTGTCTCCCTCAGCCTTCCTCCCTGCCTCTCAAATAACTTTTTTTTAAATTTTCTATTTGACCATTTTCTTAGTTTTTGTTAAAAATTTCCTCCGGAATGTCTGTTTGCTTAAAGATATTAATCATAGTATCTTTAAAATATTAAAAATTTAAAATATTCAATGTGATAGCTCACCTGTGTCACCTGTGGATATGTATGCATTGTTTATTTTCTGTCCCTTCTTATTTTGTTAAATATCTTTTTTATTTCTTTTTTGATCCATTGACTCTCCAAGAACATATTGTTTAATTTCTATACATTTATGAATTTTCTGAAATTCTTTGTGTTATTAACTTCTAGCTTCATACCATTGTGTTCAGAAAAGAGACTTGACATGATTTCAATTTTCTTAAATCATTAAGGTTCATTTTTTGACTTAATATATGATCTGTAATTGGAGAATGTACCATGTGGACATGAAAATAATCTGTGATCTGCTTGATGTTGAATAGAATGTTCTTTGTATGCTTGGTTTGTCCATTTGGTCTAAGGTGTAGTTTAAATCTAATATTGACTTACTAACTTTCTATGTAGATGATTTGTTCATTGGTGAAACTGGAGTGTTAAAGACCCCTGCTTTTACTGCATCATAGTGTATCTCTTTCTTCAGATCTATTAACAATTTCTTTGTATATTTAGGTGCTCCAATGTTGGATGCACATATATTTGTGATTGTTATACCCTCTTGGTGAATTGACTATTTCATTATTTTAAATGACCTCCTTCGTCTAATTTTACATTTTTTTAAACTTAAAGTCACTTTCATCTGATATAAGGATAGTTAATTCTGTTCTCTTTTGGTTTCTATTTTCATGGAAAAATTTTTTCCCATTCTTTTGCTTTCAGTTTCTGTATAGTCTTAAAGGTGAAGCAAGTCTCTTGCAGGCAACATGTTTTGATCCTATATCTTTTTATTTATTTATTTATTTTTTTTTAATTTTTATTTTTTTTTATTTTTGATAGGCAGAGTGGACAGTGAGAGAGAGAGACAGAGAGAGAAAGGTCTTCCTTTTCCGTTGGTTCACCCTCCAATGGCCGCCGCTGCAGCCGGTGCACCGCGCTGATCCGATGGCAGGAGCCAGGATCCAGGTGCTTTTCCTGGTCTCCCATGGGGTGCAGGGCCCAAGCACCTGGGCCATCCTCCACTGCACTCCCTGGCCATAGCAGAGAGCTGGCCTGGAAGAGGGGCAACCGGGACAGAATCCGGCGCCCCGACCAGGACTAGAACCCGGTATGCCGGCGCCGCAAGGTGGAGGATTAGCCTATTGAGCCACGGCGCCGGCTCTGATCCTATATCTTTTTTTTTTGTTTGTTTGTTTTGACAGGCAGAGTGGACAGTGAGAGAGAGAGACAGAGAGAAAGGTCTTTCTTTGCCGTTGGTTCACCCTCCAATGGCTGCTGCGGCCTGCACGCTGCGGCCAGCACACCACGCTGATCCGAAGGCAGGAGCCAGGTGCTTCTCCTGGTCTCCCATGGGGTGCAGGGCCCAAACACTTGGGCCATCCTCCACTGCACTCCCGGGCCACAGCAGAGAGCTGGCCTGGAAGAGGGGCAACCAGGACAGAATCCGGCGCCCCGACCCGGACTAGAACCCGGTGTGCTGGCGCCGCAAGGCGGAGGATTAGCCTCGTGAGCCGCAGCACCGGCCTGATCCTATATCTTAATATCTCTAAACTTTTAATTTCACTACAGTCTTGTGTTTGAGCAGTTTTAGTGGTCATTTAGCCAATACTCTGGCAGGCCAAATAACAGTATATTCATATCACCTAAAACCAACCAGATGTTGAAGCTTAGTACTGTTCAGGCTACCTCTGGGTTACCGTCATATCTGTGGTACATCACTCCAGAGATCCCAGTTAGATTCTGGAATGTTTTGTAGGCCGTTTCACCTTCGTGATCCAGAGGACCAGTTTTGATCTGCCTGCCTCCGTGAAAATGATGAAAACTCTGTGCAACTCTTCAGCCATGTCTGGCTTCTTTTTGTCTATTTTCTACTTAGTTCCTTTCATTTTTCCCTAATGCATCTTAATCATAAAGGATCAATGAGACAATAGATCCCCAGTGCCAGTCTTATTTCTTTGAAATTCTTGTTCATTGAAACTTTGGTCAGTCAAGTCCCACATATCTCACAGGCCAAAACTCTTAATTTTTCTTTCCCCTGGAAGTTACTGAAAACTCTCCTGTGTTTTAGGGCTCTTATCTGCCTCTTTACTTCACTTAATCTCATCTTTATATATGTCAATAATGAGTCAGTGCCCCAAGGAAGAAACTGATGTGCAGAAAATGTACCCCACCTCAAAAAGCTTTCCTTCTCTCCAGTATCTGACCCTTCATGACTACTATTTGCAAGTAAAATATAGAAATTTCCTTTCTGGGTCAGATATAATCAATCACTTTCAAAAGTATTTAAATAATAAGTTTCAACATTCTATGGTGATTTTCATGTATTTCTTTGTGTTCTTTTAGGTTTGCATTCATCGTGGCTTACTCTAAAATGCTTAACATATTCACAGCATGTGCATACACTCTTGTTCTAGAAAATCACATGTAAATCGGCTAGTTGACACCAGCAGGTTGATATGTGACATTATTAGAGTGATCAGGAAATGAATACAATGAACAGTGCTGATTACAGAGCCTATGCTGTGTATAAAAATGTGACGCTATGCAAGAAATACTGGAGTAATTAAAGTGAACACCATAGTTGTATTTTTCCCCTAATCTCAAGCTCTTTATTTCTCTCAGCTATTATAGGAAACAAAAGTGAGGTTAGTTCCTTTGCTTTGAAATGTCAACATGGTTTTCTTATTTGCTTCAGGTTGAGTTTATTTTCTGAACAAAATGTCAGGTTTGGGTGCCATGCTAGGTGTTTAAGGATGTTTTTCAGTTCACTCCAATGAATAGCATAACTCTGGCTAACATTCTGTGCTATCAGTGATCAGTTTAATCAAATCCACTGAGATAGAACTGCACTACTCAGCATTGGGGACCTTCAATATATCTTTGTTTTCACAGGTGAAATTCTAAATAAAATTTGAAAAGTTTACTCCAGAGAGGCAGAAGGTAAATAAAGAGGAGAAGGAAATAACTGGTTAAAAAATTTTTCAACCATCCTCCAAGTGCATTTTTATTTTCATGTAGTTTCAATCTCATGGAAAATTTTTAACAGTATTAAAAGGAACTCCATTTGAACTTACGCAAATGCACTTACTATTTACATTTCTCCTCTTTTCTTTATTGTTATCCCTTCTCCTCCAGTTCCTGTCACTCTTCTTCCTGTTGTTGAGTATTCCAGGGTTATTGGAAATACTTTGTCCTTTTATCCATAAATACTTCAATGTATCTTTCCCAAAAGCAAGGAGGTCCTCCTATCACAGAAGAGTTACCAAAATCAGTAAATTTAATATTTAATACTACCACATCTACAGTTCATATTCAGATTTGCTGCTGATTCTAGTAATGTCCTTTGTAGCTGTTTCTCTGCACAATGGATCATATTGTGATCCATTCAAGAGTCACACTGCACTTTGATTCCTGGTATTTTAGTCTTTTACTGTGAAGCAGTTCTTCAGCCGTTCTTCACCTTTCTCATCTTGACATTGTGAAGAGTCCAAGTCGGTTATTCTGAAGAATGTTCCTCAGTTTGTATTTTTGATATGATAGATGTAAAATTTATTTGTTTAGTTGACTCTGTTTTAAAGATTTATTCATTTATTTGAAGGGCAGAGAGAGAGATTGATTGATCCATCTTCCATCAGCTTGGCCACTCCCCAAATGGCTGCAACAACTTGGGGCTGGGCCAGGCTGATGCCTGGTGCCAGGAACTCCATCTGAGTCCCCCATGTAGGTGGCAGGAGCTCAAGCATTGAGTCCATCACCTGCTACCTTCCCTGGCACATTAGCAGAGAGCTGGATCAGAAGTGGATCAGCTGAGACTTGAACCAGCACCCACACATTGGATGCTGGCAGTGTAAGTGGCAGCCCAACCTGCTGCATCGCAACTCCAGCCCCTAGTTGGTACTTTCTGTATACTGTGGAAGAATATATTTAGGGAACAAATCTTTAGGACTGTGCCTTGGTACATAAAAAGTATTCAATATTTAATTTTTAAGTAGATAGTGAATATAACTGGAGTGCACTTTATGCTTATTACTTCATTTCTAACTCATTTCTTCAACTTTGAAATTGAAGTGTCTTTTTGTGGATAAGGAAATAGGGTCACCAAAGTTACACAAGATATTGAGTTCAGTATTAAGATTGAAAGCCATGTCTCTTGGTCATAATCTCTTCTCTTGAGACGGTGTCTACTCTTTGAGTGCAGATTTTTCCATCTTCTGGGCATTGAACGTCCTGAGTTTCCTATAAACTTTGGAGCTCATTATGCTTGCAGTTTATTAAGGGACAGTTGCACATGGATGTAATAAAATAACCTGAGTGCTAACATTTTTATATGCTGAATATGAAAGCATACATCCTCCTATGTTCAAGTGGCTTCTGAGACTATTTCACATTCTCAAGTTGCTAGTTTCCAAATATAGTCTCTGCTAAGCCTAGAGTACCTCTGAACATAAAATAAAAATTCTTTTATTTTAAAGTGTTTGAAATTGGAGATCCTTCTCATTATTCTTTCATTTAAAGGACCAACTGGGGAGCAAGTCCTTAAGAAAGATTCTGTGAAGCAAGAGCTTAGGAAGAGCCCCAGGAATTTTTCTTTCTTTCATTTTTTTAAATCTATAAAAATATTTTCATTTTATTGCTCATACCACCATGTGAACTTGTTTTTGATTAATGAAAGAGACCCAGAAAGTGATTGAAAATTATATTTCATGTTTAAAAGAGTTTAAACATTAATTTTGATTTATTTTTATCCTGGCTAATTAAATTTTGTCAATTCTGTACTCAAGATTATAAATTAATTTGTGGCCAAGTGGACTTTTGTATAAAATTGAATTAGAAAAATAGGAAATTATATTAACTAGCATTTATAGACCATTTATATCTGCAGAACATTTTGCCTACAATTAAATGATTATGGTTTATTTATGTTAAATGTTTCTTATGATATTTAGTCCTTAATATTAATGTAGTTATGATATTTTACCCATAATACTATAGAACTCAATAGTAATAATCATTCTGAAATTTCTCTTTGTTCTTTATTTCTCTTCTGAATTTATCTTTTTATTTTGATCAGTATCATTGCCATTACCATAATTTTATTTTATACTTTGTTAATTTTAATGTGTATCTCTGGAATCCTCAGCATTTTAGTTACATGGAAAACAAACAGTGGATGGGCATTTGACCTTGCAGTTAAGATGCCACATCAGAGTCCCAGGAGGAACCAGATGGTAGCTCAAGTAGCTGGTTTCTGCCACTCCTGTAAGACAGATTGCATTTCCAGCTTTGGCCTAATTCAGACCCAACTATTGGAGACATGGAGGGAGTGAACTAGCAAATGGAAATTCATTCATTCATATTCCCCCTCTCTTCCTCCCTCTCCTACTCACTCTCTCCCTCACCTCTCTCAAATTTTAAAGATGATACAAAGGAGAATAAACACATAAAGTTATTATAAAGAATATCTTACATATTTATTGCATTATATTTTCAAAGCAGGAGAATGGAGAAATTGTTGGACTACTAGAGACAATACAGTATCAAACAGAATGTTTTTGTCAAGGGAGCATAGTGCTTTGTTTGGGATAGCTTTTCAGAATGCACATTTATGTTCAGAATCTCAAGCCATGTGACTGTTCATTTGGATAACGATGGGGAGCAGAGAGAGCAATAGGAACTATTTCCCCCTCTATTCTTAAATCCCTTTCTGCAAATTGTGCCAGCATCCTCTGTGGTGGGTTATTACCTGGGAGTCTAGATTTAGGACTGCTTGCCTGTCCTCATACCACTCCTTTATTCTGCCTCCAAAAGACACTCTCATGGACTCAGTGCCATCACAGGATGATAAGTTTCCAAGTAGTCATTGGAACAGATTTTTAGGTGGCACACCCTGCTTTGCTCTAGTTTAAGTATACAGAAAATCAACACAGATTTTTTTTTTATTATTTATAGGCATATCCTATTGAATCTCTTAGGAATGGACCATTGTTTTAGTTTTTGTTGTTGTTTGTGTTTTGTTTGCTAACTAGACAGTGCTCAGAGAAAGAACTACTGTTACACAAGGAGTTGTACAAAAAATAATTCATGTACCACTAGTTGTCTGAGATGATATTGGGAAAAGTGTCCATGGTTAAATATTAAGGGAAATATGTCATTACTGTATCCCCCTTGTACATTAGACTATTAGTAAACCCGGTGTTTTGCAAAATCCAAATCAATGTCATTTTATTTAATGAAACATTTCCCAAGTATGCATTAATCTTTATTCATCAAGAACATGCTGTTTTTTAAAAAAAGTTTACTTATTTATTTAAAAGACAGAGATGGGGGTGGGGGAGAAAGAGAGAGAGGTACTTTCATCCCTAAATGGTCACAACGGCTGGGTTTGGTCAGGCCAAAGCCAGGAGCTTCTCCTAGGTGTGCTACATAGATCTACATGGATGCCAGGGGCCCAAGGACTTTGACCATCTTCCCCTACTTTCCCAAGCACATTAGCCAAGAGCTGGATTGGAAGTAAAGCAACTGGGATTCAAACTGATGCTCATACAGGATGCTGTCACTGCATGTGGTGCCAACCCTGGGAACATCCTTTTAAACCACATAAGAGGCCGGTGCCACGGCTCACTAGGCTAGTCCTCCGCCTTACGGTGCCAGCACACCGGGTTCTAGTCCCGGTCGGGGCGCCGGATTCTGTCCCGGTTGCCCCTCTTCCAGGCCAGCTCTCTGCTGTGGCCAGGGAGTGCAGTGGAGGATGGCCCAAGTGCTTGGGCCCTGCACCCCATGGGAGACCAGGAGGAAGCACCTGGCTCCTGGCTTTAAATCGGCGCATTGCGCCAGCTGTGGTGGCCATTAAGGGGGTGAACCAATGGAAGGAAGACCTTTCTCTCTGTCTCTCTCTCTCTCACTGTCTAACTCTGCCTGTCAAAAAAAAAAAAAAAAAAATGAAAAAAGCCACATAAGAACTATGAGAATATGTATCAAGTAATAAGGTTACAGGACATACAAAGAAAATGATCACCAGCACCAAAAAACATCCTTTCAATAAAGTTGAACGGCTCACTGGTTAACAGCACCGGCCAGCAGGCAGCATGAATAGTGATCCCATTTCCCTTTGGGAGACTGAATTGCTACATGTTCCATGTAAAAGAAATCATTCCTTCCATGTTTTTGTTCCTCAGAGATAAGGAACCTAATCTCCTCTGCTAAGTATTTAGAATCTGGGCCAAACCTCTTTGTGAACATCATGCTGCTATTTGTAAGCTGCATACTTGACACCTCTGCTGTGATGCCTCACAGACACCTCAAGGTCAAGATTTCTGGAATGAAGCTCAGACAGACCTTTATCCACAAGGGTGTTCCCTGCTTCAGGGGCCCCACCATTCACTCTGGTATGTGACTTAAGAACCTAGAATTCACCCTGTGCACCTCTGGTTCCCATACATCACTCGTTCTCTCACCTTACCTCTGAAATTCCTGTTTATCTGCTTTTGTTTACATCCACTACCAGGATTCTAGTTAAATACATAATCATCTCATTCTGGTTAAATGCATAATCATCTCTTCCCAGGATGGCCTCATAAGCACTTTTTCCCTGTCCCAACATTGTTACCATCCTAAGACCCATAATTTGTTCTTCACATTTCAAATAGAAGAATCTCTGAAGGACGCTCACATGATCCTGTCTTACCATGCTTTGCGTTCTTCATTGTATTCCCTTGGCTTTAGAGATGAGCACCCAATTTCCACAGGACCCTGTATGATCTAACAGTTCACTGCGTCTGTCTTTGGGATAACTTCTCTCCTTGCTCTCCTTCCTCTAGTCACCTCAGCCTTCCTTCAATTTCTCATATATTCAATGGTGATTTTGATCTTTAAGTCCTACACATAATTGCAGAAATGCCCTCCCATCCTGTCCACCATGCTCTCCTGCTACATAATGGATTTGTATGAATCCTTCAGAGTCAGTGTCTCCAAGAAAGCCTTTCCTGAGTCCTCAGACGATGTTAATTAAAATCCCTGCATGTCTGCAATCCATTCACTTACAAAGTGCTAGCAAATCAATTATCCATCAGATGAAATATAAGTATATAATGAAGTAATGTAGTTAGTCTTACTTTAGAAATTTAAAACATTATACAAATGAAAAGTATTATAATTGCAATGAAAAATAAATGATTTATCACTGCAGTTTGTCCTAAGGATGGTTTTCCTGCATTACCACAGTTTGTTTCAAGGCAATTAAAACAACTCTATAATTACTTGGCATTTATAATTAAACTAGCTTCTTTAAAAAAAGAGATTGCTTGGGGCCAGCACTCTGGTGTAGTAGATTAAGCCCCGACCTGCAGTGCCTGCACCCCATATGGGTTCTAGTTTGTGTTGGCTGCTCCTCTTCTGATCTGGCTCTCTGCTATGGCCTGGAAAAGCTGTGGAAGATGGCCCAAATGTTTGAGCCTCTGCACCCACGTGGGAGACCTGGAAGAAGCTCTTGGCTTCTGGCTTTGGATCTGCTCAGCTGTTGCCATTGTGGCAATCTAGGGAGTGAAACAGTGCATGGAATACATCTCTTTCTTTGAATCTCCCTCTCTCTGTAACTTTGCCTCCTAAATAAATAAATAAAAATCTGGTTTTTTAAATACTTTTGGCTAAGCATGTGCTTTCTTTGTAAACCAAAAAGAGAAAGAAAGTAACAAAATTGTGTGAAGATCAGTATTCTTCAAATGCCACATGAAGTTGGCCAAGTTGATGACAGTAAAAAAATTATCCTTAGGTAAATTCCTGTTCTGTCCTTCACCTATTAAATAACTAGATACAAAGATGTCTGTGTATATTCCTGGCACCTTTCTACAAGGTGGTAGAGCAGAGTTGAGACAGATCTCAAGCCTGTCCTGTGCAAGTCATTCTCTGCTGCTCGGTCAGGTTCTCTGTTTTTCTAAAAGAAAGGGAAGCAGTAAAATAAATTGCCATACAGGATCCCTGTTGTCCCAGGTGAACCAGACAGCCTCTGTTTCCCTGCTCCTGGCCATGAATCCAGACCCATCATCATACAAGGAAGCAGAGTGATGACAGGGCCCCTGACATCATGTTGGATAGGCCTGTGGGTACTTCAGCTCTTGCAACTGGGGTCAGGAGAAGAACCTCAGACATTTGTTTCAAGCAATCTGAAAATAGCAAATGGAAATGAATGTGTTGATTGCCTGCATTCTCAGCTGGAGGGGAAAGAGATTAGATTTTTTTTACTCTTTCAGCAGAAACATTGTGATATTTTACAACTTTATAAATTATTTTCTCTTTTCATTTAGGTCTGACAGATGGCGAAAAAAAATCTTGAAGGAGCAGTTCCATTTTTAACTGAATTCAGAATACTTATTTATTTTTATTTGATAATATACTTTATCCTGTTATTTGAAGTATATTTTTCTATCTGTTGGAAGTACTACACTTCATTATAATTCATTAATTTAAATAGATTTCTGAATGAAGAAAAACAGAAATCTCAAATTGCTGTATACTAGATTTCTACCCTTGAAGATATTTGTGAAACTGTAAAAGCAAAGACATTTATGTAACTGAACTATTGCTTGCAAAATCACATTAAAAATAACATTATTAACTTCATAGAATAAAAACAACAAATACTAAAAGCCTGTATTTTATGTTACAATCCTGGTAGGTGTTGTCTTATAATGTGACATTATGAAATCTTGGGGCTTTAAAACAAGAACATTGCTTTCCTATGTTTCTCCTTATGGAAAATGTAATGTACTGTTTCATATAACTTCAGTGATTTTTTTTCTTGGATTATTTGTAATGAAAAAAAATTGCATATTGTTTTAAAAAGAGAAAAATAATATTGTAACATCATGGTTTATATTTAGCAAATTCTCTCTTTAGTTTAATATTTATTTGGATTTTATTTCAATTATGAAACTTTCTGCTGTCATTTGAAATAAATAAGTTACCATATGAATTGACAATAAAATCTAGTTCTACCCTGGGATTAAAATCAGACATGACCCCCTAAATTTATACCAAAATGTGGCCCCTTAAGTTCCCCAGAAGTGCTATCTGGGGTGCCACATGTGCTACCAGAAATCGTATGGGGTGCCATACGATTTCACCATGAGCTTATTAATAAATCTCCAATATTAATAAGCCCGAGAGGGTTCTTGCCTAATATTTAGAGAAGAATTCTAAATACCAGCACAGATAAATGAGGCAGCATGGTACGTTTTAGGCTTTTATTTAGTGCAAAGGTATCTAGGAAAGTGAGGGATCTAGTTCAGGTTGGAGAGAGGAAGTCTGGAAACTAGAGTAGCGTTCATACCAAGCAGAGAACAGGCCAAAAGCCATATGCAGCAAGTGCCTTGAGCTGCTGTCCACCACTTATCACCGGCAGCAAAGCAGAGGCATAGAGCATTATTTAAGAGAGAGTGGTAAGTATGGGTTCATATGGAGCACCAGGAACCAGCCATGTGGAGGAGCAGCATCCAGGCCCAGAAGCCTAGGGGGCGTGGCCCAAAGGCCCGCTTTTAACCCACTTCCAAAGGGGAGTGGTTAATTAACCTGATTGGCTGGTTGGCACCCAGGTGTAGCCAGGTAGGGGGATGAGGTCACACAGGGGCATGGTGAAGGCATCAGGTAGGGGCATGAGGTCATACAGGGGCGTGGCGAACGCATGGTTTTCCAGCTCACAAACTTAAATCAATTTTAACCTGTATGCATGCCTACTTCAGTATTATATGCAGATAAAATGTTCATTTTCATTGAGTGAGTGTAAGTCTGCCACAAAACACACCAAACACTGCAGATAGAGGAAAAGTTTATTGTTGGGTGGGGGAAGCCAGATGGGCCACGGCCAGAGGGTAAGAGAGAGTAGGAGAGCAGAAGAGAAAGATCAAGAGAGAGAGAGAGAGGTGTTCAAAATAGGTCATGTTAAACATTTGCTGGGGTTGGGCAGGGAAGTAGGAGCAGCGAATCCCATTAGGGTGGGGGGTGGAGCTTACACCTTGATTGGGCGGGCCATGTGGTCACCTGGCTTCCAACAGTGGTGGCTTGGAGGAGGTCTGGAGCCTATGATGGTATGGGGGGCATGGATTGTGCCACAGTTAAGACTGCGCCATTTTACTAACAGTGAGAGCAACGATTTTATTTGTTATTAAGTATATAGTTTTTTTTTTCAATAACAGATAAGACTGATATTATCAACAAGTAAGAATTTCCATTAATTAATTACAGGACATGAGCCCAGCAAGTGTCCCTTTGTAAATATTGCCTCTTAGTTCTAACAAATATTCAGAAGAGCAACATTGTTAGTGCAAGGTGTCTGGTGCATAACAAATCTTCCCAGGCACACGAATCAATTAATTCACAGGCTTTTATTGGGATTCCGCTCCTGGCGAGGATCCCCGGTCCCAACAGAGTGGGGGCCGGGAAAGTTGCGTGTCAGAGATTGAGAGTGCTCCTTTTATAGATTCAGGGCATGGGGGTTTTAAAGGTTGAGGTGGGTCTGATCCTCATTGGTTGACCTTTAGGCACCCGCAGGGACCTTGACAAGGACTTTTCTTCCCAGGAAGTACAGGTATGGACTTTCCATTCCCGGAAGTATAGGCCTTCCTTCCATGCAGATCCCAAAGCTACCAGTTAGTCCCATTGTAGAGGAAAGATACTGAGATTTTAAGATATGAAACATGCAAATTCCTGTAAGCAGAGTGCAGTGAAGTTTGAACTTTGATCTGTACAACAGTAGAAACCATGTTGCTGGCCTCCATTGGCATTTTCCAATGTCCTTCACCCATACTCTGGTTTCTTTTCAGATAGTATAAATCTTTTGCCTTTTACCAGTGTCCCTAACCTGCAAAATATAGGGTTTTTTAATTGATCACTTCTCAAAATTGCAAGGTGTCCGGCGCGTAACAAATCTTCCCAGGCAGACGAATCAATTAATTCACAGGCTTTATTGGGGTTCCGCTCCCAGGCGAGGTTCCCGGGTCCCAACAGAGCAACAGAGTGGGGGCCGGGGAAGTCGTGTGTCAGAGGTTGGGAGTGCTTCTTTTATAGATTCAGGGCATGGGGGTTAAAGGTTGAGGCCGGTCTGATCCTCTTTGGTTGACCTTTAGGCACCCGCGGGGACCTTGACAAGGACTTTTCTTCCCCGAAAGTATAGGGCTTCCCTCCTTGCGGCTCCTGAAGCTACCAAAAATGATATTGTTTTTTGCTGGTACAAGGTGGTATTCTTAGGGAGAGGAGATGAGATAAGATCTACAAGGCTTTGTGACTTCAAATTTGAAAACTAGTAAGGAGACTAGGATATTCAGGGAGCACAGAGATTAGTATATGTGTTCTTATTAAATGGTTTTCTTAAAAGGGGATTTTTATGGGCATGTATGAGGAAGTAGCCCTTGGATGCCAAGGGTGATCTTGAAACTTACAGTATTGATTTTAATGTAACTGACCAGGCACTGCTGCCTGAATCCCTGAATTGGTAGTGCTTTAGGACACTGAATGAAACTATTGCATCTGCTCCAGTGACATTTTATTTACCAAGACAGTGATGGGGGGAAGGGAGATGGTTAGAGGACCTCTGAGCCAGATAATGGAGATCTGAAGGGGAACAGCCAAAGCAGAGTGTTCGGTAGGCAGAATAAATACACTATAAGCTTTAAGCCACAAGGGAAAATCTCTGTAGGGCGAAATGGGACAAAAATTGTGGTTAGCGTGATTTGAGGTAGAGGGCTAGAGACAAGCCCATGGTAATCCCCCAGCTGAGCCATTGTGGGAAGATCAAATGCATCTCCTCTGAGACTCGGGCAGACTTATATTCTGGGAGTGCATGGAAGTGAAAAAGAGCATAGATTTACTTCTAAGATTTTCAATGGGAGCATGATGAGTGAAACGACAGTGGAGAGAATATTATTACCATGGTTCTTTTTCTCACATGGAAGAAGAATTTCCAAGCAGACAAACAGATTTTAAAGCAAGATTTATTAGAGACTACAGCCAGAGCTGCATATAGGGGGCTACAAGGGAGGAAAAGCCTGAATAGGCTGGTGGTACTGAGGTTTTTAAGCACAGTTTGGGGAAGAAAAAAACTTCAACTTGACATTCAGTTACAAGGTGGGGACAAAACCCATCAAAGGACCTGATTTGCAATCTTTTATCTTACCTGGCTTGCTCAAGATAAAACAAAGAGCCATCCCAAGGGTGGGATAGGTAACTTGTTTACAGTACACTGTGAGTTCAGGAGGATAGAATTGCCACTCCTTTGCTATTCTTATGGTAAAACTGGAAGCCTTCAGGAATGGACAGGCAAGCTCTTCTTGACTTTGCTAAAGATAACTTGTTTGGAGGAAGGAAGCATCTTGCAACCCCAATTTTCTACCAACAGACCACCCTGACTGCCTGTTAATCCATTTGACTCTTCACAGGAGGGCAGCATAGACTTTTTCCTCCAAGAAGAATGACATCCTTTTGTAGACAAGAATGAGAGCTATTTTAAGCCCCAAGGATGCTATTGCTACAAAGCAGAAAGATTCATTATACTTAGATATGAGATAAGACTTGGAACCTTGTAAGCAGGAAGCAATAAACTGGTCATGGAGTCATTACTAGAACGCAGCTCTGAAATAGAAGTGGAATTTTAAGGAAAGAGTAGAGTTGAGAAGTAAAAATTACTCAGGTCACTTGTAGGGTAAGGGACAACCATAATGCAAGAAACAATTAGAACACCAAGGCTAACAATACAGAATATCCAGAATTAATAAACTTTAAGCCAAGGTTACGTTGGATCACTCCTTGGAGAGAACTGTGGATCACAGGCTACAATAGTACAGAATGCTTGCTGCCAGAGGCCTGCTTTCTCTAGAGGCCTGGGAGTAGCCCTTGCAGCCATTCATCCTTATTTCTGAAGCTAAATTCACTGTATCATTATTTTGAGAGATCATGGTCAGCATAACACTTCCTTACATTACTAAAATTATGGATGACTTTTTATTATCTCACATGCATACCTGAAAGCAGAAGGCATACCCATTGTTGTGGACACATTTCTCTGACAGTTGAGTAACTTGCAGTATGTTGCTCTGTAGGTCAGGAACTCACTGTCAGTTAATGAAAAGCTAAGTATAATTGGAAGCATTTAATTTTCCTAAAGTCACTCCTTGGTTGCCCCCTTTAAAATATTTAAAATTAGATCATTGTAGAGGGCCTATCCTTCATCTCTCCCCCAACACAGACTTTATCACCTTAAAATATGCTTCCATCTTTTTGCTTTTACTCTTATACCATGTTAAAATGAGCAAAACTATCATATTTATAAACAAATCCCTAAGTCATAATTTTGGGCAGAATCAATACTACTTCTTGGTATGAACATTGAAACAATTTAATAATAATATAGAAGCTGTTTTTCTCTCCATTCAAGTAATTATTAGGAAATGAAGAAAATAGAATCATCATTTTTCTTGTAACTCTAGTTATTTACAATCTACTCTAAAAGCAGTGGTTTTGTAAGACCCAGTAGTATATTAATGTTCATCAATTTTAGGATATTTTTGAGATAATAGATAAAAGTGTTTCCTAAATAAAGAGCAGTTAGCCTTTAGTGATTTCAGCATAATCATCAGAGTTTGATTTTTTTTTTTTTTTTTTTTTTTTTACAGCAAAGGGAGAGAGAAAGGGAGGGAGCTCATTTGCTCACATCCTCTCTAATGCCCTAATAGCCTAGGCTCGGCTAAGCCAAAGCCAGGAGCTTGGAACTCAGTCCTGATCTTCCAGTTGGTGACAGGGACAGAGTACCTGCTGCCTTCCAGGGTTCACATTAGCAGGAAGCTGTAATTGAGAATGGAATTGGGACTCAAACTCAGGTACTGCATTGATATAGGATATGGGTGACTCCAGTGACATCTTTTTTTTTCTTAAGATTTTATTTATTTGAGTGGTAGAGTTAACAGACAGGAGCTCCTCCTGGGTTTCTCATGTGGGTTCAGGGGCCCAAGCACTTGGGCCATCTTTCACTGCTTTCCCAGGCCATAAGCAGAAAGCTGAATGGGAAGAGGAACAGCCGGGACATGACCAGACACCCACATGGGATGCTTGGGTCACAGGTGAAGGCTTAGCCTACTATGGTACAGTGCAGACCCCTTCTCTGTTTTCAAAACAATATGCAAGTCTATTTTTCATTATAAATAATCCAAGGAAAAGAAACCACTGATTTTTTTTAAAGATTTATTTATTTATTTGAAAGGCTGAGGTGAAAGGGGTCAGAAGAGATCTTCCATCTGCTGCTTCACTTCCCAAATGGCCTCCATGGCCATGGCTGGGCCAGGCCAAATCTAGGAGCCAGGAGCTTCTTGCAGGTCTGCCATGGAAACTGTTAGGAAAAGAGGCGCAGAATAAAGAGGAGGCAGTGTATGAACTTACAAGCAGTCCAAATTTATTCAGAGAAAATAAGTTCCCAGAGATGGGTGGCCAACTGCCGGCATTGTATTGATGGAACCCATGGCAGAAGGCCCAACCCCCAGGGGCTAGGCCTTTTTATAGTTTAGGAAGGCTAGGAACAGGGGGATAGGTGGTAGCAGGCAGAGGTGAATTCCTGGAACTTGCGGCCTTGGGAACCTGGAAGAGAATGCAGGATTGGATATGAAGGCAATAGGGTGTGAGACCCAATTGAGATTTAAGGGCAAGGAATAAATTCTCATGTTTATCAATCTTTTGGGCAATGAGCAAGAATGACTGAGGCTTATGTCTTCTATCAGAAACCACTGAGGTTAAACACTGCATCACATTTTCCATAAGCAGAAAAATAGCAATGGAGTGTTCTTATTTTAAAGCCCCAAGATATCATAATGTTACATTATAAAACACACCTACTGGGGGCCGGCGCCACGGCTCACTAGGCTAATCCTCTGCTTTGCGGCGCTGGCACACCGGGTTCTAGTCCCTGTCGGGGTGCCGGATTCTGTCCCGGTTGCTCCTCTTCCAGGTCAGCTCTCTGCTGTGGCCAGGGAGTGCAGTGGAGGATGGCCCAAGCGCTTGAGCCCTGCACCCCATGGGAGACCAGGATAAGTACCTGGCTCCTGCCATCGGATCAGTGCCATGCGCCGGCTGCGTCCATTGGAGGGTGAACCAACGGCAAAAGGAAGACCTTTCTCTCTGTCTCTCTCTCTCACTGTCCACTCTGCCTGTCAAAAAAAAAAAAAAAAAAAAAAAAAAAAAAAAATTAAAAAAAACACACCTACTGGGATTGTAGCATAAAATATGGGCTTCTAGTATTTGTTTTTTTTTTTTTATTCTATGTAGTTAATAATGCTACTTTTAATGATATCTTAAATGCCTGCCCCAGTGTTAGTGTTTTACTAAACTGCTTCTGGAAATAATATTCCACCTTGGTTTAGACTCTTAATTTTAATCTGTAGATTGAAAGAAGTATAAATAAGATGATTTTGACTGTCAAACTAAACTGAGAATGTGTGAAATCAGCATGTAGTTTGAAATATTGGAGTGTACCTAGACAAAAATATTATAAATATTCCACATGGTACTTAAGTTTTACAGTATATGTGCAGCAATAATTAAAGAGGAATAAATCATTTAGACCCATTGTTCAGAACTGCTATGATATTTTTCTTGAGCCCTAGCACTCTTTTATTTAATTATGGCTATAAACTATTACTGACACTCACTTTATCTATGATACATAGGTATTAATAACAGACTATATTATTTATATAAATGAGTACTCTATCACCTCCTTTAAACAGTTTTATCATCCCTAATATTGCTGGCATAGCTGAAAAAAAGCAAAATTAAATTACTTGAGTCTCATCTCTGTCCTATAGTCTGCTTACCAGCTGGTAGGTTAAAAAGCCCATATGTGTGTGCTTTTTGTCTGTTTGTTGCTTGCTTTTGATTTCAACAGACAGAATAAAAATATTCAATTAACTGTCTGATACTTCTTGTTACCATAAAAATTAGTGCTAATTGATTTTTTCTAAAAGAACCCATTCAGATAACAGTTTCAGTGGCAGAAGTGTGACATTTAAGCTATAAGTAGGCAGTGTTAAGCCACAATTTCAAATGTCAGCTGTTATGAAAACAATACAATGATAAATACAATAAAGAGGTATTGAGGAATGCCATGTATCTTGAGTTACTGTTGCCAATGTGGTTGTTTTAATGAAAAAACAAAAACAAAAACTGTGAGTAGAGTGTTTCCTTTTGTACTAGAATGGATTATTTTTTAAATTTTCATTTATTTTTATTTTGTTTGAAATGTAGAGGCAGGGGTGGGTGGAATAGATAGAAATCCTCCATCCACCTACCTATTTTTTTTCCAAATGTTACAATGGCGAGGGCTAGATCACTGGAAGCCAGGAGCCTAGAACTCTATCAGTGTCTCCTATATGAATGGTAGGGACTCAAGAGCTTGAGCCATCACCTTTTGCCTCCTAGGGTATACATTATTAGGAAGCTGGACCCAAGAGCGAGTAGCTACCTGGTACTCTCATACAATATGAGGGCATCCCAAGCAATGTTTTAACCATTGCACCAAATGCCAATGCCGTACAGGTTTTATTTTATATAATGGGATTTAGTATAAAATTAACATGATTTAAACATAATCACACTGACAGATAAATTGTGTATTTATCTGACAGTAAATGGAAAGGAAACATATCAATATCTGTATTTAAATATATATTTAAACTTGGAACATGTTGATGGAAATGTACTTAATAATATGATAGAATTTCTGTTAAGGTAAAGAACAGTTAAAACTTACTCCTATCATTTAACATCTTCTGAATGTTTTAGTTAATTCCTTTAGAAAAGAAGGATAATAAGAGCTATAAGTATTAGGAAAAAAGAGAAATAACATTTGGCAGTAATATTATAACCTAAGCATTACTAAAGACTACAGATTTGTAAAATTATATGTTTATCAGTTATTGGTTATAAAATATATATTGGCATATATATTCCAATATATATTTTGGAAAATCAATGATTTTTCCCTATACCCACTCAAAATAGGTACAGCAGTATTTTAGGGTAGTAGGGTACACTTCCTCACTTGATAGGGACTGCTTCTGGCATGATCTAAAGTTTTACAGGTCCTTTTGAATTTTCTAAGTCTGGCCCTATTGGCAGACTTTGGCTACTTCATCTCTGGTGCCATTTTGGAGCTAAAATACGTATTTTGTTCATGAAGTCTGAATGAGTAAAGTCAGGTTCTTATCATTTCTGCCAGAAGGACCACACAAAGGTTCTGTGCAGTCCTCAGTATAAGCTCAGATTCCCCAAGGATGTCCCTCACAGGGTAACCAGGGAGTCCTGAGTGTGTGAAGCCTCCCACAGTGGCTGCTCAAAGTTCCAGCCACACCCTGAGTCCTTCCACGCAGCCTCAGTGTTTTCATAGTCCCAGCACATAAGCCTCCCATAGTCATGAGCACCCAGCCCCTGTCTGTTCTCCCCACCAGACTCAGGAGTCTCTGCTTGGCTGGTTGCTGGGCATTGACACGGGTGGTGGAGCTGTTACCTCTGTCCAAATGGCACCTGCTCCGTATCAGCTTGTTACAGGATGCCATTGTAGGGTGACTGGGGAGAGAAGAACGTGACCCCCTCCCCCACTTTGTTTTTTCTCTTCTAGTTTGGCAGGTACACTCTCCCCCATGAGGCTCCAAGCCTGGTTCCCACTAGGATCTTCCTGCAGCTTTTTTGCCAGTGGCTTGGCCTGCTGCAGTCTGGTCTCACCTCATTCTCAAACGCTGGTGCGGAGGCATCCATGCCCTCCAAGTAGGTCCACTGTATTTTTCCAGTTTGTGTAGAGTTTCCTCTGCTGTTTTCTCCCTAATGCTTCCCTGAGACTGAAGTCTTTCCACTTTTTTAAAAACTATCTTCTAGATTAGAGCAGCAAGCTCCTCCCTACTCTGCCATCTTAATCCAATCCTCTAATATTTTTGTTAAAAAAAAACACCTCAGAAACATTCTCTTCTCTGAATTATGGAAGAATAATTAATTTTATTATTCTGTGGCATTGCAGTAGATAATAGTACAGGAGTGACATGTAGTAGGTATTGAATAAATAACAAATTTAACCCTCTTACTACTATAACTTGAAGAATGATCCAAAATATTCGATTAAATAACATTTTGATTAATGAAGTCATGATGCGCCTATGCCACTGTCTAACTGCAAATTTGGGAAGACTGCAAAATTTAGTGAAGTCTTAAGTGCTTGCTTGGTTTGGCACCATCTAGTGGTGTTTTCTTGACCTGATATATATTGATGGAGATGATTCTGGATCCAGTGGCTGGCCAGAACTTTCTGGAAATCATCAAAGGATTAATACCTGTTTTCCAGATTTGGGGAGATGGTGATAAGAGAACATAGCACATGAGAAGACCTGTCTTTGTCAATCCAGTTTCTTGGGGAGTGAAATAACTTGCATTTTTAATCCAGTTTTGTTGGCCTTTAATGGCTTGTCTTTTCCCTGCCCTACAAGAAGATAAGAATTTTAGCAGCAATCTCTGATTTGAGTATCATCCTCTTCTCTCTAGGCACAATGAGAACTGGCAAGCAGTATGGATAATAAGCATTATTATATTATATGTATTATATATATTATAATAAGCACATGTGTTACATCCACATTTGTGCTGTTGTGTTGTGTGTTATGGGGAGAAATAAGGATTTCTATTTTCATTTGCCTAAACAATTTCTCATTGCTTCCTACAATGGCACTCTTCTGAAAGTGGAACATATAAACTTCTTTTAGGTAACAATAAAATATCTTGATTTTTAATGGTAAAATACCATTGTTTAATATCATGAGGCCCAAAGTATATGTGAGTCCAGAGAATTCCAGTGGACTCATAGTGGCCATCATTTTAAATGTTTCACAGCACTGTATGTCAGACATCACAAACTGTTTGCTTGAGGATGTTCACAGTTCCAACATTAGATTGCACTAAATTTCTTTACATGATACCATATTTTTGTAAAACTTTTTTCAGTAGTTGCTGTGATTAAAAAAAGCAAGAATAGCATGAAAATCAATAAAGAAAGGATACTTAAGAGTAGATGAATCCAATCTTATTCTAAAGTTTGAGAAATTGTGTTGCCCCAATAGGCACATGACTGCAATCAGTAAGTATTTGTGATAGCCTAAAAATGAAATAAATGTGATTTATTTTCTATTAACACATTATTTAATCATATAGCTCCTAAGTTGTTAGAACATAGATATTTATTAAAATGTTTGGACCTAGTCACTTAATAAATAGGAGTCATATATTTCTTGTGTCCTAAATGTGCCAAGTATTAATTTCTAAGACACCAAAAGTGACAAAATGAGAAAGTTTTGAAATCTCTAGGTTGATACCTTATATTCCTGAGAGTCTTAGAAAATAACTGAAAAGTGTCATCATGAGAATGTATCAAAATCTATAATTTTGAGTACATTGATCCCTATGTGGTTACTTGAAGCAAAAAATTCTATATCAGGTCTGCACCACAGCTCACTTGGCTAATCCTCCGCTTGTGGCGCCGGTACCCCCGGTTCTAGTTCAGGTTGGGGCGCCGGATTCTGTCCTGGTTGCTCCTCTTCCAGTCCAGCTCTCTGCTGTGGCCCGGGAGGGCAGTGGAGGATGGCCCAAGTGCTTGGGCCCTGCACCCACGTGGGAGACCAGGAAGAAGCACCTGGCTCCTGGCTTCGGATCAGCGCAGTGCGCCAGCTGTAGCAGCCATTTTGGGGGTGAACCAATGGAAGGAAGACCTTTCTCTCTGTCTCTCACTGTCTAACTATGCCTGTCAAAAAAAAAAAATTCTATATCAGAATGCAGTACTTAGAGACAAATTCCTTTGCTATAGGTCAAACATTGCCTATAAAAATTGAGTAATAAAACCTTTGTGTTTTTATTATTATAAGACCCTTGTCATGGAATATAAATTGAGGCACAGGGAGATTTACTGACACAACAGAGCAGTGAGAAGACTGGCACTCAGTATGTCCTTTTTGATTACATACCCATGTTTTTTCTCCCTTTAATGAGGATGGAAGGTAGCTTGTATCCTAAAATTAAATAAGCTGACTTGTTACTTTAAAGAATTCAATTAGAAATATTTTGAGTGCCCTCTGTCCTTGTTTTGCCTTTTTGTCCAACTCAGGTTTACCCATGATTTTATAAATATGGCTCAGAAAAGAAGGCTGGAAAGGGTCTCATTTGAAAACAATTTGTCAGCGTTTTGCTGCAGATGACATGTGTTTTAATCTGTGTGTGCATGTACATCGAAACCTAGACAAGCTTTCTCAGACCACATGTACATTGTAGTTGCATAGGCATTTGAAAAAGTGAATGAGTTGGGCCAAGTTTTTGGCCTAGCAGTTAAAATGCCATTTGGGGGCCTGGGTTCTATTCCTGACTCTGCTCCAAATTCCAGCCTTCTGCTAATACGCATCCTAGGAAGCAGCAGGTAGTGACTTAAGTGATTGGCTCTTTGCCACCCTTGAGGGTGAATTGAGTTCCAACCTTCCAAATTTTGCCCAGCTCAGCACTGGCTGTTGCAGGCATTTGGAGAGTGAACCAGCCGGTGGGAAATAGCACTCTTTTTTTCCTCTCTCTTTCTCTTTGCCTTTCAAAAAATTAAAGAATGAATGACTGGTTATAATATTTGCTGAAATTAAATGAAAGGGAAAAGGTATTCTACATTCCTTGGATATTTAAAAAAAATGCAGAGTTTTAGTTGAGCCAAAAATGAGTTAATACTGTTTTCCTGAGAGCTGTATTATTTAGGAATATTTACTAACAGCCTAAGTATATATTGTGTTTTAGCCATTAGGTAAATTGTTTTAAAAAGTTTTACTTAGAGTTAATGATTTAATTCTAAATGAAGTTATATCTATGCAGGAGAATTTAAGTATGTCATGATGAATATAGTCCCAAGAGATATAAGGAAAAATCAGAATGGAATTCAAAGAATCAGTCAGTTCTACTTTTTCTAGGTATTTACTTCTACCCAACAACTAAATATCTATCCATTGAGCCTAATGGGGAAAACAAGTTATATTCTGAGCTTCTCACCTGTAAGTTCTGCTGCTTGGAATGTACATTTCCCACTTGATCCTTACAGATGTTTTATTGTTTCATTAGGCAGAGACAGGGATGCAGGACACTTCAGGAAACTCCTACCAGCAGAGGAGGCAATATTGTAGGGTACTCAGGTTTGATGATTGTTGAAGTTTGTAACCCAATGAAGAACACAAAGAAGGAAAATAAAGAAGTCTGCTAGCTGTAATCTTGTGCTCTTGCTGAATGTGTTCACGGGGAAAAGAGGGGGAGTGTTTAAAACACCATGGAAATCCTCTCTAAGAATCTTAGAAATGAGTATATAGACCACCCACTTTCTAAATATAACTAGAAATTCTACCTTTGGCATCTAGCAGTTCTTTCCTTTGGGTATGTTTAGAATTAGAATTTCTTTGAAAGCATCATAGAAGATGTTAAGGTATTAATCAACAGAAACATTTTATACAGTTATAAAAACGTGTTGCTAATCCTTAAGAATTTATAATTATGCTCCTTAGAAATTATTTTATTGGGTTGTTGTTTTATGCTAAACTCTGAGTTGGAAATTTAGTTTGAATTTTTTTATCATTATAATCACTCTCTCAGTTCATATTGTTATATTCATTTTGAATATGAGAAAACTGAGGTTAAGGGGTATTCCAGCAGTAAGTGATAGAATCAGGATATGAACCCAGACTATATGATCTTAGAGCTATGGAGTATCCCTCCCCACTTTTTTAAGTATTCCAAATCAGGTTGTTGCTTAAATTGAATGTAAACCATTTTGCATCATGTTTGTTTATTAATGCATTGATACAGTGAAGCCTTTCATTAAATGCATAATGGATCTTAAAATTTTATTATGTCTTGTGATTAAGGGAATGATATGTTAGAGTATAAGACAAAGACCACCAGAATTTGGGGGTAAGAATGGAGATGGGCATCTGTTGGAAGGGACCACAGATAACTGAAAAATATCTCTAAGTATTTTTGCTAAGATGCTGTTAAGGTTTATAATCCCTAGGCAAGCAGGGAGTTACATCATGAGTACAGAGGAACCATTTGGGGTATGAAGTTAGGAGCCACTGGCACATGGTTGATTAAAGTAAGCTCTTTTTTTTTTTCCCCCTTAAGAAATTCTTCTATTCATATCATGAAATGCAAAGCCATGTTTTTTTTTTTTTTTTTGAAATTTCAGCTGACCAGGGTTAGTAGTAGGGAAATGGAACATTCAATTTTGATATCTACAAGGCAAGTGCTACAAAAATGGAAAACTTTATTTTCTTTTTTACAGAATATGTACAGAACAAAAGAATATAAACTTGAGGGCAAAAGTCATATAAGTCATATTTAAGCCAAGAATTTGAAAAAGATATTATGTACATAAAGCATATGAACAATTTAAAGAGTTTGTTTTTATTTGTGAGAGAAGGTGGAGAGGGAGAGAAAGGGAAAGAGAAAGGAGGAGAGTGAGGGGAGGGCAGGGAGAGACAAAGAGAAAGATCTTCCATCCTTTGGTTCCTTCGTCCCCAGATGCCTGCAAAGGCCAGAACTGGGCCAGGCTGAAACTAGGAGCCTAGAAGGCAATCCAGGTAGAGGGTTTATTTTTTACTTATTTATTTATTTATTGAAGATTTTAAAGAGAGAGAAGAAGATCTTTCATCCACTAGTCACTCCCCAAGTGGTCGCAATGGCCAGGGCTGAAACAGGCAGAAGTCAGGAGCTTGGAGCTTTATCTTGTCTCCTATGTGGTGGCAGGGGCACCTATATACCTGGGACACCTTCTGCTTTTCCCAGGCCATTAATAGGAAAATGGATTGGAAGTGGAGCAGCCAGGATGGGACTGGTGCCCCATAGGAACAGTGGCTGTACCTGCGATGCCACAAAGTGGGTCCAGAGGATTTATTTTAATATGAAGTGAAAGTGAGAATGAAAATCATGAAAAAAACCCATTTAGACCATTGACAGCTTCACTTTTAAGTGAACATTGGATGATGAGTCTATTCAGAAGATAGGAGAATTGAGATAAAGACTAGACTCAGAAGAGAAGTTAATTATCTAATTTAGAATCCCTCCAAAAACTTGGATTCAACAGCCCTGCAATAAAAGTACCCTGTACAGAAGACCCCACAATAACCATGGCTACTCCAGTGCTGGAATGGAAGGGGTACATCAGCGTGGGGGGGAGGGACACAGGCTTCCCTGGGGAAAGACATTTCTAATGTGTGTGTGTGCATGTGCACGCACACACACAAATATCTATATGGAAACTATATAATACAAAATTTCTAAACGCTAATGAAAATATATTTGCGATATTTCCCCCCAAAATATACTCCCTTAAGAATTCTTATAATTCAGTTGTAAAACCTTTTAGAATCCTAATAGAAATTGAAGTAAATGATAGAAAGTGCTGAGTCACAGAACAAGTGGCTGACACATTAAAGATCAGTAGTAAATAAATGCAAATTAAAAGAGGAAATACATTTTTGGACGTTAACTAAGGACATGAAATTCTGCAAAACAGTATTGTGAAATGTTTGGAAGAATACACTTTTTTGATCACTCTTTGAAGGGGCATAGATGGGCAAAGCTGTCCTGGAGGCAATCTGTCAATATAAAGAGTGAAATTATTATGGTTGTTATGTCTCAAAATTCATCTTTATTCGTTCTGCCCAGAAGAACCACATGAGGTTTCTGGACTAGAAATAGATTTCTTGTTATTTATATCACAGCCAATAAGTATTTTTCAGTTATAACATTATGGTAAATTTTACATTTTATTTCTTCCTGTACATTTTCCAAACTTTCTTCAATACCAAAAAGTTTGAATAATGACTGGAAATGAAATAAACATTTTACTCATAAAATGAAACAACATAAAGTGTAAAGATTATATGTTAGGAGCTGGCCCCGTGGTGCAGTAGGTTAATCCTTTGCCTGTGGTGCTGGCATATCACATGGGTGCCGGTTCTAGTCCTGGCTGTTCCTCTTCCAATCCAGCTCTCTGCTGTGGCCTGGGAAAGCAGTAGAAGATGGCCCAAGTCCTTGGGCCCCTGCACCCGCATGGGAGACCGGGAAGAAGCTCCTGGCTCCTGGCTTCAGATCAGTGCAGCTCTGGCCATTTGGGGAGTGAACCAACAGAAGGAAGACCTTTCTCTCTGTCTCTCCCTCTCACTGTCTATAACTCTACCTCACAAATAAATGCATAAAATCTTTTAAAAAAATATTACATAAGTTAATTAATTTTAAAAATAGAAATAGTTACTGAATATATATATCTTTTAATTCAATATACAGAAATATGGTATTTTTCAGGATGAAAATGGAATACACAAATATAAATATTAGAGAAATGGCATGGTTATATGAAAATATGATAAAACTAAAAGCCTCAAAGACTGAATATTTCATTATAACATATCAACTTTATAGGGGACTTTATGAATTTAAGAAGTAGAGATTCAATATTTATGGAAGAAATTGAGAAAATTGTTTAAAAATAGTAAAAGAAAATAAAAACTTGCTTCCCAAAGAGTTTCTGGTTTTTTTTTGTTTTCATACTTAATGTAAAAAGATTTTAATTAATTTATCTCAATACATTTTTAAGTTTGGGACATTTTAAAAACTTATTGCTATATTTAAGAAATTATTATAGTCAAGACAGTTTTCATAAAGGAGAGTTATAACAGCAGATTGGGTGATATGAAGTTTTAATACTGATTAGCATGATGTTGACACAGAAAGAGGTATACACTATCAAATGAAATATAATGAGTCCAGAATCAGACACAAAATCATATGAAAATTAATTATAAATACATCATTTCAAATCAGTAGATGAAGACTAGATTTTAGATGGCTTCAGAACAAATAATTATATTAAAAAATAAAATAATAACTAGCGCAGCTGATGTTGTAGAATAGCAGGTAAAGCTGCTGTCTGTAATGCTGGCATCCCCTATGGGCACTGTTTCAAGTCCTGGACACTCCACTTTCACTCCAGCTCCCTGTTGATGTGCCTGGGAGAGCAGTAGAGGATGCCCCAAGTCTTTGGGCCCCTACACCCTCAAGGGAGACTCAGAGGAAGCACTTGGCCCATCCCTGACTATTGAGGCCATTTGGGGGGAGTGATTTGTGGGAGTGAACGAGGGGATGGAAGTTTCTGTCCCTCTCTCTCTCTCTCTCTGTGATTACGCCTTTCAAAGAAATAGATCGTTAAACAAATAATATTTAGCAATATACTTCATATAAAATAGAAGAACAAAACCCATGTGAAATACTGGTTCATATCCAAAAAGTAAAGTTCTGAAGTTGTTTATTAACTGATACACAATCCTGGCTTGACAGTTGCATTTCTAAGCATAACACTAAAACCATAAATAAAAAGATTGATAGATTTGGTGTATCAGTGGAAATGTAAAGAATGGATGGATGGATGAATGAATGGATAGATATCCATTGAAATGGGCAATTTGAAAATAATTTGTAAAATTGCTTGATAATAGAAAACATTGTAAGCTCATTAGAGAGTGACTCTGCTGTAAGTTTTCCAGTATTTATAAATGAGAAATTAAAAATTTATTATTAAATTTACTTTTTTCATCAATTTTATATTATACATGGGGTTAAAAGTAAAATATTCAGTTTTCTGCCTTGTGTAAAGGACGTATTGTTTAAATTATTACATAGGGGGCAAACAAATATGCATATCATCATTGATACAGCAATTTCATTATGAAATATTTATGATATGGAATGAATCATACAAATTTACAAGACATTTCTCAGACATGCTCAAACTGATATTTTTTAAGAGGGTTAAATGGACATTTTTCTACATGTCCAAATCAGGTGTTTGCATTTCAAGAATTAAGGTAGAACTACATGTTGCAATACTATATGGCTTCCTAAAAATGCTTTCATGGAAGTCTACTAAAATAAAAATAAGTCTTAAGGTAGTGTTGGGAAAACAGAAAAGCTCATCAGAAAACTATTTAAAAACACACAAAGGAAGTAAAGGAAAATTCAAAGCAGCTATTCAATGACTTTGTATCTTTATGCTATAATAAATGTGACTTCAACATTGGGATGTCTGTAAAGTAGTAGATGCATTCGTGTAAACTGTTTTATGTACTGACTTTCTTTGTACAAACTGCAAATTACTAAATAGACATTTAAAAGTAATTGTGTATATAATATAAAATATTTACCTCATATAGAGTTGCATTATTCACTATCTCTAATCATTTCATTTTAAATACAGAATGGAAATAGTTATATTCAAAGAAAAATGCTGTAAAATAAAAGAACCAAGGTTTTCCCCAAGGAAGAAATCCTAATTTTGTGGTTCATTGGTATATGACTTTGGAGAAATGCATAAATACATTTAGTGAATCGATCCATGGCCTGAGCAGGGGTCAGCTAAATCAGCTAATTTGCCATGTGAATATACACACTGCATTAAGTAAAATTAAGAGATAATGACTGGGCTCCACTTAAATTCATATGCTGTGAACTGACTTCTTAATTTTTAGAGAGCTCTGAAATTGAGCAGCATAATTCGAAAAGTGAAATTTATCCTTACTAATATGAATTCCTTAAACAGGAAATGAAGCATAGTTACTGATGTTTCTGGAATAAACATATAGTACCAGGTCATCAACTTAATATTCTAGGGAATATATTTATTTTCTTTGAAGATATTTTCACCAAGTTTAGCAATTTGATGATATGACTTAATATGAAAATTCTAGTTAAGTATATGATTAAGATGGTACATGAATTCTAACTCTCATACAAGTACAAAATATGTTTTTGAAGATACATTTTTGCATGACGTAAATTTTTGAATCCAGAAAAAACATTTGCTCAACCTACTTCATGTCATATTTTTTGACATCAGCAACATAATTTGATCTTGATAGTCCTCTAATTAGGTATTGTTTCTATTTTGTAGAAGTTGAAATTAAGTTTTTAAAATAATTGATGAAGTTCATATAGTCAGTAAGTAAAAGAGTCAGGGTTATATTTTTTCTTCCATGCAGAAAGCATACAGTATGAATCCCATCATAAATATATATTTACATGCATAAACATCCATATCAGTTAATAAAAGTTCTACTGGAGTCCAGATAGTATGGAAGGACAGAAATATAAATTTTGTTAACTCAGCTGTCACTTTACTGTTACAGCCAGCAGGCATGATTTTTTTTTCCTTTCTTTCTCTCTCTCCTCTATCTTCCTTCCTCCCACACTGCCTCCTTCCATCTATCGCTCGCTCTCTCTATATATATTCATAGTATCAGATTCATATAGTCAATATATGCATTCAATATTAGGTAAGCATTAACCTGATGTATATTTTCGAACATCTACCTATGTGTAAAGTGGAAATAAACAACTTCAAAATATTCCTGTTGATAGTTCCTTGTGAAGTTTTCTGTGTAAATGAGATTACCAAAGCTCACTGTGAAATGCTCATCTATACTCATCTTGATCTTACAAATGCCTTCTATGTATATCTATGTGTTGTAATTCTATTTATCAATAGATTTTCTCATTCATTTAATAGAAACCTTAAGTATATTTGTAAAATATTATAAAATAATAATCTGAACTTGACTTTCAGATCATTTCCTAGGAAAACATCCCTCCTGCCTTTACTTTATAAAACTTAATATACATTTTCTCATCAAAGATAGGCATGTGGAAATTTCACTTTTCTAAATGATTCTGTAAATCTAGTTGTTCTCCCACTCTCCAGCTGAACTCCTTTGAAAACACAATGTGCAAAACTGCAGATTAACAGCACTTAGATGCACAGGGTTGATGTAATTTCAGGCTGCTTGAATTAACTCTCTGTGACAAGCCTTCCCTTGCAAAGCACCAGCAGCAAAGTGCTTCTTTGTGTAGTTATAAGCCAGGCTCCAGTCTCTGTGAGTTTTCACATTGTTTCTAATATATTGGTGCTTGGACAAAGTCGAATCATCCCCTATGAAAGCTTCACTGCCCAAAGGGTATAAACCCAATTGCCACTGGTTTATTCAGCTCTGACAGTTCTCAGTGTGATCCTAACAGCCTTTGGTAAAACAAGAAGGCAGGGAAAAAGCTCCAGAGACTTCCTTCTATTCATTTCTGTAATAGTTTTCTTGCCACAGGAGACTTAAGAAGATTTGTACAGCCTGCTCTCTTTTCATTAGCAGCAAGTGCAATGCTGTTGGGTAAGTTAATGTGTAAGACTATAAAAAAAGAAGATTGCTGTATATATGAATTTTTATTCCATTTATAAAGATTTTCCTTTTACTTTAGTACAGCCTTTAAGAGCATAAATAAATAGTAAATGTATTTTGTATTTTCTAAATCATAGAGTCTGACTTCATTCTCTGTTGAATGCAATACCATGGTTCACTGGCTTTTTGGTATGAACATGTTAAAATTACCATTATTGGACTGACAAGGAAACCTGATTGAATTTCAGTGCAATCATAGTTCTTGTCATGGAAGGTAACAATATTCCATGATTTCTTTGTATTTTCATATGTAACAGAATACCTCAAGATTTTCAGGCTTAATTTGGCCATTCCATTAAATTGCCAGAACTGAATTACTATTCATCAAGCATCTTCTTTCCATCATTACTAGAAAAAGTTTGTCTGGTTAGTAAAATTTCTAACTTCAGTTAAAGAAAAAATATATAAACATTTATATTTGTTATGGGTCAGTACAAGTGATCTATGAATGCATTCATAGAGTATATACTTAACATGCAAGATAAGACCCTTCTATTATGAAGTGCTATTGTATAATTTGTAGGTTAAATGTCTTAATTTCTCCTTTAGAATTTTTGTGTTTCATCATGTGGACTGATTCATAAATTAAAGGTTTGATGAAACATATTGAATAAATTATGTCAGTAGAGATATCAGTTGTTTTCCATGAAATTATCACTGCACAAGTACACAAGTAATTGATCTTTAAATATCAATATTTGATAAATCAGACCACAGAAAAAGAGATGAAAAAACAGATGAGTAAAATAAAGAACGATTATTTCATTAAGATTTTTTTCCTGTAGAATATAGGATAGTACTGAAATGTGGAATAGATATGTTAAACTAATAATCCTCTCATCTTCAGGTTCTCAGTATAAAATAGTATAACTCAGCCTATGAGTTATATAGGTATAACTATATACCTATATAAGTTCAGAATATCAACTTCTCTGATAGTTTTTATTATTGGAAGTATAAGTTCTTATGTGAAGTAATATTACATTAAAAATTCATATGTACTGTCATGAAACTTTCAGTGTAGACCTAGAAGGGTTAAGTTGCAACATGATATAGGACAAAATGCATGTTGACTTTAAATAAAACCGATGAGCTTGGCATTCAGCTTTTGGTGAAAGAAGACTTTTTTTGGAAGTAGCAAAATTGCATGAATTATATACTTGTGATTTGGTATCTGAAACAACAACTTGATTAAAAAACTGCAGATAGAAGTGTTCTTTCCCCCTTCTCTGTCCTTAAATGTTTTCCCCTGATAGTTTGTGATGGTGTGTTGACATTTTGAAATATCAAAGGAGATAATAGCCATTGATACAGCTGTCTGACTTACCATGGTTCCTTATTATAGCAGTCATGTTACTACGGGCCATATTTCTGTCAACGGCACTTCATCACAGATGCCCCAATTGCCCATATATGCATGGAAGCTTGGAGCATTGCCTGCCAAAGATGCAATAAATCAAGGAACAAATTATGTGACTGCTTCTGCAGTGCTTAGATTTTCTTGTGTACTCTTGGCCACGTGTTATTTTCCAAAATTAGTAAGTCACTAACCAGTGCATTAGCTGAAGGATGTCTCCCTGCATTTTGTTTGTATTATATTTTTAGGACACAAAGATGACTTGCTAGAAATTAATATGTGAATCATAATCTTAATGGACTTCTCTTTGTGTACAGTTTTAGGAAAGAAACTTAAAGCAATTATGATTTGCTTATTCTCAAGGGGATAATTTTATTTCAAATACAAACTACTTGAGCATAAGGTGAATGTGATTTCTCTACAAACAGAAATATATTAGTATTTCAAAAACCTATTTAAAATGGCATAAAATTGTTGAAAACTCATCATTTGAAATAATACTAACATATCAAGTTAAAGCAGTATTGTTTTATGTACTTAGCTACTGTGTAGTCAAATACATACTCACATATATGTATGTTCTATACATTTTCCCTAATAAAGTAAGGTGAAATTCAGGACACTAGAATTTCCCAGTTCTAAAGAAGATAATTCTATGTAGCGTGGTTGCTTTTAGTTAGCCACTTTGTAAAACACCCTAAACATATGAATTAGAGAAACACAATATTTTATAAAAAGTGATTTTCCTTTCCAACCATAGAACTTAAAGATTTAGTTGTTTCAAATCAATTGTAGAATGTTAGTCCATAAATATAAAAAAAACTAAGAGTCATGATAATAGAACTGGAAAATTCTGTGGAAAGCATCTACCCCATCACTGTGTGTGATAAACCATTGTTGCTCACTTATTTTAGCTAAACCTAGATAGTTTTTCCCAGAGGCTTCTCTTTCATGCACCATGCAATAGAGACAGTACTCAACTCAGATAGTTCTCAAAAATATAAATATATAAATATTTAAAAGGAATTTTATCATCTTTTTTCCCTTGGATGAAATTACACATTCAAAGAAAATTTGCTTTTAGTTCTTATTAATTTTTATTAATCATTGATTTCATGTTATATTTAATATTTATCTTTCAGATTTTGATAAAATACTGATTACACAAAAGCACTTTGATTTGTCTCCTGTGATGTGTTCTCAGTTTGAAATAACTTGTAAAGCTGATATTTGTGCAGTATTCAAAATCATTGCTTTGTTGACCAACACTCGATGTAGTATATTTTACATGTATTTTATTAAAAACAAATATCTTTTGAAACATCCATATCCTTAGCCCCATTCTTATCTTCCTAGTCTGTCTTATCTTTCTTACTTTTCTTCATGGCATTTAACTATAAATTGAACAATATTACATATTTATTATCTGACCACTGTTTATCTCCCTAAGTAGAATGCAAATTCCTTAGCAACATATAGATTGGTTTTGGCTTGGTTTGTTTGGTGTTCAATGCTGTGTTACAGCAAAAAGGAAAGTTTCTGGAATAAAATACAAACTATTGACATGAATATTGACTGAGTTGATGTTATGCAGAACCAAAATTGTATTGACTATTATAAAAATAGGGCTTTATGTATGTAAATATTTTTTCATCTTCACATCAAACTTACTTGCCAAGTAGTTACTTCATTCCTTATTTTACATGATAATAATTTGATATGCATAAAGAGGGAGTAGCTTGGCACCAAATGGCAACACTGGGATCAAATCAAACTGTCTGCCCTCAAAACTGAATACTTTTTGCTACATCATGTTGCCACTTACAAAAAAAAAAAATGTTTCCCATGTTGAAAAAAAAAAAGAGATGGAGGGGATTAAAGAAATGGATAGACAATGTCATAATTCATGTTTGGCCAGAAGTTATTAAAGCAGTGAGGTAATCAGTAGTGTGGAGTATGTGAATACACCTAACCTCTGGGGTGCGGGATGATAACTGATTGCCTGACCAAGGTCAAATTCATGCACGGGGGTAGGAAGGCAGTGATTGGAAGAATCATTCAATCTACTTTCGTTCTTCCTGTGCTCTGACCTCTCCAACACTTTCAGTCCACATGCCCTGACAGTGGGTGCCTTCAGGGGGTGCCTGAGCCAGACTCTTGTGTGGTATTCCTTTGACTGCCCTGAGTTACTCTCATCTGCCAGGCTCACCAATCGCCACTCCACAAAGTGTCTTTTTTTTTTTTTTTTTTTTTTTGGACAGGCAGCGTGGACAGTGAGAGAGAGACAGAGAGAAAGGTCTTCTTTTTCCGTTGGTTTACCCCGCAATGGCCGCTCCGGCAGTGCATTGCGGCTGGCGCACTGCGCCAATCGGAAGCCAGGAGCCAGGTGCTTATCCTGGTCTCCCATGCTGGTGCAGGGCCCAAGCACTTGGGCCACTCTCCACTTCACTCCCTGGCCACAGCAGAGAGCTGGCCTGGAAGAGGGGCAACCAGGACAGAATCCGGTGCCCCGACCGGGACTAGAACCCCGTGTGCCGGTGCCTCAGGCGGAGGATTAGCCTAGTGAGCCATGGCGCTGGCCCAAAGTGTCTTCTTGACTGTTACTCAGTGCTTGGTTTGGTTGGGAGAAAACCCTGTTAGCTTTAGGGAAAACCTACTTAGGTGTTAGAGTGAGTTATACAAATGATAAAGTGAATAAATTAAATAACTGTTCATTGGACAAAATAAAATTACATAGAAAATGAAACCACAGTAGTCTATTCAGTGGTGCTGTTGTGCTGAGTATTACTTGAAGCAAATGAAAATTCAGTCCTCAGTTGCTATATAGAGATTTAGCACTGTGTTAATATTTCTTGAAATTATGTATCTGGCCTATGAATGAATTTTGGTAACAGTTGCTGAGGGAATAAGGGAACAATTTTTTGAAGAATATTATTTCCTACTTTTGGTCTTTATGTTTAATGCATTGATGATTGAAAAATATGTTTATATTATAGAGATTGCTTTGAGCTGTACATCTATTATTTTTGTATCAACTAAATTTTTGGAGAATATTGGATTAAGAACTTTGTTGGGTGAAGACCTTTGAGAATATAAAGTATTAAAATTGCTTACACATTTTTGTTCATCATTAAAAGGAAAACACTAGTTATTTTCTTGTTTATATCAAACTATAGGAACAAATATAAAGAGGATTTTCCTTCAATTTCTAGACAAAATAACATAATCAAGCATGGGTGCTTTTGTGCTTTTATCTCTAAGCATAAATGTGAAGTTAAATAAATTGTGAAAACTCAAACAATAGCAAGAAATTCTATATTGTTGAGTAGCTTCATCATCAACACAAAACATCTTTCTGTATTACTTGATTAGATTTTACAAAGACTTATTTTAGTGTGGCTAAAATACTTCTAGCATAAACAATTATTAATACAAAGTCAAATAGGTCTTCAGGTGAACTCAATTACAGTGGCACAATAGGGCAAATAACTGTAAAAGTCATTGGTGTTATTGTTCTACGAAGGTCAAAGGCACTGGAGTGGAGAATGGTGAAATTAGATGACAGAGCAGAATAAGAGGCTGTGATTGAAGATGTTCTGGATCACAGACCTTTATTGTACTTTGATTTTTTAAAGCTTACTTTATCTGGGTCTTTCATCTGTGAAAAAAAAATTAGTGTATGCCATACTATACTTTGATTGAAGTATTTGAACTTTTACCAACACGTTTTTTTTTCCATCGTAAGAAGTATATTTTTTTCCTTCTTGTAGCACTCCAACTAGGAAGCTACATTCTATAAGTTATAATGCAAATCTCTCTGATGCAGAGCAGTACTTCTTTCTGTGCTTATAACAGTGTTACAGCACAACATTTATATTTGTAAATATTTTTACCTCCAAGAACTTGAGCATTTAAAATATTAATAGTGTTTAACCACTTGGAAAAGGAATGTTCAAATTTGGCATTTCACTCTACTAATGTCATTGCAGATGTTCCTGGTCAGTTTTTTCTAATTAATCCCAGGAAGCTTATGGACTTTGATTTTGTTTTCATAACACAGTAAGGTGAATAATGTTGGTAGGTATTACCTCAGTTTTTGAGACTCTAAGATTGCTAAGCAAAATTTAGCTTTCAGTGAAGAAACCTAAATCATTGATTAATTAATTCATTTTGTGTCACAAGCTATATTAATAATTGGGTATACAATGCTGTAAAGAAGTGCTTGTGAAGAAGTTCATGTCTTTATGGAAATTTTAGTCTAATGAAGAAAGCATGTAGTAAGTAAACATAGGATTGAGTAATTACAAATTAGGATGAATGTTACAAAGAAAAGTACATGGGCTGTGTGAGAAATCGATAGTCACCAGTTTAGACAGATTATCTTTTAGAGGAGGACTAGTTCCAGTAAGGGAATATTGTATTGAAAAAGACAGCTTCACTACATAGACCAATGCTATCATAGACTCTCCAAACATAAGTCTTCAAAAAAGTTTGATCAGTTTTAGCTTCATAATGCCAACTGATGATGGAAATAGCCCTTAATGTGTTGTTTCCACACTGAGCTTATCTCTTCCAATTTTTAGCCTGTCCAAGAAAGTATATGGATAGGAAATTGTACTTGGTTAACAAAACTTGCAGATATACAGTCCTGAAATGAACACTAGGAAGACAGAATTGGAAGCAGCAGCAGGTTCTTATGCCCTGACTACCTAGGTTCAAACCCACTCATAAGCTTTGTGATGTCAGCAAATTTCTTAATGTTATGTCTCTGTTCCTGTTGCTTCATTGTTAAATGAGGATAATACTTAATTCATGTGTTTATTTTGAAGACGGTCCAAGTCTTTAGGCTCTAGTGGATAGAAAATCTATCCCTCTATATCTCTGGCTTCCACATGAATAAATAAATAAATAAATATTTAATAATAGTGAAAAAAGAAATATTCACCAACAATAAGTGTTTTCAGTTGAGTTACAAAGTAGTATTCATCAAAACTGGTAATGCATGCTTCTCAGAACTAAAGAAAATATTTTATAGGACATATTAGTTCTTTTGCTTTGTCTAATGAACATGCTCAAGATTAATGCTGAGAAAACATTTTCCTATTTCAATTTTATTTTCCAGCGCATTGTTTTTGCCAGAATTAGTTTCATTATTAACAATGAATTACTATGTTAAACACAGTGAATTACAGTGATTGGTGGCATCCCATATTGAAGTGTTTGGGCTCAAGCTCCAGCTTTGCTTCCCAGCCAGCTTTCTGCTAATGCACACTGTCAGAAGCAGCAGCTAACAATCTCAGCACTTGTTCCCTGCCTTCACATGAGAAACCTGGATGGAATTTTCAGTTCTCAGTATCTTCAACCTAGCCCAAACTTGGCTGTTGTGGCATTTGGGGAGTTAACCAGCAGGTGAAATATCTCTGTCTGTCTCTCTTGGTCTCTCTGCCTTTAAAATAAATGAAAAATAATTTAAAAAATAATAATGATTTAATTGAAAGTCAAAGATGTGCTTATTACTTTTACTGAGCACCTTACATGCAATATCTTATCCAGTAATCTGGGAAGTTCTATGATTTAAGTGGAAATTTAAAAAAAAAATTTTTTTTTTGACAGGCAGAGTGGACAGTGAGAGAGAGAGACAGAGAGAAAGGTCTTCCTTTGCCGTTGGTTCACCCTCCAATGGCCGCCGCGGCCGGCGCGCTGCGGCCGGCGCACCGCGCTGATCCGATGGCAGGAGCCAGGAGCCAGGTGCTTTTCCTGGTCTCCCATGGGGTGCAGGGCCCAAGCGCCTGGGCCATCCTCCACTGCACTCCCTGGCCACAGCAGAGGGCTGGCCTGGAAGAGGGGCAACCGGGACAGAATCCGGCGCCCCGACCGGGACTAGAACCTGGTGCGCCGGCGCCGCTAGGCGGAGGATTAGCCTAGTGAGCCGCGGCGCCAGCCTTAAGTGGAAATTTTAAATGCTGTAATTAAGAGACCGGAAACAGGAAAGCTGCTTTTTCAAACCTCTTTGAATTCACTAGAAAATAGTTTGACTTTTTCAGTTAGATTTACATGAAGACCCACTGATAGATTCACACATTTGGATAGGAGCCATTTAGTTGATATTTGTCACAGTACACAGAAACTAAAAAATTTCCCACTTGCTCTAATAAAAAGTAAATATTACATTTTATTTTCTGTGTTAATGCTAAATCCCTGCAATTGGACCCATGTAAAGACAAAACAGATCTAGAGCTGTTGATCCCAAGATATTTGATCTTTTTGTAAATGGGTAGAATTTCTGTGCATTCAGTATTTTTAATTTAGTTCACAGTTACATAATTTCAAATGTAGTATGAATTATGGAATGAATGTTATATAGCAAAATTAAATAAAAGCAGAAAGTTCCTTCTGGGGCAGAACCAAAGAAACAGTGATGAACCTTTCATTAACTTATGTTACAGGTCTAGAAGATATTAAGGTGTGGTGTAGAAAGAAAAAATTATTTTGTAGAAAAAAGAGTTAAAACATATTTTATTGATCTTTAAATATGTAAATACCCAGATTGAGACAGGGTCCATATTTTTTTGTAAAGACTTACTGATTTGTTTGAAAGGCAGAGCTAGAGAGAGGGAGAGAGATGGATCTTCCATCTGCTGGTCCACTCCCCAAAATGGTTGCAATGGATAAGGTTCGGCCAGGCAGAAGCCAGGAGCCTGGAACTCCATCCAGGTCTCTCAAGTGGTTGGCAGGGGTACAGGCGTTTGGACTATCTTCCACTGCCTTCCTAGGCACATTATTGGAAGTGGGAAGTGAAAGAGCTGGGACTCAAACAGGTGATCACATGGGGTGCTGGCATTGCAGGCAGCTTAACCACTGCTAAGCTACAATGCTACACTGCTACAGTGCAGGCCCCAGGTGCCATTATCTTAAGGCCTAGAGAGCACTCACATCACACAAGGAGATGGTACACAGGAAGCAGTCCAGAACTACAAAGTCCTAGAATTTTCCATTAATCTTCCTTAGGTTCAGAACTTTAATGTCTCCTTGGCAAAAGCCTGTTCAACCTGATTTAAGAAAGCCATGCATCTTCTCTCACCTTGTAAATACCTTTCTGTCCCTATATCCAGTCTCAGTAAATACCTCAAGACAGGCCTAGGGAATAATCCATAAATCATTTTTATTGTTATAGTTATAAAATAAAATCTTAACCAAGGCTACTCAAAAGAGCATGCATGGTTATAAAAATGTTTTCCATTTTGTGTTATCCTGTAGCATTCTCTGGGGCAGACATGAGTAGAACTAGTTGATTTTTTAGAATCTGCTCACCTCTTCTGCTTAAGAAACCAGAGAGTGAAGAAATAAGGTAGAGTGGCCTTCTATTTGGCTTGTGTTTTTTTTCAAGCTCCCTAGCTTTCTCAAGAAAAGAATAATCCTGACTCTTTCAGCTCAATTGACTGTTACAGCTTATGGTTCCCGCCTAATCAGCCACATAGAGTAACTGCACCCCAGACACTTGCCAAGGATCACAATGTCAAACTCACTGCTACTCAATATTTAATCAAAAGCTGGGTAGAGAGAATACCTGTGGCTGACAGCCTGAAGGCAAAGCTGCCTATCGCTTAAGTGTAAAAAATCTATGGCTGTATTAAGGCACAGTCAGAATGCTGCATCATACTTCCTTTTGCTAATTACAGATTGACCTTTCTGCCTTAGGCCTAGATTTAAGAATGCTTCCAAAGACAGTTGAATGGGGTATGTACTGTGAGGATGACATCTACACTGTCACTTTCTGTATCAAAGGACTTTTTTTTTTCTTTTCCTTAATCAGCTCACTTTTTAAAAATAGCTTTATTGAGATACAGTTTAATGTCCTAAAATTCTCTTTTTTGAGTGTTAAAAGCACTTTTAGTGCATTCACAGAGTTTTGTGAACACCAGCACCAACCGGTTTTGAACATTTTTGTCATATCAAGTATTTCCCTGTTGTCTGTTGCTGTCAAGTCCTGCTCTTGTCCCAGCCCAAGAAATACACTAATATGGTTTCAGGCTATAGATTTTTCATATAAATGAAAAATGTGGAGGTCTTTGCATGTGTCTTCTTTCGGTACATTGTGTTTTGCAGATTCATCCATGTTGTAGCATGATCCTTTTTCATTGCTAAATAGTATGCCATTTTATGGAAATACTATATTTTTGTTTGTGCCTAGTTGCCAGGCATTTTGAATTGCTTCAACATTTAATATTATAAATAATACTGTACACACATTTGCATGCACATCTTTGTGTGGACTTATGTCTTCATTTCTTTTGAACAAATACCTAGGAATGCAATTGCTAGGTCATCTGGTAAGTTTAAGCTTTAAAAAATTTATTTTTTAACTTTATTTTGAAAGAGATCTATCTGCTCGTTCACTACCCAGATGCCCTCAGCAGCTGGAGCTATTCTTGGAGGACAAACCCACGAATAAGGAATTCAGTCTGGGTGTCTCCTGTGGGTGGCAGGGACTCAAGTCATTGAACCATCATTTTCTGCTTCTTAGGGTCTTCATTAGCAGGAATCTGGAATTGAAAGTCGAGCTAGAATGCTAACCCAAGCACTCTGTTATGGGATTCCAGTGTCCCAGGCAGCATTTTAATGCCAAATACACACTCCTTATCTTTTAACTTTTTAAGAAACTGTCAAGTGAGTATACTATTCCACATACCTGCCAACTGTGCCTTACTGTTCTAGTGTCTCGTCATCCTTTCCAACACATACTATTACTATGTTTTTTGTTGTAGCCATGCTAGTAGATGAAAAATTATGTATTGTTGTGGTGTTTTATGTGTTTTCTAAATATTATTACTTAAGAGTGGGAAGGTGAGACAGAGGTACCTTCCCTCTGCTTGTTCAGATTCCCATAATGGCCCAGGCTGCACCCGAGTGAGGCCAGGAGCTGGGAACTCAATCCTGGTTCCATACGCAAGTGTCAGGAACCTAATTACTTGAACCATCACCTACTGCCTCCAAGCTTCTGTATTAGTAGGAAGCTGGAATCAGGAGCAGAGGTCGGGACTTGAACCCAGGTCCCCCCAGTGAGAAATGAGTGTCTCAACTGCTAGGCCAGATGCCCACATGTCATTGAGGTTTTGATTGCATTTTGCTAAATACTAATGGTATTAAACATTCTTCATGAGTCTATTTATTAATATTTCTGTATTTCTCTGGTTATTAATATATTTTATTGATTTTATATTTTTATTAATTAGATATAAAACATTGTTATATATTCTATTTACAAATCCTTTAAAAATATGACATGTGCATCTTTTATCCCCTTATGTGGCTTGTTTTTTTTAATAAATTTTTAAAGCACAAATGTTTTATATTTTTTAAACTATTGAAGCAAAATTTAATTAAGAGAAGTAAACCTGATAGACCAGGTGGGCATCTCAGGAAGGAACTGAGAGTCCAGTGTACATTCAGATTGATGTTTTCATAGATGTTGGTCTGGGTCCTCTGTTTCTCTTCCCACTACACACCTGAGATACTGCTCTGTGGAGGTTTTTTTGTTTTTTTGTTTTTTTTTTTTTTAGATTTATTTATTTTCTGTGGAGGTTTTAATGGGTGTTGATTTCCTCCTAGAACTCATAATAGCCCCCTTGGTTAAGGACAGGTGAGATTTCCCTAAGTTACCCCCCAGGGCAAAGGCTGGGACCTGGCCAACCAAGTTATTGAATAGTGCCAAGACTTCTGATAGGTAAATACTAGTTTATATCCAAGGCTTGCTTCCTCCTTCCATCACATAGAAATTTGCACTTTTTTCTTTGGCTCCTCTTTCACACGTAGGGTCTTGTATACCTGGCTACGTTAACATTCTCTGCTCAAAAGAAATAACATAAATTTATGGGGGTAACGTGGATAAAGGTTTTATCTTCTATATTTTCTTCATCTCTTCATTTCCTCAGGGATGATATATGGGCATAGAGCTGCTGCTTATAGGTATTCTCACTGTCTACTTTCATGTTCAGAGGTGCCCTGGGAAAAAGATTGTCTTGTGTATTCCAGAAGACTGGTGATGTCATCTAGCAGGATAAGCTAGAAGCCCTGTTAGGAAACTGGCGCAGTTGTAGCCAGGTGGCCGCATGGCCCAGCTACCTGAGCCAGGCTCCACCCCCATCCTAATGGGATTCCTGCTCCTGCTTTCCTGCCTGCCCTCAGGCAAAGTTTTAAAAGGGCCTGTTCCTGCACACGTGCTCTCTCGGTCCTTCTCTCCTGTGCTCTCTTGGCCTCTCTTGGCTTCTCTCCTCTCTCTTCTCCCTCCTCTGTCTCTCTCTCACAGTCTCCTCTCTTTTTCCTTTGCCGCCCCTTCACTCCGGTCTGTAGGGTGTTCCCCAATAAACCCTTTCCCTTACTCCGGTGTCTGGTGTGCTTTGTGATGGCTAACATTAAGATATAACAAGCCCTGCCTCACAACTATCTGGAGCTGGATGGCTTTTAATTGGTTAGAGACAAAATGAAGGCATAAAAGACCCATGATATAAAGAGAAACAGTAAGAGTATGAGAGCTGAGGGGCCAAGGAGGGACAGCAAGCAGGATTTCCATGACCTAAGGCGGGGCCAGAGATTTCAAGCCCGTTTGGCCTGATCCTGGTGTTGTCTGGCCTCATCCAAGAAATAGTGAATATGGTTTTATACCTTTGAAGTTTGATTCAAAAAACGTTTTTGAAGCATGGCATAGACACCTCCTTGAGCACCCTGATTTAAAGGACTAGATTTAGGAACCCTAATGCAGGGCCTAATCATGACAGCCTGTAACTGGGCAGAAGATGTGTTTTCTTCTTTCCCAAAGGAAGGATCCCTGTTTCGGATAGCTCTTCTGCACCTGGTATAGGAATTTTGCTATTTCTCTGTATGGAGGGATCCATAACCTGTTAGTCTGAGAAATACCCAGAGCTGTCTTAAGGTTGCCGGGATAGGAATTCACTGCATGGCCTATAACCCTTCTGGGGCCAGTCTCTGTTCCCCAGAGGTGAGGATGAGCACTACATGTTTTATGTTTTGATAAAGTCAAAATTCTCAAATTTTTGGTAGATTATACTTTTACTGTTTATGTCAATCTAATGAATATTTCCCCCTTTTTCTTCTTTTGTACATTTTATAGTTTATCTTATTTATTTATTTATTTTACTTGAGAGTCAGAGTTACACAGAGAGAGAGGCAGAGAGAGAGAGAGGCCTTCCTCTGGTTAAATCCCCAACTGGCCACAACGGCCGGAACTGCGTCAATCCAAAGCCAGGAGACAAGAGCTTCTTCTGGGTTTCCCATGTGGGTGCAAGATGACCCAAGTCCTTGGGCCCCCTTCTACTGCTATTCCAGGCCATAGCAGATTGCTGGATGGGAAGTGGAGCAGCCAGGACTTGAACCAGCGCCCATATGGGATGGCAGCACTTCAGGCCAAGGCGTTAACCCGCTGCGCCACAGCGCTGACCCCTATATTTTATCTCTTACATGTAAGTCTGTGATAAATTTTATCTCTCTTATGGATGATGTAAAGAAAGACTGTACAAATATATTTTTGCATGTGGATATCTAGTACTCTTAGCACCATTTTTTGGAAAGATTATCATTTCCCCCTACTGAGTTACTTTAGCATCATTATTGAAAATCAGTTGATTATAAAGAATAATTTCTGGTCTCAGTTATTTCCTTTGCCTGTCCTTGCAGCACATCACATTGCCTGGTAGCTTTATAGTACATTTTGATATCAGTGAATATAAGGCCTGTGATGTGTACTTTCCAAAATTATTTTGAATTGCCTCTCTTCCATTACTATGTAATTCTCCTTTCCTCTGTAATTACCTTTTCTAGCAAAATTTTTATTTCAAGACTTATTCATTTAATTATTTGAAAGACAGTCACACCACACACACACACACACACACACAGAGAGAGAGAGAGAGAGAGAGATCCTCCATCTGTTAGTTCACTTCTCAAATGCCCACAGTAGCAATGCTGGGCCAGCCTAAAAGCAGGAGCCATGCACTTCATCTGGATTTTCCAAGTGAGTAGCAGAAACTCAAGTACTTCAGCTGTCATCTGCTGCTTCTCAGATGCATTAGTAAGGAGTTCTATCAGCAACAGATTAGCCAAAACTCTTAACTGGCAAAACAGTTATGGATTTCATATTTAAGTCTATGGTTCACTTTTTGTTAATTAATTTGTACAGTATAAGGAATGGGTCTAACTTATTCTTTTGTGTGTGAATACCCAGTAATATCAGACCCATTTTCTTTTCTTTGTTGAAACTCAGTTGGCCATAAATCTGAGGGCTTACTTTATTTTCTAATTCTTTGTTACGTAGAAATAGAATTGACTTTTTTTTTTCAGGAAGCAGTCTTTTTTATGCTGGCATGAGGCTCAGTTGGATTCATATCCAAAAAAACAGAGATGGAAACAAAGAGCGATATTTCTTTATATATGGTTTTAGCTGTTGTGTCTCCCTTACATGGTTACATGCATACATTTCATTGGATATTCTTTTTTGTTTTGTTTTGTATTTCTTTTAGGTGACTTTTCTTCCCAGAAACCTTTTATTTAAGGTATACAGTCTTCATGCATTTTGTAAATGCCAACTTTAGGAACATAGTGGTTCTTCCCACCCTACCTGCCTTCCCATTCACACTGCCACCCTTCTTCCTCCTCCCTCTCCTATTCCCATTCTTATTTTTTACTAAGATCTATTTTCAATTAACTTTGTTTTTTAGAAACCTTTTATTTAATGATTACAAATTTCATAAGTACAACTTTAGGAATATAGTCGTTCTTCCTTCATACCCACCCTCCCACCCCCAATCCCAGTCCACCTCTTCCTCCCTCTCTCATCCCATTCTTCATTAAGATTCATTTTAATTAACTTTGTATACAGAAGACCAACTCTGTTCTCAGTAAAGATTTCAACAATTTGCACCTACATACACACACATACACAAAAAATAAAGAACTCTTTGAGAACAAGTTTTACAGTTAATTCTCATGGTACAACTCATTGAGGACAGAGGTCCTGCATTGGGAGTAAGTGCAAGGTGACACCTGTTGTTAATTTAACAATTAGCACTCTTATGTGTGATGTTAGTGATCACCCAAGGCTCTTGACATGAACTGCCAAGGTTATGGAAGCCTTTTGAGTCCACAATCTCTGTCAGTATTTAAACAGAGCCATAGCAAAGTGGAAGTTCTCTCCTCCTTTCAGAGAAAAGTAGACCCTTCTTTGATGGCCCCTACTTTCCCCTGGGATCTCAATCACAGAAATCCTTCAAGTAGTATTTTTTTTTTTTCTACAGTGTCTTGGCTTTCCATTGCTGAAATGCTCTCAAGGGCTTTTCAACCAGACCAGAATGCCTTAAGGGCTGATTCTCAGGTCAGAGTGCTGTTGAGGGCATTTGTCATTCTATGAGTCATCTATGTGGACTGCTTCCCATGTTGGAGCATTCTCTTTCTTCTTTTTAATTTTATCTATTGTCATTATCAGACAATAGATAGGGACTGGCTCATTTCACTAAGTCTGATGTTTTCCAGATTCATCCATTGTTTTGCAAATGAACACATTTCATTCTTTTTTTTTTTTTTTGTTTACCACTATGTTTGTTTCAGTATTGTCTTTACTGATTGTCTATAGTTGATGTTTGATAAATAATCATTGAATGAAAGAGCCTGAAATAGATTGTCTTCTGGAAAGTACTGTATTTCATTATTAATAACTCTTATCTATTCATTATTAATAACTCAATTAGAAATTGCCTTGCTTATATACTTTTATGATTGGATAAAAGGCTAATCAAAATTATTTCCTTGTAACCTTCATGCTTAACCAAAAGCTTAATCTTTCTCCCTTAAATTTTCCTTGCTATCAGCATCTACTCTGTCTCTATGAGTAAATCTCAGTAATGTCAGGACTGATTGCTACCATCAGATATTCCTTTCCCAGAATAATGATGAATATAATAGAAAAGTCAGAGCTCAAAAGAAAGTAAATCTTCAGTTTTAACACAAATTTTACTTACAGTGTTATATTCTCAAAGTCATCTTTGACAAGTCAGTGTTTTATTCTGTAAATTAAAATTTCAAAAGCATCTGAAATATAAAAATTGTATGGTTGAGATTTTCTTTTGATTTTTCGATATTTGAGGTTTTTCAAGGAAGATACATAGTATAGACACTTTGAACCACTATTTATCAGTTAACAACCTTGAGTAACTTTATATTTAAAAGCTACATTTTCTAATTTTAAAATCTCTAGTCATCATGAATAATTTGAAATTAACTGAAAGTATAACTACTATAATATATCTACAGCTAAAATATGCTCTTGAATTTTGGTTCATTTTCTCCTGTATTTTTCTTTATTTTATGAATTATTAAGATAATTTTTACTTGTCATTATTATCCAAGCCTATATAATATTTTTATTGCTGCATAATAATCCATTACACATGAAAGGAGTTGGTAGATTATGGACTATGTCCAAAACTGACCCACCAGTTCTTTGCATAGTTAATGAACTAAATATGAATTTTATACTTTTAAATCATTAAAATATATATTTCATGACACATGAAAAGTATGTGAAATTTAAATTTGAGTTCCCATAAATGAAGTTTTATTGGAACACAAACACACTCCATGTTGCCTATGGCTGTTTTCCTGCTTAGGCAGCAGACTTGAGCATTTGTGACAGAGACTGACCCACAGAGACTAAAATATGTACTATCTTACCCTTTGCAAAAAATCTTGCAGATCTTTAATGCAGGCTGACACTAGTTTATATCACCATTTGGTCAAAGAGCCAATTCTGTTTTTTTTTTTTTATTTATTTTTTTATTTTTTGACAGGCAGAGTGGACAGTGAGAGAGAGAGACAGAGAGAAAGGTCTTCCTTTGCCGTTGGTTCACCCTCCAATGGCCGCCGCGGCCGGCGCACCGCGCTGATCCGATGGCAGGAGCCAGGAGCCAGGTGCTTTTCAAGGTCTCCCATGGGATGCAGGGCCCAAGCACCTGGGCCATCCTCCACTGCACTCCCTGGCCACAGCAGAGAGCTGGCCTGGAAGAGGGGCAACCGGGACAGAATCCGGTGCCCCAACCGGGACTAGAACCCGGTGTGCCGGCGCCGCAAGGTGGAGGATTAGCCTAGTGAGCCGCGGCGCCGGCCTAATTCTGTTTTTGATTATTCACAATGATCATGCCATATACTTCACATTTCTAAGCTTTCATTCTAACTGCATTCCCTGTCAAAAAGTTATTTCTCCCCTTCATTATTTGGAAATATATTTCTGTTTAATTCTAAGGTCTTGGCTCAGTTATTTCTTCTTTGCAAAGCCTTCACCAGATAAGGAGACAGTTAAGTTCTTTAAGTCCAATATCTTGCAGGGTTGTGCATTTCATTGTTTCATAAATGTTGGTGATGTTAATAATGATAGTTCACACTTGTTGAAAATTAACCTTGATTGGTGTTATGCTAACCACTTTATGTGAGTGTGTAATTTACCCTTCTCAAAAACTCTATGGATCCAGTTATAGAGTTATGTACAGTTTATAATCCTGTTCTACATATTTGACTACTTGCTTGGGCAAACTTATTTGTCCCACATGACACAGCTAGTAAATGGGGAGAAACCAGTAGGCCATCCCTTGGATGTTCAATAATAATCACCAGGGTCACCTTTTCCAAAATGTCTTACAGTTAGGATTACCTGTGTTTACAACTGAAATCTCAAACTCTTTGATGCCAAGCAGTGTGTTTTTACATGTTTGAGCTCCTAGTGCCAAATGTAGTTTCTGATATATGGTTGACCATAATACTTGCTTGTTAAGTAATGGAGGTATACATGAAAGAATAAAGGTTGAATACTGGCCTTATTCTTCAACACTGTCTAAATCCTTTTGCAATATTTACAGTGATTTTGACAATAAAAAGACAGTTGTTCAGACATTTTCTACTTAATAAATTATGAAACCATCTGATAGTAAGTGAAGATATTTTAAATTAAGACTGTCTTTACTTGAGAGGAGTAGGAAGGATTTGAATATTTCCTCTCAGATGTTGGGATCTACGGCAAGCATTTGAAATAACCTTGGAGTAATGAATAACAAAGACTGAGTCTATCTAAAGATAAATACCAATTAATATCACAAAAGTTCCCCATCAAGTAGTCATTTCAATCTAATAGTTTAAATTAAATGATTAAAAATAAGATAAAATGATAAATACACTATGTTGTAGAATTATAAAAAAGAGGAAGAGAGGAATAATGTCCAAAGTAATGAATAGACTTCTTTTTTAAACCACAGTATGTGTAACACATTAGGTTAATTCACTTTTCACCTCAGGTATACTGATCACCTAGACTACTGAAATCAGTCTCACATGAAAATTATGAATATTCACATTCATACTCCAATTTCAGGATAAAAACTTAAAAATAACCTAGTTAAACCACCTAAAATTTTCTAAATATCAAGGAAGACAAATTTAGAGTTATAAGCTCTTCACTGAAAAAAGCCCTGATTCTACTTACTCTTGAATAAAATAAACAAATACCATGGCAATAATAACTTCTTCCAATTCTAAGAGTCATCTGTTACTCCCATATTGCCATAGTTTTCTCTATCCTGTTATTGTGCTGGTCTTCTCTTCCTATCTTTATATCTGGATTCTAGAAAGTCATGCCCTGGGATTCACTCCTTGTGTGAGCATAAACCATGTGCATACAAAAGATTTTATTTTCATCTTTGCAACTAAATTGAAATTCATCAATGGTTTAAAATTTGGTTAATCCTTGATTTATTTACTACTATATTCTCAGTTTATTAAAACACATCAAACTACATTCTTCCATAGTCTGACTTGTACAACTCTGTTCCAGTCTAATTCCTAGCACAGAACACCTGTCTGAGCAGTAAATCCAGATTAGTTCTCATGTTCTCATACAGACTTGTAATATTTAAATATTACATAGCAAGTATTTTATATCTGTGAGTTTTCCATATTATGGACTGTATTCCAGGCTTCTAAAATTTATGTTCATGATATTTTGCTTAGTGATGGACTAGTGTGTGAAAATGATGATGTACTGAGAAAAAAAAAAACAGTGGAGGTGGTAGACAAAGGGAACAACATAACACTGAGTCAAAACTCCACTTACCAAATAAGGGTCCAATTATGACATTGCTGAAGATGCTACATTAATTTTTTTTGTGTATTTGTTTTCCCCAATAAACTAAGAAATGTTCATGAAAGTATTTTCTCTAATGACTACTTGAGGAACACAACTTTAAAACCTAATAAAGTGAAGCAGAAAGGTGGAGTTTATGGTCATCCAAAGAAGCATTTTTTTTTTTGATTTTTAGAGTAGTAAGTCTGAGATATATGCATTCCAAAAAAAATCTTAGTGTATTTTAAGTTATTATAACTGACCTGTTTTGATTTCATGCTAGATTTTCAAAGAACCCTTTAGCTTCTAAGTTTCCACTGGCCAGTGTGGTAAAAGCTACCACCTTGATTTTAGTTATTCTCACTGTGTTTGGTGAAGCTCATACACTGAGACAAAAATATTCCATTTAGCCTCCAGTTTTCCCTGAATTCCATAGAAAGTCTGAGATGTATGCATGGTCTTTGTTTTCCAGCTATTTTCCATGTGAGTCTGCTGAAGTATACATTTGGTGTAGTGGTCAAAACTCTGATTGAGACACCCATATTCCATATCAGAGTTCCTGAGTTTGTGTTCTGGATTTGTTTTCCATTTCAGCTTCCTGCTAATGCACAGTTTGGGAGCCATGAGGTGATAGATTAAGCAATTGGGTCCCTGTCATCCACTTGGGGGACACAGATTAGGTTCCTGGCTTTTCAGCTTTGGCGTGGTATAGCCCTGACTACTGTAAGCACATGGGGTGATGAATCAATTGAAGGCAGCTCTCTGTCTCCCTCTGTCTCTCCTTCACAAGTAAAAATAAATAAATAAATAAGTTCCTGATTCCCAACCTACACTTGCTAGTCTATTTTTAATGCTGTATTTAACTGATCCCCCCAATTGTTTCTGTAAAGAAATATATGATACTTTATTTTTGATATTTTCTATTCATTTTCTTTTGGGGAGAATGGAAAGGGCTCAAATCCAGGTTCCTTTAATGAAAAAAATTACTTGAAACACTAATAAATACAAAGATTGAACTAGATAGTATTTAGAATGAAGTGCTTATTTATTAATTTCATCTGATAATAGAACAAACAAGTTAAAACAAGAGCAATAAAAGAATTGAGATACACCCCCACTGGAAAGTAAGATAGTATTTCTAAAGTTGTACAATGCTGTTAAATGCTCTATGCTTACAGGTGAAATATTGAATATCTGCAATATTAATAATACTAATCTTAAACAAGAAAAATAACCTCAACCTGAGATGCATTTGGGGAAATGAACAGCATAGTGCCAGCAGTTGTATACTGTGTTGAATTTTAATGAACTATATGCTCCTGGTGTGAGATTCTGAAGGTATTTATCTTATTGCCATATAACTTCAACACTTTCGAGTCATAACACCCACCATCCCAGGATAGTAGAAAAAAAATGCCACATGAATGAAATGAAAGAGAAGTATGTAGGGTGTTAAACATGCAATTCTTTTCTTGTTATATGTCTACTAATTCTTAATTTTCCCACTTTGTTTTCCTATTGAATGTGATTTCAGTGACTCACATTAATCAATTTTCAAACTTGCCACACTTGTGGTATTTGCACAGATAGTAATTTTGGATACATTTCTGTCAATTTTTTGTTGTTAATGCCCAAAGTTGTCTGTGCTGAATATCAAGGTAATTTATCACAATACTGTTAGATTTTATCTGAAATTATGAATAAGAAAGTCTTTATGTTTTAGACAATGAAGCTACTTTTAAATAAAAAATGAACCAAGGGACATTTAATGTATTTTAAATGCACCATTTTTTTTGTTTTAATGATGCTACATACTTATGGTTTTGTAGTTCTCCCTTTTCAGAAACAGTATACATTGTTTTTCTTGTATTGTCCAACACAGACAAATGATGCAAGTAAATAGATGCCTTTCTTTTTTTAAAATTTATTTTATTTTTTTATTTTATTTTTTTGACAGGCAGAATTAGACAGTGAGAGACAGACAGAGAGAGAGTTACAGACAGTGAGAGAGAGACAGAGAGAAAGGTCTTCCTTCAGTTGGTTCACTCCCCTAAAGGCCGCTACAGCTGACGTTGAGCCGATCCGAAGCCAGGAGCCATCTGCTTCCTCCCGGTCTCTCATGCGGGTGCAGGGACCCAAGCACTTGGGCCATCCTGCACTGCCCTCCCAGGCCACAGCAGAGAGCTGGACTGGAAGAGGAGCAATCGGGACTAGTACCCGGCGCCCCATGCGGGACTAGAACCCAGGGTGCTGGCACCACAGGCGGAGTATTAGCCAAGTAAGCCACGGCGCCAGCCAATAGATGCCTTTCAACAGAATTTTCTGTCCCTGGAAATCTTGATAATTTAAATAATTATGTATATATGTAAATTTGTTCATCTAGGGACTGAATTTTAATGAGGTAGTTGAATGAGTTTTCATTGATACAATCTCTTGGCAGCAACACAATCAAATGGGAAAAGGTATAGTCTCCTATATTCTCATTTCTTCAATATTTGAAAAAGGGAGATAAAAACAAGGGAAGGGAAAAATTCAAACAGAAGCACCAACTAGAACACAGGTTAGAGACTGGATAGTTCAAGTACCTTCAGAGATAATTTACTTACTAACATTTGAAGTCAACATGATTTATCTCAAAAGTATAGTATGAAGTGATCACCCACCCCCTTCAAGACTATTAAAATTGGAAACATGGTAGCTGTATTCTGTCATGCTTGAATTGTCAGCTAGTTTTAGGTTCCCTAAGTAAGCCAACCTTACTTCTAAAAAAGTGATTTAAGATGCTTCTGATATTAAATTGTGGAATATGTGTGTCTCCTTTGAGTGGACATACACTGTTTCCCAGAGGAAGAGGATTTTATTAACTAAATGCCTAACAGCTGCCTCACAAGCATGAGGCTAGATAAACCAAACAAGCCACAAATCTGTGCACCCTGCATGAAAGGCCACATAAGAACTGATTACTTTGGAATTTGCATTAATGCAGCTGTGAATAAAAATAACCAATGCATCCTTTCCTAGTTTTAACAAGTAATCATCAGGAAATCGAGAAAGTTGGAACAGTATAAGGAATGGATCTGTGATGATTTAGTGTTATGATCAAAGTTTGGGGGGGGTGTCCACTGAGTTTTTCAGGAGGTGGAATTACTAATCTCCACAAAGTAGGAGGGAGGTCTAATTTCCTTGGAAAACCAAGTATCTGATACTTTCATCTGAATTTAATAGAATCACAGTAACCTTTGTATGAACAGAAGGCACAGCAAACAACCTTTGATTTGCGTTTTAATAAAGACAAGGCTTTTGATGCAAGTTTCCCAAAGGTGAACAAAACAAAATAATATAAGTATCTGTTGAAATCCATCTTTCATTTTAGAATGTTAAGTATCATTGCTTTGAGGTTGATCATGATATTTGGAATATAATAATCATTCAGTTAATTCTCTGAATGAATGGCAATAAAAATTTCAGAAATCCATCCAGGTAGTCTCTTTCTAACATCAGGTTTGGGGACTGGGATGTATTGAATTATTTGATTAATGGGTTATTTCATACATAACAGATGTAAAACTGGAGAATATCATTTTACATGAGGCATGTATGGTTACATGTATTTAAGTCTGCAGGTTGAAGTCTAATAGTTATAACCAACACACACTATAGCACTGCATTTTGACACTGTTTTCTTTCTTAACTTTCCCTTCTCCACTGAGCCCAGCCCTCTGGTCACAAGATTCATTCTCCTGGTGAGGAACTAGCAAATGAATCACATTTGGAGGAGTATTGCCTCTTCAGCCAAAGGCTTCGTTTTAGCATATTTCTCTCCCAGAGTACTTTTCTGGAGTGATTGCTGAGCTTATCCATTGGTCCCCAAAAGTGAGAACACCATCCAGAAAGTGAACAATTTCTACTTTCCTTATCAAGATTGCAGCTGTACATCCATTCTTCTTCTTCTTCTTCCTTCTTTCTTCTTTCTTCTTCTTCTTTTTTTATTTTGACAGGCAGAGTGGACAGTGAGAGAGAGAGAGACAGAGAGAAGGGTCTTCCTTTGCTGTTGGTTCACCCTCCAATGGCTGCTGCGGCCCATGCACTGCGGCCGGCACACCGCGCTGATCCGATGGCAGGAGCCAGGTGCTTCTCCTGGTCTCCCAAGGGGTGCGGGGCCCAAGCACTTGGGCCATCCTCCACTGCACTCCCTGGCCACAGCAGAGAGCTGGCCTGGAAGAGGGGCAACCAGGACAGAATCCTGCGCCCCGACCAGGACTAGAACCCGGTGTGCCGGCGCCGCAAGGCGGAGGATTAGCTTAGTGAGCCGCGGCGCTGGCCCATCCATTCTTTTTAAAGTAAGGCTTTCAGTACTACTACAATTTATCTGTAAACCAAGATAGTTTAAGATTTTCCTATGTATTCTTGGTAGAGAGCAAAATGCTATTTCAGACAACTGTTCAAGAGTAAAGGGACAAATACTAGAATAAGAATGTCAGCCTATCTTATCAATAGCTTTTCTGTAGGAACACAAATATAGCATAATTTATTATAAATGTATTATAGAATATAATATGATTATTTGGATTTTTCTCCTTGTTAAAGTTCCATAAAGATTAGGGCAGTTCTTATGATCACTATTGAATATATATCTAACATGGCTTTGTCTTTACTACTGAAGAACGATTAGAAGTGTGTCTCTTGACTTGTTTGCAGTATAAAAAAATTTCAATGGATTGCTTTGAATGGCATTCAACTCCTGATTCCAAGCAATAACAGTTTGATTTCCTCTGTATTGGTTTCAATTTGTTTGTGGTATGAACATTTTACTTTTACCATCATGAAAGTATGACACTCAGTATTACCTTGTCTCTATAAATATCATAAGAGGCTACCTTTTTAAAAATGGATGTTAACTGTCAACTCCCCAAAAGTCCACTAGAAAAATCTGTTGATGATGCAAAGTTAAGTTTATTAGACCTACTGCAACAAGGGAGTACACAATTTTGAGTTAATATCATCTCAGAATGGGAAATTAGGGCAGGATATTTAAACAGTTTTAGGTGTAAGCTGAGTAATTTATAGACAGGGTTGTCAAGATCAAAAAGTGATTGAGGTCAAGCATGGTTCATGATATAATAGTTTTGAATTGGTGTGGGTGACCAAAAAAAGGTTTTGAAGTTAGTCTTAGTAAAGCAAGAAATTAGTTTTGATAGATAAGCTTTTTAGTTGTTTCACGGCTTTCTTGAAGAAACTAGGTTAATTTTGTTTAGTGCAAATATTGTTTAACATTGATTTAGCTCCTTACATTAATTTCAATTCTCATTAGTATATTTTAAAATTATGAAATCATTCTTAACTTTCTATTTTTAGTTTGATATGCTAATAAGCATCTATATTAACTTCTGCGATTTTGGGGAAATTTAACAAAAGCAGTCATTCTGTAATTTTTTAAAAGCTCTATGTTATAAAAACTACTTCTCTGTAAATCTGGAGATGACTTTCAAGTATTATAAATTCCTATTTATATATTCATAATAAATCCCTCTTTCAATCCTGTTTTAAAAAAATACGGTGATTACTTAATAGTCTTTTAATAATCATAAAAATTGTATATTCTCCACATATGTAATTATTATTTCTCATTAAGAATGCTAGAATGTTTTCTTTATCCATTCATCAGTCAGTGGACACTTAGGTTTTCTACCACTTCTTGGCTGTTGTGAATAGTGCTATGGTAAATGTGGGAGTGGAGATGTTTCTCCCATACACTGACTTATTTCTTTTGACTGTATACCCACTAGTGGGAATGGTAAAGCAAATGTCTTATAGATACATAATGAAATATAATGCAGCCATAGAAAAGGATGAAATCCTGTTATTTGTGACAACATGGATGGAACTAGAGGCCATTATGTTAAGTAAAATAAACCAGGCACAGAAAGACAAACACTATGTGATATCACTCACATGGAATCTGAAAAAGTTGTTTTCATAGAAGTTGAGAGTACAATAGTGGTTACCAGGGAGTGGGAAGGATGTGGGAGAGGAAGTGAGTAGTAATAGTTGATCAGTAAGTACTAAGTTATAGGTAGATAAGAGGAATAAGTTCAGTGTTTTTTGCACAGTAGAGTGACCACAGATAACAACAGTGTACTGTAGATTTCAAAAAAGCTAGAATAAATAATTTTGACTATTTTTACCACAAAGTGAGGAGATAGATATATTTACCCTGTTTTCAACATCATGTAGTATATACATGTATTGAAACATCACATGGTATCCTACAAATATGGAAAATTTAAATGTATCAGTTAAAAGCTAAATAGAAATAAAATAAAGAAAAGAATGCTAAAATACAGGAACTGATTTCAGTTTATCCTACCAGCTGATATATGACTATCACCACAAATAATTTGATCCTCAAAATAATTTTATGAGGTGACTATTAGGAAAATGGCCATGTTGCAAATATAGAACCTTGGGAACTTATGTAATTTGCCAGAAGTCACCTATCTAGTAAATTACAAAGAACATGACCTTAAATCTGTATCCTGTTCATTGCCTGGTCCTTTCACAGTGGAAATGGTGTCATCATGAAAACTGTGTTCTGTGAGTCATGTGGTGGCATAGCAATTAAGCTGCCACTTGGGACGCCAGCATCCCCTGTCAATGTTGGTTAAAGTCCTGCCTACTCACTTCTAATCCAGCATCCTGATAATTTGCCTAGGAAGGCAGTGGATGATGACCCAGGTGCTGGGAGACAAGGATGGAATTTCTGGCTTCTGGCTTCTGCTTGGCCTAGATCTGGCTGTTGGCAGCCATTTGGGAAGTGAACCAGGGGATATAAGATCTCTCTTTGTTTCTGCCTCCCTCTATGTCACTCTGTCTTTCAAATAAATTGTTAAAAAAAAAAGCCAAAAAATTGTGACATGCAAACTACTTCACATGTGTTGACTTCACTTAGAATCTCATTAATAAGCCTTATTAATACCATGCATATAAAAAGGGAAATTCATGTTATCTCCTTTCTCCTCATTAACACCCATCTCCCAATACAGCACAAAAACAGACATATATCTTTGATTCTACGGTCTTTACAGTTTGTGGAAAATGGAATTATAAATTTATTTTGGTACAAAGAAACTTTCAAATTCATGCATAGTGTTACTAGGCACAAGGGGTCCATTTGCTTGTGGTGTTGGCAATTAATCAGTCTCACATTAAGATTTCTCAGAGGAAAGCTTTATTTACATGGACAAGTAAAGGAGACAGTAGATAGTCAGAGTTTCCTAATGAAACTGCCTCACTGAGAAACAGCCAGCGGAGGGTCCAGGATGTAGGAAAGAGAAGGGAGAAGGTTGTCCAGCTCATACATGTAGGCAGCATACCCCTTGCCTGTATCTTCATAAAATGGCAGCAATCTCTTCCCCCAGACTAAGAATTTAGTAATATAATGAGAATGTCTTGGCTTAGGTAATGAACTGGTTTCTTGCCACTTCAGCTGTTCTCTGCTTGTGTAGCCTGGCCCCCTCTGAGTGCAGTTACAGGTTCTGGAACTCTCTGAAAGACAAGCTCAGGAAAGTTCAGATTCTCGGCCTGTGCTCCAGTGCCCTTTCCTCTCCTTTCCCCTGCTAAATCTATGCTGTTGGTTACAGAAATTTTTTTCATAATACTTATTTTAAAATTTTTGAAGACCTCTGCTATGTATAGACTTAAATGTTTTCTTCATCAAAATAAACATCTTTAATTGTATTTTTCACAAACATTTTGAAGTACTTTGGTCCTAATTAAAAAGCATTATGTTAATTTTTGACTTTGGACAAACGTATATAAAGTATTTAGTCATTAAATATGATGAAATTCTGAAACTAAATTTAGTCTTAAAATTTATTAGGTCTACATTTTGAAAATACTATCCATATTTATTTTATTCTGCAGATGCCGTCATTTCCATTTCAGGAAGTGACTCAGTCTTCTTCACGTTCTCTCTTGCCTTTTCTAAAAGTGCCCTCTGTGTTCCCCTTTCCTGACCCATGTCACCTCCTTGTTTTCTGCATTCGTATGTTTACTTAGCAATCATACCTGTTCATTTACATATGAATACTTTTGTACATGAGACCCAATCATTACTTGTACCTGAATGAGATTATAGTTTGATGGTTAGACGTTCAAAGATGTTTAACTCATTGGACTAAAGCAGTTATTTTGTAAGTGAATTTTTTAATCATTACCTGAAAATAATAAATTCTAATTTTTAACTTGTAGTTTTAAGAGAAATCAAACAAGACTTAATGTTTAGAAGAATATAAAGTAAATAGATAGGTCTTCTATGTTTTGACATTTTCAAAGATGTTTGCTGAGCTGAGAAATTTCAAGTTTGTCATTATAGCAAGTTTTAATAAGCTCCCTCCTATTTCAGAGAGCTGGAAACTGCAGGAAACATATGGAATATATGTCATAAAACTTAGAATGAATAAAATGCCTGGAACTGCTATCATTTTCAGCAACAATGTACTAAACAGGGAATGAAGCTGCAGAGACATAAGTATTGGGGGGCAGAGCAGTCCCCTCAGGGAATGGAAGGAGGCCAATGGTGATTTAGAAAGATAACTGGAAATTTTGGGTGTGCCTGCTTATAATGTATGCTTGCTCATTACCAGCTGGGTCTATGTGTAATCTGAAAGGCAGCAATTTCCTGAATATAACACCTGTGTAAAAATCAATTTGTACTTAGTCTCAAGTGATATTTAGTTGAGTATTGGTGAAGTTACAAAAGAAATCTGTAGTCAGTTTTTATTTCTTATATTAATAATGATACATTATTCATAAATAGGAGACTGTAGTTCTTCATGACTTACAGTTAAGCTGGGCCATATAATTCTTATATTTTTCTTTTGCATTCTGTAGTCTCATGAGCAGTGCCATGTTACATTCAAGAAAACAGAAACCCATTTAGGTGTATTTTTTGAAGCACTCTCAGAATTAAGTGTCTGGAATTTGTCTTCTTATTTCATGCATAGTGTTTTTTCTCTTCTCCTATAACTACCAAACCTGAGTCATTCTTGTCACTTTAACCATTGGAAATAGGGGAATGACTTTGGAGCAACTCATTCAGAGACTTGAACTAGAGACTCTTAAGGTGAAGCAAAATTTGTGTGCCCATCCATTAACCTCCTTTTCCAGATTTGCATACAAAATTCAATGTTTAGCTATATTTGATAATAAAATCATTGTCACAAAATCTGTTATTGATTCCTACCTATCTACATGCACGGAGAAAACACTTCTCTACTGTTATGTATGTAATGTTTGGTCTCTTTCACCAACATTTGTGTAGTGAAAAGCAAAACATTGCCAAATTCTCAGCCATCAGAGTTATTCTGTGTTGTCAAATTCTTGCTGTGTGAAAAAGAAAAGGGGAGAGGGAGATGTTTGTGTTTTGTGCAGTGAATTCTGTCAAGTGGTCCCAAAAATAGAGTATGATTGTCTCCATATGCAATCCATATTATATTTGGATGAATTTATATATCACAGAATGCAACCATTCTATAGGAATCAAAGTTATTTAAGGAAATGAAACGTTTGTGTTTTCAGTACTAGCACTATCAAAAAGTTACTAATGCTTTGCTTAGACACCAAGACTTTTACAGAAAAAGTAACTGAAATATTGGCAACTGTACATATACTTTTTATTTATGCTAATTTCAGTTTTGTTGTTACTTTTTAATAGTCTATAAACTTGTGATTAGGTGTGAGTGTTGAGGCACAGTGAGCTAAGCCACCAGTAGGGATGCCCATAACCTATGTTGGAGTGTCAGTTTGCATCGCAGGTCTTCTGCTTCCTTTCTGGCTTCCTGCTAATGCACCTGGGAAAACAGCAGATGATGGCCCAAATGCTTGGATCCCTGACATCCACATGGGAAACCCAGATAGAGTTTTGGACTCCTGGCTATTCCTGGCCTGACACTGGCTGTTACAGTCATTTGGGGGAATTACTCAGCAGATGGAAGACTCTCTGTCAGTCCTGATGCCAGCTGTTCTCTCTCTGTGGGTGTGCATGTATCTGTCATTGTGCCTTTCAAATAAATACCTAACTTTTTTTTTAAAAAAGTTTATTACTTATGTTAAATAGAGCAAGCCCATGGGAACCAGTCACTTGTTACAAATTCATACTGCTTTTTAAAGATTTTTATTTATTTGAGATGAGCAAGAGAGAGAAGTGCTCCCATGGGCTGGTTTACTTTCCAAATGTCTACAGTGGTCAGGATAGAATCCAGGGCTAGACCCAGGACCTGAGAACTCAATCCAGATTTTCCAGCTGATGACAGAAACCCAGATCCTTGACCCATTGCAACTGCCTCCCAGGGTCTGAATTAGCAGGAAGCTGGAATCAGAAGCCAAAGCCAGGAATCACACCCAAGTTCTCCAATGTGGGATGCAGAAATCTTAACTGTTAAGATTACACACCCACCCCCATACCACCTTCTTAACAGCTAAAATTGTCATAATTTTAAAGAAATTGTCATAATTGGCATGGGTATGCAAACTCATTAATTTGTGTGTGCCTAAGGTAAGGATTTTTTTAAAGAACTAAAATAATCCTTCAAAATGTTAAGAATCTGCATACCAGGGGCCTGCACTGTGGCATAACAGGTAAAACCACTGCCTGCAGTGCTGGAATCCCATATAGGTGCTGGTTTGAGTCCTGGCTGCTGCACTTCTGATCCAGCTATCTGGTATGGCCTGGGAAAGCAGTAGAAGATGACCCAAGTCCTTGGCCCCTGCACTTGCATGGGAGACCCAGAAGAAGCTCCTGGCTCCTGGCTTTGAATTGGGACAGCTCCTGCCATTGTGGCCCGTTGGGGAGTGAACCAACGGATGGAAGACCTCTCTCTCTCTATGCCTCTCCTTCTCTCTCTGTGTAACTCTGGCTTTCAAATAAATAAATAAATAAATAAATAAATCTTTAAAAAAATATGTATCCCAAGGGTTCTTAAAAAGTAAGGACATTAGATTTGAGAATTATGTCTGTGCTCTTTCCTTTCCCTGGAATTCCTTGTGCTACTTTTCCATCTGGCCCTAACTTCCTCAGTCTACAAGACCTGATTTACAGTTTACACCCTGTGAAGACCTTTCCAAACCTGGTGGATAGGTCAGCTTTCCTTCTTTGTGTACCTGCAGCACTGTTCTCCAGCTTGGTTAATAAACTAGCCTGCTGCAGTATTTCCAGTCTGCCTTTCCCTCTGCAAGGTGAGCTCTTCACAAACTGGAATTTTCATTATTTATCCTTAAATGTTGACATGCACAATAGGTGCCCAGAATTGTTTGTTAGAATGAATGAATAGTATAAAACATGATGCCCTTCACAGTACAAATGTATCTGTTCCCTAGGTAATGCCAATTTTTTTCCTATTCCAGTGTCACTTTGTATTTTGCTATTACATTTATCTTTTCTTTACAGTTTTTCTTAATTCATCTACGTAATTTTTAACTCATTCCCTTGCATTTTGGATTCTTCTTTCTTTTGCTGTTCCGTAAAGTACTGTCTTCATACAATATATTGAGAAAGTAATCAACTTTTTCCCTAGTTCTTATTAGTAATACTTAAAACACCTTTTTCTACTTCATCTTGAATATAAATAGTCCATGTCCTTGAAATATTCCATCCTATCTTAGGATCCTTGTGTTCCCATCATTTACTTATTCTTCCTTGAGAGGTCTTTCTAGGCCTGTGATTTGCAGTAGGCAAGCACAAGGACTCCTGTTGGCTTTCCTCAGCCTCTGCTTGGCTGCAACTAGAATTGTGATCTAGAGCCTAAGCTACCAGGCACAGTGATGGGCACGGTATGTAATAACATTTTATATTACTGGGAATAACTGTCCTTTCTTTTATTTTTGGGTTAAACAATATAAAGGATGGTAATACTGAATGTTAGTGAAAGTGTTGAGGATATGCTTATGGAAGAAAAAATTTTAGGACCAACCAAACAGTAATGTGTATATCATTGATATTGTACATTCTTGTTTAATTGATCCATGTGTAGGACTAATCTGACTGCTGCGCATTTATGATCAGAGCATCTGTTTCCATGCTGTTTATAATTGTGAAAAATGCAAAGTGGCTAAATTCAAACCATAAGAAATTACTCATATAAACATTGGTCATCCATATACTGAAATGCAATTTACCTATTACAAAGAGAAACTATATTAATTGATGTGGAAGCAGATTTTCTTATATAAAAAAGATTGTAAATAGTAGTAAATTTCACTTTGATAAGAATGCACACTTATGTATTATAGTGGTAAAAGTATGAAATAATGGGCCAGCGCCGCGGCTCACTAGGCTAATCCTCCACCTTGCGGCGCCGGCACACCAGGTTCTAGTCCCGGTCAGGGCGCCGGATTCTGTCCCGGTTGCCCCTCTTCCAGGCCAGCTCTCTGCTGTGGCCAGGGAGTGCAATGGAGGATGGCCCAAGTGCTTGGACCCTGCACCGGCATGGGAGACCAGGAGAAGCACCTGGCTCCTGGCTTCAGATCAGCGCGGTGCGCCGGCTGCAGGGCACTGGCCGTGGCAGCCATTGGAGGGTGAACCAACGGCAAAGGAAGACCTTTCTCTCTGTCTCTCTCTCTCACTGTCCACTCTGCCTGTCAAAAAAAAAAAAAAAAAAAGTATGAAATAATGTACCAGAATTACAACAGTGCTTATTTCTAGATAGCAGATTTATAACTACAGAATTTTTGATCTTGTTATAAAACTGCATCTTTAAATTTCAGTAAAATGAGATTTTAGTATATATCAAGCAGAAATGAAAAGGAAAACCATTGGGTTGTCTATGGAAGAGGTATAAGTTGTGTAAACATTCTCTTTTTAAAAGTGGTTTTTGATAATTGTACCTGTTTATGGGTTAACAGGATGACATTTCAGCATGTATATACCATGTGGATTTATCAAAACAAGGTGGCCGGCACCGGGGCTCACTAGGCTAATCCTCTTTCTGCGGCGCTGGCACCCCATGTTCTAGTCCCAGTTGGGGTGCCGGTTCGGTCCTGGTTGCTCCTCTTCCAGTCCACCTCTCTGCTGTGGCCCGGGAAGGCAGTGGAGGATGACCCAAGTGCTTGGGCCCTGCACCTGCATGGGAGACCAGGAGGAAGCACCTGGCTCCTGGCTTTGGATCAGCATGGTGCACCAGCCGCAGCGTGCCAGCCATAGGGATCATTTGGGGGTGAACCAACGGAAAAAGGAAGACCTTTCTCTCTGTCTGTCTCTCTCACTGTATAACTCTGCCTGTCAAAACAAAAAACAAAAAACAAGGTAATCAATATTTCCTTGTTTGACATTGTTTGGCGGCTTGGAGCTTCTTTCTATTCATATAGTGTCTACTAGATTATTATGAACTGTGGTCTCCCCATTGTTCTGTCTAGCACTCAGAATTTATTTTTCATCTAGCTCTAAGTTAGTACCCATTAACCCAATTTCTGGCCTCCAGTGATAAACATTCTGTGCTAGTATTGAGTTTACTTCTAAGCTTCCACATGTGGAAGAGACCATGCAGTATTTGTGTTTCAGTGTATGGCTTATTTGACTTACCATGATAACCTTGACTACTATCATAGTTGCACAATCAACAGGATTTCATTCTTTTTATTCCTTAATAATATTCAATTGTGTATATATACCACATTTTTTTATCCATTTACCTGATAATGGATACTATGTTTGATTCCATATCTTAACAATATAGTGAACAGTGCTGTAATAAAAATGGCACAGCAGGTTTCTCTTTGATAGAATAAATTCAAAACTTTTGGATACATACTAAGTATTGGAATTCCTGGATTGTAATTCAATTCTATTTCTTTCTTTTTTTTTAAGATTTTATTTATTTGAAAGGTAGAATTACAGTGAGAGGGCGAGACAGAGAGAAAGGTCTTCCTTCCATTGGCTCACTCCCCAACTGGCCACAATGGCTGGAGCTGCACTGATCCGAAGCCAGGAGCCAGGAGTCTCCTCCCCATCTCCTACACAGGCATGGGGTCACAAGCACCTGGGCTATCTTGCACTGCTTTCCCAGGCCACAGCAGAGAGCCGGATAGGAAGAGGAGCAGCCAAGACTAGAACTGGCACTCATATGGGATGCTGGCACCACAGGGGAAGGGTTAACCCACCGTGCCACAGTGCTGACCCTTTTTTTTTTTTTAAAGATATCTCCAAAGGCTAGTGCCACAGGTTAAGCCGCCTCTTGCAAAGTCAGCATCCCATATGAGTGCTGATTTGAGCCCCGGGCTGTGCCACTTCCAATCCAGTTCCAAGCTAGAGTACGTAAGAAAGCACTAGAAAACAGCCCAAGCACTTGGTCCCCTGCCAATCACATGGCAGATCTGAATAGAGTTCCTGCCTCCTGGCTTCAGCCTAGGCCAACTCCTCATGACCATTCAGGGAGTGCTTCAGTGGATGGAAGGTGTCTCTCTCTCTCTCTTTTTCTCTCTCTCTCTCCTATTTTCCCTCTCTCCCTCTCTCTTGCCTATCTACCCTCTCTCTCTCTCTTTAACTTTGCCTTTCAAATGAATAAATAAATATTTTCCAGAGTTTCTGTACTAATTTACATTACTTTACAGTATATAAGGGTTCTCCCTTCTTCATGCCCTTGCCAGCATTTGTTTATTTTTGATACAGCCATTCTGACAGGGGTAGATTGATATTTCATTGTTGCTTTGATTTGCATTTTCCTTTTGTTAAAGATTTATTTATTTGAAATGCAGAGTTACAGAAAAAAAGAGAAAAGGAGGGATAGAGAGTGATCTTCCACCACGGGTTCATTCTCTAAATAGCTGCAATGGCTGGTTTAAGCCAGGAGCTTCTTTGGGTCTTCCAAGTGGGTGCTGAGGTGAGGGACTTGGGCCATCCTCTGCTGTTTTCCCAGATGCATTATCAGGGAGCTGTATCAGAAGTAGAGCAGCTGGAACTCTAACCAGCTCCCAGGCTGTGGCTCAATCCACTATGCCACAGTGCCAGCCCTCCATTTTCCCAATATCTAATGGTATTGAACATTTTTTCTTTTCATCTATTTGTTGGCCGTTTGAGTTTCTCCTTTTGGAAACTGTCCAAGTCCTTAGTCCATTTCTTAATTGGATTGGTTGGTTTCTTGTTGTTGAGTTTTTTGAGTTGCTAATGTACACTGGATATTAATTCTTTGTTAGATAAATAGCTTGTAAATATGTTTCCCATTCTTTAAGATGTCTCTTCACTCTATTGATTATTTTCTTTGCTGTACAGAAGCTTCTGAGTTTGATATAACCCCATTTGTCTAGTTTTGCTTTTGTTGCCACACTTTCAAGGTGTTCTCTAAAAAATCATTGTCTACACTGTTTTCTTAAAATGTTCCCCCTATGTTTTCTTCCTTCAATTTCAGTTTCAGGTTTTACATTTAAGTCTTTGATACATCTTGAGTTGATTTTTGTATATGATAAGGCGTAGGGATCTAATTTCATTCTTCTACATATGTATATTGTGTTTTACAGCATTTATTGAAAAGACTATCCTTTCTCCAATGTTTGTTCTTAGCACTTTTGTCAAAAATCAGTTGGCTGTCTATGCCTGTCTAAATTATTTTGTTCTTTTGATGTATCATTTTTTTTTAGTTCCAGTATCATGCTGTCCTAATTACTATAACTTTGTAGTATGCTGTAAAATTGGGTATTGTGATGCCTCCAGCTTTATTCATTTATTGCTTAGAATAATTTTGACTAATATATTTTTTATTTTTTTGTGATTCCATATGAATTTTAGGATTATTATTCCTAATTTTGTAAAGAATGTCATTGGTAGTTTAATAGACATTGGTTGAATGTATAGATTGCCTTAGGTAAGGATGTACTACACACAGAAACAAAGAAAGAAAGCCTTCATCATGAAAGAATGTGAAGACAGAAAACGCCCAATAAAAGTACTAAAGAAATCCAAAGCAAAGGATAGGAACATTCACGGAAAAATTGCAGGGCCAAGTAGTTACTTATCATTAGTTACCCTGAATGTAAAAGGCTTCAACTCGCCAGTTAAAAGATACAGACTGGTCGAATGGATTAAAAAAACAAGACCCATCTGTTTGCTGTCTAGAAGAAACACACTTCACCTACAAAGATACATGTAGACTGAAAGTGAAAGGATGGAGAAAGGTATTCCATGCTAATGCGAAAAAAAAAAAGGCGGTAGGCGTAGCCATCCTGATATAAACAAAATAGACTTTTTAACACAAAAACTGTTAAAAGAGCCAAGGACAGACAGATATAATGATTAAGGGATTGATACAACAGAAAGATGTAGTATGGATATTTTAACAAAATGAATTTTTCCACCCTGTGAACAAAGAATGTCTTTTCATTTTATTGTCCCCTTGGTGATTTCTTTCATCAGTGTTTTATAATTTTCATTGTAGAAATCTTTCAATTCTTTGAATGTATTCCTAAATATTTAATTATGTGACTGTAGAGAATGAGATGATACACAGGACAGGGCAAAATCTGAATTAACAGAAAGCTCAAATTTACCTGCCAGTGGATTTGAAGGGTACAGAAAATACTGAATACTGCAGATTCAAGCGCTTAACCTATGTCCTCTTGACTAGATAATTTATCTGCTTATACCACCAGCAGCAGGAATCTGGAAAAACTTGTGGTTTAGGAGCCAAGGCATGGCATGGGAATAGAGTGGTACTGGCCCCGGATGTGGAAAAGAGCCCAAAGAAACTAAAGATGGGATGTCAGGTAAAGGTCAAGTCACAGACAAAACCACTAAGTGATGACAAAAGAGGCCAGAACCAGACATAAGTTACTTTCTTCAAGTTACAGGTGTATGCTAATACCCATACTAGTCCCTAAATTCATGTGTTTTTTTTTTTTATTGCTTTGAACTCTCAACAGGACCAGGATGCAGTTCTGTTTGGATGCTACCAGCTAAGTACCTGTGTGTCACTGAGCCATCACTGTTCATACTTCAATGTTTAAATTATGTCATTGTTGTGATTGCCTTCCCTTAAAGGAACTCAGCAAAGATAAAGTTTCTAAGAGGGATCAGTGATAAGATTTCAAGAGATTGATTACAATACAGAAGTTGTAGATGCTTTAATAAAAATGAACAATTAGGTAGAAATAATAGTCCATGGGGAAATAACTACTTTGCAAAAGACCTGGTAACATGGATGAACTGTAGGAGATGAGTAGGAAATGGATGTGTTCAAGTGGAATTCTTTTCAAGTAGTGTGGACTGAAGGAGGGACTTTTTTGAAAAGTTCATGGAAAATGGGATTTATAAAAAGCTATGCATGGATTTCAACTTTTTGCACCAAAATAAACTATCTTTTAATTCTATTTTTTCATGAACATTCTGAAATATAGTGTCTACAGCACTGCCTCCTTTTTATAGTGCTTGAACCCACTTTTGGAGTATTTGTAGGTTTTTATTCTGAGCACCTATGATCCATATAACCACCAGTTTATGACTCAGCCCCTTCAGTTTTACCTTCTGTTTTGAAACAGCAATGCAATTAAGTTTCCATTTAGCATCTGATCCTCTTGTTAAACTATAATTTTTGAAAAGTAAAACCATGATTGTCAGGAAAATATAAAGAAAATATGTGAAAATCTTTTATTGAACTTATTAGCTAAAGAGAATAAGATGTTATGAACAGTTCAGAGAGTATTTAAGAAATTAGGGAGCCGGCGCCGTGGCTCAATAGGCTAATCCTCCACCTTGCGGCGCCGGCACACCGGGTTCTAGTCCCGGTTGGGGCGCCGGATTCTGTCCCGGTTGCCCCTCTTCCAGGCCAGCTCTCTGCTATGGCCAGGGAGTGCAGTGGAGGATGGCCCAGGTGCTTGGGCCCTGCACCCCATGGGAGACCAGGAAAAGCACCTGGCTCCTGGCTCCTGCCAGGATCAGCGCGGTGCGCCGGCTGCAGCGGCGGCCATTGGAGGGTGAACCAACGGCAAAGGAAGACCTTTCTCTCTCTGTCTCTCTCTCTCACTGTCCACTCTGCCTGTCAAAAAAAAAAAAAAAAAAAAAAAAAAAAAGAAATTAGGGGTCCAGCGCTGTGGCATAGTGGGTAAAACCGCCACCTTCTGTACTGGTATCCCTTATGGGCACCAGTTCGAGTCCTGGATGCTCCACTTCAATCCAGCTCTCTGCTATGGCCTGGGAAAGCAGAAGAAGATAGCCCAAGTCCTGGGGCCCCTGCACCCATGTGGGAGACCTGGATGGATCCACACAGTGCCAGCCATTATGACCATCTGGGGAGTGAACCAGCAGATGGAAGATCTCTTTCTGTATCTCTGCCTCTGCCCTTCAAATAAATAAATAAATAAATCTTAAAAAAAAAAAGAAATTAGGTATACCTAGACTATTTTATGAAGAAATTCTAGGCTAAGTTAGCTGAATTGCGGTAAAAAATAGAAAGAAGTATGTATTGAAATCACCATAAAATTTGGGATTATATGCTCCAAAGCAAGACTTATTTGCACCTCTATCAGACACATGTCAAGTTGGCAGTTGATTTAGCTTAGTTTGTGACCCGTAATCCATGGTAAATAATATATTGAACTGAATATATTTACATAAAAATTATTGGGTGACTTTTGATTCTGTGTATATTAAATGATATGTCAACTGCCTGTATGTCCAAATTTTATACAATTTATCTGACACTCTGGGCCTCTATTTTTTTTTTCTTTCCTTGGTTTCTTTTTTCAATCTCTGGACTCCAAGGAGTTTAGCTTCACCAGGAAATCCATTATTTCATCAGCTTTTTATAGGCTGAGAAGTGGGCCCTATCTTAAAATTGAGAATGATTGCCTGATTCTGACAAGTTAAAGTAAATGAATAAATGCAACCTTAGATAGAAAAGTTAGTCTTTATATGATAAGAGAAAGTCCCTGCCATTACATCTGAATAATCTGAATATTTATCACTGATTTTAGTCATAGTTTGGGTTACATATGCAAAGTGATAGCAATTGAAGTTTAATTTTCTAAACATTTATTTATTTGAAAGACACAGTGACATGAGAATGAGAGAGAGAGATCCCATCTGCTTGTTTATTCCCCAAGTAGCAATAACAGCCAGGTCTGGGCCAGTCAGAAGCCAAGAGCCAGGGACCCTGTGCTGGTTTCCCATTGGTGGAAGGAACCCAACTACTTGAGCCAACTTTGCTGCCTTCGCTGCACTTTAGCAGGAAGCTGTGTAGGAAGTGATGCTCTGGATTTGTATTGGCCCTTCAATACAGGATGCCTGCATCACAAGCAGTGACTTAACCCCTGCACAACAGTGGTTCCTGTGAAGTTTTTTTAAATGTTTTTTTCCTTTATAAAAATAAAATAATTAAGGCATGCTTACTTACTTTTATATTTTATGCTAAAGTGTCAGACCATTATCATATTCTGAATAGGAAATTGGTATCAATGACCACTATAAAATGTCTTACATATCTGAAATTCTATAATTTTATAATTTCTAAGGCACAGTTATTTCTGCAAGAATCAACGATGTGTTCAATTTCTTTTAGTGAAAGATATTATAATCTAATTATAGATCTTTTGTGAAAATAATAGTGAAATGAATCATATCTTTCTAATATTTTCCTGAGAGCCCCAGTTCTAGAACATTTCTCCTAAAAATTCCTATGTGCTAACAAGAAACTACTGTTTATTGCATGTGTCAGTTAGATAATTTAAATTTTTTCTTCCAGCAGCATAAAAGAAAAATGAAAAGAAAGCCTTAAATGATATCAAAAAGTAGAAATTTCCAAATAGTAAAAATATGCTTCTGATCTATGACTTAACTTTCATAAATATGATTTTTGTGTATTATGTTATGGCTGAAAATGTTAGAGGGCTTTATGAGGCTTTAGTACTTTATTTTACAGAAACAAAAATAAAGAGAAATGCAGAGGTAATATTGGCAACTCAACATAGTAAAAGGTGTGAACTTCATGTTGTTTCAGTACACACAGCATTGTGTATTTAGAAAATTAGCCTGCATAATCATTTTTTCTTACATTTTCAAACAATACTAAAAGAAACATGCTACGTTTTATTTTCTTGAAGCTAGAAAAAAGATGTACCTTGTGTGGCTAACATGCATATTGAAGTGGAACTTTACTCTTTCTAATGAGAAGTTGTGAGCATATGTATGGGGATGCCAGCCTCTGGAAAGTCATCAAACAGGCTGACACATTCTATGGTTTCTTTAATAGGAAAAAGCAAATTCCAGAGGCTCGTTTTAAGTGACATCTTCTGTTGCAAAATGAAGTTTCCAATGGATCTTTAATTATCACCCTTAATTTCTCAGAAGGAAGCCTTTCTGCTCATGACTGCACCAAGTCTTAAACGCTATATTTAATCTTTATTACTGTTCTGCCAGAGCTTACTTCATGGTTTCTATTGCTTTTGCCAGAAGAGCATGTGTTCATGGTTGGCAAGACAGCTGTCATTTTTTTACAAGATCTACCGTATTGAAGCATAATTTCCACCCTATGAAATGTACCCATTTTAAATGAACTGATGAGTGAAGTTTGAGAAATTTTTCACAGGTATAATGAATGCCACACTCAAACTACAGAACATTTCCATCAGCAGTTTTCATTTTTCATGTAGTGCTTCCTTGGAGACTTGGCCTTTTGCCAGCCTGAGTTGGTGTTGTCTGTTAAGCTGGCCTCAGCCTTTGAAGGGCTTTTTAAAATAGAACATTGACGTGAATGTGACACAATAGAGCTTGGGTCACTATTTTAAATGACTGAATCATTACATCATATCTTACATTGTGCCTCAGCAATGATTCCTATTTGAAGTGAGCTTCCTCTCATACTCATCTAATTCTATAGCATTCTTTGGAAGAGAAGGGAATGCCGTCTCTACATTCTTCAAATGATCAGGTTTTCCCTTAAGGATAAAGGGTTTCTGTAAATTAGTTATTAACATTCACCATCCCTTTTTCTGGGAGGATGTCTGGGTGTTTTGATTGACTTTTGCAGAACTAGGGCCTCATGTCATGATTTGACAGGTGTGGTCATTTTATTGGTGTGGGGTTGCAAAGTTCACACTGTGAGAGTTGTTTACTTACAGATCACCATGCCAGAAATGAAATTATCTTTCCACTAGACCACTGGTAAAGTTTGAGTCAAAATCTTTAACAGTAAAAAAACAGGATTGTATTGATGTGTTTAAGCAAAGGACAAAGATCTTTTAAGTCTATTTATTTAAACTTTTAGTAAAGTAGCTAGTTAAATAAAAATAATAACATAATAAAAGCAATTTGCATTGAAATCATTCTATTGGGGAAGCCCCATTAATTTCTATTCTTAAAGAGTACCTTATTTTTATTAATGCTTTTATTGAAAACAACATTTTCTCTGTAAAAGAAGAAAAAAGATCAGAAGAAAACAAGGTAGTATAACATTATCTAGTCCTATGAGGTGTTTGCTGTTTCCTGTTGGCTGATAACCTTATCAGAGTCAAGTCCTCTGTCTGGATCTCTCTGTGTTGTTTCTGTAAAGTAAATAGGCTAGACCAGATGAAGCCTTATGCATCTCCAGGCTTACTATGGAACACACAAATCATACTGATCGCTGTTAAATCATGGATTAGGATCTCCATTTTTACTGTTTGGGTCTTTATGATTCATTGAAACATTACAAAAAAAAAGTGTCCTTGAAGGTGACATACTAAATTGAAAGCCAAAATGAAATGAATAGAATAAAATTATAATGTAAATAGGTAATATGTACCTCTACAAATATTTTGACATAAATAAAATGAACTCTTTAATCAAATTATATAAATCAACATTGGATTTCATTACTGAATGGGACTTGAAGTTTAGTGTTGTTTCACACTTAGCATTTTTAATCCTAGTCTGTAGGCTCATTTGTGTCTTCCTTCCCTTGCCTTAGATCCTTTTTTCCACTATTATAATATCACTACCTTTTGTTTTATCCTTTAATAACCTGCAAACATGTCCTAGTATTTGTCATGGCTTTCAACAGAGCTGTGTATTTTGCAGTCTAGCACAGTAGTTGAACATGTAAGCTGTAGAAAAAATAGTTGGATAATAAAATCCCAATGCTACCAATCCACAGCTTATTTAATCATCCTAAACTTCAATCCCCTTATGTGTGAAATGGGGATAATGATGTACCTTACAAGGCTGTTGAGGATTAAGTGGCCATGTTTTTAACATTTATAACATAGTGCCTGGCATCTAGCATCATGTAATGCATGCCAGTCATTGTTATTACTCCTGTAATTATCTACCCCACTATTCATACATTATTGTTGAATGGATATGTTGGTGGTTATTTAGTGCACTTTTTAAAGAAGATTTATTTACTTATTTGACAGGCAGAGTTACAGAGAGAGAGGGAGAGAGAAAGTCTTCCATCTGCTGGTTCAGTATTCAAATGGTCCAAACAGCTGGAGCTGGGCTGATCCAATGTCAGGAGCCAGAAGCTTCTGCAGGGTCTCCCATGTGGGTGCAGGGGCCCAAGGAGTTGGGCCATCTTTTACTGCTTTCCCAGGCCATAGCAGAGAGCTGGATTGGAAGTAGAACAGTAGGGACTCGAACCGGTATCCATGTGGGATGCCAGCACTGAAGGTGGTGACTTCACCTGCTATGCCACAGCGCCGGCCCCTTTAATATACTTTTTGAGAGAGATAGGAAGCTTCTCACCTTCCACACTTTTCCACACTTTGGAGACTAAATTATTAACAAACTTGATGATGAAGGTTCTATTTTAAACCAGAGTTTGAATGTGGAAGGTTTGGATTGAAATTAACTGCTAAATCAAGGCAGACAGGGCCCTCCCACCTCTGTCCAGTTCCCTAATACCTAACAAATTAACAAATGCCTCTTTGACAATGATTAGTCGACCATCAGTGGAAAATTTGCCACTCCCTTTGGTCCCCTCCTCCATTTCTTTCCTCTTATTAATAAATACTCTAAGAAAATAGGAGAAAGTGAACCATATGTGGGCTTTGGAATCAGTCAGGCCTGGGATAACAGTTCCAGGACCTTAAACGTAGTGTCTTAATTTTATCATCTACAAATGGGAATAGATAACAGAATTGTATTGAGAATTAAATGGGATAATGCAGGCAGTTTATTTAGCACAGCATTTGCTCCTCAGTGAATGTTAGTCATTAACGTTATGATGTTTATTATCACGCAAAGGCAATACCCAAAGTAAAATAGGAAGAATATAGGCTTTATGCCAGACAGGACTGGGATGGACAGTTCATCTCTCTGAATCTCAGTCTCTTCACCTGCAAAATGGAAATACTGGTGCTTTCTTGAGAGGGTTGTGATATGAACTAACTGTATGTTGTCTGTAAGAAGAAGTAGAAATGGGAACTTTAGCAACAGCCAGTCCAAGCCCAAACTCAATCACTGGAGACCTATTTCCAGGCGGATACACATCTAATGAACAATCACAATAAGTTGTTCTTCCTTTGTCGTGTGTGTATACATGTACATGTGTACGTCTTAATGATAGCATCCTCAAACAACTGTTTTTATTTTTCAACCCCATTTCTTTGGTTTTATATTCTGCTTCAGCTACTATTACTTTCCATTTCTTCTTCTGTTCTCGTGGTTCTATTGTTTGTTGTTTTTCCTTTAAATCTAAAAAAAAAAGTACTTATAAAGCACGTATGTACCACTTTTCTGATATGATTAAAGGGATTTTTTTTTTGACAGGCAGAGTGGACAGCAAGAGAGAGATACAGAGAGAAAGGTCTTCCTTTTTGCCGTTGGTTCACCCTCCAATGGCTGCTGTGGTCGGTGCGCTGTGGCCGGTGCGCTGTGGCCAGCGCACCATGCTGATCCGATGGCAGGAGCCAGGTGCTTCTCCTGGTCTCCCATGTAGGTGCAGGACCCAAGTACTTGGGCCATCCTCCACTGCAGTCCCTGGCCACAGCAGAGAGCTGGCCTGGAAGAGGGGCAACCAGGACAGAATCCGGTGCCCCAACCAGGACTAGAACCTGGAGTGCCGGCGCCGCAGGCGGAGGATTAGCCTATTGAGCTGCAGCGCTGGCCAATTAAAGGAATATTTTGTTTAAGGAATAGAACTTCATGCATTTAATATATACAGATTTGAGAAATGATGCTTTCCCTCCTCATCCCCTGCCATCCATACTCCCGCCTTTCTTCCTCCTCCCTCTTCCTTTCCCAATCTTATTTTATTCAGAGGTCAATTTTCGTTTAATTTTTATACTCATAAGATTAACCCTACACCAACTACAGAGTTCATCAGTTAATATGAAGAAAAAAAGAAGAACAAAAAACAAATAAGACTCATAAATGAATATATTTGAGACCTTTTCTTTTTCTTTTATTATGCCAATGAGCAAAATTATATTATCATTAATACCACTATGAAACAGATATAATATTATTCTTATGTTTGAAGCTGGTTATTTTGTGCACAACTTTGCTCCCATCTGGACCTCACCTGGGCTCCTCCTTCCACATGAGAAAAGAATTCAGGGAAGAAGTATAAAAGTAAATGAGAAATCAGCATTTATCTAAAGGGATAGTACAATCTCAGACATGAGTACAGGCAACCTGTCTTCATGAAATTAGGACTGCTGCCCCTACCAGGATTGTCCTTTTGTAGGGTAGAAGGTTGTGCCATAATTAAATATTCATATGGGTGAGGTTTGGGCAAGGCTTGAATACTACTTGCTTCTATGACCCTTTTTTAGAAACCTCAGAAGCATCATGGGGTCTCTATGTGAGGCTGTAACACATGTCATGGTGTCTTGTGCAGGATGGGAAGTGAGGCTCAGGTGCATGATGGGGAATGATGCCAAGCCTGCAGCCATGTTGGATCCACATTCAAGGGAGGGGGTTGAGGGGTATGCCACTCAGGTGCTCCCAGTCCCTTAGCTCCTCTCTGCTTGTTAGCTACCTGCTTGCCCATATCAGTTAGGTTATCATTATTTTTGCATACCTCTAGTAAATGTCACATTTCACTTTCTTTTTTATATTTTTGAACATAATTTTTCTTCTTTAATTCTGTAATCCATCTGGTATTAAATTTGCTAAGTAGTATGAAATGTGCCTCCAGTTGTTTCCCATAAATTGCCAACATCCAGTGTCTTCCTCTTTTGCTTTTATCTTTTCTAAACATAGTAAGTATGTCACAGTGGTTTAAATTGGCATTTCTTTGCGTGTTTGTAGAGCCAACATTTTCTGTTTTTCACTAGAGGTTTGTATTTCTTATTTCCTAATAGCCTAATCATGTGCATAATGCAGTTTTCCAGCAGTATGCCTGATCAAAGAGTTGTGAAGCACATCTTGCCAGTTGCCCAAAGATTTGACTTACACTGTATCACATACTGTTGAGTCCCCCAATTTTTAGTCTCCTATTTAAATGAAATTCAATTTGTTTTTCTTTAATATAGTTCAGTTATTACAGTAACTTGAAACCATCAGCTTCTGATACTGTACAATGATAATACCATTGAGGGGTCAGAGGGAATCATTTCAATGAGCAGTGTGGCCACAAAGCAGTCAAATATAATATGATATACCTTTAGCATAGAAAATATACTGTTTTTAGTACCAATAAATATAAAGTCACAAATATAAAGCAGTATATTTTTATTTTTATTTTTTGACAGAGTTATAGACAGTGAGAGAGAGAGACAGAGAGAAAGGTCTTCCTTCTGTTGGTTCACTCCCCTAATGGCCGCCATGACCTAAGCAGTATATTTTTAGTATATTGCTTATTCTATAAGTAGCAAACAGTCCCAAGAATGTTAAGTTAGCAATTCTGATGTTTTTCTCAGATTTGGAAGCTTTGATCTAATTATTCTTTCCTTGGTGGGAGAAACTATTAATCATTTATGGTCAAAATCATCATTTTTTTCCAGTTATCAAAAGACATTCTGGCCAGGGAAGGTGAATTAAATACTAGGACAGGTTGTCCCATTGGTAACTGAGTCATAATTCTCTGTTGCGGAGGGCAGGGCTGTCCTGGACATTGTAAGATCTGTAACAGCTTTCAGTGCATCTACTCACCACATGATAAGAACATCCATGCCATCTCCAATAGTTGCTAAATGTCCCACTGGTGGGTAGTCCTCACATTCACTCTTCTGCTGATGAGAATGACTACCCTAGAGGGAGACATGGAGGAGTATTTGCTCTACTACAATGAGCATTGTAATCCCATTACTAATAGTGTGTGATGATGGTAGAGGCACGTGACCCCATTTTGGCCAATGAGATCTGAAGTGAAATCTTCTGATGGGCCCTCAGGGTGGTCTTCTTACCCAGGACAAATGGAAGCGCATCAGAGGAATTAATTCCTTTCCTCTTTCTCCTTGGACATTAGTTATCCTTACAAATGTGACACTATGTATTCTGGTAGTCTTGGCACCATCAGGGGAAAGCCCAGGGATTCAGAGAAGACCTGTCATAGTTGAGCAATATACATCAATCAGCCTAGAAAACAGCCACCATAGGTATCTTGTTACTTAAGACAATAAGCTACTGTTTTTTAAATCTTTAGTTGACCTGTGTTACTTGTCCCTAATCCGTCCTCACTGTATATCCTGTATGACTGGGGGTGCTCTACTTACAAATCTGGTAAATAGGAAGTTAAATATATCTTAGTCTTTTTCAGATAACTAAAATGAAGGAAACTACGAATATAAATACTAGGGAACAATTCTGAGAGGAGAAAATTTGGAAGTAGTTTATGCATGAACAGTATTTTCTTACCTGTTTACGTACAGTTTTTCAGTAGCAATGAAAATGAAACTCTCCATAAATTGCATTCAGATATCTGTATTAGGAAAATTCCATTACAATGAGATGTTTTAGTGTAGGGCAGCACTGCTATACTAGAGCTTGGTTTTGGGGGTGGTGGTTATTGGTGAATATGTACCCAGGTGTCTTTGTTTTTCAGTGATAATGAAACTTTTTGTGATACTGAACATCACTAAAATGTAATTTTATCTCTATTGTTCATTTTTCTTTTCTCTGTTTTAGAATAAGTGGCCTCAAAAGTAATATCTAAGTACTAGAGGAATAGAAAGTTGTACATTTTGGTTCACATACTGCAACGTCTAACATTTGAATGAACAAAAATGCAATCCCAGTGCTATGATATACTTTTTTTTTTTTTGACAGGCAGAGTGAGACAGTGAGAGAGAGAGAAAGGTCTTCCCCCCCATTGGCTCACCCCCCAAATGGCCACCACGGCCGGCACGCCGTGCCAATCCGAAGCCAGGAGCCAGGTGCTGCCTCCTGGTCTCCCACATGGGTGCAGGGCCCAAGGACCTGGGCCATCCTCCACTGACTTCCCGGGCCACAGCAGAGAGCTGGACTGGAAGAGGAGCAACTGGGACAGAATCTGGTGCCCTGACCAGGACTAGAACCTGGAGTGCTGGCACCGCAGGCAGAGGATTAGCCTAGTGAGCCGCGGTGCCGGCCGATATACTTACCTTTCTAAGAACCTCCAGAATAAAAATGAGCAATACAATTTGGCTTGATAGAAAGATCTGGATAATATAGATTATTTAAAATTAAATGAGTAACACTAAAAATAATAGCAAAATTAAAACTAAAAATAATAATAGCAAAAAGTAATAAATCCTTAGTGGATATTGATTAGGCCTTAGCTGTTTTCTTTCTATACACACTGTGAAAAGACTCATTGACTGTCTTTATTACACTGAAATGGTGGTCACATGGATGCATCTAGATGAAGTTGGGTATTTATGTTCTCAAAGAGTGGTTGATACTCATTTCCTCTCTTTCTCTGTCACTGTCTTTTTTTTTTTTAATTTTTTTTTTTTTTTTGACAGGCAGAGTGGATAGTGAGAGAGACAGAGAGAAAGGTCTTCCTTTGCCGTTGGTTCACCCTCCAATGGCCGCCGCGGCCGGCGCACTGCCACCGGCGCACTGCACTGATCCGAAGCCAGGAGCCAGGTACTTATCCTGGTCTCCCATGGGGTGCAGGGCCCAAGCACTTAGGCCATCCTCCACTACACTCCCTGGCCACAGCAGAGAGCTGGCCTGGAAGAGGGGCAACCGGGACAGAATCTGGCGCCCCGACCAGGACTAGAACCCGGTGTGCCGGTGCCGCAAGGCGGAGGATTAGCCTAGTGAGCTGCGGCGCCGGCCTCTCTGTCACTGTCTTAGTAATTTTTTGTTACTTTCACTAATTACCTCAGAGGAACTGCTTTTGGAGACAGAGATTTACTTTGGCAGTTCATGGTTCTGGATAGATTGGCCCTGTTAATCTGACATCTGTTGGGGGTTAATAACAATGGAGCGTGTGTAGAGGAATGATCACATGGTAAGTGAGGAAGCAGAGAAAGACAAGCTCAGCTTAAGTAATCAACCCTCTCTGGAGAACTACCTTTTGAAGGCAAGCACCTAATTACTTAAAGATCTCCCTCAGGCCCCACCACTTAACTTTCATAATTGTAAGGCCACCACAAAACACACCAAACACTGGAGTTAAGGGAAAAGTTCGTGGTTGGGTGGGGGAAACTCGATGGGCTGGAGGGAGAGGGTGAAGAAGAGTAAAGAGAAGAGAGCATGTGAGTGGGAAGTGGGTCCTTTTATACCCTTTGCTGGGGGCAGGGAAATAGGAGCAGTGAATCCCGTTAAGGTGGGAGTGGAGCTGATACCTGTGATTGGGCCTTCTGTTCACATGGCTTCCAGCAGTGGTAGCAGGGGCTAGAGCCTAGGATAGTATCTGGGACATAAATCGTGCCACAGACAAGACCATGCCATTTTACTAACAATAATTAGATGAAATTTCCAACTTAATCTATCAACCATTAATATGTGTCTATTAACTATTAACATAAAACATTGAAGTTTGAACAACCACATGAGTTTGGGAAGCCAACTCCTGTTCAATCCATAACAGTATCCTGTCTTAATATTCTGAAATCTAGGAAGTAAATTAGAAAGTTAACGACAACCAACACACCCTATATAAAATCATAAGGGCAAATGTAATTAGAAAAAATAATTAGCTAGTTAACTAAATAAAATGGATATACAACACAGTAATAAGTAATAATAAGATAGCTGCTACCTTCCTGATTCTTCAGTTAGTAAGGAGACTAAATATATTCAATAGACTCACATCGGATTTCCCAGGTCTGATATGGATTCTTTTTTTCTGAATGTTGTAAGGCATTCTGTTTTCAGTTGAAAATTTGTGGCAGGCTGGCGCCGCGGCTCAATAGGCTAATCCTCCACCTTGCAGCGCCGGCATACCGGGTTCTAGTCCTGGTCGGGGCGCCGGATTCTGTCCTGGTTGCCCCTCTTCCAGGCCAGCTCTCTGCTGTGGCCAGGGAGTGCAGTGGAGGATGGCCCAAGTACTGGGGCCCTGCACCCCATGGGAGACCAGGAGAAGCACCTGGCTCCTGCCTTTGGATCAGCGCGGTGCAGCAGCCGCAACGCGCCGGCCGCAGCAGCCATTGGAGGGTGAACCAATGGCAAAAAGGAAGACCTTTCTCTCTGTCTCTCTCTTTTGCTGTCCACTCTGCCTGTCAAAAAAAAAAATTTTTGTGGCATGCTGTGATGCTGGCATCCCATATGGCACAGGTTCGTGTCCCAGCTGCTCCACTTATGATCTAGCTCCCAGTTAATGACCTGGGAAAGCAGCTAAAGATGGCCCAAATATCTAGGGTCCTGCCATGCACATAGGGGACCTGGGAGATGCTCCTCACCTCTGGCTTCAGCCTAGCCCAGCCCTGAGCATTTTGGCCATTTGAGAAGTAAACTAGTAGACAGGAGATCTGTCTCTCTCTGAACAAATAAAACAAATAAATAGATCTTTAAAAAAAAAAAAAGAAAAATCAAGATCAGCTTCCAAGAAAGGCATTAATAACCACTCTTGCCAATTTTTAAATAAGATCAAATGTTTGAAGTAGACATTTGACAGAATCAAGGATACCACTACCATGGATTGGTTTATGTTGGGTTTATGTGTTGAAATATTGCACTGTACCCCATAAAAATGTACAAGTATAACATGGCAAACTTTTTTAAATAAAAGATATGTTTTTAAACATCACTATTTTATTCCCTGGTCTTAAAAAAAAAACCTCTAAAGTCACAGAGTCCAGAGTGGCAAATCAATTGCAGCCTCCACCTGAGCAGCCATAGCCTGGCTTTCAGTTGGCTCTTCGTTCTGTTTGTTCTCGGGTGATAGCTTTAGTAGCAGCATTGCGAGTGAGCTACATGTGCTCTCAGTGTTCCATCCTCTGATGGCAACTGCTTTATCACTGCCTGCAAATTCAGTCATCGAAAAACAAATCCCAATTTCTTGTTTAAGACTTTGCTACTTACAATGACTTCTGCTAGCAGTTTGTAAATTGGTCCTAGTTCTCAGTTGTGGACAAGATCCCCTCTGTCTAGTTTAAGTATAAAACAATGCATAAGAACACATCAGAAAAAATGAAATAGACCTATGGTAGATATAAAGAACACTTTCCCATAGCATATCATTGACTCCTCCAGCTGCTGCCACTTCCAAAAAAAGCAGCAATGGCTCTTGAATAACCATGCACCCTTATATGAGAAAACAGTAGTTGGCTGGCACCGCGGCTCACTAGGCTAATACTTCGCCTTGCCTTGCGGCGCTGGCACACCGGGTTCTAGTCCCGGTCGGGGCACCGGATTCTGTCCCGGTTGCCCCTCTTCCAGGCCAGCTCTCTGCTGTGCCCCGGGAGTGCAGTGGAGGATGGCCCAAGTGCTTGGGCCCTGCACCCCATGGGAGCCCAGGAGAAGCACCTGGCTCCTGCCATCGGATCAGCATGGTGCGCCGGCTGCAGTGCGCTGGCTGCAGTGGCCATTGGAGGGTGAACCAACGGCAAAAGGAAGACCTTTGTCTCTCTCTCTCACTGTCCACTCTGCCTGTCAAAAAAAAAAAAAAAAAAAAAAGAAAAAAAGAAAAAAGAAAGAAAACAATAGTTGCTAACTCTAAAACCACACAGCATCTACTGCAATCAAATAGTTCCTAATATAGGAAGCAGCTTCCATGGTTGTTGGTTACAGGTATGTGCTACCCTATTCACTAACTACATGAGAAATATTTTAATAAAAAATGATATCCCAGTCCTCTCCTCACTTCCTCCACGTCTTTGATTCAAAATCATCAAAGTCTCTCATTGAACCCAAGTCACATATATTGCCTTAGTATCAAGAGAAGCCAAGAAAAGTTTGTTGGGTTTCTGTGTGTGTGTTGTTCTTTTCATTTATTTTGGGGAAGGTTATATAAACATCATGAGAAACTATCAAAATACAAAGATTCGAGGAAATCATGAGTAGCAGACATCCAAATCGTCAAGTCTCCCAAAGATCAGCTACTGCTAACTCAAATGTAACACTCTTATAGAGTTCAGGAGCTGGGATAGCAAGCTTCTCAAACTTCTCAAGTTTCTGGTTTTTGGCTTCCATTAATACTGTTGCCAGAAGACTCTTGGGGTTACAACATTTCTTTTATTGGAATGGAACAGAGAGATATCAGGATATCACTGACTCCAAATATTAAAGATATGACTCCCTTATCCATGTCCAGAACTTAATTTTAATATGGTCCAAATGACTAGTCATCTAATTGTATATAGAGCCATATATCCATTAACAACAGGGATGCTTCTGAGACAATTGTCCTTAGGTGATTTGGTCCTTTTGGGGATATCATAGAATATTAGGTACACGAATATGAACATCTTAGAATACTGTGTAATTGAATGTAATTGGTGTAGATCAGTTACTCAGTATGGTCTCTTCATAAAACAAGACATGGTAGACAAAAGATGTCTATAATTCAGCATGATATTTTACAGTAAAATTTTTTTTCTTTAAATATTTATTTATTTATTTGAAAGGCAGAGTTACCAGGGTGGAGGGGTGGGGAGAGACAGAAAGAAAGATCTTCCATCCATTGGTTCACTCCCAAATATCTGTAGTGGACAGAGCTGGGCTGATCAGGAGCCAAGAGGTTCTTCGAAGTCTCCCATGTTGGGGCAGTGGCCCAAGCACTTAAGCCATTTTATGCTGCTTTCCCAGGCACATTAGCAGGGAGCTGGATTATAAGTGGAGCAGTCAGGACTGCAGCTGGTGCCCATTTGGGATGCTGGCTCTGCAAGCTGCAGAGTTATTCACTATGCCACAGTGCCAGCCCCACAATAAAAGAATTCTAACAAATAAAAGTATGCTCAAATATTTTAGAGAGCTGTTTATTAAATATATAATCCAGTAATTTTGTCATCTTTTATCATTAACAAGTGTTTTGTATTGCACATTGTTATGTGTGCCACAGTAGGTCTGTTCACAGCAGTGGCACCACAAACTCATAAATTGTACATTCCATGGTTACATTATGACAGCACTAGGTGATAGGAATTTTCAGGCATATCTACAGTCCATTGTTGACTAAAACATTACTATGACACACATGACTTTAATTGTCATTGATGAAATTACATTAATCTCAAATGATAAATTTCAAAATTTCTAGAAATAAGACATTATTTTGAATTTAATGTTTCCCAGACTTCTAGGAGACATCACAGATGCATTTTCTTTTCTCTGTCATACATCTAACCTTAACATCCCTTAGCTTTGCTTATTTCTATCTGGTGGATTTTGTCATTCATTTCTTTCTAATCACCAAATTTTCTTTAATATTTCCCAGGTGAATCGCTTGAACTAGGTTTCACTCCCTGTTCGAATATATCCCATAAGTTCCACCCTTACACTTTCCTTTTCCCAACTGAAATCTGTCCATGTTTAAAAATACTTTGTAAAAACAGTTCAGGGGTTCATCCATATTAAAAACGTATCTCCTGATTAGTTGTAGGACTCTTGTGCCCTCCATGATCTGATTTGTATCTTCCTGAACATCCTTAGCTCTTGCCAGTTACTTAGGCAAATGCTAATCAATTAGAAAGAAACATTTGATTTTCTGCATATGCCAACCTATTTTATGAGTCTTGGTTCTTGAACACACTATTCTCTTTGCTTAGAATACCCTTTCTTCTAAACCACAGATTCGTGTGTATGATCTTTTGAAAAACTGTGCCTGGTCTATCCACTGTTTATCCTGTGGTGTCTCTACTTCACTTTGAACATGCCACCGTTATTGAGCTTGCCTCCCTGTGTTTTGATAGGTGGTTTAGACAACCCTGTGTCCCTGTCTTCAAAATAAACTCATAGATGGGTTGCTTCACTATCATGAATTTTTAGAGGTCAGCATGGTGTCTGGCATGTGTGTCATGCTCTACATGTTTTGATAAATGAATGAACAAATGAAGCATTGAGGCTGCATGCTCACCTAGTATTTATTGCTGCATGTAAGATTTAAAATCAGAGGTTTTGAAACCTTTGCTGTTCATTGCTTAAATAAGCTCAATAGTTTAAAATGGTCATTTCAGATTTGTGGATACTAAATTAGCCACTGGAGGGAGCCCATATGCCATGAATTTTGACAATCATCACCACTCACAAATTATCTTAATTAAAAACAATGATAAAGCTGATCTTTAAGTTTAAAATTAGGTGAGTTTTGCAGTTCTAAAACCATAGCTAAACTAGTCTGTCAGCTGAAAGTAAGCAAGGTAAAACTTTTTGTGTTTTTGTTACAAAGACCAGTTACTTACACAGACAAAGGAGAAAGCAAATGGGAAAGAGTACAAAGATCAGAGATAGAGTTTCTGGCTCAAATATTGGTCCAATTATTCTTCACACATATGAAAATTCTTTAAACTTAATTTTTAAAAAAGTCCGAATTTCTTGAGGAAATTAGGTAAATAGATAAGCTGTAACATATCAATTCTTTTTTTTTTTTTTAAGATTTATTTATTTGAAAAACAAAGTTACAGTGAGGCAGAAGCAGAGAGAGACAGAGAGATCTTCCATCCACTGTTTCATTCCCCAAATGGCCTCAATGGCCAGAGCTGAGTCGATCTGAAACTAGGAGCCAGGAGCTTCTTCTGGGTCTCCCATGTTGGTGCAGGGGACCAAGGACTTGGGCCATCCTGTGCTGCTTTCCCAGGCGCATTAGCCGGGAACTGAATCAGAAGTGGAGCAGCCAGGACTCAAACCAGCGCCCATATGGGATGCTGGCATGGCAGGCAGCAGCTTAACCCACTATTACCCCAGTGCCAGCCCCAACTAATTCTTAATATTAGTGATAGTATGAAATTATTGGTTATTAACTTAGTGGTCTGAATTGTTTCCAACTTCAATTAATTTTTATAAAGATAGTACAGTTGTTTTTCTTGTTATCATTCAAAGGGAATTTGAACAATTCTCTAGTTTAATGAAATTTTTCAATATAATATGATAATACCTGATTATGCAACTTCAAAATGTAAGGTTTTCAGAAGAAATATTCAAGTATTATATCTTTGGATCTTTTTGAACTTGCTAAGTGCAGGAGAAAGTTTTGAATGTATTAAAAGCTGCTTTTGTAAATTATATGAGGCAGTAGTTATCTTTAGATTAAATGATCTAGTCAAAACAAAATAATTTTACTTTTGAATGATAAAACAAATTGAACTGTGATATTATTGAAATTCTACATTGAACATTGCCAAACTCAGGTTCTAGAATTTACAAGTGTGACTTTGATAAAATGTGGAATGTCATTTTATTCTTGAAGTTCTAAGACAGCTTGACTTCAGAGGGGAATCCTCATTGTTCCTCAGTCAACTCCAGAGTTCTCTGTAAAGCAACATTCCACTTTCAGGATATGCTTGCACCCAGATTTCTAAAGGTAACAAATTTGAATTAGTTCAGAAGAAACACATTAATTAACTAAAATGCTTGAGGACATAGTAAAACATTAGAAGAATTTTGTATTTCACATAAATGTCATTTATTTGTTAGCCTTTTAAAATATTATTCATGGACATCATGACTCATCTTTGCATATCTCATGTGCTAGCTTCCAGACCACAGTCCAGCACGGAACAACAAGTTGATGACACGGACACTAATTAAGAATCAGCTGTCTCATTGCAATGTTCAGAGTGCTTTTTTGTTATTGTTTGTTGTTATTTTTACCAGTATTTTAAATTTTATGCCAAATGTCCCTCCCTTCAAGAAATGTGCTATTCATATTTGGAATGAGGTGTACCTGTGATAAAAGTAAATATGAATCCAATTTGTTCTGTCTCATGTTCACAGCGATCTAATCTGATATTCTTCCATTCCACCAGCTGGAATTCTCACCTCCATTTTAGAGGAGGCATTTGAGGCTCCGAGAGATTAAGTGACTTGCTCAATGTCACACAGGGAGTATTAGAGCCAGCACTCAGACTAGGCCTGTTTGCCTCTATATGCCATTTTCTTCTTCTTTGCTCCTGTAGTTTTTCAACTTTTCTGATTGGAATCCATTCTGAAACACATACATGCACCCACCCATGTACACATACATATTTTACATGAAATTGAATACATAGACATAGTAAACATTTTCCAGAAAGTACCTTTCCAACATGTGATTTATTCTGATATTTTGCTTTCTACTCCATTATATTTTATTTTGTAAGACATAAAGCAATCAGTTGTTTTCAAAATTGACTAATTGATAATAATCCACCATTAAAAAATGAGTATTCTTCTCTTTACTTCTATGCCTTATTTTGCCGCATATCAGTAGTTCTTGGAAATTAATGTCAGATGCTCATAGACCAGTTGGAGAGAAGCACATAGGAAAGTTGTTGGGGAGAGTCAGTGTCTTTTCAATTTAATCAAATGTATTTTAAATTTAAAATCCATTAAAGATCTATGTTTAGTTCTTTTGACTATAAATAGGACTTGTTTTGTTAGGATACCAATGAATCTTAATCTTGATATCACTTCAAGTGTATTTTGAGAGACATCATGTTTCCATTAACAAGAGTTTTACCAAATCAAATAAGTAAAGATAATAATAGTTTTAAATCTAATGAGAGCAAAGGACAAACAAGTCTATTAGGAGAAGCAAAATTTAATTAAGGGAAAAGAGCACGTTTTGAAAATGATTTTTATAGATTGTTGTATCCTTAGAGATGTCTTGGGGATTTACGTGGACAAATCTAGGGTACTTATTTACTGTTGTTTTCTCCTTGAGGTTTCTATGCTGAACTAGTACGTTTCTAGCACTGTAGTGTTTTTGAGGCTATAAACCAAGGAGACTCAGAAATTCAGGCATCTCTCTCGCCTCAATTCTAAAAATTTGAATTCTCCTGTCTCAATTATTAAAATAAAGTTTAATTTACAAGTTTTAATTTCCATTTTTTAAAGGATTTGTTTATTTATTTGAAAGGCAGAGGTACAGAGAGGCAAAGGCAGAGAGAAAGAGGTCTTCCATCTGCTGGTTCATTCTCCGAATAGTCACAATAGCCAGAGCTAGGCCAATGCAAAGCTAGGAGCCAGGAGCCTCTTCTGCATCTCCCACATGGGTGCAGGGCCTTAACGACCTAGGCCATCTTCTAATGCATAGCCAAGAGCTGGATTGGAAATGGAGCAGCCAGGACTTGAACCAGCATCCATATGGCCACAGCATTGGCCCCTTTAATTTCCATTTCTTTTAGTGATATTTTTATGCAGAACGTCTTCTACCCAATGAAGCAAGTAGCTGAAGTTAAGTTTTGAAGTAAAATCTCAGTTGCCCTTCAAATGAACAGATGTATACACTACAGTTAAATTAAAATGGATACTTTTGCATACATACATAGAGAGCAATATCTTTGTTGTTGTTGGTAATATACCTTTATTTAGTATTTTGTGATTGGCCTGTATATGTGTTTTAAAAGTGTGTTAAGCAAAGTAAAACTCTTCAATTGAAATCACATTAATGACAGATAATCCTTCTATAGATGAACTGGGGGAATTAGAGTAGATTAAAAAATAACAGGCCATTGTGTTTCTGGAATTTTGGGAACATACTAGTTAGTAATAATGATAATAGAATGCCCGCTTGTTAATTACTATCTCAGATAATTAGGAAATTTCAAGTTCTCTTAGCCTGATTTCAAAATGATTCAGCCACTGAGGTTAGCATATCTTATAGCTAGAAATTTACTACTGCTCTGAACTCATAGCATTTATTCCTTCAGCAAATATTTATTGGATATTTCCTGTGTTCTAGGCTTTGCTCTAATCCCTAGGTGCACACAGGTTTAATAGACAAAACCTGTGTCTTACATGGTTTACATTCTAATCAGGAAGAACATATAACCACATAATATAGCATCTGACAGTTACAAAGACATTCAGGAAGAACAAGCAGGAGTTGGTCAGTATGGCTAGAGAGGCGTTTGACCTGGTCAAATAATTTACGGAAGCTGTGCTTCAAGGTATCAAACGGATTTCTTTGTCTTTACCAAGAGTGGTTTTTTGTTTTTTTTTTTTTTTTTTTTGACAGGCAGAGTGGACAGTGAGAGAGACAGAGAGAAAGGTCTTCCTTTTTGCCATTGGTTCACCCTCCAATGGCCGCCGCAGCCGGCGCGCTGCAGATGGTGCACCGCACTGATCCGAAGCCAGGAGCCAGGTGCTTCTCCTGGTCTCCCATGGGGTGCAGGCCCCAAGCACTTGGGCCATCCTCCACTGCACTCCCGGGCCCCAGCAGAGAGCTGGCCTGGAAGAGGGGCAACCGGGACAGAATCTGGCGCCCCGACCGGGACTAGAACCCTGTGTGCCGGCACTGCAAGGCCGAGGATTAGTTTATTGAGCCAAGGCGCCTGCCCATCCAAGAGTTCTAATTCCTTGTTGCTGTAGCTTCTTTTACATTGTGTTCAGTAGATTTAGATTTCTAGGCACTACGATGCTGATAAATTACTTGACTTTAGATATTCCAAATAGAGAGATTTTTCATTTAATATTCCTTGTCTGTGAACAATGTTGAAAAACTTTCTCCTAGAAACTGCTAAAAATGGTAGGGTTCTATTGCAGTACTGATGTTTGGTGAACTTTAAATTTTTTTCTTATTTATTTTATTTTTTTGAGAGAGATAACTTACCACCTACTGGCTTATTCACTGAATGCCTACAATAACTGGTTCTGCGTGGAGGCCAAAGCTGGGTACAGGAACTCAATCAACTCTTCCAAGTGGGTGGCAGAAACTCGATTACTTGAACCACTACTGCTGCCTTCCAGGATTTCCATTAACAGGAAGCTAGTGTTGGCAATCAGAATCAGAAGTCAAACCCAGTTTCTCTGTGTGGGGAGCAAACCGGACTAGACTGAGTTACTGGAATTAAGACTTATTCTATGCATCTGCTCTCCCACAATATGGCGCTGGGAGAGAAGTAAACAGCTTCCGCACAGCTGCCTCCAGTTCAACCAATAAACTGTAGGACTTGCTACTGATTGGAGGAGAGCAGCGTACTCGGCGTGTGGGCAGCCGAGTTGGGATTGGCGGAGGAGGACTATAAAGGAGGAGAGAGACGGCATGCACCAGGAACATCTAAGGGGAACATCTGAGGGAACACCTGTGCAGCCCCCCAGAGAGCCGGCCGGCGGTGTGCCGCTCCCCTGCGGAAGTGGGGAATGTGGCCAGGGGGAACTGCCCTTCCACGGAGGTGGAAGGGATAGTAGCCAACCCGGGAAGAACCAGCAGCAAACCCGGGGAGGGCCGAGCAGACAGAAAGAACAGCGCAGGGTCCTGTGTCGTTCCTCCACGAAGAGGGGGAGCGACACTCTGATGTGTGATGGGGCCATCCCAATGACTAAACCAAACACTCACCAATGTTAGGCTTTTTTTATCTGCATATTGATACCAAATTGTGGCTCTTTTAAGATACTTAAGTTTTTGTTTTGGAAAAGGCTTGGGTTTTTGACCTGTAAGCATACTTGAATAAGCTGTTTTTTGTTTGGTCATTTCTATTTTTAATGGACAATTATAGCAAGTTCTTTTCAAATCATATATTTTCCTACCCAGCCTAGAATTGGAGCCAAATGGTAGTCTAAAGGAAGTAGAGATATTTATTAATATTTGTATTATAAAGCCAGAACAACATCCCAATTCAGTGAATTATGCAAACTGGTTGTTTATTGAGGACTTCCTAATGTAGCTTTGGCCAGCAGATCCTATGGTGATCTCCATTCCCAACTCTTCTAACCTTTGTGTAAGCTCTTCCACTAGAGTGAGTGGGACCTGTGCCATGTATCTAGCCATGGAATGTCATGAGGAAATGAGATGTCACTTGCATAAATACATTAGATAAGACTACATGAGTGGACTGGAGCCAGAAATGCTCACTTTGGGCTAGATAAAGTAAGTGGCCGTGGGACAGGAGTCCTTGTGGCCAGGAATTCTGGGAGCTTCTAGGACTGTGGGATCTCAGCAGGGGCTGAGGTAGTCTCTTGCCCATAGTGTGCAATAAACTAGGTCCCTAGCACATATGGCCTTAAGGAAATGAATTGAGCTTAGAAGTGGGTTCTTCAGTTGAGTCTCTTGGTGAGAATACAGTTAAGTGAACACCTTTCCTGTAGTCATATGATACTTTCAGTAGAAAACCAAGCTAAGCATGTCTGGACTCCTGACTCACAGGGATATGAATAATAAATGTTTTGTCAAACATAAAAGTTTTTGGTAGTTTTTATGTAGTGACAGGAACAACAATGAAAACTAATGAAAACATACACCAAGAGCTGGAGTTGTGGTGCAGTTGGTTAAAGTCCCAACCTGCAGTGCCAGCATCCCTTATGGGTACCAGTTAGTGTCCTGACTGCTCCAGTTCCAATGCAGCTCCCTGCTAATGCCCTAACCAATCACAGCCTGTTGCCAGGCAGACTCCGCTGTCATGTGGTTTCTGAAACCATCCAGTCACAGCCTGTTGCCAGGCAGTTTCTGTTGCCAGTGGCCATCTTGGCATGGCCTTCTCATTCCACCGCATTTCCCCCTTTTTGTTTAATTTTGAGCAATGGGAAGCATGATTCTTGGCCATACCATTGTTGACCCTGTTTCCATGTGGTCTCCGTACATGGCTGTGACTGTCTTAGGTTGTCCCCCAGGGGATCTTACCCGTCGATAACTAACCAGTGCTCAAAACAGGAGACTACAGGAGTACTTGCTCAGATGGGGGTAGGAATGAGGAACAGCGTTAATCAGGAATGGCATGACTGCACACAGGCTGTGGGCCGTTTGAGTGGCAGACCAGAGTTAGTGGGGTATAAAACAGTAATGGATGTGGCTGTGGGCAGTTTCTCAGGGTAGGATGATAGGGCAGGTGCATCCGCTAACAAGGCAGACTCTCAGTCTTGTTCAGCTGGTTCTGGTTGGCTGTCAGTTGCAGGGTTGATGTTTCTGGCTGGTACCCAAATGGGCTGTCCCGCATTCTCTGGAAAGACACAAGCATATCCTCAACCCTTGGTTAGCAGAAGCTTTTTTACAGGCATTGGAATCCAGGGCCTAAATTCTGCATCTGCTCCTACATTTATGGCAAACATGTGGGTGGAATGGGGTCTAGTAGCTGCTATGAGAGCCTGGGGTGCCTGGGAACTGCCACAAAAGTGGGGATCCTCACTGGGTGCAGATGGATATCTTCCCAGTATTAATCATAAAGTGCAAACCTCAAATATCAGGATAATCAGAGATTTAATAGAAAATAAATGCTGTCGATATTGGCAGTTTCAGTGGGGTTGAGTGGTTTTCTGGACTGCTGTTTTGTCTGCTGCCAGTGGGGTAGCTTCCAGTTTTCCCTAATATTCCATGGCTGTGGACTTTTGTTAGGCTCCCAGCTAGCTTGTGATTTTACCATGAAACCTTGGAATATTGTGCTGAAAACATTTTTATATATGTGATCAAGGTAAGGATTTTGAGATTAGATTAACCAGAGTTCTCCATGTAATCCCTACATACATTCTCATGTGTGCTCATAATACAAAGGCAAAGAGAGATTCATACACAAAGAAAGTGAGCATTTATGTGCCCATGAAGGCAAACATGAAAGTGATTTAACCACAAACAATGACAAAAGCTGGAAGTGGCAGGGAACAGATTATTCCCTAGAGACTGGAGAGAGCACAGAACTTCCTACACTTCAGCTTGAGCCCAGTGAGAGTGATTTTGGATTTCTATCCTTCAAATACAGTGACAGAAAACATTTCTCTTTATTTAAGCTAGTAAGTTTGTGATCATTTATGACAGTGACAGTAGGCAACCAGATTCTCTTTCTACCTGAATCCTGGTTATGCCTGAAGTTCCATGAATCAGAGGAACACAGTCTCTAGTGGTAGAATTCAAAGGCCTGAGCAGATCTTCTGGAGAATGTGACAGAAGTGCTACTAGGGTCAACAACAGATTAATCAGGTAACCTTCTGATTCAGATCTAAGTATTATACATCATGATTCTGTCCTTAGCAGCATCACTGTTGGAAAGTAACCAATGTGGTTTGCATATAGAAGCCATTTCTTAAGTCTAGATGGAGTGGTTTTTCTTTCTTTCCAATAGTTCTGATCAGTAATGCCTCAATAAATTCCTTTCTTCTAAAGAAAAATGAGGCCATTAGCATGGTCTCTACTCCAGTATGACTGGTGTACATATAAAAATGGGGAAATTTGGACACAGAGACACAATACAGAAGCAGGTTCCCCATGAGGACTGGGTTTTGTCTAACACGATGAAGTATTCACAGAAGCTAGGAGAGAGGCCTGGAACAGACCTTCTCTGGCCCCTCCAGGGGGAGTGTGGCCTCCTGACACTTTGACCACAGACTCTAGCCTTCAGAGCTATGAGATGAGACATTTATATTGTTCAAGCCATCAACTTCTGGACTACAATGACATCAGAAGAATACACTTCCCTGTTCTCTTCAACACACAACTACTTCTGTGTGTTTCCACCCAGAACCTCTTCCTTTATTCCAAAGAATGTCTGCCCTCGGTCATTTCTGAGGTAAAATTAAAGATTAGATCAAATCGTCGGTAATGTAAAATGGAAGAAACTCGTGCTTCCCTGAGCAGCATTGTTAGTTCCTGGGACTCTGCACACTGGCTGCCATCGTAGGAATTGTCTCTGACATGTTCTTCTCATATAGGCCAATGCATTTCAACCATTTGATTGGTTTTGATTTTGTTTCAAGCTGGATCATTTCACCTCCATCCTCTGGCTGCTAAGGTCTCCTTGCCCCTCCATTTGGCTCTTTTAGGCAGGATCCACAGCAGTGCCGGGCCTGCTCTGTTACTCACATGTGAACCATCTGATCCACAGGAAATGCGCCTTTAATCTGATACCAGGGGAGCAGCGTCTGCCTCAGGTACACTGCCCTGGCGCCATAAGCAGCCTCAGCTCGTTTCTTCTCAATAGCTGCTTTCATTGGGAACTCCTTGCCCTTGCCATCCTCTAAACTGCTCTTATCAAGTTTCGTGAGAAATATTCTCCCTGTGCTTCTCATTCAATATCAGGGAGTCTCAAAACTTTCTACTCTCTCCATAGACATCATCCTTAGTTTCCTCAGTAACTCTAGGCCTTCAGCTTCATATACTGGTATGGGAAGAAAAGTTTTATTTCTTCAGATATTAGATGGAAAATCCTGCTTTTTTTAAAAAAATATTTATTTATTTGAAAGGCAGAGGGAGAGAACAAGAGAGATCTTCCATCTGCTGTTCTACTTCAGGGCTTGACCATGCTGAGGTCTGGGGCATGGAAATCCATCCATCCTGGTCTTTACCATGGGTGGCAGAAACCCAAGTACTTGAGCCATCTGCCACTGCCTTACCAGGCACATTAGCATGGAGCTGGATCAGAAATGGAGTAGCCAGTACTCCATCCAGTCCTCATATGGGATGCTGGTTTCACAGACAGCATCCTAGCCTGCTGAACTACAATTCAGCTCCATGTCCTGCTTTTTGAGTAAGTCATTTGCTGGAAGTGAGTGGTCAGACTTAACTCTCTAGCATTGTCCTCGGAACATCCAACTTAGGCCAGCTGACATTCACCTTGGGAAAATTCATCACTTGTCTTTGCTACCAGTATGAGAGCTTGGTTTAAATGAGAGCAACAGGCCCAGTTTCAAATCCTGTTATTCATGTTCATCTTCTGTGTCTCTTCTTGCCCTGTTATTTGTTTTACCTTTCCAGCCAGAATTCTTGATAAAGTAGCAAGACATGCAATTTCCTTTTTCTTTAAAAAAGATTTATTTATTCATTTAACTGGCAGAGGTATAGAGAGAGAGGGAGAGACAGAGAGAGATCTTTCATCAGATGGTTCACTCCCTAAATGGCTGCACTGGCCATGGCTGTGCCAGGCCAAAGCCAGGAGCCAGGAGCTTCTTCCAGGTCCTTCATGTGGGGGGCAGGAGTCCAAGCACATAAGACATTTTCCTCAACTTTCCCAGCACTTTAGCAGGGAGCTGGACCGGAAAAAGAGCAGGGATTCAAACCTGCACCCATACGGGATGCCAGTGTCACAGGCAGTGGCTTAATCTACTATGCTACAATGAGGGTCCTCCAGTTTCCATTTTGTTGTACTTATTATTCTACAGTGTTACATTTTATTTTCACAACTATGAAAACTGTCCTGGGAGAAGTGATTAGTCAGCTCATGAGCACTCCATCCATATTGTCTTTTCTGTCTGACCACTCTGGCTTTGGTAAAACTCTGTGAACCACTGTGACCACCTCCCAACCATCCTTTTTAAAACTCCTCCCTCAACCCTGAATATTTAAACACAGTTCTCTCTCCTCTTAGTGTCTCTGTATTCTTCCAAAAATTTTGTCTTCCTCCAACCTACATTAAATGCTGGTGGTCCTCAGGTCTCTCGCCTGGCTCCCTTTTAATTTCTTTGTTTGCAGTTTAACACATTAAATAAGATTTTTCTTCAAAACAATTTCAAGGGAGTAAATACCATCTGTTATGTCAGTTTTTGTCTCCCCAGTTCTTAGCAACCAATAAACAATTGTTATAAAACTTTTTAAAAAAATTTATTTATTTGAGAGGTCGAGTTACAGACAGCGAGAGGGAGAGACGGAGAGAAAAGTCTTCCATCCACTGGTTCACTCCCCAAATGTCCACAATGAGCCAATCTGAAGCCAAGAGCAAAGAGCTTCTTCTGGGCCTCCTATGCAGGTGCAGGGTCCCAAGTACTTGGACCATCTTCCAGTGCCTTCCCAGGCCATCTGCAGAGAACAGCTGGGACTGGAAAAGAAGTGGCTGGGACACCAACCAACACCCATATGGGATGCCAGCGCAGCAGGCAGAGGCATAGCTTACTGTGCCACAGTGCCAGCCCCTAAAATTTTGAAACATTAAAAGATTTACTTTTATATACTTGTATAGATTTATTAATATTCTAGACTTAGATAATCTCTGGGTTTTCATTGTTGCTCTTTTGTTTTCACTCTTCTCAATTCTCTATCTACCACTACTCTTTTTCCATAAATTAATTTTTATAAAATATGCCATTAAATAGCATAGTTAGGTTTCCTTGAATGATTTCTGAAATCTTGAATTAGTTATTGGTAATAGACACTGAAGGCATGTCAATCTCAATCAGAAATCACAAAGAGATTTGCCAGAGAATAATATTTATTTGGGAATAATAAAGCATTGCAATGGAAATGCAACTTTCACGTAGAAAACAAACACTTAGAGGCAAACTCTGCTATTTAAGAATAAATTCACAAAAATCATGCATCATGACATTTCATGAGCTAAAGTAAGTTGCCATTCCATAAATTACACAAGCCCAAGTTGAAGTTCTAGGCTCACAAAACTTTTCCAAAGGTGAAATTTGTATGTGCATCCCCAGAGAGGAGGGACAATTTATTCCCAATGAGGAGCATAATTGGGTCAAATTGAAGCATCCAAAAGAAAGGGACAATAAGCATTGCTTCCAGAGGGACAGCCTTGGAGAGGTGAGGAAAGAAAGGAATATTTTCCAAGTCTCTTGAAAAAGTCTGTCATCAAATGGGGTAACAGACATTCTAGCCAAGTGCCCTGCACAGATGAGCGGAAGAATATGATGGAAGTGGACCCACATGGACACTATTGATCCAATCATGACCACAGCTAAAGATGATGTTAATGCTATTAGGTAGAGATGAATATTAAAAAATGCAACTCATTGTAAATTTTGCTCATGGATGGCCAATGCTAATCATATGTGAAAACTCAAATCTCATCAATCAATTATGATCTTTGCTAAATGTCAACCCGTGGGAATTCTCTAAGTATATATGTACATCAGCTGTCTATACCTCTATTTCTTTGTATAGATGCACTCCAATTCAACATGTACCAGAAAGCATTCTAAGATTTGACAAGACTAGGCCTAAAGAAGATTCTTAGTTGTAAAAATTATGGTTTTTCTGGCCGGCGCTATGGCTCAATAGGCTAATCCTCCGCCTAGCGGCACCAGCACACCGGGTTCTAGTCCCGGTCGGGGCGCTGGATTCTGTCCCGGTTGCCCCTCTTCCAGGCCAGCTCTCTGCTGTGGCCAGGGAGTGCAGTGGAGGATGGCCCAAGTGCTTGGGCCCTGCACCTCATGGGAGACCAGGAGGAAGCACCTGGCTCCTGCCTTCAGATCAGCGCGGTGCGCCAGCTGCGGCGGCCATTGGAGGGTGAACCAATGGCAAAAGGAAGACCTTTCTCTCTGTCTCTCTCTTTCACTGTCCACTCTGCCTGTCAAAAAAAAAAAAAAAAATATGGTTTTTCTGAACCATCCATTGCACATCTGTTTGAAGCATTATTTCTTCAGAAAGGATAAGGGCTGTAGCCAGTCACAGGGTCATCAAGGAATGGTGGTGCCCCAAGAGGGTGATTAGAGGATTCCACATTCAGACACAGCTCAGTGCAAAAGAGAACTAACAGTTCTGAACCAACAAAAGAAATGGAAGTTTCTTATATCTCATCACCACTCCCTAACTGATCAGATCCAGATCCAGTGACTAAATCCACAATCGTGATACAGCTAATTGAGCACAAGACCCTATAGGTTCTGCTTCAGAGGAGGGAAGAGCTTCTTTGATTGTCCAGCCCTAAATGCATAGTTAGGGAAGCTAAGCAGCATAGATGAAATAGGGTGGTTCAGGTTAAGCATGTGCTATTGGTGCTTAGCTGGTACTCAAGAAGAAAAAAATGCTTGCATATTTATATGTGACAGTTAATTTTATGTGTTAGCTTGACTGGATTCTGGCACTCATTTATTTAACTGTTTTTATTGATGTTGCTGTAAAGACATTTTTTAATGAGTAATATTTAAATCAGTATACTTTGAGTAAGTGGCTTATCCTCTCCATTGTGGGTTGACCTCATCCAAATAATTGAAGTCTTTAATAGAATCAAGAGTGACCTCCCTTGAGCTAAGAGGTATTCTTTTGACCTATAATTATAACTCTTCCTAGATTTCCAGTCTGCTTACCTATGCTGCAGATTTAGGAGTCACCAAGCCTCTAAAATTGTATTTTTCCTCTCTCTGATGTATGTGTGTTGGGGGGTGGACTGTTGGTTCTTTTTACCTTGGAAGACTGTAGTACAATATTACCATTTAATAGTGCTATTACAAATTTTACTGATATAAAAGTTGTATAGCTCCCAATGCATTGTGGTAAATTCTTTATAATGCTCACATAATGCTTTCCTGTTTTTTTGACAGATTTTTGTATCCATAGAAAACCCATATTTGCAATTCAATCATTATTTAATAAATGGAGATAAAGCTTTTTTTTAAGATTTATTTTATTTATTTGAAAGACAGTTACAGAGAAAGGTAGAACCAGAGACAGAGAGAGGTCTTCCATCCTCTGGTTCATTTCCCAAATGATTGCAATGGCCAGAGCTGAGCTGATCTGAAGCCAGGAGCCAAGAGCTTCTTCAGGTCTCCTATGTGGATGCAGGGGCCCAAGCACTTAGGCCATCTTCCACTGATTTCTCAGGCCATAGAAGAGAGCTGGTTTGGAAGTGGAACAGCCAGGACTCAAACCAGTGTCCATAAGGGATACCATAACTGCAGGCAGGGGCTTTAACCCACTGTGCCACAGTGCTGGTCCCGGCTATATCTCAATCTACTAACTTGTCCTTCAGTAAACATACTGTCATAAAATCTGTTATATTGCCGGTGCCGCGGCTCACTAGGCTAATCCTCCGCCTTGCGGCGCCGGCACACCGGGTTCTAATCCCGGTCAGGGCGCTGGATTCTGTCCTGGTTGCCCCTCTTCCAGGCCAGCTCTCTGCTGTGGCCAGGGAGTGCAGTGGAGGATGGCCGAAGCCCTTGGGCCCTGCACCCCATAGGAGACCAGGAGAAGCACCTGGCTCCTGCCTTCGGATCAGCGTGGTGCGCTGGCCGTGGCGGCCATTGAAGGGTGAACCAAGGGCAAAGGAAGACCTTTCTCTCAGTCTCTCTCTCTCACTGTCCACTCTGCCTGTAAAAAAAAAAAAATCTGTTATGTTAACATGTGAAACCCAGTCAGTTTTATTAAAATTCTATTGCTTATAATTATGTCACAAAATTGGGTTATTAGTAATTTTTTTTTACTATTAATTTAGCAAATAAGTTATTTCACTGCCAACTAGTTAAAAATTAATATCAACTGATATTTTAGCTTATGTTAGCAAGTAAAGAGAGTGGTAAAACTAAAATGTGTTTTTGAACTTCAATTAAGTTCTTTACTTCATTGAATAATGATTTTAGACTATTGGAAGAAAATTTCCTCAGGTTTATGCTATTCTAAGTGTAATAGTTTTAAGTATAGTACACTTTTAAGTTTGTTTTAATTTTTAAAAATTTTTTCAACATTTTCTTTAATCTAGAAAATTAGTAGGAAACTTTTTGTTTAAATGATCATGAAGAAATTATGTTGGGCTTTGTGGACCATATATTCTTTGAGTCATAACTACTGAATTTTGCCAATGTGGCATAAAATTAGCCGTGGACAATATGAAAATGGAAGAGCATGGCTATGTTTTGTTAACACTTTATTTACAAAAGCAAGTTCAAGCCAATTTTGACTCAAAGATCATATACTAACTTCTCATGTAGAAATTAAGGACTGTGGCGTAGCTGGTAAAGCTGCTGCCTGTATGTAGTGCCAGCATCCCATATGGGTGCCAGTTTGAGTCCCGGCTGCTCTGCTTCCTATCCAGCTCCCTGCTGATGTGCCGGGGAAATCTGCAAGAGATAGCCCAAGTCCTTAGGCTCCTGCATCCATGTGAGAGACCCGGAAGAAGCTCCAGGCTCCTGGGTTCGAATTGGCACAGCTCTAGCCATTGCGGCTATTTGGAGAGTGAATCAGCAGATGTAAGACCTCTTCTTCTGCCTCTGCCTCTGCCTCTCTGTAACTCTGCCTTTGAAATAAATAAATAAATCTTTTAAAAAATCAACAATAAAATAAATCAGGCCTTGACTTACAGTGTTTGCAGATGTTTATGTAAATAGTCCCACCATGGTCAATTTCAAGTTGCCAACATATCGTCACTGAATTTGGAGCTGGAAAGATACGTGCACCAGCACAACATGGTATAACATTTCCACTGTGAAGATCAATACACATAACCTCCAAGGCAGAGAGTTTAGGAAGTATAGTAAAATCCATCAGAACTGCTGAATTTTGATGGCTTGTTATTTTTAAAAATATATAATAAATAAAATGTAAACATATTTCATCTTAATATTGGCTTTGTTGAACAAATAGCTTGCAAACTTCCTGACACTTTAAAAGTCAGCTTGTGTGAGCCAATACAAGTTGACTTTAGCACACCAATAACCAAGTACAAAAGCAAATGCAGTAACTGGGTCAAGACCATATTACTGTTCCAAGAAATAACCATAGTATAGGAATGTAGATATGTGATAAAGACAGAAGGAACACTGAGATAGCAATAACAATGAAGGGATGATGCTTGACTTAGGCAAACCTATTTTGGAGTTCTCTATTCGTGTTCAAGGCACTCATTCTACAAAATACCTGATAATTTCAGCTTAGCAACATTTGCAGATGAAAAGGATTTTCTGAATTGACTGGATAATATAATTATGATTTAGAACAGCATTTTTATGGTAAGCTAAATCTCAGGTTCTGAATAACCAACTTAGATCTATTTAGAAGACTGTACTCGTAACTTGTGCATTGCTTATACAGACACAAATGACCATATCACTTTTACTTGGGTGAATTATATTTTGTCAAAATAATATTAAATATAATGCATAGGCCGGCGCCGTGGCTCACTTGGCTAATCCTCCGCCTGCGGCGCCGGCACACCGGGTTCTAATCCCGGTTGGGATGCTGGATTCTGTCCCAGTTGCTCCTCTTCCAGTCCAGCTCTCTGCTGTGGCCTGGGAAGGCAGTGGAGGATGGCCCAAGTGCTTGGGCCCTGCACCCACATGGGAGACCAGGAGAAGCACCTGGCTCCTGGCTTCTGGCTTCAGATTGGCGCAGCGTGCCAGCTGTGGCGGCCATTTGGGGGGTGAACCAACGGAAAAGGAAGACCTTTCTCTCTCTCTCTCTCTCTCTCTCACTCTCACTCTCACTCTCACTGTCTAATTCTGCCTGTCAAAAAATATGCATATTTATGTTTTTTGCCAAATGATTACAGTCAATCAGATAAACTTTACCCTATGTCTTCCTTAGCTCTCTGAAAACTACCTGCATTATATCTTGTGTTACACATTAAACTAGGCTGGGCATTTGCCACCATGGTTAAGATGCAGCTTAAGATGTCTGAATCCCATGTCTGAATGGTTAGGTTTGATTCCTGCTCTGTTTTGAATTCAAGCTTCCAGCTCATGTACACCTTGAGAGGCAGCAGAAGGTGGCTAGAGTAGTTGGGACCTTTCCATCCATGAAGGAAACTTGGGTTGAGTTCTGAGATCCTGGCTTCAACCTGGTTCCACCCTGGCTGTTACGAGCATTTGAGGATTGAAACAGCAGATGGGAAATCCTCTCTGTTTCTCTCTTTCTCTGTCTTCCTATATCTCTGTATCTGCATTAAAAAAAAAAAAAAAAAAAAAAAAAAAAAAACTTCATTACCTTTGAAAGCTAAGACATTTGATTGAGTAACCACAATTTCCTGTTGAGAATGGTGAAATGGATGTGATGGTATGGCATGTCTCAATCTGAGAACAATTATCGTATGTGTAGTTAAGCCTGCATTAACTGTTGAAACAACAGGGGTGGGAATTTGGAGAATTCATTGTTTCAATAAGAAATCATGTTTTTCTCAAATCTAAATTTCAGGCTCATCGGGACAATGATTTTATAAAATATGGAAAAATTAAATGACCTTCAGTTTTGTTGTCAGTATGCTTTAGTTTTTATTTGTTTGTTTTATTTTGCTGTGTAGTAAGCATCATGCATACCTCACCAAAATCCATTTCTCATCATTTTCAGTAAGTTTATTTAAACCTATGCCTGTGAAGGTTTCAAGAATTTTTGGAAAAGCTATCAAACTGAAAGTATTTATTCATATCATGAAATATCATGGCTGAGAATGAATTGTAGTGTTACATAATCAAATTTTTATATTTGAATTTATAGCATAAAAACTTCATGATCAGATAAAACTTCATTTTATAGAGGTGGAAGGTCAAAAATGTGAAATCAAAATGGTCTATTTAGCAAGATATTATCTAGTTAGAAAAATTTTTACATTTGCTTGGGGGATGGGAGGAGTTTCTTGGTTAACTTTAAAAGGTAAATACATTATTTTAAAATATATTAATACATTTCTCACTTTCAAATTAATTTGATTTTCTACCATGCACTAATTCTTGTAGATTGTATGATTAAATAATAATAAGGTCTAGTGATGAAAAGAGAATTGACCAAGACATTGTCATAAATCTAGACAAAACAGCTAATAATCTTGTCTACATACAAACTAACCCATAGATGATATAATATTACTTCTTTAATGTGGAAGGAGACAAAGGATGAATATGTGACCTTTAAGTAACCATCAATAAATTTTTTTCAAAATAATCTCTTAATGACGATTTATTAAACATTGAGGAGAGTTAAATTCTGTCCTGTTCTCTGTTGTAATTATTCTAAGTACAAACACTATTTGCATGAGGCATGAGATTCATAATGACTTTTTTCCTTTAGCTAAAGACTCTGCATTTTTTTTTCTGAGGGAGGAGTGGAGAAACTGGGAATTTTTCCAAGTAGCAATACTCGTTATAAAACAATTCTGCATGATTAACCAGCAAAACATAGTGTTGCAACTGCTCATGTACTTGGTCTAATGCAAATTATATAAAGTGATATGGTTCAGCCATTTTTGAATATTATTGTCTGAAAAGCAAGGGATCTTGTTAAAATGTAATCCAGAAGCTCTGGGTTGGGGCCCCCAACCTGTGTCTTTCCATGCCATGATTATTGGAAGCTGAACGTGCTGATCCAGATCACATTTTAAGTAGTGAAATCACTGTTTCAATATCATTTCTATATTCCTGGAGCCCTTAAGGCTAGAGTAGGAAGCCATAATGTGATTTGAAACACTTGATTTGACTTGGCTTGCATGCTACCTACATACATAATATTTTTATTTTTTAGTATTTTTAAAAGATTTATTTGAAATGTAGAATTAGAGAGACAAATAGAAAGATTTCCTGTCTACTGATTCACTCCCCAAATGAACTTAATATCTAGGAGCTGGGCCAGGCTGATGCCAGGAGCTAAGCACTTCATCCAGGTCTTCCCCAGGAGTGGCAGGGAGCCAAGTGTGTGGGCCATTATTTGCAGCCTCAAAGGTGCAGTGGCAGGAAACTAGACTGGAAGCAAAGAAGCTGGGAAGCTATTCCAGGCCCTCTGATATGGGATATGAGCAGCCAAGTGGCAGCTTCAACTGCTGCACCACCATGTCCTCCTAATCCATAGTATTTTTTTTTTTTTTTTTTGGACAGGCAGTGTGGACAGTGAGAGAGAGAGAGACATAAAGGTCTTCCTTTTCCGTTGGTTCACCCCCCAGTGGCCTCCACTGCCGGCATGCTGCGGTCTGCGCACCGTGCTGATCCGAAGGCAGGAGCCAGGTGCTTCTCCTGGTCTCCCATGGGGTGCAGGGCCCAAGCACTTGGGCCATCTTCCACTGCACTCCTGGGCCATAGCAGAGAGCTGGCCTGGAAGAGGGGCAACTGGGACTAGAACCCGGTGTGCCGGCGCTGCAAGGCGGAGGATTAGCCTAGTGAGCCGCGGTGCTGGCCATAATGCATAGTATTTTTACAAAATATTTTGCTTTGTTTAGCTTTATGGCTGCTATGCAGAGCCAAATCCAGGCCAAGAACTAATATAGCAGATGTTCCTAAAGGTTTGAGGTTATAAAAAAAATGCTTCTCCATTTGCATGTTCTTTTCAAAGGGAAAGTTACAGAATAAAGAGTGTTAACTGGGAAAATGCCATATATTTTTCCTTATTTGTGGTAACTAACATGAAGTACGAAAAATTATGTATATGAACAAAATCGACATTTTGAGATTTATTATTGTAGCACTTGCCTATACTCCTGTGGAACAATGGTTTTTCTACTTACTGTTTGTTGAATTCTTTATTTAGTAGGAGGTTAAGTTTCTGTTTATCAAGTAAATTAAAAGTGTGTCTTTGCAAAAATTAAAAGAGATAAGAAAAGGAGAAAGAGAGTGGGAATGAGGGAAGGAATGAGGGAGGGAAGATAGGGTGAGAAGTGTCATTATGTTCTTAAAGCTGTATATATGGAATTTGTTCCCTTTATATAAAATAGAAAAAAATAAGAAAAAAAAAGAAAGTCAACTGTCTTCCTGTCTGTCCACAGTTAAGACTAAAGGAATGACATGAAACCAACTGAAGTCTTATATAACCGGTCATTCTCTGGGGTTGAAGCTTGTCAGCAAATCTCCAAAGGAGGACTCTCTGGTGAATTTCTGAATGCAACCCCCAGAGGCCCAGAGACAGTAACTTACATGATGTTTATGTGTTCCTAAGCCAGATGACTAGTTTTTAATTGAAGTTTTGAGGAATATTACAGCAACTGTGAGAAAAGCGCTGTATTTAGAGTGTGTGAGGACTTGATGTGTAAAGTAGTAAGTTTATCTTAATAGCTTCTTGCCTTTGAAGAATGACATTTATAGCAGATCAGTTCATCCACAAAAGCCTGTAAGATTTTAAACTTGTAATCCTGCTATTCCTATTAGGTGTTCCAGTGACATAACTGCTGTTACTGCTAAACAACTATAGTCAGAACAAGATGAAGCGTTTGGAAAGTAACTGAGAGGCAGGGCTGTAACTGAAGAGATGGCAGGGAAGGGATCCTGCATATCCTCCATGGAGCAGACATTGTCATTTACACAAAACTGCAGTGGGGCAGAAATACTTCATGAAAATATACACTTTGGAGTAGAGAGGACCAAAATCATCGTGCTTTGTTACTGTAATTTGTGACAAGTAAAATATTGCCACCTTGATGTGTTTTACGAATTGGGGAGATATTTAAATGAAGAAGAATAACAAAGGCACCTATTTCTTTTTTTAAAGAAGATTTATTTTATTTATTTGAAAGAGTTATAGAGAGAGGTAGAGACAGAGAGAAAGGTCTTCCATCTGCTGGTTCACTCCCCAGATGGCTGGAGCTTCGCTGATCTGGAACCAGGGGCTTCTTCTGGGTCTCCCACTTGGGTGCAGGGGCCCAAGGACTTGGACCATCCTCTATTGCTATCCCAGGCCATGGCAGAGAGCTGGATTGGAAGAGAAGCAGCCGAGACTAGAACCGGTGCTCATATGGGATGCCGGCACTTCAGGCCAGGGCATTAACCCACTGGGCCACAGTGCCAGCCCCCAAAGGCACCTATTTCTTTCTGGTAGTGTAACACTGCAGAACTACTCTTTGCAGCAAGTTCTGTCCTACACTCCTTCTCTCCAAAAGGATTTTATTTATAAAATATCTTTAGGGTATGTAAGACCTTGAATACAAATGGTATTATAGGGGAGTCTCCAAATATATTCAGAGGAGTCCTTCAAATGAGTTTAAGAAGTACATTCTCTGTAGCTGTAATAACTTGCTAAACTTAGGAACATGTTTGATGTGTTATAGCTAAAATATTTAAATCTTCTAAGTAGACAATTGAAGCAGGCCATTAACCAGAAAGTCCTCTTGTTGGACTCTATCTGAAGAATTACATGTCTAACTGAGAATATGTAAAACTGTATCTTTGCAGTGCTGTTTCTTTTTTCTTTTTCTTTCTTTTTTTTTTTTTTTTTTTTTTTTGACAGGCAGAGTGGACAGTGAGAGAGAGAGAGAGTGAAAGGTCTTCCTTTTGCCGTTGGTTCACCCTCCAATGGCCGCCGTGGCCGGCGCGCTGCGACTGGTGCACCGTGTTGATCCAAAGCCAGGAGCCAGGTGCTTCTCCTGGTCTCCCATGTGGGTGCAGGGCCCAAGCACTTGGGCCATCCTCCACTGCACTCCCGGGCCACAGCAGAGAGCTGGCCTGGAAGAGGGGCAACCGGGACAGAATCTGGTGCCCCAACCGGGACTAGAACCCAGTGTGCTGGCGCCACAAGGCAGAGGATTAGCCTAGTGAGCCGCGGCGCCGGCCTGCAGTGCTGTTTCAACAATGTAAACATGACAATCAATTCCATGACCATTCATTTAGTGGAAGTCTATGCAGTATTAAGAAGGAAGTTAAAAAGTGAAAAGGATTTCATGCAAATATTATTGATTGAAAAAAAGCAAACTAGAAAGATTTCAACGGTATGATACATTTCTCTGTAAACACACACAAAATACTGTCTAGTTTCTATTTTACACAGATTAATGCCTTCTTCATACCAATGGGATTTCTATAAAACTGATCATTATAGTTTCTTATGAAACAGATTTGTTCTCACAGTGCCTGAATCATTTCTAAATGAGTCCATGAAACATCTCATAGTAATTAAGAATTTGATTCTGGAGCCAGCTGCTTGCATTCAAGTCACAACTCTGCTTTTAACTATTATTATTTAGATTTGCTTATTTATTTTAAAGTCAGAGTTACAGAGAGGGAGAGAAAGAGAGAGAGGGGAGAGAGCTTCCATCAGCTAGTTCATTCCCCAAATGGCCACAAGATCAAGGCCTTGGCAGGGCTGAAGCCAGGAGCCAGGCACTTCCTCTGGGTCTGCCACGTGAGCACAGGGGCCCAAGTGTTTGGGACATCTGCAACTTTCACAGGCACGTTAGCAGGGAGCTGGATCAGAAGTGGAGTAGCTGTGACTCAATCCCATACTCATATGGGATGCCAGTGCTGCAGATGGTGACTTGACCCCCTGCACCACAGCACAAGTCTCACAACTCTGCTGTTTCCTGCATACATTCTCTCTGTGCCTTAGTTTCCTCATCGCTGAGATTGGAGCAATAACAAGAACTCTGTTGCTTAGGAGATTGCATCGCTGCTCTGTTTTACAGAGCCTGAGATCCCGCAGACTCCAAGACACATTATCCTAACACACAATTTCAGAGATGTCTGATGGCAAAAGATGAACACCTTAAGGTGGAAGAGGACTTCATATGCAAAGCACTTCAGAGGAGCACGTAATGTATTTTGCTTGTTATTATCTCCTGAACTCTTTCCGTTATTACTGTTACAGTTAAAATTCATAAAGAATCAATGCATAAAATAGACAAACTGGACTTAACTGAGTCTCTATGCAATTTCAACAGTACATTTTGAGAAATCATGAAATAGGTTGTTACAACCATAGCTCAACAAACAGGTACCCCAGTGCCACAGCTGTTAACAGTCAGCATTGGTGGAGTTAATTTCTTAGGTTTATCCATTGCAAATCCCAATTCCATCTGCATCTGACAGGGCAGCTCATGCATTCCACTGGAGGCCCCTTAAGAAAATCAGCTTTATTAACTAAGTACTAAAAATAGTCCGTAATCCAAAGCAAACAAGAGCTGTTGCACAGCACAGCTGTGTTTTCCTCCAACTATCTCCGAGGCTCTCCAGAATCAATTATCACTAGTAGTCCATTGTGTCTTATAGTTCTATGGAAAGGTCGGGTTAAATTAATTAACTTTAAATAACTACCGGAGTCTGTGTGACACCACTGTCATCCTTCTAATCTAACATGTTTCTGGGAATGTGCATGCTGGCTAGAATCACAGGCCCAGAGAATGGGTCATATATTGAGGGCACCTCCTCTTGAATTGATTTCCTTAGTGGATCAAAATTTCAGGCCACTGTGCTCTTGAGACTCTGCTTCAAGCTGCCGTAGGTGTTTGGATACAGTATTAGCTGAATTGATGCTCAGTTTTTTAGAGTCAAAGTGGGGTGGTTATTAAAATCCCCATTCCTGTACAAACAGAACATCCTGAATGACCTTGGATGGTGAATCCCAGTGTTTTGTGTTCCCTGGGACAAGCCTTTGCCTTCTTGCTGAACAGGTCACTTAGGGCAGGAGAATAAACCTGATCTCAAGGTACTCAAAACCCTCAGGAGTTCACAGTCCTGGTGTTTTACTGCAAATGCAAATGGATCATAGAAATTAAACTGAGCTTTAATTGTGCTAACAGTTACTCTTAATCCTTCCTCAGAATGCAGAAAGGGTGTAAAGAAATGCTTCTCTGGTTAATGGGCAAAGGCATAATGTAAACAATGATTCTTTGGAAGATTAGCGATCCTAAGGAAAGCAATTAGAAAAGGAAAGAACATTTAGACAGAAGCTAGTGCTTAGTAGCTTGCAGCAGGGTAAAGCTGTGAAGAATTTTATTTCCACATTAGATAAAATCTTTTCAAAGCTTTTGTACTACAAAAGAGGAAAATTGAGTTTTGGACGATTCCAAATGCTAAAAGAATTATATAAAATATGAGAAGACGTGCCCTAACTTCTGTTATTTTCTACCTATGAACTCATTTTGGAAAAGTTATTTTCTTTTTTCTTCATGATAACCAGCATTGAGCACAAGGCCTGAGACTTAGTAAGTGTCCATAAATGTAATAAATGTCAATTGATAGAAGGGATAAATTAATAAAGGAAGAAATCAGCTTTTAAAGTAATCCAGAATAGAAAGAATAAATTTATTTTTTACTCTTATTTTCTTGAAGGCAGTGCTTGATTAAATTGCATTAATAGGTCCGGCGCTGTGGCTCACTTGGCTGATCCTCTGCCTGCGGCACTGGCACCCCAGGTTCTAGTCCTGGTTGGGGCGCCGGGTACTAGTCCCAATTGCTCCTCTTCCAGTCCAGCTCTCTGCTGTGGCCCGGGAGGGCAGTGGAGGATGGCCCAAGTGCTTGGGTCCCTGCACCCGCATGGGAGACCAGGAGGAAGCACGTGCTCCTGGCTTCGGATCGGCACAGCGCCGGCCGTGGCGGCCATTAGAGGAGTGAACCAGCTGAAGGAAGACCTTTCTCTCTCTGTCTCTCTCTCACTGTCTATAACTCTCTCTTTGTCTCTCTCTCTCTCACTGTCTAACTCTGCCTGTCAAAAAATAAATAAAAAAATAAATAAATTGCATTAATAAGTAAAACTTAGAGAGCCAGTGGCTCTTTGATGATCATCAAATAATCCAAAAATTATTTTATCTACTCTACTTTGGAGATCATCATTGTGAGCTTTTCTTAGCATATAAAGAAAAATGCACAAGACATGTATTTTGGACTTTTTCTACCAAACTTTACTTTAAATTAAGAAGATGCAGACAATGGCATAAATTTTTTTTTTTTTTGACAGGCAGAGTGGACAGTGAGAGAGAGAGAGAGAGAAAGGTCTTCCTTTGCCGTTGGTTAACCCTCCAATGGCCGCCGCGGCTGGCGCGCTGCGGCTGGCGCACCGTGCTGATCCGATGGCAGGAGCCAGGAGCCAGGTGCTTTTCCTGGTCTTCCATGTGGGTGCAGGGCCCAAGCACCTGGGCCATCCTCCACTGCACTCCCAGGCCACAGCAGAGAGCTGGCCTGGAAGAGGGGCAACCGGGACAGAATCCGGCGCCCTGACCGGGACTAGAACCCGGTGTGCCGGCGCCGCTAGGCGGAGGATTAGCCTAGTGAGCCACGGCGCCGGCAATGGCATAAATTTAATGGTTGTGTAAAAATGCTTTGAAAGACTATAAACCAATGCTTCTTAATCTATGATGAAGTACAAGCTTTTGTATTCCCTTGGTTTTTACTTTCTAATCCATTGGGAACTGATGCTTTTAAATCTCTGTATGTCAATGTCATAGCAATGCTAATTTGATATTAAAGTTTTTAATTGCTAAGTTCCTATTTCATTGCTTGTGAGACTGTAGGAAACACTTGCTAACCAGTCTAACACTGCCAAATCTGCTCTTTTGAGCAGAGCTAATATTTGTGGCTGTACAAATGGAGTTGGGGTAGTCGTGATGATGGTGATAACAGTGACAAAAAAACGACCTTTCTGCTGCTGCTAGGAGTGGGCTCAGGTGTAGAAATCAAAGGCTGCACTGCATTTGATTGGTTGAAGGGGAAGCAAGAGCATATTGCATTTATGAGGAACCCAGAACAGAAGAGAGAGGTGACTTAGCAGCATCCAAAACATTTTGCCTTCAGACAGGTTGGATATCCTAAGGACATAAGACTGAGGAGTGAGTTCTGTAGGGACGCAAGGGTTTTATCAAGCAAGTGAAAGTCTAACTGGTGTGAAGGGATGCTACATCTGGCAACTTCAGAAGGGACAGATTCAAGCAGCAATGCAGTTTAATAAAATATGAGGTAAAAAGAGAATGATCCAGGTAGGCCTCAAAGACAAGAATGCAGAAACTACAAGGAAGAAAGAAGCAATGGAAGTTGTGTTCCAATTCACTGCCAGGAAATGTGAAACCGAAAAGGGTGAAAGATGGGACCACAGAAATAAGTGCTAGCATTTCTAACAGGCAGTTGGGCAATAAAAAGAAATAAAAAATATCCAAATTTGAAGGGAATAAGTAAAACTATCTCTGCTCACAGATAACATGATCTGATATGTAGGGAATCCTACTTGTTATGCACACACATAGGTATACATGCAGACTCTATTAGAACTAATAGAAGAAAACAATATTATTTAAGATAGCATCCACATGAACAAAATACATATAATAAACATAATTGAGGAGGTAAAAGATACAGTAAAAATGACAAAATATAATGAGAAAAAAAATTAAAGAAGAAATAAGAACAACCCATGTTCATGAGTTGGAAGACATCCAAAACAGATCCAATGCCATCCCTATCAAAATCTCAATGACATTTTTGTTTAAATAGAAAAAAAAAATCCTGAAGTTTTAAGAGAATACAAATGACCATGAATTGCTAAAAATAATATTGGAAAAGAACAAAACTGGAGGTCTTGCAGTTCCTGATTTTAAGACAAACTACATGTTGGAAAAGTCTTTGTACTTAATTAGAGACATACAGTATAATTATAAAAGATTACAGAGCTATAGAAATCAGAATAATATGGTACTGTTCTAAAGATGGACATATGGAACAATGGAAAAGCAGTCTCACATGTGTGTAGCCAACAAGTTAACTGCATCAAAATAAAAAGACTGAAAAGGCAACATGCAGAATGGGAGAATGTATTTCCATACCATCTATCTGATGTTGGGTTAATATACAAAAAATAAGGAAATCATGCAATGTCATAGTGGTAACAACCAAATAACCTTATTAAGAAACAGGAAAGGACCTCAAAGAGGATATATAGGGGTGAACATTTGGTCCAGTAGTTAAGTCATCATTTGGGATGTCTGCATCCAGTACCAGAGCACTTATTTGTGTTCTGCTGCCAATCCAGTTCCCTGCTAATGCACGCCTTGGGTGTAGCAGGTGATGGTTCAAGTACTTGGATACCTGCCACCCTTGTGATAAACCCAGATTAGTCCTGGCTCCTGGCTTCAGCCTGTTCCATCTCTGGCTGTTGGCAGGCGTTTGGGGAGTTAACCAATGGATCAAAGATCTCTGTCTCTGTCTTTACCTTTCATATAAAATGAAAATAACTAAGTAGAAATTATAAAAAAGAAGATATAAAAATTGGCAACAAATATAGGAAAATATATATCACTAATCATCACGGAACTGCAAACTAAATCCTCAGTGAAACAAGTACCATTTTATTTGTTATAATGGCCATTACTTAAATAGAAAAAAAGAAAAAATGACAAGTGTTGGCAAGAATGTGGAAAAATTGAAACCCATGTACACTGATGGTGGGAGTGTAAAATGGTGCATCTGCTGTGAAAAAATGGAGATTTAAAAAAACAGCAAGACTAAACCTACCCATTATCCAAAAATCCTGCTGGATATGTATCCCCCAGAAATCAGGGTCTCAAGAAGACTTTTTTTTTTTTTTTTTTTTTTTTGACAGGCAGAGTGGACAGTGAGAGAGAGAGAGAGACAGAGAGAAAGGTCTTCCTTTTTCGTTGGTTCACCCCCCAATGGCCGCTGCGGCCAGCGCACCGCGCTGATCTGAAGCCAGGAGCCAGGTGCTTCTCCTGATCTCCCATGGGGTGCAGGGCCCAAGCACATGGCCCATCCTCCACTGCCCTCCTGGGCCACGGCAGAGAGCTGGACTGGAAGAGAAGCAACCGGGACAGAATCTAGCGCCCCGACCGGGACTAGAACCCGGTGTGCTGGTGCTGCAGGCGGAGGATTAGCCTATTGAGCCGTGGTACAGGCCTCAGGGAGATATTTTTACAGATGTATTCATTGCAACATTATTCACAGTAGCCAAGAGGTGGGAACAACATACTCACCCATTGAAGCATGAATGGATAAAGAAAATCTGGTTTCAAGCCATTAAAAAAAGGAAATTATGCAATATTCAACAACATACTTGGACTTTGAGGACATAGTGCTGTATGCAATAAGCCAGCCACAAGAGGGAAAATACTGCATGATTCCATTTATGTAAGTTGTCTAAAGTAAATTGAACTCATAAAGGCGGAAAAGAATTGGAAGTTACTGGATGCTGAGGGTGGGGACAATGGGGAGTTGCTATTCTGTGTTCATGAAGTTTTACTCTTGCAAGATGACCAAGTTCTGGTGATGTGCTGCACAGCATAGTGTTTAGAATTAATGATACTGTACTGTAGACATAAAATTTTAAGAGTGATCTCACATTATTTTTTTTACCAAGCAAAAAACATACAGTAATAAGTTGAAGTATGAGGAACAGTACACTATATTATATATATCAATAGTCAATGAATTGAGACTGTGTCTTAACTCTACCACTAACTAGCTGTGTGCTTTTGTAGAATTCCTTTAAATTTTATGATATTATCTGTAAACTAACTTTAAAAATACAGTTATTGGGGTTGCTGTGATACTGAGTGCTATAACATGATGTAGTATATGTGTATGTGCATGTGTGTATAGATAGATAGAACATGTAAGCTATTTAATAGTGCTGTGGGGAGCAACTCAGACTAGACTGTTACTCGAATTAAGACATTCTATGCATCTGCTCTCCCACAATATGGCGCTGGGAGAGGAGGAAACAGCTTCTACACAGCTGCCTCCAGTTCAACCAATAAACAGCAGGACCTGCTCCTGATTGGAGGAGAGCAGCATACTCGGCGTGTGGGTAGCAGAGTTGGGATTGGTGGAAGAGGACTATAAAGGAGGAGAGAGACAACATGCACCAGGAACATCTAAGGGGAACATCTATCTGAAGGAACACCTGAGCAGCCCCCGAGAGAGCCGGCCGGCGGTGTGCCGCTCCCCCGCGGAAGTGGGGAAAGTGGCAGGGGGAACCGCCCTTCCACGGAGGTGGAAGGGACGGTAGCCAACCCGGGAAGAACCAGCAGCAAACCCGGGGAGGGCCGAGCAGACGAAAGAACAGCGCAGGGTCCTGTGTCGTTCCTCCACGAAGAGGGGGAGCGACATAGCGCATTGTGTTTTACGTGAACACTTACATGAATGGTTCAAAAGTTCATGGAAAATGCATATTCTCAACAAACTGCATGGATTTAAAAATTTTTACACCAAAGTAAACATATTTGCCCATGAGCTTTCTGAAGTACCCTCATAAATCTATATGAATGTATGTAATTAATAGCATTATCTTCCTGTCATCTAGATATCTACATTTTATATGTCATTTTCATTAAAATATTTAAAGTTTATAAAACTTATTTGATACAGATGAAAATAAACTTTAAAAGAGATAATTATACTGAATTATATGATGTAGTCTTTATTTGATCTGGGTATATGCTTTCTATTTATATGAATAATGGTAACAGTTATGTTTTGGAAGCATACCATGGCCAGTCAACTGTAAACACAAGTTAAAACTTTTTGTAAATGCCCTTTTTATTAATACTAATGTTATTGGCTGTATACCCCCAATACTCCACATTATAGGTCTCCAACTATATCTGTAGAGAAAATATGTTATCAAGGCTGTTTAGTAGTGACTGCAAAATTTGCTAAAGTTAAACTGTTATGTTTGTTGATGCTCCTGCCCTTCAAAACTTTAAGTGTGCCAGCTCAGCAAACTCTGTGTCTCTCAGCTAACTGCCACACACTGAATAGCAACTATTTCATTATGACCTTAGCATCTGAAAAGTAAGACTTTATTGAGGTGTTATGACCATTTAAGTGTAAAAGATTGTATATTAAGTAATACAACTTGAAGTCAGATTCAGTGCTATAATTTTTAAACTCTTATCACTAAGAATGTGTTGTTATTGCTGAAGACTAGCAACATATTCCTATATACTTATCTATAATGTCCTTAGTATCTTTAATTCAATAGACTTCCATTCTTTCATAAAACAGGTCTACTGAATTCCAGTTTATATACAGTGCTAGAAATATATATATGCAATAAAAGATGTTTCTTTTTATAAAGAGTTTACAATCTAGTATTTCTGTTCAGCTTGTGGAAAGGAACTTCAGAATGCTCAAATACAAATAGAAATAGACATTATTATGGCTGTACTGTGAAAGGCAGTGTCCCCACACATATGTAATTATGTATCAATATTAATAAATTTGTGTGTTGCTTCCATTTTGTGTATGTTTACATATTTATAACAAATTATATCTTTGATATGAACTGTAAATGCAAATATAGATGTTAAATATGATAATATGAAATATAAGCCACATTTTTAAATTAGTGCATATGATTTTTATTATTTATATCATAAAATATTTTGTCAATAATCATCACTTATCAGATCATGGAGTAATTTCTATGTTTGTTTCTATGTTCAGATTTTTTAAAGAAAATACTAGTTTCATGTTGCTATCTTTTTTAACTTTTATTTAATAAATATAAATTTCCAAAGTACAACTTTTGAATTATAGCAGCTTTTCCCCCCATAACCTCCCTCCCACCCGCAACCATCCCATCTCCTACTCCCTCTCCCATCCCATTCTTCATCATGAATCTCTTACAAAGATGCCTAGATGCGTTATAAGGTGAACTGTTCACACATTGTTTTGTTCAAGAATTATTTATTGAGAACATATTACATTCCAGGCACTATTCAAAACTATAGGAGTAGCTCTGCAGATAGGACAAATCATTGCCTTCGAGCAGCTTGTACTTCACTGAACTGATCTGACAATCAATACCTTGTTAAAATATTCAATAATATTCCAAGTAGTGATAAGAAGACATAATTTGAAAAGTTAAGCAAAGTCTAAAAGATAGACTTGCTAAGGTAGGGGGGTTGTGGGGTCAGTATGTGACTATCAAAGATCTTTAACAGGTTGACACTGGAGTATATCTCAGAAGGAAGTGAGAGAATGAGGCTCTGTAAATCCAAATGGGGAAGAATATTCTGGGTGGAGAGCTACCATGTACAAAGGACTTGGAATAAGAGCATGCTCAGTGGTTTGAAGTCTAGCGAGGATCCAGTATTACAAGAATAAAGCAAACAAGGTAACTGTAACTGACAAATGAGACCAGAGTTGGGAAGGCATTCAGGGAAATTACCTGGCTTAGTGAAAGCAACAGACATTCTGATTGAGAGAACAAGCTGTCTCTCTGTAGCAGACAAGTAGCATGATCCTTTTTACATTTTCGAAAATATATTTCTGACTTCTCTCTGAAAGTAAACAAGGAGCTTAAGGGTGGAAACAAGACCTGTTAAGAAGTAAGAGATGGTGCTTAAACAACAGCTGTGATGGAGAAATGAGATTTGGTCAGATTCTGAATGTGGGATGTAAAAGAGCATAAGAGGCCAGTGCCTTGGCTCACTAGGCTAATCCTCTGCCTGCGGCGCTGGCACACCGGGTTCGAGTCCCGGTCGGGGTGCCGGATTCTGTCCTGGTTGCTCCTCTTCCAGTCCATCTCTCTGCTGTGGCCCAGGAGGGCAGTGGAGGGTGGCCCAAGTGCTTGGGCCCTGCACCTGCCTGGGAGACCAGGAGAAGCACCTGGCTCTTGGCTTCGGATCAGCGCAGCGTGCCAGCTGTAGTGGCCATTTCGGGGGTGAACCAATGGAAGGAAGACCTTTCTCTCTGTCTCTCTCTCTCTAACTCTGCCTGTCAAAAAAAAAAAAAAAAAAAAAAGAGAGAGAGAGAGCATAAGAATTACTCTAAGCAGTGGCACGCTCATAAATTCTAACAGCCAACTCATGGGGTAAAATGGTACACACATACATACACACATACAAATTTACACACAGACATAAGCACATGTGTGATTCAGATACAGTCTAAAGTTTGGTAAGAGTGACAAAAAACATTTGAATGAGAAGTTTGTATGGCTGATGCCCTAAAACTTATCCACACAGAAGTTATTATTGATAGGAACCTCATATTGCAAGTTTTTGTATAGTGGCTTCATGCTGGTTCCTACGTGAATCACATCATCTACATGTTGTAGAGTTAAGTAGAAGAAAGGATTTGTTTGTTCAATGATAGCTCAAGGGAGTCACAGTTGATAGTCTTTCTGGTAGGATAATGAAAGCAAAGCTTGGGTTTACTCTTTATGTTGGCGCTAAAACTAAAAATAGAATTATTGAATGATCCACTGATATAGCTTCTGGGTATGTATTTAAAGAATTAAGTCAACACGCCAGAGTTATCTGTACTTCCATGTTCATTGCAGCGCTATTCACAAAGAAACCAGAGTATCTATGAGTGAATGAATAAATGGATATGTGTAATAGGTACATATTAGAGTATTACTAAATCTTAAAGAGGGAGGAAATTCTATTATATGCAGCAGCAACAGGAATGGAACCAGAGGACATGATGCTAAGTGCAATGGCCCAGGCACATAAGACAAATGCTATATGATCTCACCTTGATGTAAAATCTTAAAGTCAACTTCTCAATAACATACAGTAAAAGTGTTTTTACCAGAGGCTGGTTGGAGAGGGAAAGGCAAGAAGTTAATGGAAGAGTACAAAGTTTAGGTTAGACTGGAGGAGTAAGTTCTAGTGATTTATTGCACTGTATGGTGACTACAGTATATAATAATGTATTATGTATTTAAAAATTTCTGAAAGAGATTTCCAAAATTGTCTCATAAAAAGGGTCAATTGGTGAGGTGATGTGTATGTTAAACAGTTTGATCCTTTCTATAAAGTATATGTAGATCAGAAAATCACATTGTATTCCATAAGTATACATGATTGTTATTTGTCAATTAAAAATAAATTTAAGAAATGAAAATAAAAAATATATGTAAAGGATCAATTGCTCAGCATCTGTATACCCTGCCTTCAGTGCCTAGACTCTTTATCTTTAATTTTTATAGCAATTTTAATTTTTAACTGTAATATAAATAGTTGTACATACTTATGTGATACCATGTAATGTTTTGATTAATGTTTACATTATGTAATATCTGGTAAGAGTAAACAACTTTATATCCTCAAACCTTTACTATTTCCTTATTGTAAAACTTTCAAAATTCTTCCAGTTTTTTGTTTTTAGAGAAATATACAGTAGATTATCATTGTCTATTAGTTACCTCACTGTACAGTAGAACACTGTAACGTTTTTCTCCTGTCTACAGCTTAGTACTAATAGTCAACCTTCCCTCTTCCACTGTTCCCCTTTAACTACCATTATACTCTTTTTTAAAAGTTTTATTTATGTATTTGAAAGGCAGAGATACAGAGAGGCAGAGGCAGAGGGAGAAAGGGAGAGAGAGATAGAGATAGAGAAAAGTCTTCCATCCGCCGGTTCACTCCCCAAATGACCACAATGGCCGGAGCAGGGTCATTCGTAAGCCAGGTTCCAGGAGCTTCTCCCATGTATCCCACACAGGGGCAAGGGCCCAAGGACTTGGGCCATCTTCTACTGCTTTCCCAGACCATAGCAGAGAGCTGGATAGGAAGTAGAGCAATTGGGACTCAAACCAGTGCCCATATGGGATGCCGACACTGCAGGCAACAGCTTACCCGCTATGCCACTGCACTGGTCCCACCATTATACTCTTAACTTCTGTGAGATCAACATTTTTGGATTCCATGTATGAGTGAAATCATGTGCTACTTGTCGCTCTGTGCTTGGCTTACTTCACTTAAGGTAATGACCTCTATCCATGTTGTTGGAAATGGCAGGATTTCATCCCTTTTCTTGCTAAACGGTGTTCCATTGGATATATTTGCCACATTTTGTGTATCCATTCATCAGTTGATGGGCACATAAATTGTTTCCATTTCTTGGCTATTGTAAGTACTGCAACAGTAAACACGAGAGTGCAGCTATCTCTTTAACAAACTGATTTCATTTCCCTTATATACATACTATGTAGTTAGATGGCTGGTTTGCTGCTAGTATTATGTTTAGCTTTTACCGTTTTCTACAGAGATTGTATATTTCCTTCAACAGTGTCAACAGTTCCTTCTCCATATCTTCACTATTATTTGTTATCTTTTGCCATTTTGATAAAAGCTGATCTACTTGTAGGGAAGTGATAACAGATTTTGGCTTTGATTTGCATTTTCCTGATGATTAGTGATAGTGTATTTTCATGTACTTGTGAGATATTTGTATGTATTCCTTTGAGGAATGAATAACTGGATATTTTAAACTATAAGAAAAAGGGGTTAAAACTGTGCAGCTGTGCATGAATTGTGATATTGTTCAGGAAGGACATAAGCTTTGTTGGAAGAAAGGTAATTCTTAAAATATTTAGTTATCATTGAAATATTCCTGAAACATGAAAGTGTAATTTATGTAGTGCATGAGTATTTCTTTTTGAAATGAGTGTTCACATCTAAAAATAGCAGTATATACTTTGTATATTTAGAAGAGTTTTTTTAAATTCTGGTATAGAGCATAGAAGCATACTATCTTTTCTAAGGTTTATCATGTTTACTGGAAAGAGTCATTTAAAAAAAAACTATTGAACTTAACAATTTTTATGTAAGTTAAAGATAAAATTGACCTATTGCTCATTGTAATTTTATATTTAAGAGAGCCGCATCTTACTTCATTAATATCTTTTAATACTATACTTGCTAGAAGCTTTTTACTATGTTAAATTGACTACAATGTTAAATTTCTGTCTTACGGTATAGAACTCTAATCTGTACTTAAAATAGGTGACATTAACAAATTACCATGGAGCATAAAATATTTCCCTTTTCTAAAGCAGTGAAGACTAAATACATGATGACTTTTATCATAGCACATCTGACTGGCTTCCTTAGAACATGCAATACTTTTTAGGTCTATATTTTCCTTGTCAATTATCCATTATTGATCCCTTGGAACATGGTTTAATGGTGATTACTGGAGTCAGTAGATTTTGCCAACCTTATACTCTCAGCAGCATTTACTCAAGCCTGTCGCTGTCTAGGCTACTGTCTGAATGTACTACGTGTACCTACTTTAGGAAAGACGCTTTCATGGAGGCAAGATCATAGATTTAAAAGTGTGTGTTTCTGTGTGGCATTATAGTTATTAATAAACATAATAATAGAAAATAATAGAAAACCACATTTTGATAGCTGTGTTTTAGGGAAGTTAGTAAAACAATATCTTTGTCTGCCTCTGAAGAGGATTTTTAGTATTATCCTAATGTTAAACTATTTGACATTATGCTTCTACCCTGTCACAATATAGCAACTCATTAGCACTGCAAAGATAGTCCTTAAATGAAAGGATAGAGTAATCTTTTTCTGTTGGTTTAATCTATGTGTTAATGAGATTGTATAATGTTGTTTCTGGGTCTCTAAAAATGTTAAGCATCACAGAACTTTTGTAGGAGAGAGAATAGGCAATTTGAAATGAAAAAAAAAATCCAAGTGAAATGCAGACAAAATGAATTTTGTTTTTTTCCATAGTTTCTGCCAGCTGATGTTGCAGCATTATAATCTTCTGTGTTGTTGGCAATCTGTAGAATATGAGAGAGCATAAATTTTCACCTCTGAATAAGGTCTAACCAGAAAGGCTGTTTGCCTCAAGTGTCCCTGAAACAGATGGATAGCATGTCCATAATGTAATAAGAATGCAGTCAAGGCAAATATTACTATAATCAAGAGTGATGTGCTCAATTCAGGTAAAAACATACTATCTTTTAAGCTACTTAAATGTTGGAAAGTATTGTTGTTTTCTATCCAACCTGCATGTGTGAAATAATATGATTTACCTTTCCATATAACTTTTAAATACATATTTTGGGTTAATGGCAGACTTTTAGAACTCACTTTAAAAGTTTTTTTAAAAAAAAGAGCTTGCTAAAATGGAAAAAAAAATCTGAGTTCTGAAGATAACCCTGAAAATGGAAGCAGGGAATATTTCAGAGGATTAGTAAAATGAAGAAAAATGAAGGCCTGGAGAAGAAATAAGCAATAAGTATATTATTAATATGCCAATATGACAAAAATATACTGAAGATAATTTTTAAAAATTAAAAATATGTGTGCTATGGGATTCTAATGTCCAGTAAAAATACTGTTGTTGCTTTCAATTTCTGTTAATGTTTTCTTTTTGCTGTGTTGTGATTTGAAGCAGATATGTACCAAGAGGATTTTGTTCCAATAACTAATTACTGAAGCCATAACTGGGATGGGCATGTGGCACAGTAGGTTAAACTACCACTTGGGATGTCCGTATGTTCTGTCAGAGTGCCTTGTTTAAGTCCTGGCTACCGTGTGATTCTGATCCAGCCTCCTGCCTCCTGGGAGGCAGTGGATTATGGTCCCCTCCTTTCCTGTTCCTCTTCTCCTCACCTTCCCCCTTCTGCTGTTTTCAAATTAATAAATAAATTTACCCAAACCAAAAGAAACCAGCATATGTGAAAGAGTTATCTGTACCCCCCATGTTCATTGTAGTTCAGAAATTCACAATAGCTAAGATATCAGATCAACCCAGATATCCATCAACTATTGACTGGATAAAGACATTATGATATATATACACTATGGAGTACTACTCAGCTGTAAAAAAAAAATCCTGTCTTTTGAAGCAAAATGGATGCAACTGAAAATAAATCTCTGTAAAAATTAGGAGTGGGAATATGAGAGGGAGAAGGAAAAAGGGATAGAATTTGAGTGAGAGGGTAAGGTGGGAAGTATCACTTTGTTCCTAAATCTCTCTCTCTCTCTCTATGGAATACATGAAAGTTGCATAACTTAAATAAAACTAAAAAAAAAAAAAAAAAAAAAAAAACAGTGGGAAGCAGAGAGGGAGGAGGAATAAGAGTTGGAGTGTGGATGGAAGGGAAGGTAGGGTTGGAAATATCACTGTGATCCTAAACCTGTATATATGAAATACGTGAAACTTGTATAACTGAGAAAAAAACTCATACATTAAATTCTCATAAAAGTCCTCATTTCATGCATTATACAATTCAACCACAAAAATTCTGAGAATTCTCTGTTAGCTGCATGTAGCACTTCAAAAATTTCATGGAAAATGAAATAAAAAGATAAATTTACTTTGATGCAAAAAAGTTCAGTCAATGCATAGTTATTTTATAATACAAAGTGTTCATGAACTCTTTGAAGATCCCTTATACACATTTTAACATAGTTCATTTTATTTAACTGTTGGACACTCTATGTTTTTTTGTGTTAATATATAAATACAAAGAGAACAGGTTCAATGTAGTTCATAGACACAATTCCAAGAATATTATGTGTGTGTGTGTCTTTCTCTTAGGTTTTGAGATAACACTTTAATTTAGGTTATCGTCAAGAGCTTAATGCTCCACTAAATAAAGAGTTCAACAAATAAAAAGCAAAAAGACCTTGGTTTACCAGAAATATAGGCAAGGGTTAGAAATAGGAATAAAATGTAAATATGACCATTTCACTCATATACAGTTATTTTAAAATAATCACAAATCTGGTACCAGACAGGGATGTCCACTCTCACCACTGCTATTCAATATAGTTCTGGAAGTTCTAGCCAGAGCTATTAGGCAAGAAAAAGAAATTAAAGGGATACAAATTGGGAAGGAAGAACTCAAACTATCCCTCTTTGCAGATGACATGATTCTTTATTTAGGGGACCCAAAGAACTCTACTAAGAGACTATTGGAACTCATAGAAGAGTTTGGCAAAGTAGCAGGGTATAAAATCAATGCACAAAAATCAACAGCCTTTGTATACACAGACAATGCCATGGCTGAGGAAGAACTTCTAAGATCAATCCCATTCACAATAGCTACAAAAACAATCAAATACCTTGGAATAAACTTAACCAAGGACGTTAAAGATCTCTACGATGAAAATTACAAAACCTGAAAGAAAGAAATAGAAGAGGATACCAAGAAATGGAAAAATCTTCCATGCTCATGGATTGGAAGAATCAACATCATCAAAATGTCCATTCTCCCAAAAGCAATTTATAGATTCAATGCAATACCAATCAAGATACCGAAGACCTTCTCAGATCTGGAAAAAATGGTGCTGAAATTTATATGGAGGCACAAGAGACCTCGAATAGCTAAAGCAATCTTGTACAACAAAAACAAAGCCGGAGGTATCACAATACCAGATTTCAGGACATACTACAGGGCAGTTGTAATCAAAACAGCATGGTACTGGTACAGAAACAGATGGATAGACCAATGGAACAGAATTGAAACACCAGAAATCAACCCAAACATCTACAGCCAACTTATATTTGATCAAGGATCTAAAACTAATTCCTGGAGCAAGGACAGTCTATTCAATAAATGGTGCTGGGAAAACTGGATTTCCACGTGCAGAAGCATGAAGCAAGACCCCTACCTTACACCTTACATAAAAATCCACTCAACATGGATTAAAGACCTAATCTATGACCTGACACGATCAAGTTACTAGAGAACATTGGAGAAACCCTTCAAGATATTGGCACAGGCAAAGAATTTCTGGAAAAGACCCGGGAGGCACAGGCAGTCAAAGCCAAAATCAACTATTGGGATTGCATCAAATTGAGAAGTTTCTGTACTGCAAAAGAAACAGTCAGGAGAGTGAAGAGACAACCGACAGAATGGGAAAAAATATTTGCAAGCTATGCAACAGATAAAGGGTTAATAACCAGAATCTACAAAGAGATCAAGAAACTCTACAAAAACAAAACCAACAACCCACTTAAGAGATGGGCCAAGGACCTCAACAGACATTTTTCAAAAGAGGAAATCCAAATGGCCAACAGGCACATGAAAAAATGTTCAAGGTCATTAGCAATCAGGGAAATGCAAATCAAAACCACAATGAGGTTTCACCTCACCCTGGTTAGAATGGCTCACATGCAGAAATCTACCAACAACAGATGCTGGTGAGGATGTGGGGGAAAAGGGACACTAACCCACTGTTGGTGGGAATGCAAACTGGTCAAGCCACTATGGAAGTCAGTCTGGAGATTCCTCAGAAACCTGAAGATAACCCTACCATACAACCCAGCCATCCCACTCCTTGGAATTTACCCAAAGGAATTTAAATTGGCAAACAAAAAAGAAGTCTGCACCCTAATGTTTATTGCAGCTCAATTCACAATAGCTAAGACCTGGAACCAACCTAAATGCCCATCAACGGTAGACTGGATAAAGAAATTATGGGATATGTACTCTTTAGAATACTATACCGCAGTAAGAAACAACGAAATCCAGTCATTTGCAACAAAATGGAGGAATCTGGAAAACATTATGCTGAGTGAAATAAGCCAGTCCCAAAGGGACAAATACCATATGTTCTCCCTGATCGGTGACAACTGACTGAACACCAAAAAGGAAACCTGTTGAAGTGAAATGGACACTATGGGAAACGGTGACTTGATCAGCATAGCCCTGACTGTTAATGAACAACTTAATACATTTTCCCTCTTAGTAGTTTTTTTGTCTGTTCTACTTAATATGACTGGTTTAATTCTGTAATTATCACAGAGTTATTCTTAAGTGTTGAAAATTAACTGAAATGTGATCCCTGTTAAACATAAGAGTGGGAATAAGAGAGGGAAGAGATGTATAATTTGGGACATGCTCAAGCTGACTTGCCCCAAATGGTAGAGTTAGAAACATACCAGGGGATTCCAATTCAATCCCATCAAGGTGGCATGTGCCAATGCCATCTCACTATTCCAAGTGATCAATCTCAGTTCACAATTGATCATAATGAAAGGACTAAGAGTCAAAGGGAGCACATAAACAAGTCTAGTACCTGCTAACACTAACCGATAGAATAAATAAAGGGGAGAGTGATCCAACATGGGAAGTGAGATACTCAGCAGACTCATAGAATGGCAGATGTCATAAATAGCACTCTGGCCTCAGAATCAGCCCTAAAGGCATTCGGATCTGGCTGAAAAGCCCATGAGAGTATTTCAGGCATGGAAAGCCAAGACACTCTGGCAAAAGATCTCTGTGAGTGAGATCCCAGTGGAAAGAACAGGTCATCAAAGAAGGAGGTACCTTTCTCTGAAGGGAGGAGAGAACCTCCACTTTGACTATGACCTTGTCTAAACAAGATAAGAGTCAGAGAACTCAGAGTGCTTCCATAGCCTTGGAAACTCATGACTGGAGCATAGGGAGATTACTAATGCCACAGACAGGAGTGTCAATTGGTAAAGTCAACAACAGGAGTCACTGTGCACTTACTCCTCATGTAGGATCTCTGTCCTTAATGTGCTGTGCATTTAGATTTAATGCTATAACGAGTACTCAAACAATATATTTCACTTTGTGTTTCTATGGGGGTGCAAACTGTTGAAATCTTTACTTAATGCATACTAAACTGATCTTCTGTAAAAAAAAAAAAAAGAAATTATCAATTCCCAACTTGACCCTCACTGGGATTAAACATGACAATAGGTCTGCTCTGATTTCATCATCCTTAAAAAAAATCATCTATTATTTTTCACTTTATATTTCTGTGTGGGAGCAAACTGTTGAAATCCTTACTTAATGTATACTAAGCTGATCTTCTGTATATTAAGATAATCGAAAATGAATCTTGATGTGAATGGAAGGGGAGAAGGAGTGGGAAAGGGGAGGGTTGTGGGTGGGAGGGACGGTATGGGGGGGAAGCCATTGTAATCCATAAGTCGTACTTTGGAAATTTATATTCATTAAATAAAAGTTAAAAGAAAAAAATAATCACAAATCATTAAAAGTAGAGTAATATAACATTCTTAACCATTGGTTTGACAAAGACATAAGACCAGGTTTGAAAAAACTGTATTTGCAGCAATAGTGACACATACAGGCATTTCTTTTATTTTTTATTTCTTTTCCTTTTTTAAATTTTATTCCCATGTATAAAGCAGAATATGTGGTGTTTTTCTTTTTGTGTCTGGCTTACTTCACTTAGCATGATATCCTATAGTTGCATCCATTTTTATGCAAATGGTTGAATTTAATTCTTTTTATAACTAAATAATATTCCATATTTTGGTTAATTACATATTTTGGCTACTGTGAAGAGGCTACTATAAACATAAACATGGTGGTGTAGGTATCTCTTTGATAGAATTTCTTTATGTCTTTTAGGTATAAAGCAATAGGAGGATTGCTGGCTCCTATGGCAAGTCTACTTCTGATTTTTAAAGAAATCTCCATACTGTTTTCCACAGTGGCTTCACTAATTGACATTCCTACCAGCAGTGCATAAATGTCCCCCTTTTTCCACATTCTCACCAGCACTTGTTACGTTCTTTTGGATAGTAGCCATTCTGACCAGAGTGAAGTGATATCTCATTGTGATTTTGATTTGCATTTCCCTGAGAGCTAGTGATGTTGAGCATTTTTTCATATATTTGTTGAGAATTTGTTGTTTCTTCTATTGAAAACTGACTAGTATGATCCTTTGCCCATTTGTTAAAGGGATTTTTTTTTTTTTTTGACAGGCAGAGTGGACAGTGAGAGAGAGAGAGACAGAGAGAAAGGTCTTCCTTTGCTGTTGGTTCACCCTCCAATGGCCGCCGCGGCCGGCGCGCTGCGGCCGGCGCACCGCGGCCGGCGCACCGCGCTGATCCGATGGCAGGAGCCAGGAGCCAGGTGCTTTTCCTGGTCTCCCATGGGGTGCAGGGCCCAAGCACCTGGGCCATCCTCCACTGCACTCCCTGGCCACAGCAGAGGGCTGGCCTGGAAGAGGGGCAACCGGGACAGAATCCGGCACCCCGACCGGGACTAGAACCCGGTGTGCCGGCGCCGCAAGGCGGAGGATTAGCCTAGTGAGCCGCGGCGCCGGCTTAAAGGGATTTTTTTTTACTGTTGAGGTTTTTGATATTGCTGATATATTCTGGATATTAATCATTTCTTGGATAGGTAGCTCACAAATATTTTTTTCCATTCTGTTGGATGTCTTCATCCTACTGATTGTTTACTTTTGTTGTGTAGAAGCTTCTGAGTTTCATATAACCCTATTTGTTTAGTTTTGTTTTGTTGCCTGTTCTTTGATAGTCTTATCTAAGAAGTTGTTACCTACACCAATGTCTTGAAATGTTTTCCCTGTTTTCTTCCAGCAGCTTCATAGTCTCACATTTTAAATTTAGGTTTTTTATCCATCTAGAGTTGATTTTGGTATATGATGAGAGGTATGGATCTAATTTCATTCTTTTACATATATACAGCCAGTTTTGCCAGCATCATTTATTGAAGGGATTGTCCTTACTGCAACGGATGGTCTTAGCACTGCTGTCAAAAATTAGTTAGCTGTATGCATGTGGATTCATTTGTGGGCTCTCTTCTGTTGCATTGAGCTATGTGTTGATTTTTATGCCAGTTCCATAGCATAGTGTATCTTAGATAATATAATGTAAAAACATGAACGTTTTTAACCCTATTGATTTCTGACTGATAAATGTATCACTTTGACCTATTTATTTCTAATTGCAAATTAGTTAACCCACATGATAATAAATTATGGCATTGCTTCTTGTATAAGCACAGACTATGTCTTTGCCCTTCACAGGCTGTGGATCATCACAGGCTAATCACATTACAATGCTGTTCCTTACATTTAATTCTCTTGACTCCAGTGTTGAATAGATTATAGAATACTTTTGATATTAGCCCTTTGGAATTCCTTTCAGCTGTTTGAAGACTGCTTTATGCTTGGCCTACTTAATGTAAGTTGCAGAAGCATGAAACCTGCTTTGTTTTTTGTTTGTTTGTTTTTTAACTTTTCTATTATGATAGCAGCCTAAAAAATTTGGGTCAAAAAGTAGACATCGAATTAAATTCTGATGTGTTAGAAAAACAGTTGCAGATTGGTGCCTCCTCACATGGGGCACCAAAAATGTCAGGATAAGAGGCACAGAGAAGAGAGGAGGCTGAGTTCGAATCTATAGCCAGACTGAATTTATCCAGAGAAAATGAATTCACAGAGGTGGGTGACTGATTGCCAGCATGCGCATTGAAGGAACACGAGATAGAAGGCCCTGACCCAGGGGCCAAGCCTTTTTATATTTTAGGAGCGCTAGGGATGGGGTTGAGGGTGGGGACAGCAGGCAGTGGTGAATTCCTGGAGATGGTCTTTCAGGGGGCCCTGTGGGGCCTTGGGAACCTGGAAGAGAATGCAGGGGTGTAAAGGCAATAGGGTGAGAGACCCAACTGAGATCCAAGGGCAAGAAATAAATTCCAACCTTTATCTTTTAGGCAGTGAGCGAGAATGGCTAAGGCTTGCTTCCTTGTTCCGTCAAGGTGAAAAGTGATCTTGAACCTATCTAGGCTAGACCTATCATAAAACAACTTACAAGAATATTATAATCACTTACGCACATGGCATTCCCCTACTCTGACTCTTTGTTCCCTGGAAGGAATTATGTTGTGTTCTTCTGTATTCCACAGTAGCATCTTTGAATACAATAGGTCTTTAATTACTGCTAGATGACTAATAAATGAATTTGTCAGGTTTTTTAAACAAAATTAGACAAACTATATTTGTAGCATTACTTTTATACAGAGGCATTTCTTTTTTGCCTGTTTTATTTATTTTTTCTTTTTTTTTTTTTTTTTTTTTGACAGGCAGAGTGGACAGTGAGAGAGAAAGACAGAGAGAAAGGTCTTCCTTTTTTTTTTTTTTGCCGTTGGTTCACCCTCCAATGGCCGCCGCGGCCGGCACGCTGCGGCCGGCGCACCGTGCTGATCCAATGGCAGGAGCCAGGAGCCAGGTGCTTTTCCTGGTCTCCCATGGGGTGCAGGGCCCAAGCACCTGGGCCATCCTCCACTGCACTCCCTGGCCACAGCAGAGGGCTGGCCTGGAAGAGGGGCAACCGGGACAGAATCCGGCGCCCTGACCGGGACTAGAACCCGGTGTGCCGGTGCCGCAAGGCGGAGGATTAGCCTAGTGAGCCGCGGCGCCGGCCTATTTTTTCTTTTTTTTAATTTTAGCTCCCACATACAAGGGAGAACATGGTATTTGTCTCTCTGTGTCTGGACTATTTCACTCAACATGATATCTTCCAGGTCAGCATTTTATAGCTGTATTTAAAAATGATATACATATATGTTCACACAAAGGTTAATCACCATGTAACAACTCTCCTCTCCATCCAGCTGTTGGAACCAAGAATTGTACCACAAAGTCCCAGTTTCAAGTATGTCAAAATAGTAAGTCCATTAATAATATTAGAACATTCGTCTCTGAACAGATGAGCTGGAGAGATATTGGATGGAGTAGTGTGTTTCTAAGCACAATTCATGTCACGAAGATGTAATACTTGATCCCAGTAAAATGGTAATCAGAAGTGGGAGTTGAAAGTTGAAAAGATGTTTGTAGTAAAAATGAGACCCTTATGCATGTACATTCTGCTGTTATTTCTTCATCTTTAAAATTACATTTATATTTTTAAATGTATTACTACTAGTATAGGGCTGTTTTGTGTTGGGTTCAGTTTACTGTTTAAGGTTTTATTGTCTAACATGGTGGTCACTAGTTACATGCAGTTATTTAAATTTAAACTGGAGTTAAAGCACAATTTAATGTTCAAGTTCTGAGGTGCACTGGTTGCATTTTGAGAGAAATATGGCTGTGGCTATTGTGTAAGAGAAGAGATAGGAAATTTCCATTATCTTAGAAAACTTTGTTCAACAGCTCATTCTAAGGTCTATAAACTGACAAGCAAATCTGTTGGATTTTGTCTTCTTTTCCCTACTAAAACATCACTTCTTAGCATTCAGTAAGAGAACAAAAGGCATTAAAATAAGCAGGAAATCAGTTAAATTTAGACAATGAAATGGATATATTTTCAGTGGAACATTTACAAGTACTTGAAAACTAGAAACTTAAATGTAAAGAGTAAATACAAATGAAAATGAAATTTCAAGGCAATGCAATCATGCCTGAGAGATAGAGCTGGGCTGGTTTTCCCAATTACTGTTACCGTCATGGGTAGAGAGCACAAGAGCATTGTTAGAACACAGACTCCTAAAGAAGCAGTTCCCAAGCCTGTTGACTAGTTCTGAACTGTGGCTGCATATTGGAATGATGTGGAGACCCAGTGAGGTGTGTGTCCCCCTCCTAGAGGTTTTGATTTAATTTGTGCTCTGTACTGAAAATGCAGTCAGTCCCCAAAGCAACAGTGATGGGAGGTGGGGCCAAATTGAGGAAAGTGCTTATGAATGGACTAATGCCAGTATGGAGAAGAGTACGCAGGAGTGGTTTTTTTCTCTCTTATCCTCTTCCATCAGATGAAGATACAGCATTCATCTTCTTTTTTTCAAGAAGGCCCTCACCAAATACTGAATCTGTTGGCACCTTGATCTGGGTCTTCCCAGAATCCAGACTGTGAAAAATAAATTTCTATTCTTTATAAATTACCCAGCTTCAGAATAAACACTTATAAAACCAAAATGAAATCAGACTTATATAACCAAAATAAAAGTATTTTATATTTTCCTACCTTTTGTCAGTTCACCAATGTGATTTCCAGGTATTCTATACATTTAAAGATATTCTGTAACTGCAGCTAAGTCTATTGGTAGGGGAAGCATCCTGAATCTTAAGGTTTTTAAAACATCCATGGTTTATTAGAGAATTTAAGAACTACTTATATAGAATAGAATAATGGGATCAACCATATAGTGCTTGAATTTCAGATATTTCATACTGAGCAAGATAATTTTAATGAGCATGACATTCGGACTGTGTAAGTGAAACCTCATGTTCTTTCAAACATTAAGTTCCTCAAACTATTAGACCTCCAAATTTAAGTTTTCACAGCAATGTTCAGCTCTCTTTCTTCCCAAAGAAATTTACCAATAAAGCTGTACTAAAAGATTCCTTATAAATGTATTTGGTTGTATTCAAGATTATGCATTAACAATATTGTTAAGGAAGATCTGCTGAAATCTGTTCTCTTTATATTCATAAAAATTAAAAAAAGATCTGCAAGTTCTGCTTTAATGGACTGATAACAAGGATGATTACTAACATACTGTGTTCCCCTGGAACCATTTTAAATGTCTAAGTAATTATACACCCTATAAGAAAGGTAAATGACCTCATAAAATTGCTTAATAAGGATTTATTTTACTTTCTTAGATGATGCAAAAGCAAACTCTAGTCAAACCTGTGTCTGATAAATCACAAATTCTAAACTAAACTAGCATGGAATGAGCTTTTGAGGTTTCACTGAGTATTGATTCCATCTATTTATAAGTTTGTATAGCAGATTCATGGTATTTCTGAAGGGCTCCGGAAGCCTGTAATGTATAGCAAATGCTCTAATTACTTGTGGTCCTGTTATAGCCTAATCTTACAAACAGTGACTTGAAGAAAAACAACTTACATGGAATGAAAGTAGATATGGCAAGTGATAGGCTCCTCTTAAAATCAAATAAACCTTCCTCCTAGCCCACAGAGAATTTGTTGCAAAAGCATAGCATTGTTCCAAGGGAAGGGTGCCTCCTCCGGGCCATTACAATCACACTAACAATGTTTGACTACTTGGTCAGTAGCACTATAAACTCTGAAGGCTTCATTTCACACACTACTTGTATTTACTTGACCTACATTTCTGAGTTATTGGCATAATAAACAATGATATTTTATGAGAACATTTTAAGGCTTGGCTACTAAGCCTCTTAGTAAGAAGATATAACAGTGAAACAAGGTGGTTGAAATAAATAAATAATGCAATGAAAAGCTTTATATGGTTATCTCCAGGCATACCTATAGCCAAAGGAGTAATTTTAGAATCTTAACTTATTAGGATAATACTCCTAATAATATGCTGCTTATTAGAAGAAACATAAAATCTCATAGAAAATAGGTAATGATATTTGATAATTTTGCTACAATTTAAAACAGTCATTTATAGAGCATTAATGATGTGTCAAATTTTGATTTGCAATTTTTTAAAATATTTATTTATTTGAAAGTCAGAGTTACACAGAGAGGAGAAGCAGAGAGAGAGAGAGAGAGAGAGACAGAGGTCTTCCCTTGGATGGTTCACTCCCTATTGGCCACAACGGCTGGAGCTGTGCCGATACAAAGCCAGGAGCCTGGGGTTCTTTCAGGTCTCCCACACAGGTGCAGGGGCCCAAGGATTTGGGCCTTCTTCTACTGCTTTCCCAGACCATAGCAGAGAGCTGGATTGGAAGTGGAGCAGCCAGGTCTCAAACCGGCGCCCATATGGGATGCCGGTGCTTCAGGCCAGGGCGTTAATCTGCTGCACCATAGCCCCTGCATTTTATTTTAATTAGTCTTTACAGTCCTCAAAAGTACGCATTCTATCCATACTTTAAAAAACAAAGAAATTGAAGCCCATAATGATAAAACAACTTTTCTAGTCACAGAATTCAAGGAGCAAAGAGATTTAAGTGAGGCAAGGCAAAAAGCCCCAAATCATAAATGATGGCATTGATACTCAGAGAATTTATAACTCTCCAAGACTGTTCATTCAATACATGGGTCATGCATTGTGTAGCAAAAGCCAGTTTCTTCACAATCAGTAAAGGAGATCCACGTGAAGACTGTGCATATATTTACTTATGTGCATTTGCATACACACATACAGTCAATTTCATATTTTAATTATCAACTAATTCTTTTCTTGGCATTTTTAAAATCTGGGTCACTATCTTAGATCTTTTAAAGGAAAGGTAGGCAATAATTTATCTTTGCCGTGAAGTCTGAGTGGTTGGGTAAACATCATTTCAGCCCCATTAATGGTTAAAAAAAAAAAGAATGCATTGTTGGAAATGTGGAAATGTAGCAACTCCTTCATATTTACTGAATCAAAATTACCACTTTTTAGATTTTATATTTATTTATTGGAAAGAGTTACAGGGAGAGAGAGAGAGAGAGAGAGAGAGAGGGAGAGAAAGAGATCTTCTATCTGCTGGTTTACTCCCCAAATGGCCACAACTGCTGGAGCTGAGCCAATCTGAAACCAGGAGCCAGCAGCTTCTCCCGAGTGCCCCACATGGGTAAAAGGGTCTGAGGACTTGGACCATCTTCCACTGCCCTCCTAGGCACACTAGCAGGAAGCTGGGTTGGAAGTGGAGCAGCTGGGACTGCTAGCACCAGATGGGACGCTGGTGCTGCAGGACAGGGCGTTAACCTGCCTCACCACAGCATCCAAAATATACCTTTCTGATAGGACCTTCAAGTTATTCATATACACAGTAATCAGTAATGTTTGAGAAACTCACTGTGTTCATATTTTATAGATCCGTGGGTCAGGGCTGGCCACTTTTTTGCATTTGTACAAATATACTAACAACTGTTTCTTTTTACCTGTATCGTGAGTCCAGTAAATTTAAAATTCAAACCTTTCTGCATCAGTTGTACTAACATACATTAACTGTCTTTCTTTACAAGTTGTTCTTCTCCTGGTTAAGTCATTGTTGAATTATTCTCTTCAGCCATTCAGTAAGTTTTCCGTAGTTTCTTACCTTATCTCTGCTTATTAAATTTCTTCAGCTCTTAAGTACTCTTAAGTTAAACACTGGCTTGCCCTAGGAAACATAAGGTTTAAAGCCTAGGCTTTGACCAGAATTCTCTTTGTTAAATATGTAGACTATTTTTATTTTTCATGAAGACAAACATTTAATATGAGTATTTTTACATGTATTTATCCTTTGTTGCACTCAACAAATTATGAGTGACTAAATTGCCTAGAATAGTGCAAATATGTTACAGACTATAACAAAATGCCGATATCTGTTTTTTATGAACATTTTAAATATCTAATTTGATAAAATTGAAATCATTGAGGTGAATGATCAAATCCAGAAAGCAAAGAAATTCAACTATCATTGTGTAGTTTTATTTTTTAGATGAAACTTCTAATTTTAATACACTGTTATTTTTTCTTAGATATGAATGCTAATATAATATTCCAACATGATTTTATGCTTCTTGCCTCTGGAATTTTGAGGACAGTGGACTTATAAATATTTATGTGTGTATTTTCAAATATCTGTGTCTCTTTACAAGCACTGTATTTGCATATATTTTCACAGATTTGAACATAAAGTAGGATAAATTCGGGAAAGATGGAAAAGTGGACTTCTGAGGTTAAACTACATGGAGTAGTATGTAGGCTGATGTTAGTCCACCTTCATTAGGTTCCAGAAATCCTGGAAACGTCTGAGACCACATGTGATTGAGCTAACAATTCAGTTGATTTGATGAAGAGAGGTGTGTCATAGACCATGGAAGCTGTTGACAGCAATTTCATATCTGTGGTGGCAGATGTGACAGGGCCCATGATAAAAGGAAAAGGAAGGTTTCTAAGAGAAGCCCTGGGGGAGGTAGCTGCTTGCCTGGACATCTTCTGGGCTGCAGGCTGATGGCCCCCAAGGACTGTTACTGTTTTCTAATTTAATTGCCTCTCCTCCCACCCAAGTCATTATGCTGCAACCCCATACACACAGTACAATGTTATGAAAATAACTCCTCCCTCAAATGTGCCACATTAGGCAAAATGGTAGGAATTACCTGTGGCCTCTGTTTTTGCAAATCCATAGTCAGGACTGACAAAGGAAAACATTTTGTTCTGTTTCTGTTATTTATCTGCCATTCTACCTGCCCTAGTATGATATAAGAATTCCAAAGGTGTCCCCAAACATGCTGATTCATATCACTTTGATTGTGTTCTTAGTACAAAACTTTTCTTTACTGCATATTTCTTAGGCTCTTAACCACAGATTAATGAAAAGTAGAGCTATCCTGCTTCTGGTACTCAGAATTCATCACAGGTGTTTTTGAGATAGAGCTATTCCTCTCCCTAATTGCTTGAGAGCAGAACTATAATTCATGGACAGGCATTTGACACAGAGGTTAAGTCATTGTGTGGGATGCCTGCATCCTATCTCTGAGTTCCTGGGTTCTTCTAGCTCTGCTTCTGATTCAGTTGCCTGCTGATGCATACCTTGAGAGGCAGTAGATGATGGTACAAGTGGCTGGGTACCTGCTACCCACATGAGAGATCTACATTGAGTTCCAGGCTCCTGGCTTCAGCCTTGCCCAGCTCTGATTATTGTGTGCGTTTGAGGAGTGAACCAATGGATGGAAGATCTCCCTCTGCCTCTTTTATTCTCTATCACCCTACTGATATCGGAATATGGGGTGCCATATGATATCACCGTGTGCTTATTAATAAATTCCCAATATTAATAAGCCTGTGTGGGTTCTTGCCTAATATTCAGAGAAGAATTCTGAAAACTGGCATAAATGAATGAGGCAGCATGATAGGTTTTTAAGCTTTTATTCAGTGATAGAAATGCATAGGAGAGTGAAGGCCCTATCTAAAAGAGGGAGGGTTCTGGATTCATACCGAGCACCAGGAGCCAGCCATGTGGAGGAGCATGTAGGCCAGGAAATGTGGGGCAAGGGGCCCAAGGGCCATGTGCCGTAGAGGCATAGGGGCAGCACCCACCCACAAAGGCAAAAGGCCAAACAAAAGGAAAAAGATCGGGCACACTGTGTGCCAGGCTTTTAATTCACTTCCAAAGGGGAGTGGTTAATTAACCTGATTGGCTGGTGGGCACAGAGGTGTGGTCAGGTAGGGGCATGAGGTCACACAGGGGTGTGGTGAAGGCATGGTCTTCCAGTTCACAAATCTGATCAATTTTATCCTGTATGCCTGCCTTTCAAATAAATTAATAAAACTTTAACCACTATTTAAGACATTCTGCAACATTTTTATGCTACTTTATTTCCTTAACATATTTGATATCAATATAGAAAAGTGTTAACATTTCCTTATATAAATGACGTAGTGAGGTACTTGGTTATTTAACTTTTTACTCTCTTTTCTGTGTATTTAAAATAGTTCATAATTTAAAACTATGAATTAACTTAGGAAACATTGAAAGGATTATTCAGTTCATATGACCAGATGGTTGAAATTTAGCTTTAGAGTTTGTTTGATTTAACTGTGCAGTGTTATCTTCAAGGCATGGCATAGCTTTCCTGAAATATAACTTCTTTTTTATGTAACTTCTAGAATGTTCCTTCATGTCTTAGTGGCCCTGATTGTGTATGCCAAGGTAGCAAGGGAATGCTGTGCGCTTATTGGCATGGTGTAAGTTCTCTAAACCATCCACTGTATGAGAGAGGTAGAATTATATTCATTGGATTTGACAAAGCATATTCTTCCAGATTCCCACATTTAATAAAATTGGAAAGGGAATGACTCTTGGGGAGACAACCACTGTATTCACCACCTTTCTCCTGTTCTATGAAAGCCATATCTGCCAGTAGCTTTTGGAAGTATTCTTCCACCATTTATGCCATTTGGCTTTTTGTTAAACAGTTGCTGTCTCACCAGTGATTTCAGTGTACAACAGCTTCAAATCACTTATCTGATGGTACTTCAAAAAATTTTATGCAAACTGAATTAGAAGATAAATCTATTTTGGTGCAAAAAATTTTGATATCACTACAAAATTTTTTTGTCTTCAAAAAGTTTGTGGAAAATACATATGTTAAAACTATGCATAAATTTCATAAAGATTTTTGCACCCAAATAAATACATCTTTTAATTCAATTTTTCCATGAACAGTTTGAAGTTCCTATATGTAGTATTCAGATTCTCCCCATACATAATTTTAAGTTTTTTGATGCTATTTGTTAATTGAAACATGGTGATTATAAATATGGTGTACACAATCTAAGTTTTCACTCTTTATGCAACAGATAGTTTACTTCTTTTCAAGGTATGTTAAAAATGTTAAAATGTTAAAAATGCCATCAGATGATAGCACATTTAGTGATGTGGTGAAAGCAATTATTTAAATGCATGTCCATGAGCAGCAACTGATGCTGCTAAATGAGACATTTCGCTACTTTCTGAACACAGCAAAGTTGTAATTATTCTGAATTTTCCAGTCTATGATGACAGACTATATTGATACAGTTGAAACACCTGTACTGTGGCATGACAAAAACAAACAGCACTTGTTTTGAAAGCATTCTGTTCCTTTGGTTTCCCAGATGCATTAAAGATGAAAGAGGAGGCTTGTCCTGTGAATCGACTATTGAGTTGCCCAACCTCATTGGTTTGACTGGAAGTTGGCCAACCTCGTTGGCTTGGCTGAATAGACTAAAATATTTTAGCTTGACCTTGAACGATAATGTTTAAACAGCACTTTGCCTGCTCCAGGCTGAACATTTTAAGTGTTGCAAAGTGTGTTGGTATCTTTATCAAACCTTTACTGTAAATCCTCAAAAATAAGCACTGGCAAATGTGCTCAGAGACTAAAAGACATCAAAACAACTAAATGAGAAACAATGAATCCAAATGGAAGTTATTATTTTCTGCCCCTGATTGGTTTGACAGGAATGTCAAAGTTGAGACTCTGAGTGGGGTTTCTACAAACTGAGGTTCAAATTCCCTTAGCCTGGTCTTCCCTGGAGCAACAGGAAGCCTTTGTGATGGAACTGCCTTGAGGTACCAGTGGCTGAAATTAATATAAGATTTTGAGAGAGAAATTAAACAAAATGTTTGTTGGCCTGAATTTTAAAACTGTTAATAAGACCTTGTTACATCTGACAGTGAGAATATTGAACCTAATACAAGAAGGATGCATGAAATGTCTCCATCCCAGAAGACTCTGATGTGGGCACTGTAGATAGATGTCTCCCTCTTTAATTGATGTTGATATGGAGATATCTATACTTATCCAAATCTGAAAGAGTCTAGGAATGAATAAGAGGAATAATCAATATGTAAAGTAGGCAATGTTTTGTGCTTTAAACTATTTAACTTGCTTAGTGAAAATATAAATTAATCTGTAAACGTATAAATTATCTTGGAACTGTCAAACTACAGTCTGCCTTTGCAAATAAATTTTATTTGGAACAAAGCCCCACCTATTTGTTCACATAGGGCTGCGGTTACACTGCAAAAACACAGAAGAGAAACACATTATGTTGCCACAAAGCTTAAAATATTAGTATCTAGTTGTTTAGAGTAAAAATATGTTGAACCATGGTGAATATCAACCTTTTTCAGAAACTATTTTGTTTTACGTAAAAGTACATACTTCTGTGGTTCTTAATGTACTAATTCAACATTCATCTTATAGATAGTTTAGCCCATAAAATATTTAGTGAAAATCTCTGAGTCCCACAAAGTGGGTGCAAAATTTTCCCTTTTCTTTTTCTAAGTTGTGATACTTTCCAGGTCAAACTCTGTCTGAAATGATTTCCCCATTTCAGCAGGATGCGGAGCGTGACATCCCCGTGTCCCAGGGAAGTGCGCCATACATTATGCATGAATCTTCAGCAAGATCTCAGCGTCTGAATACACAATTACACTTTGAGCTTAAAATGGAAAGTGCCACGTTTGGAAGCAACTTGAAGTTTCCCAAAATATTTGTTTGCTGTTCTAATTTCAATAATTAACATAGGGATTAAAACATTTTTCTTATCTTTCCATTCCAGCAGTGAGGTCAGCACCTCGTAGCTATAGGGGAAAATGCCTTTAGAGCTTCCCAGTGAAAGCCAGCAATAATGTTGTTTCAGCAGCAGGCCCTTTGCAGGCTGCAGATTGATGGACCTCCACGTTGACGTGGTCTAGGAGACACTCTTCTCTGTCTTTTCATTTTTTTCTGAATGTCCTATTCCATGGACCTCTGATGAGAGCAAAGGGAGGAGAGGCAGAATGTACTTTTTATCTATACCACCATAAAAACGGGACAGCTATGGTTTTCCTTTATTTGTTGTTAGTCCTGTTCTATTTCTTTCTTTTCAAACCCCACTACTTAAGAGATGAGATAAATCTCCACACACAAAACCCCAGTCTCTCCAACTTCCGACTTTTCCACAGGGTGTTTTTGCTGCGAACTTTCTTCCTGGAGCAGAACTGAATCTGCAGACAGAGTTTAAAGTGCAGGTTTGGTGACAGAAGTGCTTTTAGCTTTTGCAATCCCTTGGAGCAGGAAGGTTCAGTAGTTGTTTTTCAGTTTTCGTCTTACCTGTGTTTCCTTCCTTTTTATAGAAATGGTACATTTTAGTTCCAGGTGGCGTTGCTACTTAAAAGAGTCTCTTCCTTAAACTTCAGAAAGCTGTGTTTCACCTTTATTCTCCCGTTATTTGTAGGGAGGTGATGACTCTTATGTCTGCTGTTCTGGCTTTATGAGATCAAATCAGATCCTAGATCTCTTGAAATGAAGCAGTGGGGTCCACATTCAAGGCAAATAGGAGCCTTCTGGCATTTACAGCTTGGCCCTGTTACCTGATGTGTTGTCACTGTGAAGTGTGCAGCGGGAAGCTGCTGCAGGGCAGCAAGTTGAGTTAATGATGCGATTCATGAATGACACCTGGTTAAATAAGGTTTTAAAGGCAGAACTTTATAGGTGTGGGCCCATTCTTCAAATACGGGCTCTGTCTGAGCTAACAGGTTCTCTCTGGCATCTTTTATAAGGGCTCTCACCCCATCCATGAGGGTTCTTTGTGACCCAGTCATTCCCCACTTAGTGTTATCACACTGGGGATTAGATTTCATTGTTTGTGTTCAGGCCATAATGCATAGGAACATTTTTATTTGACCAATGAGTCCATTTTGATTATAACCCTTCCCTAATAGCTGATGTTAGAACATTCGAAGCTACTGTGTGAACCCATCTCAGAATTGTCTCCTTTGAGTTTTATTTTGATTTTATGTCCTTGACTTTTTCAAAGGTTTCTGAAATAGTCATTTGACTCCATTTCTAGATTTTCTTTGAGATTATATTTTAAGAACAGTGCTTTGCATGTATCCCAGGCTATTTATTATTTATTTATTTATCATTCATTATTATTATTATTTATTTATTATTACTAAGTTCCTCTGTTGGTCATTCTCACTGGTCCCTCAAATCCAGTTCTGTTCTTCTCTACTTGGCCCTGTGCGATTGGAAGCTAACTTCTGACCTGCAATGCTGCACTCTATTGACAATAGGTTTCTCCCTTGGATAGTATTTGCAGGAGAGTAGGGGCAGGAGATAACAGGGAAAGTTGTATGCACTTGCTCCCTTGCTGCCTCAGGCTGTGTGATCCAGTTCTACAATTCCAGCCTCCCTCCATTGCATCCATTGTCATTTAGCTTCAGTACTTCCTTAGCCTATTCTTTGCCCTGGGGATTTAAACAACTCCTGTGGCTGCTAATTTCTGGGTGCCCTCTCTTGCTGGATCCCTCAGTGCTATCCACATTTCCCTACAGGCTGTATACAGAAAAATATTTTCCTGCTATTTGAGTAAAATTCTAGTTTCCCCAAGACTTGAGCAATACAAGTAACTATGTGGTAGTCCTGGGTGCATCCCATGAGAAGATAGATAGATAGATATGGATACACACACACACACACACACACCCTGCCCCATGTCATTATACTCTGTAGAAAAATCAGCAGTAAAAATATATAAACAAATAACTAAATATGCAATATGTTGATGGTATCATGAAATGACAGTATATACTGTGTTCGTGGTGCTAGGAAATGACCTAAAAAAGGTAAAGGAGATAGGGAGAATTGGTGAGAGCTGAGGCATTTTAAATGCTGCAGAGAGAGAAGGCCTCAGTGAGCAAATGGCATGTGAACAGGGACATAGAAATTCCATTTGTGCCATGAGTAGAGTCATTGTCAGGTAGAATCATGTTAAAACATGAGAAGATTAACAAGTTATCTTAGCTCCACTAAGAATTGCCTCCCTTGAATTTCATGAGTTCCATTTTGATTTTATATATGAGACTTCTTTTATTTTTTCAGATTTCTGAGATGATCACTTGGAATTAATTTCTTTATTTATTATTTTTACTTACTTGAAAGATAGAATGAAAGAGAGAGAGAGAAGGAGAGAGAGAGAGCAATCTTCCATCTGTTAGTTTACTCCCCAGATACTTGAAATAGCCAGGGCTGGGCCAGGCTAAAGCCAATAACTTTAAACTCTGTTGGGGTCTCTCATTTGGATGGTAGGGGCCCAAGTACTTGAACATGATCTTCTGCCTCCTGGGATGCATTGTCAGGAAGCTGAGTCAGCAGCAGAGTGGCTGGGACTCAAACCATCACTCCCATTTGGGATGTGGGCACTTAACCCACTGTGCTATAATGCTTGCCCCCTAAGTTTCCTTTGAACTGTATGTTAAGGACATTGCCTTGCATTTGTCTGTAGCTCTTTACTGTGTGTCTGTGAGCTGGTTAGTCTTCATTTATCTTCTCATAAGTATGGGGAAAGACGCTGGCGTCATTGGTCAGGAGTAGCCTTCAATAATCCAGACAAATTTGATGGCAACCTGGACTGTGTGACAAAGGTATATGAGGTGACTGATCAGGTTCAGAATGTGTTCACAGTGTGGGAGCCAGGATTTTTAGAAAAAAAAAAAAAAGAAAAAAGAAAAAATAGGGCAAAGAAATCCCAAAGCTGTGTGGCCTGAGCAGTTGAAAGAAAGGGGTAGGATGCAGATACAGCAGATTTGAAAGAGAAGATGAGGAGTTGCACAGTGTGCGTGTTAATTCTGAAGGGTTTATTGATACTCACATGGAGATTATCAAGGTAATTGCATTTGAAGTTCAGAATAGGCTGTGGAAAAAACATTGGAGAATGTTCCTTAAAGCAGAGGTATGAGATGAGGTTACTGGTAGTGGAGTGGGAGATGGATAGGGTATATGTAGAGAAGTAGACAAATCCATTGACATAATCCAGCACCTCCCACTGCCTAAACTTCAGTTGTTGAAATAGCTGTATCAGAGAGGACAATGAGGAGAGGATCAGTGGGCGGGTATGGGGGGAAGAACTGCTATATTCCAAAAGCTGAACTATAAAATTTATATTTATTAAATAAAAGCTTTCTAAAAAAAAGAGCATAGCACCAGCGAAAGCCTCATACTGCTTCAACTCATGGCAGGAAGTGGCAGGATGAGCAGGCACATGTGGAAGAGACAGTATACAAGGGGCACCCTTTCTTATAACAACCTGCTCTTATGATAACTGCTCCTGTTCTCAGGAAAAAGGCATGAATCCTTTTTAAAGGATTAATTATCTCTTCAGGGTTCAAACTAATCACTTCTTGAAGGTCTCACTATCTTTAATCTCTGTTACACTTAAATTCAAATTTTCATGTGAGTTTTGGTGAGGTCAGTCTATAGCATTCTATAGCATTCAGCCATTCGGTATCATTCTATAGCATTCAGTCAGTCTATATCATTCCTTATGAAAATAATTTGTCTTGGTCTGTATAGCAAGACAGTTTTTCCTCTGAGATGGAGCAGCTAACAACAGCCTGAGAATCAGGCTATGTACTTTATACTCACAAAAACACATATATTCACCTTATGTGCACAGAAAAATATATTGTAAAGACTTATTTATTTGTAATGAAGAGTTAGAGAGAGAGAGAGAGAGAGACAGACAGAGACAGAGAGAAAATCTTTCATCCAGTAGTTCACTCCCCAAAGGTGGGGGGGCAGAGACAGAAAATCTTTCATCCACTAGTTCACTCCCCAAATGGCCTCAACAGCTGGCGTTGAGCTGATCAGCAGCCAGGAGCCCCTCCTGGGGCTCCCACATAGGTGCAGGGGGCCAAGCACGGGGACCATCTTCCACTGTTTTCCCAGGCCATGAGTAGAGAGCTGGATTGGAAAAGGAGCAGCTGGGACATGAACCAGCATGCACATGGTTTACTGGCACCAGAAGTGGGGGGTTTAGCCTACTATGCCACAGTGCCAGCCCCGTGAGCTCTCTTTTAATAGGAGATTTGAAGTTTGCTGGGCAAGGTAGAAACAAATATAAATAAACAGAGGTGGATATTTTATACTTTCTTTTCAACTATCAAGAGACAAATACATGTAGTACTCAGGGAATAATAATTGTCTCAAATATTGGTTAAAGGGAGAGAATGGAGTGGCAGAGCTATGAACAGAAAAATAGAAAGGGAGAGTATCAGACTACTACCTCTTTGGCCATACCAAGAAGGGCAAGTGAATATCACATCAATAATATTTTCATTATGTTATTGATGTTTAATTTAAATCTTAAGTGTACTTCTTAGAGACTTATAAACATATATATACTTTTAATTACCACCTAAATAATCATATAGAATGTTTTATCAGCCTTGAATATTCAAACTAATACTCAGTTGAGCTTAATAATAAACTAAGTTGTGCTCCTGTCCAGTCAAAGCCCAGCTCCCATGATCATTGTTCTGATTTGTATCACTCTACGTCAATTTTACCTTTCTTGAACTTCATGTAAATGAAATTGTACAGTAGATACTCTTCCTTTTGTTTTATACTTTATCATTTAATGAAGCACTTCACAGTCCTATTTTCAGTTGATCCTTGAGTAAGCGTTTGAGGAAATTAATTTCAGCACTCCTTTTAACTGATGAGGAAATTAACACAGTTATGAAATGTCAATTTAAGAGTCACGTGATTAAGACAATAATAAAATAAAAGTGCAAAATCCATTACTCCAACTCTGAGTTAAGTTTCACTTCTATATGAAAGTTCTTCAATAAGTTCATGTGAAAGTGTATTATGAAAACATTATGCATGCATTTCAAAAAAGTTTATACCACAGTAATCTGTTGTATTTCTGTTTTTCCATTAACTTTTTTATTTTTATTTTTATTTTTTTTTATTTTTTGACAGGCAGAGTGGACAGTGAAGAGAGAGACAGAGAGAAAGGTCTTCCTTTGCCGTTGGTTCACCCTCCAATGGCCACCACGGCCGGCGTGTTGCGGCCGGTGCACCACGCTGATACGGAGGAGCCAGGTGTTTCTCCTGGTCTCCCATGGGGTGCAGGGCCCAAGCGCCTGGGCCATCCTCCACTGCCTTCCCGGGCCACAGCAGAGAGCTGGCCTGGAAGAGGGGTGACCGGGACAGAATCCGGCACCCCGACTGGGACTAGAACCCGGTGTGCCGGCGCCGCAAGGCGGAGGATTAGCCTATTGAGCCACGGTGCCGGCCTTTTCCATTAACTTTTGAAGTTCCTTCATATTTTGTGTTTCTGAGAAGTTCCCATTTTTCTTGTGTGTGTCATTTTTTTTCCAAAGCTGCCCTGTGGGACATTTATAACATGACAAAGTGACATTCCAGAACTCTAAAGAAATAGGACAGCAAATTTCTAAAAAGTAAGCTCTGAACCACTTGAAAACTTTGATACTTTCTTTACTAATTTTAATGATCTCAATAGATCATTCTGTAGTATGGAAGTAGGCTGATGTACTGAACTTATTATTTCTGACTAATCAATACTGCCAACTCTTCTTTAAAAATGTCTTTATTTTTTTAAGTTTTATTTAATAAATATAAATTTTCAAAGTACAACTTTTGGATTATAGTGGCTTTTTCCCCCCTTAATCTCCCCCCCACCCACAACCATCCCATCTCCCACTCCCTCTCCCCTACCATTCACATCAAGATTTATTTTCAATTCTCTTTATATACAGAAGATCAATTTAGTATGTATTAAGTAAATATTTCAACAGTTTGCACCCACACAGAAACACAAAGCATAAAGTACTGTTTGAGTACTACTTCTACCGTTAATTCAGATAATACAACACATTAAGGACAGAGATCCTACACGGGGAGTAAGTGCACAGTGACTTCTGTTGTTGATTTAACAATTGACACTCTTATTTATGGCGTCAGTAATCACCCGAGGCTCTTGTCATGAGTTGCCAAGACTATGGAAGCCTCTTGAGTTCGCCAACTCCGATCTTATTTAGACAAGGTCATAGTCAAAGTAGAAGTTCTCTCCTCCCTTCAGAGAAAGATACCTCCTTCTTTGATGGCCCGTTCTTTCCATTGGGATCTCGCTTGCAGAGATCTTTCATTTAGGTCATTCATTTTAAAACAATGTATTTAAACCATTAAGTAGGAAAAGTTTTAAGAAACAGATTTTCCCAGAACCTTCATTGTCTTTTCACTAACAATAACTCTAGTAATTCTTTAACAAAAACAAAAAATATTTACCTCCTTACTTAGGAATTTTGGTTATCCTTGATCTTAAGATATATATGCTGATTTTTTGAAAAAAAAAAACACTCTGAATGTGTCTGTTTTGTGTTTTTCTAGTTTTATTGATAAATCATTTTCAATTTCTTTGAAGTCTGTTTATTGAAATGTACAGAGAACTTTAATTGGCTTTGACTAATGTGAAATGAAACAGTGGAGATAGGGACAGAGGGATGTTGTATTAGTGTATACAGGTAACAAGCAGAAGAAATGAAAACTAGATTAAGGTGTTCCAAAATGTTTCTGACTGGATATTTTACATATTTCCTCATAAAATTATCCCATTGTATTTTGTGATGATTTAAGCAGAGATTGTAGCAGGGTTCTTTTTTTTTTTTTTCCAGATAGAATTTCCTTCGATGTCCACTGGTTTTCAGTATCCTAACCACTACTCTATCCGCATGCCCTTCCACTAAGGTTTAATTATTTTGTACTGACCTTTATTCCTTAAAGTAATTCTTCAATTTATAACTTTTCATATTATCTGTCATTTTATTCTTAGCCAATTCTTAGTAATTATAGGATCTTCTTGTACTAAATAGTACTGTAGAAATCACAGAACTCAGTAATTATGGTTTAATCTTATCCTATTCAGAATAACAATGTTTCTTCAGAATTCTTCAGAGAAAATAATCCCTTATCAGTCACCCATTTAACATGATATTCGTTTTCTTTCTGGCTTCGATGCCTCAAAAGTAAAAGCAATGGAAAATCAATAAAGCCACAGATCTAGAGGTGACAGTTTCTAAACGACTGCTATTACAGTCACTTAGAGAATCTTTTATGACTAAGACCTAGAAATATGTTGAAAATTCCCTAAAGGAAAGAATTATGCAATTAATTGAACTGTTGAAATTTTTATCTTCGCTAAATTGTCTTGTATTTAAAGATTCCTTAGTGGGTTAAAGCCCTGGCCTGAAGCGCTGGCATCTCAATGGGTGCCGGTTCTGGTCCTGGCTGCTCTTCTTCCAATCCCGCTCTCTTCTATGGCCTGGGAAAGCAGTAGAAGATGATCCAACTCCTTGGGCCTCTGCATCCACGTGGAACACTGGGAAGAAGCTCCTGGCTCCTGGCTTTGGATCAGTGCAGCTCTGGCCGTTGTGGCCATCTGGGGAGTGAACCAGCAGATGGAAGACCTCTCTCTGTCTCTGCTTCTCTCTGTAACTCTTTCAAATAAATAAAATAAATCTTAAAAAAAATAAAAAAAATTAAAGAAGCTAATTTTAGTTCCTTAACTCTCAAATGTATTATTATTATTTTTTAAATTGGTCTTCCTGGAAGTATTCCAGGTGTGTTCTATTTTCAAATGTCTTTACCCATACCTTATAAAAGAAGGACTCACCTCTTAAACACCTAGAGTCAACTATAGTGCCTTGCCCCCATAAAACTCTCTAGGATAGCAAGTCAAGGGACAATTAGTAGCATTGCTTTTGGAGCCAAAGAAGTTAATGACTCTAGTTATGGAATAACAAAACCTTTTTGCAAATCAGTTGATTCTCAATTCTTGACTTCAACAAGATTGTTAAAAATATTTTTAGGGGTAGAACACAATGTGATTGCTGGCATATAGAGAGTTCCAGTAATTCAGCAATACTTCCATATCAAAATTTTCAGTCTTCTTCACTCCATTGTCCAGTTACGTATGTGAATATAATTCTCAGTGTTTTCATATATAAACATGGAAATAGTAAGAAAATTATTTTTGGGGGCCGGTGCCATGGCTCACTTGGCTAATCCTCCGCCTGTGGTGCCGGCATCCCACATGGGTGCCGGGTATTAGTCCCAGCTGCTCCTCTTCCAGTCCAGCTGTCTGCTGTGGCCCAGGAAGGCAGTGGAGGATGACCCAAGTGCTTGGACACCTGTACCCACATGGGAGACCAGGAGGAAGCACCTGGCTCCTGGCTTCAGATAGGCGCAACAATGGCCATAGCAGCCATTTGGGGGGGTGAACCAATGGAAAAGGAAGACATTTCTCTCTGTCTCTTTCTCTCACTGTCTAACTCTACCTGTCAAATAAGTAAAAAAAAATTTTAAAAAAACGAAAATTATTTTTTAATCTTTACATCATTGATAATACCTTGTAGAATTTTTTATTTTAGGGCTTTTTAATGAATAATTATTAAGATATATTCCAGGTCCAGCTGAAAAGCCCATGAGAGTATTTCAGGCATGGAAAGCCAAGACACTCTGGCAAAAAACAAACAAACAAACAAACAAAAACTAAATGAAAGATCTCTGCGAGTGAGATCCCAGTGGAAAGAACAGGTTATCAAAGAAGGAGGTATCTTTCTCTGAAGGGAGGAGAGAACTTCCACTCTGACTACGACCTTGCCTAAATATGATCAGAGTCGGTGAACTCAAAAGGCTTCCATAGCCTTGGCAACTCCTGACAAGAGCCTAGGGTGATTACTGATGCCATAAACAAGAGTGTCAATTGGTTAAGTCAATAACAGGAGTCACTGTGCACTCACTCCTCATGTAGGATCTCTGTCAATGTGCTGTACATTGTGATTTAATGCTATAACTAGTACTCAAACAGTATTTTTCACTTTGTGTTTCTGTGTGGGTGTAAACTGTTGAAATATTTACTTAATATATACTAAATTGATCTTCTGTATATAAATAGAATTGAAAATGAATCTTGATGTGAATGGAAGGGGAGAGGGAGTGGGAAAGGGGAGGGTTGCGGGTGGGAGGGAAGTTACAGAGGGGGGAAGCCATTGTAATCCATAAGCTGTACTTTGGAAATTTATATTCATTTTAAAAAGTTAAAAAAAAAAAGATATATTCCAGGAAAATTTTGACACATGGAGTGGTTATGCTAACAGGGGGTTTGCTTTTTGCTTTTTATTCCTGTCTGGAATTTCTTTATTACAGTTTATCTGGTAACTGTTTAAGGACTTGTAATAGATTTCTAGTCTTAAGAATTTCAGTATTTTATTTTATTTTTAAAGCTTTTAAAAAGCATTTTAAAGCTTTTTTTAAAGCTTTTTTTATTCATTTGAAAGGCAAAGTTACAGAGGCAGAGAGAGAGAGAAATCTTCCATCTGCTGGTTCACTCTCCTAAGGGCTGCAGTGGCCAGAGCTGAGCCAATCCAAAGCCAGGAGCTAGGAGCTTCTTCCAGGTCTCCTGTTATGGTGCAGGGGCCCAAGAACTTGGGCCATCTTCTACTGTACTACTTCCCCAGACCATAGCAGAGAGCTGGATCAGAAGTAGAGCAATTGGGACTTGAACCAGTGCTCATATGGGATGCCAGCACTGCAGGTGGTGACTTTACCAGTTAAGACACAGCACCGGCCCCTCAGTATTTTAAATAAAGATATCTATAAACATTCATGAACAAGTCTTGTTGTGTATCTGTGTTTTCTCTCCTCCTGTATAAACACTTAGAAGTAGACTGCTGGGTCATTTATTAAATGTTTTTATTTAACCTCACAGGAAACATCCAAACTGAATTGGTTGCAAAGTTTGTACTCTCCCTAGCAATATGTTCAGAGTTCTGGTTTTACTATGTCTTCACTAGCAGCAGTCATTTTCAGAAATTTTCATTTTAGCCATTTTAGAACACGGTTATAGTGTTTCATCAGAGCTTTAATGTACATTTCCCTAATGACTACTGATATTGAGAAGCTCTTCTTGTACCCACTTATTTTCATGTGAATATTTGTTTATTTGTGACAATTATATTTAAATGTTATATCATCTCCTGCACTATTTTGATCAACTTTTGATAAAACTTCATGTTAGTTATGTTATATATGTATATTAGAAATAATTTCTTCCATTCTGTGGTTTACTTGTCATTTTCTTAAGGAAAATTTTTGAAAAATTAAAAATTTTTACTCAATTTATCAATTTATTGAGTTTATCTTTTATGATTAAAGCCTTTTATGAAATCTAAGAAATCTTTCCCCAACCCCAAATTATAAATATCGCTCATTTCCTTCAGGAAATGTTGTGACTTTTCTTTTACACCTAGGTCTTTGATACAGTTGATTTTTTTCCACAAACAAAACCCACTTTATTGTTATCTAGCATTTAAAACCAAAGGTCAATATTATTTATGTATACAGATGAGCAGAACAACACAAAAATGTACAGCAGACAATTAAAAGAAAAATATTAGTGACCAAAAATATATGAAAACTGGTCAGTTTCTCTATAGAGAGAGGTCATGGAAATATACATTTCATGTTTCACATTTCATGGATTATTGAAGTTTGAATACCAAATGAAGAGGTATTGTTAGTAACCACATATTTTTTCATGAGCAGTTTTGCAATGTATTTTAATGAAACTGCATTTTACTGGAAATTTTACTAGAAATTTCAGTTCTAGAAATGTCTTAAAACAATCAAAAACATAAAAAGAAGTTCATTGTATTATTTAAGTGGGGAAAGATGGAGATATTTAAGTGATTAACATTAGGATGATGGTTCAGTAAATTGTTCCACATTTGCAAGGGAACATTATGTGATTATTAGTGATGATCTCAATAATTTTTGTAACCTGGAAGAATATTTACAATATACTATTTTGCTAAAACAAAATTGAAATTACCAAACATTGTATTTGGTTATATCTCATTAAAAATGTGATTTATATATTATTTCTTTGGAAGGCAGAGTTAGAGAGAAAGAGACTGATATTCCATCTGCTAGTTTCCTCCCTGAATGCCTGCAACAGCTGTGCCTGTGCCGAGTCAAAGCCAGAAGCCTGAAACTCCATCTAGGTCTCCCATGTGGGTGGCAGGCACCCAAGCACTTGGGCTGTCTTCTGCTACTGTGTCAGGCACATTGGCAGCTAGCTGGATCAGAAGTAGAGCATGCAGAATTTAAACATGTGACCATATGGGATGCCTGCATCACAGGCAGTGACTTAACCTCCTGCACCATGATGCCAGGCCCTTTAGTCCTTGGAGTTCACCTAATTAATTAGTTTTGAAAAATTAACTGATAAAATACAATTTTATATATTTATGGGTATAATGTAATTTTCCCCATTATTTTAATTGTTTATTTTTAGTTTTTAACAGATTCAATGTAATTCATAGATATAATTTAAGAATATTATATTGCCTTCCCCTCCATCTCTCCCTCCCCTCTCTTATCTTTATTAATGTAGTTTAGAGATTGTGTACAACCCTAAATTTTGTCCTGACTTTTCAACTAAAATTTTGGCTAATCCATGTTGTATCACTTCAAAGTAGTCAAAGAAAACATGTATTATGGAAAAAGCAATGCATGCATTTGAATCTTTCTGTATTTGCACCAAAATAAATTTGTTCTAACTAGTTATAACATGTCTGAACAGGATCTAGTTTGAGGCACTAAGGAGAATAAAGTAACTGAAAAGATCCCCTGTCAAAGCAACATGAATTCTGCTAAAATTGAAGCAAGAACAAACATCAAATTTATGGTGAAGCTTGTGTGGAAGAATGGTGAAATCTGCTTTATGAAAGGTTTATGAGGACAATGATGCAAAGAAATCAGCAGTTTTTAAATGGGTATCATTTTAAGAAGGGACGGAACAATGATGAAGATAAAGTCAGCAGTGGCAGATCATCCATATTAATTTGTGAACAAAAAGAATAATTTTGTTTATGCCCAAATTACAGAGGACTGACGATTATCTGCAAGACAATGGCCAACATCACAGTGACAATAGCCCTCTGGATGGTTTCTGTTATCTAATTGAAATGAAGCAAACTTCTGCTCAATGATTGCCAAGACCTTTGCACCCAGATAAACTGCAGGCAAGAGCATTGAATTCAACGCAAATTTTAAACAAGTGGGATGGAGACTCTGAAGCTTTTTTTTTTTTTGCAGAATTTTTTTTTTTTTTTTTTTTTTTTTTTTTTTTTGCAGTGTAACCATGAACAAAGCACAGTCAAAGCAATGGCTACCAAGAAATAGAAGTGGTCCTTGGAAACCAAAGCAGGACCAGTGAAGAGTTAAAATGCGTAGTAACAGCTTTTTAAGATGGGCATTGCTTGGTGACTTTCTGGAGGGACAAAGAACAATAACGAGCTTGTTGGGAGAGTATTTTAAGAAAATTAGCCAACGCGTTAGCAGAAAATCTAGGAAAGCTTTTCTAAGGAGTCCTGCATCCTGGCAGTGATCCCACTCATTCCTCTCATGAAACAAGGACAAATTTATGGGAGTATCAATAGAAAACCGTTAGGCATCTACCTTACAGCTCTAGTTTGGCTCCTTGTGACTACATTCTGTTTTTTAATCTTAAAACATGTTTAAAGGGCACCTAGATTCCTTCGGTTAATAATGTAAGGAAGACTGCATTTACATGGCTAAACTGCCAGCGTTCTCAGTCCTTTGGGCATAGACTTTTTTATCATCACTTGGAAAAGTGTCTGAACTTGATGGAGCTTATGTTGAGATATAAAGTTCAGATTTTTCATTTTTATCTTTTAATTCCATCATTCTAAGAAATTTTTTTAAGTTCCTTTTTGTAAGCCTCTGAATAGTCAAACTTAGAGAAGCAGGATAGAATAAAGGGTTGCAAAGGGCTGGGAAGAGGGAGAAATTGGTCGTTGCTAATGAACCAATAAGATTTCAAATGTCAACCCAAATGTCTATCAACTGATGACTGTATAAAGAAATTATAGTATATGTACTCAGCCATAAAAAAATGAAATCTTGTCTTTTGCAACAAAATGGATGCAACTGGAAGTCATTACACTTATTGAAATAAGCCAGTCCTGTCCCTGGAGAAAAGAGCTGTGGAAGCTGTGGGGTTCTTGTCTTCACGCAAGAAAGAATTCAGGCATGAAACAGAGAGTTAAACAATAAGGTTTTATTGGGAATAGGGCATTCGTCAGAATGGATGGGACACATAGAGTGCCCTGTCACTCGGACTGGGGGAGAGCCAGGTTACATGGTTGATTGCAGAGAATCCATGTGGGCAGGCCAGGTGGGCGGCTCAGTTGAGAGCAGAGGGCTGAGTGCACAGTCCTAGTTTAGACTCCCAGTTTTTAAGGGAGTCTGATTACCTACCTCCCCAGCTCACCAGGAAAAAGGATGGGGAGTCCTAGCTGAAGAGTTTGTTGGGTAAAAATTAGCAAACTCTTCCCCAGATTTCCTAATGCAGGGCAGATTAGAGGGACTTCCCTTAGGGCGTATGTGAAGGTTTTATTGCTCCATGTCATCAGGTCAGGTAACCCATTTGGTCCCGAGAGAGAATTCTCTCCAGAGCTTTCCTTTGTGGGTAGGGGCTGGAACCATGTGGAAGGTTGTGGGGTCTGGGCAGGACTTTGAAATGCAAAATGCTGGGCTTCTGGAGCTTCCACAGTAGGTTCTGGTCTTCAGGCCCTTCTCGCACACACATAGGCTAATTCCTGACTTCCTACCTAATAGTCCCACCATATTTTTTCCCTGATCTGTGGTAACTGATAGAGTACAAAAAATATGTAATATTAGGAGTGAAATTGACATTTTGAGATTCGAGGATTGTTTATAGCCCTTGTCTCAACTATTGAAGAACAGTGATTTTTTCTTCTTCTTATTTATTGTAGGGTTAATCTAATGCATATAAAGTCAACTGCAAGCAGATCTTTGTAAAAATTGAGAGGAATTAGTAGAGGAAGGAAGCAGAAGAAGGGTAGGAGCATGGGCAGGAGGGAGGGAAGGTTGAGAAGTATCATTATTTCCTAATTCTGTATACATAAAATTAATGAAATTTTTATACCTTAAATAATTAAAAAAAATAAATTTCAAATATGTGAGATGAAAATATTCTGAAGGTCTGCTGCCCAGTCTTGTTCCTCTAGTCAGCAGTGCTGTAATCTTCACTGAGAAACTAGGGTAGTCTTGTGTCAAGTGTTCCTCCAAAATTAAAGAGAAAAGGAAACACAACAAGTAAGAGGCTTCCAAAGGCTAGGGATAGGGGAGGGCATGTATAACAAAATCTAAAAGATATCTCCACAGTGATTCAAGTGTTCTGCACCACAGTTGTGGTTGCATTCCAAGACTCCATTCACTTATCAAAAAGCATGTGGTGGGTGTCTGGCCAAGCAGTTGAGATGCCACTGGGAACAACTGCATCGCATATCAGAGTGTCTGGGTTTGAAACCTGGCTCTGTTCTAAATATCAGCTTCCAGCCATTGCAGATCCTTAGAGACAGCAGGTACCCAAGGGCTTGAGTTCCTACCACCACATGGGAGATCCAGATGAGTCCTTGGCTCCAGGCTTCAGGCTGACCAGCTGTGGGTGTTGTGAACTTTCAGGGAATGAAGCAATGGATGAAAGATCTCTCTGTATGTCTCTCTAGCTTTCAAATAGATAAAAAATAAAAACTTTTTTAAAAATTCATACAGTTATATGTATAACATTAGTAAATTTTATTACATATAGATCATACCTCAATAAAATTGGCATATACTCCCTAACAAACAAGAGAGGAAACAGCCAAAGCATTATTATATTTAATTACTGAATTAATTATGTAATTGTTATTCTAGTAAATCAAAAATATGTTGTGCTTAAAAAAATCCTAATCCACGTGAAACAATTCCATTGCTAAATATTTTGCTGATATTCCTTGCAAAAGCATAAAAAATGCAACATTTCAATTAAATTATCAGCTTTGTCAATGGACTTGTTTATTATTTTATTTGGGATTGTTGAAGTTGTGGAAATAGGTCACAGACTCCCTCTTGTCTATTATCAAACCTCATGACATGAAGGAAAACTAACAGCCACGTTTGTGTGTGATAGGACACTTCCCAACAACTAGAAGACTTGGCATACTACACTTTTTTTGTTTGTTTGTTCAGAGTCTCTAGGAAGTGAGTCATAAAAATATAAATTCTTCCCTGTTTCTACTGGTGAAAAATAGCTTTTTCAGCTGGAATTCCAGGGGTGAAAACTTTAGCAGCAGTGGGATTAGAATTTAAAAAATAACCTTAACTGCAAAAGTTGAAGGGTGAGCCTGTCACACAGTGGGGCTTAGAGGATTCAGGTTCTTGCTTTGACTTTACCTCTAAAAGTCATGAATCCATCGGGTTCTGAATATTGTACACTCTTAATATGGCATCAGTTCTCTGAAGTACCCCTTCCCCCAGGACAGCTACTACATCTTGGCCTATGAAGTCCCTTCTGGTTCCATGTATCCGGCTCTGGGGTATTCGCACTAGGTGTGTCTTCAGCTGCACCTCTGAGGCACACTAAGCCATTCCCCTGAGTCTTTCCTGTTCTCACTCCCCAAATCTGGGGTGTGTGCATGAATAGAGCCAAGAAGTTCGACTCAGGGACCCAGTGAAACTTGGTCACTTTCCATTCTCTTAGATTCCCCTCTCCGTGATAATGATAGTGTATTGCCACTTGTCCTTCCAGGAATGGCTCATAGCCTAACCAAGAAATTACAGGTTTCTCATATGCCTAGAGGAAAAGACTACTTCACATCTCAGCAGTGGCAAAAGCCCTAAGGCAATACTTTGCAAACTTTATTACCTGCTGGAACTCAAAGACAGGTGAATAGATCAGGATATTACACACAATTCAGTAATTTTCCCACTAAGTATTTTTTTTTTCAGTCTTTAAAACTCTACCCTGGGGCCATTGCTGTGGAGTAGTGAGCTAAGCCTCCGCCTACAGCGCTGGCATCCCATGAGTGTGGGTCCAGTCCCAGCTGCTCTACTTCTGATCCAGCTCTCTACTATGGCCTGGGAAAGCAGTAGAGGATGGCCCAAGTGCTTGGGCCCCTGTACCCGTCTGGGAGACCTGGAAGAAGCTCATGGCTCCTGGCTTCGAATTGGCTCAGCTCTGGATGTTGAGGCCATTTGGGGAGTGAATCAGCGGATGAAAGACCTCTCTCTCTCTCTCTCTGCCTCTGCCTCTCTGTAAATCTGCCTTTCAAATACTTTACCCTAATATTAAGAAACTTTTGGATAGTTAAGGTATGATATGTATTAAAGAGTTAGCAAATGAAAATATAAAAGGCTATAAGATGTACTTTCTTATTTTTATTTTTAAATTTTATTTGAGTGACAGCAATAGAAAGGGAGAGGGAGGGGGTGGAGGGAGGAGAGAGAGGAGAGAGAGGAAGAAACAGAGAGATGCAGATATGCTTGCAATAGCCAGGGCTGAACCTGTCTGAAGCCAGAATGCTGGAACTCAATCCTCATCTCCCATGTGGGTGGCAGGCACTTGGATAACTTGACTTATCACCTACTGCCTCCCAGGGCGTGCATTAGCAGGATGCTGGGATTGGGAATATAGCTGTTACTCAAACCCAGACACTGATATGGCATGTGCGCATCTCAATTAGCAGTTTATCCATTAGGCCAAGTACCTGCCACTATATAGGATTTATTAATGAGAAAGCATATACAGACATTCAAAACTGATAATCACCTCTGAAGTACTTTCTCAGATTCATCAGCTCTGCTATTTGAGTCATACTGCCTCCCAGTTGCACAGCTGTATCTGGTGGGCCTTTTAATGACATGTGCAATTACAGTTGTTTTCCCTACTCCCATGTCCTATAAGGTTACAGACATCATGTTCATTCTGGTTTGGAGCAGAGTTTTTCTCTTCATGTTACTAGCAGGCTCCCAGCCTTCAGAAATGTTGTATGGTTCTCAGCTGTAGCATGCTTTGGATACTTGCACATTATGTGAAACTACTTCATGGTTATTTTTAGCAACAAGATTAATATACCTTTTCTCTACTAGCCTCATTGTATATAATTATATTTTACTATATCCAGGTGGGTTTTCCTAAGCTGACATTGATGTTGAAATTGCAATGAGGCTCTTTCCCTTAAAAGTCAAAGATGTTGATGCTCAGAAGCACTTATTAACATGAAAATCCCATCTCTAAAAATCAAGTCTTTCAAGCCTTCTCACTGAGCATTGTGATAGCAAATGTGGCCAAGGTTATTTAGGTGTCTTTTCTGGGTTTATATTTATACATCAGAAGGCACTTACCAGACTGTACACACACACACACACACACACACAGGGGTCTCCTGGGGGAGTGGTGGTGGTTCTCATATTAAAGGTTTTCTGTATTAAGTGGGACTAGGATTGGTTTGTTCACTTTAGCCTTATACAGTTCAGTGTTAAATAAATTTATTTTTGCTAGGTCTATATTAGTTGAAGGATTAGATTTCAAAGTGAATTTAAAGAAGAGCAATTAAAAGGAGGAAGGGGAAGAAAAAGAGGAGGAGGAGGTGAAGAGAGTGTAATAGCGCTAGCTGTGGGAGCTACTGTGTACTTGGTGCTTTTTGTTTTTACCTGTGTTCAAGCCACAACCGGAATTATTATCCATATTGTATTCTATTACTTAAGAAGTCCAATATTTGGAGAAAATATTGCCAACAGACAAATTTATATCTACATAGTTGGGGCAAGCATTTAGCCTAGCATTTAAGATGTCAGTTATGACACCTGCATCCCAGATCAGACATAGCACTTGACTTCCATACTTGACTCCAGCTCCTAATTCCAGCTTCCTGCTAATGCTGACTATGGGAGGCAGCAGTTATGGCTGAAGTAATTAGCTTCCTGGAACCCTTTTGGGAGACCTGGAATGGATTCCCAATTCTTGACTTTGGCCCTGGACAAGTTCTCGTTGTGGGCATTTGAAGAGTGAACCAGTGGTTTTGAGCTCTCTAATTCTCAAATAAATAAAAAGTTAAGAATCCAAACAGTTTTCCCCTCCTTTTTTTTTTTCTTTTTAATCTCAGGAAGTTCTATTTTATTACAGCAAATTTTCAGTACAAATATGCAACATGTGATTGGACATAATAAAAACTAGCCTGGACAGTAAATAACCAACAAGAGTTCCAACTATTTTAACTATAAGTGATTCTTTTTTTTCAAGATTCATTTTCATTATTTGAAAGGCAGAGTTAGAGAGGGAGAGACAGAGAGAAATCTTATCTGCTGGTTCACTCCCCAAATGGTCACGAAGGCCAGGTCTGGGCCATGCCGAAGCCCAGAGCCAGGAACTTCTAGGTCTCCCGCGTAGGTGAAGGGACCCAAGGACTTGGGCCACCCTTCTCTGCTTTCTCATGCACATTAGCAGAGAGCTAGATTGGAAGTGGAACTGTCGGGACTCAAACCTTCACCCGTATGGGACACCAGCACTGCAGGTGGTGAATTTACACACGATGCCACAACACTGGTCCCTCCAAGTGATGGTTTGGAAGGAAGAAGTTGCAAAAAAACATTGAGAACTACTTGATGACTAATAAATTGTGTTCCTTTATCTTTTTTCTTTTTCTTTTTTTTTGCCTTTGTTTTTAAGCAGTGTATCATTACATGTTGTAAAGTGTCTGAAGCACAGTAGTACTGCTAGTGAAACCAACATCTATAAAACCAATTCTTAAGTCCTCCAGGAGCTCTTAAATTATCTCAGTATATGTATACACTGATATTTATATTTGTGATGTTGAACTAGGCAGCTCTGAAAAATTACAACAAAATTTATCATTTTTACCTTTCAAAGTTAAGTGAAAATACTAACTTCAAGGGAAATGTGAATAAATCAGTGATAGTGCAGTATTGCTGTTTGTGACATATTGGAATATTTCAGTGTTTCAGAAACAAGCATATTGTACCGCGATGAATTTTAAACTTTACGTCATGTCACTGAATTTGGAATGTTTCCCATGGATCTCTTAATATCTTACCTTTTTGTGATTTTTGTAAGCAGAGAAGATTTTATTACTTCTCACTTGATACATGAAAAAAATCAAGCTTCAAACAATTTCAGAATCTATTTTGCCTTGCTCATTAAAAAAATGCCAGGGAAGCATCATCATCCATGCCGTGTCATAAACTAATGTGGTAGACTGAAGCAAGCGATCCCTGATCCCAAGTTGAGACACATTGTTTTATTAAAAAGACTTATATTCCCTTGTTTGCTTTGCTTTCTTTCTGTGGTTTGGAGGTACTCCTAACTCTTAAAATGATTTAATAAAGTAATTTTTACATGTTTAGGGGCCATGGGTTCATTTTCTAAGACATGAATTAACTGCTAATCAGCTCAAAATGAGAGTGTGCCAAGACCATGTTTAAAAAGACTTATTAAATTACATTTTGGGGAATGAAACAAAACTACAACCAAAAATAGTAACAAAAACCTTTCTTGGCTTCAGTTTCCTCATTTGTAAAACAATGATACTAAATCTTGGGTTTCTTGTAATGTCTACCTTTCAGGATTTTTTTAATGTTAAAATGAGATAACAGCAAAAATTCTGTAGAGTTTATCTTAAGTGTCTGCAAAATGCCCCGTCTCTGGGCTCCTATCTTTCCAGATATCATCTCTGTAAATTCCAATGCAATTCTCAGAACCAGTATCTATATTTTCTGTGTGATGCATTACTTTCTACCTTATATTTATATATGGATGCGTCTCTGGTGTACAATCAATGTTTCTTTCAACTTTGTCTCCCCAGCAGGAAATGTGACACTTTGAATGGAGTTGGTGATTACCAGAGCAAACCTTAGAATGAATGCTCACCTCTTTCCTAGCAGTAGCCAGTTTTTCTATTTCCACCTGGGAACCCTTGATTCATTTCTTCCTGTCAACGTCAACTTCAAATAACTCATTTATAAGAATTTACCATCAGCTGAATGTTCTTTGCTTTTCAAATTCAGTGCCTTGTTTATTTCCTGTTTATCATATTCTAACTTCAAAGCATGCCATCATTAATAACTGCTTGATTGTTATTATTTTTGTATTCTCTGTAGTGCCTACTACAACTTCATGTACATTTTAAGGACATAGTAAAGTTGAGTTGAGTTAACAGATAAATAGACGTTAGCAATTGCTGCCATCCTTGAATCAGATTCCACGCCTTGCATGCTTGGATTACAGAGGTTAATAAGTATCGTTGCCCCACTTCTCTAAAATAGACAACAGGCTTGCGGTCCTCTTGGGCTAAAATATACTCACAAGGATAGGTCAACTGGTCAGACTAACTCTTGAACCGCTAATGATACACTGATGACCTTCTTGACTAAGAATTCTGCAAAGAGCTGTGATAAAGATAGATCCCCCCCACACTTCTACTTGCTGGTTTTGAAGCCCTTCCTCCTCCACACTCAGAAACTCAATCTAGAGTTTAACATTCCTGCTGTATCTCCTACTGGCTCAGAGCTCTCACCCTCGGGTGGGCCTGCTCAGTTTGTTATAAAATGGAAACAAGGTCATTCTCTAGCATTGCCCAGGAACTACACTCCAGGATAAACCACAGTTCCTAATAAAAGCCAACACCAGCTTCTAAAGAATCTGTACTTAAAAGCTTTTACTCTAAACTATTTCAAACAAGGACCAAGCATTCCACAGAAAATATAATGCAGTACAATTTGAAAGAGAACAGATTTTCAGAAGTGCCCCAAGGATGCCTGGCAGAATCCCATTTATTTCACATTAGTGGGGGGACCGTAATGTTCCTGTTTTGAATTCTGTCTTTAGAAATGGCCTTATCAAAATAATCCTCCAGTCTCAGCCTAGCTGCTGTTTGACAGCAGATCAAATGTTGAGGTAACCAAAGCTGAAAGTCGTATATTTCTTTGCCATTTTGGCATTCAAAGGTGGTGTATTGACTGTTTCTGAATTAAACAAGAAAAGATTTCCAATCTACTTACAAAACTCTACAACTTTAAAACAACCTTTTGCATATAAATTCCCATCCTCAGACTATTATAAGCAACCATTCCAAAGATCTAATTACAAGCTTAATATTAAAAAGTATTATCGGACCGGCGCCGCGGCTCAATAGGCTAATCCTCCGCCTGCAGTGCCGGCACACCGGGTTCTAGTCCCGGTCGGGGCGCCAGATTCTGTCCCGGTTGCCCCTCTTCCAGGCCAGCTCTCTGCTATGGCCCGGGAGTGCAGTGGAGGATGGCCCAAGTGCTTGGGCCCTGCACCCCATGGGAGACCAGGAGAAGTACCTGGCTCCTGCCTTCGGATAGGCACGGTGCGCCAGCCACAGCGCATGGGCCGTGGCAGCCATTGGAGGGTAAACCAACGGCAAAAGGAAGACCTTTCTCTCTGTCTCTCTTTCTCTCTCACTGTCCACTGTGCCTGTATAAAAAAAAAAAAAAAGTATTATCATGAGCATCTATTGTGCTCCTGAGAGCCTGTACTTGACTAAATTGAATTTGAAGTCATCTTTCATGCCTACCAATCACTGTCTGTCCATTCACAAAAGAGTCAAATTCAATTCATTTCCATGATGGTTGAATTCAAGATGGGGGTAAATGTACAGAAGAATAGAAATCAGATCTGATAGATACAAATCTCATGTTAAAATTCAGTCTTCTTTCCATTTTGCACATTTTCTCCCAACAACCTAAAAATATCACATATATCCAGACTGAGAAGCATTCCACAGTGTTGTTCCAGCAGCCCCGTCAGCTCCGTCCTCAGAACAGAATTATAGAAAAGACTATTTATTATTGACATCAGAGCCAATCATCTGTGTTTGGTGGTTATTCATTTAAAATAAAAAAAAAAAAACTAACGTAAAGTTTTAAGGTTAACAAAAGATCTAAATTTTAGATAAAATGGTAAAAATTACTATAATAAATTTTATATAATTTCAGTTTTAAAATTATTATTTGAATAACTTTAAAGATATAGAGGCTTCCTGGAGAAAGATCAACAACCAAATTATAAAAGTGGACAGCTGCTGTGGCCAGGTGAAGCTTGGAATGCCTGCATCCTGACAGTATCTGATTCTAGTCCTGGCTCCTCCACTTCTGATCCAACCTCATACTAATACACTTAGGAGGTAGAAGAGGATGGCCCAAGTACTTGGATTTCTGCCATTCACATGGGATACTGGGGTAGAATTCCTGGGTCCTGACTTCTGCTTACCTTAGGCCTAGATTTTTTGGGCATTTGGGTGACAAATCACTAGATGGAAGATAACGCTTGCTCTCTCTCTGCCTTTATAATAAATAATTAAATGACTATTTAAAAATGTCTAAAGGCAAAGAATAACATGTATTTAAAAAATCTAGAATCTTATAAAAACTAAAAGAAAAATAAGAAAAGGATGGAGGATTAAAGGGAGGGAAGAGGGGGTGGGAAATATTATGCTATTTTTTTCATTATGCTCCTTTTTTAAAAAATAAAGATTTATTTATTTATTTATTTGAAAATCAGAGTTACACACAGAGAGAAGGAGAGGCAGAGAGAGAGAGAAGGGTCTTCCTTCCGATGGTTCACTCCCTAAATGGCTCAATGGATCCAGGAGCTTCTTCCAGGTCTTCCACGTGGGTGCAGGGGCCCAAGGACTTAGGAGATCTACTACTTTCCCAGGCCACAGTAGAGAGCTGGATCAGAAGTGGAGCAGCCAGGACTTGAACTGGCACCCATATGAGATGCTGGCACTGTAGGTGGGGCTTTACCCACTACACCACAGTGCTGGCCCCTCGTTATGCTCTTCAAACTGTACATGCAATGTATGAAATTTGTTCCCTTTTTGTAAATTAAAAATCTTTGAAATTTAAAAAATTAAAAATCATGTTATAGCAAAATACATAATAAAATCAAAAAAGTCTAATAAATCTTTATAAAGTAAAAGTAAACAGAGGAAAAGTATGTATAATTTAACCATAATAATGCTTAATAATCTCACTATTCAAAAGTACTCCTAAAAATGACAAGAAAAAGGCAATAGAGAAATAATCAATAGATGTAATCAGGCTAATCACAGAAAAGAAACATTTGCAACCTCATCAGTGGTCAGAATAATACAAATCACAATGAGGAGCCATTATTGCGCTTACAAAATTAGCAAAGTTTCATTCAAGTGAGAAGATAAATTGATACTCCGAAAATTTTTAAAATACAAAATGTCCTTGAACTCAACAATGTTAGTTTTCGGAATTGATCTTAGTAGAAATCAAAACACCTGTGCATACAATTATATATAAATGAATGTTTACAACAGCTTTATTTGTAGTTGAAAAAGCCTGGAAAAAATCTGAATGCCATTCAGAAGTATGCATGAACAGAGAAGGTAACTCTATTATTGTGATTACTATGAGGCTATTTAAAAAATGGGTTAGATATGTTATCATTGGTCTGGGGGCTGCTCCTGATATGTAGTTTAGTGAGATGTCCAAACTGCAGAAAGAGGAAGATGAATAGTTCATGCCCCCATTGCTTTGAACGATCTTGCCTACCTTTCATGTGACTGTGCTTTTCCTATCTTACTTACAAGCTATTTCTCACCACCACCTCCAATTCTTATGTATTCTTCTATATTCTGCAGCTGTATCAGTTTATCAGGGAAACTGAGTTGATAACCCAGGAGGGATACATATCCATTACCTATGTCTTCAGGTTCTCCTGAGCAGATCTAAGTCATAGCCATAGCTGGTTATTCAATTCTTTGTTTCTTTTAGAAGCAAACTCTTTGTAGCCAGGGACCGTATGTTTTATCTCAGCATTCCCAGAATGGGGATCAGAACTGATATAAAGGGGCAATTTATCAAACAAAGTTGAATGGGTGAAGGAAGTATTGGCCCAGTCACACCCCAAACTGAATATCTAAGTAAGTTGCAGTACAGTAATAGACTTAGGATGTATGGAATACTGAGGGGTATCATCTACAAGGAATCTTAAGAATCATCCAGCCATCAAATTCCAATTATATGTATCTACTGGTGTTGACTAAATACAACACTTTTCTTGAAATCTAGCCCATTTTGACTCATAGGATTTCATTTTTCTTGAGTGTGATTTAATTATGTCACTTGACTTATCCTTGGAACTGGACATAGGCCTAGCTCAGTAAGGGAAGTTCGAGCAGCAGGAACAAATTATCAAGGAATTACTATCCTGGTTTAATTGTGTTTTATGGTAAATGGCAAATTCATGAAATCAAACCATTTTTGTTGCTGCTATTTAATTTAGCTAAGTATTCTAAAAATATCATAAAAATTTTGAAATGTGGTTGGTTGATTAATTGGCTTTTAAAACATATGTTTCCAGACTAAAAATGTATGAAAATAAGTGGATTGCAGAAAAATCTGTAGAGCTTAGTAGTTAAGGGTCTGGCTTTGAGTTAAAAGAGACCAAGGAGGCTGGTGCCACGGCTCAGTAGGCTAATCTTCTGCCTTGCGGCTCTGGCACACTGGGTTCTAGTCCCTGTCGGGGCGCCGGATTCTGTCCCGGTTGCTCCTCTTCCAGGCCAGCTCTCTGCTGTGGCCCGGGAAGGCAGTGGAGGATGGCCCAAGTCCTTGGGCCCTGCACCCCCTGGGAGACCAGGATAAATACCTGGCTCCTGCCATTGGATCAGTGCAGTGCGCCGGCGGCAGTGCGCCAGCGGCGGCGGCCATTGGAGTGTGAACCAACGGCAAAGGAAGATCTTTCTCTGTCTCTCTCTCTCACTGTCCACTCTGCCTGTCAAACAATTAAAAAAAAAAAAAAAAAAAAAAAAAAAGAGAGACCAAGGAAAGAATCTTGTCTTTGCATGTAGTAGCGTTTGACCTTGAACCAGTGACTTAATCTCTTTAGCCACAGTTGCCACATCCAAACAAGGAATTAAAATTATAGAAAGTATCTCATAGACAGTTGTAAGCATTAATGTAAAAAGTATGAAAAATGCTTGGTGTGGTTCTACAAATTACTATTTAGTTCATAGTGTTATTACTACTATCAAGTTATATCACCTCAAATAGCACATTTTCTCACATTGTATCTCTGAATTCAGGATGCAGCTTCAAAAAATTTGTTAGACTGGCACTGTGGCTTTGCAGCTAAAGCCGCTGCCTGCAGCACCAGCATTCCATATGTATGCTAGTTTGAATCCCGACTGCTCCACTTCCAATCCAGCTCCCTGCTGATGGGCCTGGGAAAGCAACAGAAGGTGGCCCAAGTCCTTGGGCCCCTGCACCCTCATAGGAGACCCAGATGAAGCTCCTGGCTCCTGGCTTCAGCCTGGCCTAGCCCCAGCTCTTGTGGCTGTTTGCAGAATGAACCAGTGAATGGAAGGTCTCGTTCTCTCTCTGTCTCTGCCTCTCCTCTGGAACTCTTACTTTCGAATAAATAAATGAATAAATCTTTAAAAATATTTATTTCAAGCAGCAATACAGACAAAAAGACACAGAGAAAGAGTTTCTATCCACTGTCTCACTCTAAATGCCAGCAATGACTGAGAGCTGAAGATAGAGGAGTTGGGAACTCAATTGAGGTCTTCACATGGGTAGCAGGAACCCAGCAACCAGAGCCATCAATACCACCTTTCCTAGAGACCACATTAGCAGAAATCTGGAATCAGGAGTCAGTCCCAGCATTAACCTCAGGCACTCCCATATGGGACACAGAAACCCTAATCTGTGTCTTAACTGCTAAAACATTAATGGCCATCCCCAGAATATATCTTAAAGCTGGTGGCACTTTATAGTTACTAAAACATATATAAATTGGCCTGCAACTTAGAATAAGTGACACCTTAGATTGAAGAAACCAGTTAGTATTACTATTAATATTATTAATAGGGTTTCTGGTTGGGGCACAGTGGAGCATCTTGGATTGTCTCTACAATCTGTACAAAATGTGGTTATATTTTTCTTCCAAATCCTATATGTACCTCTCTTGAGTTTTCCCTGACCTAAAGGGCACATTTTAAAGTTGATGGAAAAATAAAAGATAAGTTCATTTGGTGAAAATCTTTTGAAATTTATGCATGCATTTTTCTGTGAACTTTTCAAACACCCTTTTTATTTGAGGTTCTTACTAGCATTTTACTTATATTCACCATCTACATTGACTCCCCAGGCAATATTCTTGAATTTCCCACATTCCAAGGTGCTAAGTGCTAACAAACCAATTTTAAGACAACATCTATTCTTTAGATTTGATTCAACTGTGTTGTTCTGAAACTTCACTGTTAAGCTTTATAATCATGTCATTAAGGTTATTACTGCTAATATGCAGTTATGAACATCTAAATGCCTTAAAATGAAAGGAATAATGTCAGCCTAATGATTCCAAAACACCTGAGTAAGGATGATATGGTGGATTGTTTGGTAGCCACAAACCCCTCTGTTCCTCCTACCCTCCCCGTCCCTGCTTACACAGCCATTTACAATATGTCTTTACTGCTTAAAGTGGTAGATTCTGTTTCTACAACCTGCTAAAGCCTGGTTGGTTTTCTGACTTGGCTCTGAACAATACAGTGTGGAGGAAATGATGTCATGCAAATTCTGAAGCCAAGACTTCAGGTGGCCTTGAGGCTTTTATCTGTATTCAATTGGAGCCCCACCCTGAACCTGCTTTAGCATGAGGAAACCTTGCTGATTAGGGAAAGAGAGGCCTAACCACCCCATGCAGCAGTTGGGTCCAGATACCTCTCTCACTACCAACTGAACACAGCTGTTGCAAGTGCTTGACAGCACCCAGGCGAGATGAGTAGCAGAATATCACAGTGAACCACCATGCTGCTGGATGGAAGAAACTGCTGCTCGGTGAAGACATTAAAGTAAGAACGTCTTTCGCACACTGATAGGTGACTGAAAGAAGTCAAAACTTTCAACAACTACTGTAGATTTGTCTGGATTAGAGACTGAAAGATGGAGCTTATAGAATGAAATATGACTATGAATATGAAAAAAAACTTCACTTTTGTTTCTGTCATTCCAGTATTTACAACAAATAAAAAAAGTATATGTTATAGAACTATAATTTACATATTTTGAATTTTTTAAAGTCCTTTCATGAAATCTTTACAAAGCGCTTGTCAGGCAGATTTTGTGTTTCTCTCCTATGCTGCAAATATGCAGGTGACATGGTCAACTCTAGGAGTGGGAAGGAGGGTCTGGTTGCGGTGTAGCGACTTAAGCTGCCACCTGTGATGCCAGCCTCCCCTATGAGTGCCAGTTGGAGACCCAGCTGCTCCACTTCTGATCTATTTCCCTGCTAATGCAACTAGGAAAATAGTGGATGATCCAAATTCTAGGTCCCATGCACCTACGTGGGGAGACCCAGAAGAAGCTCTGGTGTGCCTGGCTTGACCCTGTCATAGCTCTGGCCATTGTGGCCATTTGAGAATGAACTAGTGGATGGAAGATGATTCTCTCTCTTTTCTTCTATATTTTCCCTCTTTCTCTGTAACTCTTCCTTTCAAATAAAAAGAAAAGTGGGAGAAGAAGAAACCTGGAGAAGCTGGATTATGCTGTTGTCACTGCTCATAGATAATTAAGATGGGTTAGGTCTAAAACAGGGTTAGGGAACTGTGGCCTGTGGGGCCCAATCTGCTCCCCCATATGTTTTTGTACACCTGTGAGCTAAGAAAATGACATCTACACTTTTAAATGCTTGAAAGAGAAAGCAAAAGAGTAATACTTCATGATATATGAAAATTTAAAATTGAAATTTCAGTATCTGTAAGCTTTTATTGGAACATAGTCATGCTCCTTTGTTTACATATTGTCTAAGGCTTCTGTTTTGGATTATTTTCTGTATTACAGCAGAGTCAAGTGGTTGTGAAAGAGGCTGTACAAAAAATGTTTACTATCCAGCTCCTAACAGAAAATGTTTGCCAACTCTTGATGTAAGATGCAAATTTGAGAAATTTTCTTTTTAGGTCACTGTAATGTGCTGTATCCCATGACAGTGAGTATTTGTGAATCCACAAATAAACATACCCAGCTGACTTTCTTAACCTTACGTGCATGGTCTTCACATCTTGTTGCTCTCATTTGCAGAGCTGTAAAAGTGTTTACGTCTCAAGTTTGGTTAGGGGAATTGATGAGAACTGGAGAGAGAGCCGCGGGGCAGTAGATCACAGAGTGTGGGATGATGATTTAATTGAGAATGTGACTCTAAAACGACTTAGTAACACTGCATATTTCTCCCTTGATACCTCTTCTAAATATTTGTTTTGTTTATAGATCAAAGCTGTTTTTGAAAAGTTGGAATAATCAACAAAAGCATCAGCCACTAAAGATAATTTTTCTCCCCAGTTTCCTTCCAACATCTGCAATTAAAAGTTCTCCAGATGAACTTTTTGTGATTGTGTAGTTAATAGTCATTAGATGAGTAGGTAAGTGAATGGAATAAAAGGAATCTTTACTACTTTCCTGTGTTTTCCAGGCTCCCAGACACCCATAGCCTGTACCCACCCACCCCCAACTCCACTCAAAAGGCTGCCCCTGGAGCACTCTATGACTTTTTTTTTTTTTTTGACAGGCAGAGTGGACAGTGAGAGAGAGACAGAGAGAAAGGTCTTCCTTTGCCGTTGGTTCACCCTCCAATGGCCGCTGCGGCCGGCGCACTACGGCTGGCGCACTGTGCCGATCCAATGGCAGGAGCCAGGTACTTCTCCTGGTCTCCCATGGGGTGCAGGGCCCAAGCACTTGGGCCATCCTCCACTGCACTCCCGGGCCACAGCAGAGAGCTGGCCTTTTTAAAATCATCTTTGAAATCCACTCATATACTTGCTTCTCCACCAAATGAAGAATTACAGAATATTATCTGAGGATGCCTGATTGGAAGAGACATTTAGTTAGAACAATTATTGTTTGTTCTACAAGAATATGTTTCTCTCTTCCAGAAATTTCACATCATTGGTTATGAACAGAAGATGTGGAGACAAGTGTTCTTTCCCTGTAACAAAATAGTTTCAAGTTTAATTTCTGTGTTACCAAGAATCTTTCAGATAACATATAAAATCTTCTCTCAAGCTTCATGCCACTTTATGTTTATTTTTTCCTGTTAGATCCTATGTTAAAATTTATTATTTGCCTTTTACTTTAGTGAACACTCATATGTATTTGGTTCAGGTATTTTAAAAAAGCAATCTTAGCATTGATCTTTTCCAAATTACATTGCATTTACCACATTCCTGAAAGGTATAACAGTGTTTCATCAGGGAACATTATCCAAAAGGAGTATTTTTGAAACAACATATGCTTTCCCAACTTTTTTCTTTTGTGAGAACTTGTTCTAAGCAAAGTTTACAATGGAAGCCACATGAGTCACTTGCTCATAGTCACAAAGTACTCATTTAAGGAGTATTAATGACTACAATTGTTTTTGCTACTTTTTTCCCCAATCTAAAACAATAGGTAAGCTATATATATTGTCAGTAGCCTTTATCTCTCATTTTTAGAAGTTGAGTGTCTCTTGTCTTAGGTCAATTCTCCCATATGGTACTACTTTTTGTAGATTTGAATTTAAGTTGTAACAAATTCCAGTAAATCCATGTTTCTTTAGGACCAGAATTGTGCCTTGCACTTGCTTGGCCAGTGTATCTGTTGGCATTTATACAAATGAAAAAAAATATAATTTAAAAGTGACTTCTAAAAATGAGCCTTTTATGGAAAAGTCAGGGTTGGCTGATTAACAGGTCAATGATATAAGCAAGAAGAGCTTTCTAAGAAAACAGATGGGCTGCCTCTCTCCACTTAATAAAATCCTAACACACGACTGTTCCTGAACCAGTCTTCTTTAAAGGTGATGGAGTTTTGTTGCATAGATGCAGTGCAGCAGTGGAGAGTTAATCAGCTCTGAATCAGTGAACTGTGGCTCACAGTTCTGGAGATCAGGAAACCAAAATCAAGGAGTTAGCTGGGTCACAGTCTTTCTAGAGGCTCCAGGAGGCGGGGACATCATTCTCTGCTTCTAGTTTCTGGTGGTTGTTGGCATCCCTTCGCTTGTGGCACATCCTTCAATGCTCTCCCCTCATACTGCCATCTTCACTGTTTATGTGCTATTGGATCTGCTCCCTTATTTCTTAACAGGCTGTAAGTGATTGCATTTAGGACTCATCTGCCTTGTGAAATTTTTAACTTTATCACGTCTTCTGTTATAAAGATAATATTCACTTTTTTTCTATATAAGTTAATAGTTGCAGATTCCAGAGACCATGATGTGGACACATCTGTGGGACCATCTTTCAGCCCACTAAATACATAACCTTAAAAACCTGATTGGAACTAAACTCAATTGTACAGGATTTATGACTGTGTTTTGATGTCTGCAGTATTCCTAGTATCCAAAATGACACAATGTTGTATAGTAAGTGCTCAGTAAACATTTGGTGGATTGATGAACGCACTAATACATTAGCATATGAGTATGGGAAGTATCATAAGTGCATGTACATAAGTGGTACATGTCTCACCATTGAAAACAATTTGTAGATGAAGAGCAAAGCTGAGAAAATGAAATTTATCTAAGTGATTTTCATTTTTATATGTTGATTTTTATCATGTAATTTTTATCATTTTAAAAATTATTTATTTTCATCAAAGAGCTTTTGACTTCAAGGATGTTCCTAAGTGGCATCAGGGACATAACTGCAAGTCAGGTGCATGAATCTTTTTCAATTATGGATATTAAATACAAGAAGATATAGAAAAGAGAAAAAGTTTAGAAGTATATGGAATTTCTAGTCCAGCTTCACAACCACCAGTGGTCACACTTGTGGAACAGTAACAGCTTCTATTTTAATGCCCTCAGTGTTGAGCACCACCTAACTGTTCAGCCCATTTTGTCTGTGTACTGATCCAAAAGAGTGAAGGTGAATATCACAGAGCTTCAAATTACACAGGACATTCTCTGGGGCAGCTGTAACTTTTACATTTTAAGAGAAGCTCCTAACAAAGGGAAGGCAACTCCCCATGTTGTAACTTTCTGTGGTCCTGAGAGACACCTGCTTTTATGATCCAGGGGCATGCATGGCATTCTTATTAAATATGAGCTGGCATGGATTTCAAACATCAAAAGAGAATTCTTCTCATTCCCTTTCCCACAAACTGTTTGAAGAATGCTCATAGAACATAATTTCTACTCTGACATAAGAGCCAAGCACTAGCTATTTTCAAAACTATTTAAAAAAACTATTTATTATTTATAATGAGACCCTGCACAAGGTGTATGACTCTAAAATACAGGAAATATTACAGAAATGCATCTATTTCCTGTAGGATTCATCATATTAAAGAAAAATACCATAATTATTCTTTTTAAATTTGTTTTCTAGTTTTATTATCCTTCTTCCCTTTTACTCACTTTCCTTCTTTCCTTCCTTCCTTCCTTCCTTCCTTCCTTCCTTCCTACCTTCCTTCCTTCCTTCCTCCTCCTCCTCTAATGCCCCCCGCCTCCTCCTTCCACTCTCCCTACCCCCTTCTCTTCCCACTTCTCCCCCTCCTCTCCTTCCTCTTTCCCTTCTTCCTCCTCTCCTTCCTCTTTCCCCTCTTCCTCCTCTCCCCTCTTCTCCCCCTCCTCTTCCCCTCCTTCCCTTCTCTTCCTCCCTTTCTCTCTTTCCTTTTCCTCTTCTTTTTCCTTCCTTGCCTCCCCCTCTTCCCCTTCCTCTCCTTTCTCTTCCCCTTCCTCCTCCCTTCCTCCTCCTCTTCTTCCTCCTTTTCTTCCTCCTCATCTTCCTGCTCCTCCTCTTCTTCCCCCTTAACCTTTCCTCCTCTCCCTCCTCTTCTTCCCCCTTCCCTCCCCCTTTTCTTCTTCCTGCTTCTCTCCTCATCATCTTCTCCCTGCTCTTCCTCTTCCTCCTCCCCCCTCCCTCCCTCTTTCCTCTTCCTCCTCTCCCTCCTCTTCCTCCCCTCTCCTCTTCCTACCCCCTCTTTTCCTCTTCCTTTTCCCTTCTCCCTCCTTCTCTTCCTCCTTCCCTCCCCCTCCTCCTTTCCCCTGCTCTTCCTCCTCCTCCCATCCTCTTCTCCCTCCTTCCCCTCCTCCCCCTCCTGCTCCTTCTACTCCCTCTCCTCCTTACCTGATACTTCATATTTTTTATTAATGTGACAATAATACAAACGGAACCAATTCATTGTAGTTCACAGATATATTTCATTTCCAGTACAGTCAAGGACCTTATGCTCTACTAAATAAAGAATTCAACAAGTAAAAAGTAGAAACACCCTAATTCAGTGACAATACAGGCAAGGCCTAAACACAATAATGAAATGAAAAGATGACAATTTCACCCATATGCAGTAAGCTTTTTTTTTAAAGATTAATTTATTTATTGGAAAGGCAGAGTTACAGAGAGAGAGAGATATAGAAATAGGTGTCTTCCATCTACTGGTTCACTCTCCAAATGACCACAGTGGCTGGAACTTGAAACTTGATAGATCCGAAGACATTAGCCAGGAGCTTGGTCTGGTCTCCCACACAGGTGCACAGGCCCAAGGACTTTACTGCTTTCCCAGGCCATAGCAGAGGGCTGGAATGGAAGTGAAGCAGCCTGGACTCAAACTAGTGCCTACATGGGATGCTGGCGCTGTGTAGATTTATCTGCTATGCTGCTGTGCAAGCCCCTATACAGTAAATTTTAAAACAATCACAGGTCATTACAAATATAGTAGTATAACAGTCTTCATTTTTATTGAAGCTTTCAAAAATTAAGGTAGATTTAAATAAAATGCATTAAATAAGTTATGTTTTTTAACATTCAGAATTGTAAAACTTATTTAAAAGAAAACATTTTAAAATGAAGATTTGAAGAAGATAGAGTAAAGTAACATTTTAGAAAATCTAGAAAATTTACTAGAATGAGTTGAGTATTGAGGTGCAGTGGGGTGAGCTGCTTCTTGGGACACCGACATCCCATATCAGAGTGGCTGTTCTAGCCCAGACACTCCATACTTCTAATCCTGCTTTCTGCTAATGGGCCCACATGACAACAGATGATGGATAAACTTACTTGCATTCCTGCTGCCTGCATGTCCCTGGCTTCTGGCTTCAGATTAGCCTGTCCCTAGCCATTGCAGGCATTTTGGGAGTGAAACAGTAGATGAAGTATCTGTCTCTGTCTCTCTTTCTCTTTGTCTGCCTTTCAAATAAAATAAATACTTAAAAATTTTTATTAATTTTAAACTTTTCATATGTAAATCTGGAATATAGATTTTATGCAAATTAAAGGGAATGTTTGTTTTAGTTCCAGATGTTGTATTTTAAAAGCACATTTATGGCCGGCGCTGCGGCTCACTAGGCTAATTCTCCGCCTTGCGGCGCTGGCACACCGGGTTCTAGTCCCGGTTGGGGCGCCGGATTCTGTCCCGGTTGCCCCTCTTCCGGGCCAGCTCTCTGCTGTGGCCAGGGAGTATAGTGGAGATGGCCCAAGTACTTGGGCCCTGCACCTGCATGGGAGACCAGGATAAGTACCTGGCTCCTGCCATCAGATCAGCGCGGTGCGCTGGCCGCAGCGGCCATTGGAGGGTGAACCAACGGCAGAAAGGAAGACCTTTCTCTCTGTCTCTCTCTCTCTCTCACTGTCCACTCTGCCTGTCCAAAAAAAAAAAAAAAAAAAAAGCACATTTATTATCTATTTCTCAAAAGATATTTGAGTATAAACGTTACAATTAAGCTTTTTAAATACACTCTCTGGTCTGATTAAAAAAGTGAGGATTTTTAAAAATTTTATTTAGGTTATACAAGTTTCATGTATTTCATACATACAGATTGAGGAACATAAAAAAGTGAGGTCATTTTACGCATAAAATAGTTGAAATTCTGTGTGGCAAAATATAACAGATTCAGTGGTGTCCAATCGTGGAGCTGTAGCTTTTGAAGAAGTCCTATGCACATTTACAACCTACAAAGGGGGAAACAGTCTTATCTCCCCAGTGGTTGCAAGAGCAGCAGGAAGGTCTCCCTTCTCTGTATTCCCAAAGTTTGGGTTCATGGGTAGAATGAGGAAATGTAAATCAGTTTGAAGCTCAGTGAATATCTGCTAAATCAACGAGTAGCTAAAAGGAATGGGTGTTTTGAGTGGAGTGTAGAAAGCTCTGAGTTTAGGTTCAAACATCAGCATTAACTTGGAGTAAAGCCATGGTTTTCTTATTCTCAGTCCAGGACTAATTTTCAAGGGTGATTTATCAGTGAACCAGTTAAGTACTAAAGGATTGAAATAATATAAAAGAAAATAAATAACGTTTTTGGTACCTACTATGTTCTGGCAACGCTACAGCATACATGGTTTCTTTCCCCTGGTAGCACCACCCATGAGGAAAGTGTGATCTTCTTTCTTCTTGCATACAAGTGAAGTTAATGAAGACAGAGTCCTGGAATTGTTGAATGTTGGAAGAACTCATACAGCATAAGAGAAAGGGCAATCCAGGTAGCAAGGAGAGGAATTTTTTTAAGTAAAATGTTTTCACAGAGTTTTTGAATTGTGCCTCTAAAAACAACCTCAATTGTTGATTTGTTTTGAAAAGAAATGTCAAGAAAACATTTCCTTTCATGCTTGGATTCAGTCTTCAGTCTTACAGTGTACATAAACCCTGAACTCCTGGAAGTTTACTTGTTTAGTTTTCTTCACACTTGAAATCCAAATACTAGTTTTGAACTAAATATTTTTTTTTCAAAAGCTTTGAAAGGCAACTTATGCTGTAGCATCTTTCAATGAACTTTATTCAGTGAAAAAATTATATCAATGGCTGCTTTTTTTTTTTTCAAGTACATTCCAAGATTTCTCTCTATCCCAGGGCAATGGCAAACATGGACATGCTTATTTTTGTGTCCTCCCCCTCCCTCAGGAGTACAAGGTTTCTTTGTACACTGCAAGCAAAATTTCCAGACATAAACATTTGCTAAGGAAAAGAAATCACAACATGAAACACCTACTTAAGATTTGACAAGCACATTCCTCAGCTGTACTAATAGAGATACTGTGAGTAAGATGTTAGCTAGAGTTTAACCTCATTGTTGACAGACAGAGGCACGGAAGTGAAGAAGGAATTCAAACAGACTTTGAGTCAGAACGTCTAAGCAAATATAATTTTGGCTACAAAGTCAATTTGACACCAAACAGCCATAAGTATAAATTATATTCAGAGGCCTTTCTAAAATGGTGACAGAAATTTTATAACAGCCAAATGTAGGTATAGAGCAAAAGGATGCCCTAGGGATGGTCATAGCTATGTCAACACTACTAACATAATAGATCAATCCAATCAATTTAGCCAGTTAAACAAATGGTAGTCAAATCAACAGCTTCACTAAAAAAGCTAGAAAACAATTCCAAAATGCTCAGGTCCATATTTACATAAAGGTCCAGATATCATAGACACTGTCATTTTGGTGAATGTAAAGATTCAGTTCTGCAAGAGCAATTAGTACATGAGAATCTTTTGGAGTTATTCTTGGAATCCATTCCTAGCTTCTCAATATCTCCCCCATGAAAAGTCTCATCCATTATACACAGCCTCTTACCTAAGCTACTTCCATTGCCCCTCCCAACCTATCTCCCTACCCCCATCTTGACCTGTAAGGGTCACACTTTTTAACAAGCTACAAAGTCATCTGAAAGGATAAAACAGATCATATTTTCCCATTCTTTAAAGTTATATTTTGCTTTTTCTTCTCAGCTTTTTATCATGACCTACACAGGAATTCTTGGTCAGGGCACAGCCCTTTTCTTTGATGATGGCTTCTGATACTTTTCCTCCAAGCCATGACAAGGGCCTTTTAATACCCTAAAACACCCAAGCTTGATGATAGCACTGTGCCTTTGCACTTGTTGGTTCTTCACTTGCAAAGCTGTTTTCCTTCTCATCAGTTAGCTCTTAAATCTTGGATCTCAGAGGCATTCTCTTACTACCTCTGATAAAATACTTGCTCCCTCCATATCCACTACTTTCCTAGTGCCTTTTAGAAACATTTTATGGCGCATATTAATTCATACAAATTACACAGTCCATTAATTTGTTTACACACATATCGTCTTATCCCTGAAAGGTAAGCTTCATGGCAGAAGTGCTATGGTAGACATTATAGCCCCTTCCCCAAGATGTTGATATTGTAAGCCTTGGAAACTGAATATATAACCTTACCTGGTGAAAGGAGCTTTGGAGGTGTGCCTGAGCTAATGGCATTGATGTGGAATGAGACTTCTGAATGACATGATGGGTCCACTATATCATCAGGAGTCTTACAAGAGGGAGGCAAGAAGGGGTAATAGGAGAACTGAGGATGGAACCAGAGGTTGGGGTGAAGTCCTTGAAACAAGGGGACAGAATGGGTAGGGCACAGGATGTGGTGACCTCCGAAACTGGGAAAGGCAAAGGAAGTGATTTTCCCTTAGAGCTTCCAGGGGGAATCACCTTAAAAATATTTTGAATTTAGTTCAGTGAAACTAGTTTTAGGCATCTGAAATCCAGAATTGTAAAAAAAAATTGTGGTGTTTTCAGTCGCTGTGTGTGTGGTAATTTGTTAGGACAACAGCAGGAAATTAAGAAAGGTGGGTTGTTTTGTCCATATCTGCCTGATATATATATATATATATATATATATATATATATAGTCAATATGTTTGTTGTTTCTGTAACAAAAACAGTGTATACTATGTGCCAACATTTGCTTGTGGGAAGACGTGGCTTCCAAAGTGATTTAAGCTATATGTGAGTATTCAATTGTAAGACCCACTTATTTTAAAAGCCATTAATTTCCTCATTATTCATTTTGCTTATTACCCTGACAGGCAACAAAATATATGCTGATTATCCCATTCAAAAGACATTGAAAATATGATTGTACCAATGTCTGTGGTCACTGAAGGGTGACTATGAAGCCTATTTGTTTCCCTAGAAATGACATTCAGAAAATCATGTTCAGGAAGCATATATGTGACTGTATGATCACAAACTTCTACACTGAATATGTTGATTTTCAGGGAATATTTTTACTGGAGAATATAGCTTTGGTTTTTGGAAATTGCAACCAACCCTGATATGAATGAATTTGTTCTTTTGGAAAATACATAATGTTTGTTCATGGTTCAGTTTTAAGATTACTTTATTGACATAATGTTTCTGTGGGCTGAGCTCTAATGTACTGGGTTGTGAGAGAATGCAAAACAGATAATGAAAAGAAATAAATGAACTCTTAAGTCGAGTTTCCCTTAATATCTAATACAATTGACTCATAATGACATTTATCCTAGTAAACTAACTGAAGATTAATCGCCTTCAACATGGTGATCTCTCTAAATATGTTACAATTTCAACATGTCTCTTCCTGGGCTATATCTTTAACTAAAGAATGACAGACTTTAAATGGGTTAAAAATTGTGCTTGACTGAAGAGCCAAATGCCCTCCTCATTTGGCAGAATTATGTTCTAGAATTATAACTCCTGGAAGAATTGTTTTTTAATTGGTCATCCATCAGTATTCCGAGAGTACCTGGAATGATTCAAAAGCACTCCAGATTATTAATACAAGAATGTACTGGTGTGATCACTGATCTTTATATATGAAGACTATGTTAAGTATTAAAAAACTTCATATGTGTAAGAATTTTGTTCAGTGAGTGACTTTCTGATTTAGTGTAGCATGTGGCATCTTAACAAACCAGGCACCTGTTGTAATATGTTCTGCTTCCCCACAAGTGTCAAATAGATCCCTTAAAAATTATTTAAATATGTATTTTGGATTCTGGGAAGCTCATAAATGGTCTAAAATCATCCAACGCTATATATATTACGTATATGTGTGTATGTGTGTGTTTATTGTGCATGTATGTGGTGGGCGTGTGATTATACATAGTTGTTCAACAGCTGAATTAAAAATGCATTAATATAGTGTAGGCAACATTCAGGGGAGTTAAAATTTTTTTAAGATCTCCTCATGAGGGACCATGAATTCCTGAGGTAGATATATCTTAAGAGTATCATGGTCATGAAATAAACTAAGTACCGAACACTTACAGTGTTAGTCAATGCCAATATGTACATATGTTAGCTGGATTACCTAATTTCATCCTCACAAAAAACTATATGGAATGTGTCTGATTATAATGCTCTCCCTGTATCTATGGAAGCAGAGGCACCGAATGGTTAAGTCAGTTGAGGAAACCTGCACAGTTGAGTGTATGACAGAGCCAACTCTTCTCAGGCAGTTTGAGCCTGAAGACCATGTTCTTCACTGCGGGTAACTATGGAGGAGGATTCTGAGACTTATACGCTCTTGTCTTGCGGTAGAGTTCTCTTTCATTTTCTTGATTCTGTACCAATTCTGCCATTTATTCTCTGTTAATAGTAATTGCAGAGAATTGTCTAACTTTCTGCCTTTCTTTTTGCAGTGTATTATGGATTTTGTTTTGAGAGGCAGACAAAAAAGGAGAGAGACACACAGGCAGAAGGAGCTCTGATCTGCTAGTTTACTCCCCAGATGCCCACAGTCGCCAGGGATGAGCTGGCCTGAATCGAGGAGCTGAGAACGCAGTCAGGGTCTTCCATGTGAGTGGCAGGGACCCGAGTACTGGAGCCATCACCTAGTGCTTCCTAGGATGTGCATTAGCAAGGAAGTTGGGGTCAGGAGTGAAGTGAGGACTTACACCAGGCTCTATGATGTGAAATACAGGTGTTCTACAGTTTTGGTGCTAGCTCAAATGCACACAACTGTTTCTGAAGTTTTCTAACATTCTGTATGAATAATTCATCTATTTGTATAATTCTGGAACTTAAGGATGGTTTCCCCATCCCCATTATGTGCCTGTTCTATGAAATAGCTGCTGCTGTGACCAAAGTGTTTCTTCTTTTTCTGTCTTCGTGAACAGCACTTGTAGAGTCAAAGATCATTTGTATTTGTTCAAGAAAGGGTATAACTTTGCAAGCAGACTCTAACCTGAACCTTTTCCCAGCCCCTTGCCATGTGTAGACACCAATAACTTTATTATGTTCCGTGTTGCCTTATCAAATATTTCTTCTATATTATGTTAAGTTATCAACACTAAAAAAGGTCACTCTGTTGGAAACAAAAGTAATATATAAGTATTACCCAGCCCAAACTCTTGGCTACCTCGTATTCAGGTCAGAGCTTGTGACAGACATTATCAGTCTTCTACCCACCGTGCATTTCCCTCTCTCATCTGCTTATTCTTAGAGGTAACCTTCTGTGATGGAGAAATCAAAGGCCAAGTATTTGTTTTTCTAGCTTCATTTGCACTTGGAAATGATCATGTAGCCTAATTCTAGTCAGTGGGACATAGGAAAAGTCTGCTGGAATATTTGTGTGAAAAATTAATCTGGACAATTTGAAGCGGGATTGGGGGAGGCAAGATGATCTCATCATGCCTTTTCCCACTACCTCTGACTTCTGTTCTGCTTGTAAATGTTGTACTATGAAGACTTGGTGTTTGAATTACTGCAGCCATTTGGTGACTATGAGGAAAGACAGGCAATAATAAGTTGAGGAAAGCAGAGTCAAAACAAAAAGTCTGAGGTTCTGTGAGACTTGCAAGCCACCAAAACAACCACCTAACTACACATTTTCTTATTTACAAATAATAGAACATGTTTTCAGCCAATTCCAGTTTCACATTTCAAATTTGGAAACTAAAAACAATTGGAGAAAAAGAACAAAATTATTTGAGAAGAACACAAAATAGTGTGTACTCAGTGGCAGAGCAGTTCTGATAATAAATGCAGCGAATGAGGAAAGAAGTGACATATGGATGAAATACAAGCTTCATGGAGCACATCTGATTTCACCTGATCCCAAGTTCCTTTTGATATTCCAGTTAAAGTGCTTACCACTTTAGAACATTCTTAGGAGAAAAAAAAATCCCTTTCCTTTCTTTATTTGCATCATTATATACATTGACTAACATACTGGCAGGGGAAAATCTTAAACAGTGTAAGAAAACTGGTCTTAGGATGATCACTTTCACCTTTGCTATTCAATACGGTCCTGACAGTTCCAGCCAGAGCAATTGTACAAGAAAAAGAAATCAAAGTGATACAAATTAGAAAAGAAGAAGTCAAATTACCCCTGTTTTCAGAGGACATGATTCTCTATATAGGGGAACTAAAAGACTCCACTAAGAGACTGTTGGAAATTATAAGAGAGTTTAGTAAAGTTGCAGGATATAAAATCAGCATGCACAATCAAGAACCTTTGTTTGCACAGAAAATGCAATGGCTGAGAAAGAACTTCTAAAGTCAGTTCCATTGACAATAGCTACAAAAAAATTAAATGCCTTGGAATAAACTTAACCAAGGAGGTGAAGGATCTCTATGATGAAAATTACAAAATATTAAAGAAAGAAACAGAAGAACACACAAAAAAAGTAAAGATCTTCCATGTTCATGGATTGGAAGCATTAATATAATCAAAAATGTCTATACTTCCAAAATTTACAGATTCAATAAGATCCTAATCAAAATACCATTGACATTCTTCTCAGATCTAGAAAAGACAATGTTGAAATTAATATGGAAACATAAGAGAACCCGATTAGCTAGAACATTCTTAAACAACACTAACAAAGCCAGAGGCATCACAATACCAGATTTCAAGACATATTACTGGTCAATAATAATCATAACTGGTTGGTAATGGTGCCAAATTAGACTTGTAGACCAATGGAACAGAGTAGAAACTCTAGAAATCAATCCACACATGTACAATCAACTGATTTTTGACAAAGGAGCTAAAATCAATCCCTGGAGAAAGGACAGTCTCTTCAAAAAATTGTGCAGGGAAAATTGAATCTTCACATGCAGAGGAATGAAACAAGACCCCTACCTTACACCTTATACAAAAATCAAGTGAAATTGGGTCAAGGATCTAAATCTACAACCCGATATCATTAAATTACTAGAGAACATTGAGGAGACTCTGCAAGACATTGGTATAAGCAAAGACTTCTTGTAAAAGACCTCCGAAACACAGAGAATCAAAGCCAAAATTGACAAATGGGATTATATCAAGATAAGAAGCTTTTGAACTGCAAAGGAAACACCCAGCAAAAGTGAAGAGACAACCAACAGAATGGGAGGAAATATTTTCAAACCATGCAACTAATAAAGGATTAATATCCAGAATCTATAAAGAGTTCAAGAAACTCAAAAACAACAACAAAAAGAATCCAATTAATAAGTGGGCAAAAGACTTGAATAGGCATTTTTCAAAAGAAATTCAAATGACCAGCAGACACTTGAAAAAATGCTCAGGATCACTAGCCAACAAGGATAGCAAATCAAAACCACATGTAGTGTTGCTTCACCCCAATTAGAATGATTCTTATACAGAAGTCAAAAAACAATAAATGCTGGTGAGGATGTGGGGAAAAAGGTACCCTAATCCACTGTTGGTGGGTATGTAAACTACTACAGCCATTGTGGAAGACAGTATGGAGATACCTCAGTAATCTGAATATGAATCTACCATATGACCCAGCCATCCCACTCCTGGAAATTTACTCAAATGAAATGAAATAAGCATATGAAAGAGTTATCTGTTTATTTACCCAGTGTATTGCACCTCAGTTCACAATAGCTAAGATATGGATTCAACCCAGATATCCATCAGCTGATGACTGGATAAAGAAATTGCATATATATAGTATGGAATGCTACTCAGTCATAAAGAAAGAATGAAATCTTACATTTGCAACACAATGGATGCAACTGGAAGCCATTATACTCGGTGAAATAGTCCAGTCCCAAAAAAGACAAACACTGTGTGTTCCTCCTGATCTGTAGAAATTAAGAGAGTACCAAAAAATGTAATGTATATGAGTGAAATTGACAATTTGAGATTTGATGATTTTTTTCAACTCTTGCTCTACTGTTGAGGGAATGGTGTTTCTTCTTACTATTTGTTCAACTCTTAGCATAGGGTTAATCTTATGAATATAAAATAAACTGAAAGTTGATCATTGTAATATTTAAGAGAAAGAATAACAAAGGAAGGAGGAGGAAGTGTGGACCTGTGGGCAGGAGGGAGGGTAGGGTGGAATGTACCACTATGCTCCTACATCTGTATATATGAAATACGTGAAATTTGGTCACTTTGAAAAAATTTTAAAAAATGAAAATTAATCTTTGCCAGCGACCTATGTTGTACTGACAGTTAGGAACTTTAAAAAATCTTTGACAATTAGATCAATATTTAAATGATATGAGAGTCTTTGTTACCATTTCAAAATTGAAAGAACATTAACTTCCTAAAAAATTCATACGTAATGTTTTTGACAAAAGTAATTGTGTTTGAAATGTCACATTATCATATTATAGTTACAGTCACACTACAGTGCAAAAGGAGCAATCCAATGTTTCCCCACCATTTCCTTATGTGTAAAACAATCATCATCATGTCTTCTCAGCTGGAAATTTTAGGATGATTTTTGGTTTTTCCTTGAGCACTCCAAATTTTTTATCAAAATATTAACATATTCCACTTTCATTCATAGTTCATGTACTGGTATTCCCAAAATGACCATACAATCAACTTCTACTTAGTTTCCACTCCGATTTGCTTCAATTGTGCACCAAGTTCTTAAGGGAAAATCAAGGTTATTACTATAAACATACATAGATATAGTTGTACATATGTATTTAAACATAGTGCTAGATATTGTGATCAGGATATACAAAATATATAACAGCAAGTTAGGCATATCTGAGAGCATTTCAAAAAATTCATGGATAAATTCTGATCAAAAAATTTTGAAATCCCTGCCTAGTTTATCATAATATGCATTTTCCATGAACTTTCTGAAGACAGCTTATATATACAGATATTTATTTGATTATATGTATATGTACATAAATTTGCATATGTATGTGTGTGTGTGAGAGAGAGGAGGGAGATAATTCAGCTTAAAAAAAGAAAATGTTTTTGATAGATTTTGGATACCAGTGATTCAGATAAGCATATTCTTAACATCTTTGTACACATGCATTCATATATGGATGCATGTGTACCCAGTTGTTTTAATAAAAGCATAATTGCTCATATCTTTTAAATAAATATTCTCAAAGACATAGATTTTTTTTAACATGAAGTTAATTTAAACAACATGAGGGGCAAGCCTTCACTGTTTTGCTAAGAAGTTTGAAGGCCTCGGGTGGTGCAGTGCACTGTGATATAATGAATTTTGAAAGAAGTCATGTTTTAATTAGTCACCTTTTGTCATCTCCTTTCAGTTTTAGGTTTGCACAGATGGCCATGCTGTGTTTGGGGAATTGACAGAAATGCACAATTTTGCATTATAAAACACAAAAGTCTATACCCAAATTGCTATTCTCTAAAAATGTATTTTATTTTCATGCATCATTAAATTGTATAATAATTTAATGATTTCTCAGTAAAGTGACAACTTCACCCAAGATTTGATGCACAGCCCTGCGCAATCCATTAACATAAATTGACTTCAATAAACCTAAGCAATAGAGATCTCTCAGGGCTTACAGAGGTAAAACTTTCTATTTTCTGTAACAACTGTATCTGATAATGAGGCACAATCTGATTTGATCCTATGTAGGTATTCCAGGCTCCATTTGCATTTACTGGTGTGTTCCGTGGAAAACATTCCTTATGTGTTTAAGGAGTTTTCTTTTCTGAGACTGCTATTGAATTTTGCTTCACTGGTTGAGTTTTCTGGTTCACTTCTGGGATATTGCTATTGACTGTGTGCAAAATTATCTCCTTGGGCCAGAAAATTCATCTGAACATAGCAACGCTTGACTTCATCCCCAGAGAGAGTCCATAATGTCTGCTGAAAAGAGAAGTGAATTAAAACAAAATGTTTTTATATATTACACTCACATACTGTGTGTGTGTGGAGGGTATGGGTGGCTTAGCGTGTGCTACATGTATTGGACATGTTTTAATTGAAAAGTCCAGTAATTCAAATGAGTGTTAGGATAAAGGCAGAAATTGCAAACACCTGAAAAGTTGTCATATTGAATATTCAGCTACAATGATTTAAGCCTAAGTTTATTGTACAATGCTGATTTGTATAATTTTTCAAGTTTGGTGTGAATAAAATACAATAATGATATTTTTAACCAGCCCCTAATTTCACAGAATTTGAAAACTTATGCAGCATAACATTAATATCAACAGCTATAGATATACTGTACATATTGCATATGACAACATAAATGATGCCTTAGTATCCACTCTGTGGATTAAAATAAAATTACAGTGTGTTTGAAGTCTGTTTTGTTCTGATTGATTGCAAAATCCTGTCCTTACTCCCTGTCTAGGTAACTATTCTGAATTTTTAGAAATCATTTAGTAATACATTACCTTTCTTTTGTTTATTGGTTTATACTATATGAACATATACATAAACAATGTTTAATGCAGTTTTACCTGCTCATTTTTTGATCTTTATGTAAATGCAAGATTCCACATGCATTATTTTGTCTCTTGTTTTTTCACTCAATATTTGAAGAGTCATCTTCATGTCATCTTAGCTCTTTCATTCTACTGCTCTGTTCAAATTTATAATTTACCATGATTCATTAAGCCTTATTCTAGTCATACAATGGTTTTTTCCCATGGCTTGCTTCGTTAATAATGTCATTATAATCTTTGTTGTCCTTGTTATCCTTTTTACCATTGTACAAGTTTCTATAGTGTAGAATATACCTAATATACCTAATAGCAGAATCACAGGATTGTAGGATATATATATATATCTTTACAGTTTTTTTAGGTAATGATGGATTGTTTTACACAATGATCATACAACTTTACATGCCCACCAGCAAAGTATGGTGATGTCTGTGAATTCACCAACACTTGGGTTTAACCAATTTTTTAATTTTTGGCAATTTGGTGAATGTGAGATGGCAATCCTTAGTGAATTTAATTTATATTTTCCTGATTATCAATGAAGTTTAATAACTTTGCATAAGTATGGTGATAATTTTTTCAGTGAGATGGTCATTCAAATCTTACACCAAATTTTCCATTGGGCAAAACAGTCATTCTTATTTATAATTTTAAAATTAATAGATTTTATATTACATTATTAAATATACTTTCTGTAAATTTTGTTTAGTGGTCATAAAGAATGTCTTTAAACTTTATTTTGTTACCTGAAAACCTTTTATTTAAGGTATACAAACTTCATGTATTTCATAAGAACAACTTTAGGAACATAGTGATTCTTCCCACCCTAGCCACTATCCCAACTGCACTCCCACCCTCCTTCTTCTCCTATTCCCATTCTTAAGATCTGTTTTCAATGAACTTTATATGCATAAAATTAACTCTATACTAAGTAGAGTGTTCAACAAATAGTATAACACAAAAAACTGTTCAACAGTTGAAACAAGGGCTATTTAAAGTCATTGAATCTCAAAGTGTCAATTTCACTTCTATAGATTACCTTTTAGGTACTCTATTAGTTACTACAGATCAGGGAGAACATATATTTGGCGGTTTGGGACAGGCTTCTTTCACTAAGTATAATGTTTTCCAGGTGCATCCATTTTGTTGCAAATGACAGGATTTCATTTTTTTTACTGCTGTGAAAATTTTTATAATGAAATTTTTGGATAATTTTTAAATACTTATTTATATGATCATATATATTTTCTACTTGAACTAGCCTTTTATTTTTTTCTTATTTGAAAGCCAGAACAACAGGAAGGAAGACATAGAGAGAGAGAGAGGGAGTGAGAGAAACATTGTTAGAGATCCCATCAGCTGGTTTGCTCCCCAAATTTCCACAGTGGCCAGAACTGGGCCAGGAGTTGAGAACTGAATTTCGGGTTCCCATATAGATGGCAGGAACTCAATTACTTGAGTTATCATTGTGTCTCACAGGGTCTGTATCAGCAGGAAACTGGAGTTAGGTTCTTGAACTAGGACTTGAACTCAAACACTCCAGTATTAAACTTCGGCATCTTACTCAGCATATTAACTACCACGCTAAAACCTGCACCTTGAACCATTCTTAACACTATTGCAACAAAGCCAACATATTAAGATTTTTATCATTTTTAACTACCCTGCTGAATTTGATTTGCTCATCCGTTGTTTTTTTTTCACTCAGATTTATAGGTGAAGTTATCCTGTTATGTATTTATTTATATGAAGAAATAGATTTCATTTATTTCATATATTCAATTTTAAGAGCATAGTGATACTTCCCATCCTCATTCCCTCACTCACTCACTTCCTCCTCCTTCCTTTCTTGTTTTTCTTTAAATTTTTGCTATGACATACATTCAGTTTACTTTATATTCACAAGATTAATCCTCCATTCAACAAGCAGTAAGTAGAAAGACCACTGATCCTCAGGAGTATAGACAAGGGCTGTAAATAATAATCAGATCTTATTTGATGTCAGTTTCACTCATATGCATTATATTTTTTCCCACAAATCAGAGAAAGCATAATGATATTTGTCTTTTTGGGAACTGGCTTATTTCACTAAGCATAATGGCCTCCAATTGTGTTCATTTTGTTGCAAAAGACAGGATTTCATTCTTTTTATGGCTGAGTAGTATTTCATTGTATACATAAACCACAATTTATTTATCCAGTCATCAGTTGATAGATATCTTGGTTGATTGCATATCTTAGTTATTGTGAATTGAGCTGCTATAATCATGGTGGGTACAGATAACTTTCTTTTTAAATTTTTAAATTTTTTTTCGATAACTTTCATATGCTGATTTCATTTCACTTGGGTAAATGCTCAAGACTAGTTCCTGTGGTAGATCTATTTTCAGATTTCTGAAGAATCTCCATACTGTCCTCCATAATGGGCATACTATTTTACATTCCCAGCAACAGTGTGATAGGTTACCTTCATTTTCTCCACATCCTTACCAGAATTGGTTAATTTTTGATTTGAGTATGATAGCTTTCTACCTGGGGTAGATAGAACCTCATTGTTTTAATTTTAATTTCCCTGATGACTAATGATCCTGAGCATCTTTTTATGTGTCTATTGACCATCAAGAAACTCAACAACAACAAAACAAATAATCCTGTTAAGAAATGGGTTAAAAATATGAACAGGCATTCATCCTGTAATTTGGCTGCTGTTTACTATCCTTATCTCATAAAATTACTTAGAATTTTTTTACTGTGAGATTTTATATAATTTATTTTGAACCACTGTTGATAAATGAAAAGCACATACATGAAAGTACAGATGTGAATATGAACCATGGACAATGAGGCACTACTGTAATCAGTATTTGGCTAGTATATAACTTCACATTGTTTTAGTTTCAAATGTGTTTTATGTTTGAGACTCTGGTATTCAGTTTTCTAATCTCATCTGATAGTCTTTGCCTTTTAATTCTGCACTTGATACTACACTTGATCTTAGCCAAAAGGCCGAGAAGCAATGCCTTTTAATTCTGAACCTTAATCCATTTATACTGATTGCAAGTATTGGTATAATTAATTCATTTTTGAGCTCTTTTTGATTGATGCATAATATTTTACATATTTAAAGAGTACAGTATAATAGTTTGATAAATGTATGAGATATGTAATGATCAAACCACAATAATTAACACTTTTAGTTACAAAATTTCAGTTTTATGTTTAGTAATTTTAAAATATATCATAAATGATTGTATTCTAAATTTAACTTATTGTGCTATGTTGCACCAAAACTAAGTCCTCCTATTTAGTTGTGTTTTGGTATCTGTTGTTAAATTCATTTTTAACATCTTATTATGATCTTTTTATTTATGCTGCTTTCTGTGTATCTGTTTTGTCTATTTTACAATATATTTTATTACTATTTGTTTATGACCTAGAAATAAACAAGGCCTTGAATAACAAAAATTTAATGTCAAACACCTTCTCTTGGCTTCTGTGCTATTCTCTACCATAACTAATTCTGTTTTGTTTTGTTTTCATTATAAAAATTTAGATTTGTAATTTTAGGTAATCAAAATTGTTTTAGATTCATCCATTTTTACTCATTTTCTTTGTTCATCACTTCATACTTAATCTCCTTCTCTCCTTATGACATTTTAACCTGAAATATTTTTTTCTAATAGACACAAATATTATACATATAATAGAATTGTATAATAAATATTCATCATCACCTTCCTGGCCTCAGTTTTCAATGTGTAGCCTGACAGAGATCATATATATTTTTTTCAACTTTTATTAAATAAATATGAATTTCCAAAGTACAACTTTGGAGTATAGCTGCTTTTCCCACCATAACCTCCCTCCTACCCACAACCATCTCATCTCCCACTCCCTCTCCTATCCCATTCTTCAAGATTCATTTTCAATTATCTTTATATACAGAAGATCAACTTAGTATATACTAAGAAAAATTTCAACAGACTGCACCCACACAGACACACAAAGTATAGAGTACTGTTTGAGTAGTAGTTTTACCATTAATTCACATAGTACAACACATTAATGACAGAGATCTTACATAGGGAGTAGGTGCACAGTGACTCCCGTTGTTGATTTAACAATTGACACTCTTATTTATGATGTCAGTAATCACCTGAGGCTCTTGTCATGAGCTGCCAAGGCTATGGAAGCCTCTTGAGTTCACCAGCTCTGACCTTATTTAGACAAGGCCATTGTCAAAGTGGAAGTTCTCTCCTCCCTTCATAGAAAGATATCTCCTTCTTTGATGGCCCATTCTTTCTGTTGAGATCTCACTCACAGAGATCTTTCATTTAGGTCGTTTTTCTTGCCACAGTGTCTTGGCTTTCCATGCCTGAGAAACTCTCATGGGCTTTTTAGCTGGATCCAAATGCCTTAAGGGCTGATTCTAAGACCAGAGTGCTGTTTAGGACATCTGCCATTCTATGAGTCTGCTGTGTACCCGCTTCCCATGTTGGATTGTTCTCTTTTTCAATTCTGTCAGTTATTAGCAGACACTAGTCTTGTTTATGTGATTTTTTTGACACTTAATCCTATCATTATAATCAATTATGAACTTAAACTGAGAGAGCATATATCTTATTTCAACTCTATCCTTCCCCCAATTCTTTTTCACTGTCATGACCTTAAATTAATTACAAGCAAATTCTAGTTATATTTTTTCATCTAAAAATATTTCAGAATTTATTTCTAAGAGATAGGGGCTATTTACTTAAAATTAAAGCATTATCATTAGCACATATAAACATAAAAATAATCAATAACTTCAAATATCCAACTAGTATTCAAATTTTCCCATTGTCCCCTTAGTATATTTTTACAATTAAATTGAAATAAGTCACTTAGTCAATAGATCTCTTAAGTATCTTTTCAAGAGCTTGTAATCAGTAGAGTCCCCTCTCTCTTTTTTGTTAATTGAAGAAAACAAGTTAGTTTTCCTGTAGAATTTGCCATATTCTGAAATTGATTTAATCTTTTTGGTGTCATTTATCATGTTCCTTTTTGTTTGCTATAAACTGTTAGTTGTATCTAGAGACTAGATGAGGTTCAGGTTTGATTGTTTTGGCAGGAATATTTTGTTTGTGGATATTTGTGCTTTCTAGTGCATCCTTTTAGAAGGCACAAAATATATATTTTCTTTCTTTTGGTGTTAATATTGATCCTTTGGTTCAAATTTTGTTGTTCTGGTCAATTCATTTGAAGTTCACCATCAATATTTTACCATACAAGTTAGGAGTAATTGTTGATCATTGCATAAGTATACAATTTCAAAAAGGATTGGCAAATTGTGGTGTTCTAGTTTTCCTTCTGCTGGAAGGAATTAGTTGAAATTTTCTAAAGAAGTACTTTATTCTCATCAATTGTTCCATTTCTTGGGGTATGGTGTGCACAGTAATGACTGAATAATGTCTAGATGCTTGTCTTTGTGTAATTTCAGATTGCTTACAGCCATATATTAGCAACCTCAAGATATGTCAGAACATTTTTTTTGTTATTTTTAATTATCACTATGAGTTCTCACACTTTAACCTATTTGATATGTATTCTATCAGGGGAATTCATTATTATTCTTATCATTAAAATTGTCCCCTCTTTAGAGGTGAGAACAGCTTCTACTGATGCTTAATCTTTTTGAGATAATCATAATAGTCTTTGACAGCTTCTATATTTCTTTTTTTTTAAAATTAATTTATTTATTTGAAAGTTAGTGTTACACAGAGAGAGGAGAGGCACAGAGAGAGAGGTCTTCTGTCTGATGGTTCACTCCCCAGATGGCCATAATGGCCAGAGCTGCACCGATCCGAAGCCAGGAGCCAGGACCTTCTTCCGGGTCTCCCACGTGGGTGCAGGGGCCCAAGGACTTGGGCCATCTTCTACTGCTTTCCCAGGCCACAGCAGAGAGCTGGACAGGAAGTGGAGCAGCCGGGTCTCGAACCGGTGCCCATATAGGATGCCGGCACTTCAGGCCAGGCCGTTAACCTGCTGCGCCACAGCGCCCGCCCCGACAGCTTCTTTATTTATAACATGAGCATGCATTCTGGACTCTTCTTGAGTATTTCCTTTCTCATTCTCAAGAAAGAGCAATTTTCCCTAGAAGTCTTAGATTTTCTAAGTGGCAATTTATTTAAATACCACAATTTCAGTGATTAGGGTGTTCAGAATTTGTCTTGATTCTAGGATTTTTTCATGGAATGAGCTAAAAAAGTTATATTTATATGTATTAAGGAAAAATTGAGTTTATATTTACATTTTCAGTTAAAATGTAACATTCTAGATTATTATCAATAACTTTTATGTTTGTATTTGTGTCCCTGCTCTCCCTTCTTTTCTCCTACTTGAACATTTGATTGTTAAAGATATTGACATAATTATTTTATTATATATATTAAAATATTGTAATTTATAATTTGTTATTCCTTAGGACATATACAGAGATACCTCAGAAAGTTTGTGGAAATGTAGAATTGAAATTTAAGTTTATTTTGGTGCAAAAATTTTTATATAAATTTATAGTTTTTTCATAACGTGTTTTCCATGAGCTTTTCAAGGACTTCTTATATATTCAAAAGTTTATATTTAAATTAAATTCAAAATAATTTTATGTGATATCAACTTTATTAAAGCTAATTACATTTTACTCCCTTTGTTTAATAAAACATTTATATGGATCAAAAATCAAAGTTTAAAATAAAGTATATTAGGGCTGGCGCCGCGGCTCAACAGGCTAATCCTCCGCCTAGCGGCGCCGGCACACCGGGTTCTAGTCCCGGTTGCCCCTCTTCCAGGCCAGCTCTCTGCTGTGGCCCGGGAGTGCAATGGAGGATGGCCCAAGTGCTTGGGCCCTGCACCTGCGTGGGAGACCAGGAGAAGCACCTGGCTCCTGGCTTCAGCTCAGCGCGATGTGCCAGCCGCAGCACGCCGGCGGCGGTGACCATTGGAGGGTGAACCAATGGCAAAGGAAGACCTTTCTCTCTCTCTCTCTCTCACTGTCCACTCTGTCAAAAATAAATAAATAAATAAAGTATATTAAATAACTTAGTTATAGCCTCTATTCTTTCCATCTTGTTCAGCTTCTTATCCATAAGTAGCCACTTCCACCTGTTTTTTTTTTTTTTTTCTTTTATTTGACAAGTAGAGATATGGACAGAGAGAGAGATAGAGAGAAGGGTCTTCCTTCCGCTGGTTCACCCCCCAAATGGCTGCCACGGCCGGTGCTGCGCCAATCCGAAACCCGGAGCCAGGTGCTTCTCCTGGTCTCCCACGTGGGTGCAGGCGCCCAAGCACTTGGGCCATCCTCCACTGCCTTCCCAGGCCACAGATGAGAGCTGGACTGGAAGACGAGCAACCGGGACCAGAACCCGGCACCCATATGGGATGCCGGCGCCACAGGCAGAGGATTAACCAAGTGAGCCATGGCTCTGGCCCCATCTGTTTTATTTTACAACTTCTTTTTAGAATTAAAAAAGCACATACCACAACTATAACGTTTTAAAAATAAAGGTAATATTTTCCTTTTATCATGTATGATAAATACTTTTTCTAAACCAAGGGATATAATCTTGCAGGTCTGTGTTTAGAGGCATTGATTTTAAATGTTATTTTGACCTTAAATTCCTGGAATAAATTGCTCTTGATCATGATATATTTTTCCTTTTATGCCTTCTGGATTAGCTTTGCTAATATCTTATTGAGGATTTTTGTGTCTGTGTTCACAAGTGATATTAGTCTATCATTTATTTGTTTCTATTATCTTTGTCCAGTTTTGGTATCAGAGTAATGCTGTCCCCATAAAACAAATTGAGAAATATTCCATTTTCTTCTATTTTCTTAAAAAGATTATATAGAATTAGTGCTATTTATTTCCAAGACGTTTAGGAAAATTCTCTAGTGAAACAAACTGTTCTTCAGTGAAAAAACAAGCAGTTTGTTTACCCAGAAAAACAGATGTTTTGTTTTCATATATTTTGTGTTTAAATTCAAATTTAGCTTTCTTTTTAGATATAGCTCTGTTCACATTATCAGTATTTTTTTTCTGTTAATTCCCTCTATTTTTTGTTCCTCCTTCCTTCCTTGCCTTGTATGTTTTTTCAGCATGGAATTTCAATTTATCTACCATGTTTTTGAGGATATTTCTTTGTGAAATGATGTACAGACTATCCAAGGGTTACAAATGTTTGTAAGTTATCACAGTGGATGTCTTTCATTGTTATGTAACTTTGAATGGAATGTTTAAAGTCCTTATCACAATTAGGCACCTCTTGCTTGCCCCCTCCCTATATAATAGAGTTATTTTATGTTCTATCTATACATATTGAAAATTGCATCAGACAATGGTATGATTTTTGTTTTTAATCATCAAAAATAATTTTAACTCCAGAGGAGAATAGGCTGTTATATATTTGTAGCTATTTATCAATTCTATTGCTCATTTTTCCATTGCTGATAACTTCCTAAGTTTTTGTTTCTTCTTTGCTGAGACTTTGGTTTTTATTTTGAGAGTGTTTGTAATAGCTTGCCAGAACATTTTTATGATAGCTTCTTTAACACCTTCTTATATAATTCCAATGTCTTGTCACTTGGTATTATTTGGTTATCTTTACCCATTCCTATTGAAGTTTTCCTAATTATGGATATGATGGAGACTTTTGGATTATATCCTAGACTTTTTATGTTTTAAGGCTCTAATTTCCCATTTCAATTTTCTTCTTCTGCCATATGGGCAATTAATTAATTGATGTTTACAATGTGTATGTTTCGGCTGGTGCCGCAGCTCACTAGGCTAATCCTCCGCCGGCGGCGTTGGCACCCTGGGTTCTAGTCCTGGTTGGGGCGCTGGTTCTGTCCAGGTTGCTCCTCTTCCAGTCCAGCTCTCTGCTGTGGCCCGGGAAGGCAGTGGAGGATGGCCCAAGTGCTTGGGCCCTGCACCCACATGGGAGACCAGGAGGAAGCACCTGGCTCCTGGCTTCGGATCAGCGCAGCGCGCTGGCCATAGAAGCCGTTTTGGGGGTGAACCTATGGAAAAAGGAAGACCTTTCTCTCTGTGTCTCTCACTATCTAACTCTGCCTGTAAAAAAAAAAAAAGAAAGAAAGAAAAAAGAAAAGAAACAATGTGTATGTTTCCTGGCTGTCTTCTTTGGGCTATGATTCAAGTTTAAATAAAGTTTTTGCAGGCTATTCTAGATTCTATATTCGTGCTGCCCAGATGCCAATCTAAAATCTGGGTAATAATACACAACATTGTTCAATTCACAAAGTTGTCCTGTGTTGATTCTAGTTGATTTCATGCAATAATTGCTCCAAGGTGTACCCCAGGACTTCACACAATGATTAAGAACATTCTTTATTCAACTCAGATCTTTCTGTAATCCTTCCTCACTTTAAATTGAGAGAGTGAAGGGTTTTGCTCATTTGCTGTAGGTAGCATAGGGCAGGAAAGTAAGAGCAGACAACACTTCATTTTCATCACAGACATCTTTTACCTCCTTGGTTAAATTTATTCCAAGGTATTTAATTTCTTGTAGGAATTGCCAGTGGGACCAACTTTACAAGTTCTTCCTCAGCAGTAGCATTTTCTGTGTATACAAAAGTTCTTGATTTTTGTGTGCTGATCTTACCTCCTGCAACTTTACCAAACTCTCCTACGAGATCCAATAGTCTCTTAGTGAAGTCTTTTGGTTCCCCTTTATGTAGAATCATGTTATCTGCAGATAAGGCTAATTTGACTTCATCCTTTCTAATTTGTATCCCTTTGATTTCTTTTTCTTGCTTAATTGCTTTTCTAAAATTTCCAGGAGTATATTGACAAGCAGTGGTGAAAATGTGCATCCTTATCTGGTTCCAGATCTTAATGGAAATGCTTCCAACTTTTCCCTGTTCAATACGGTGTTGGCTGTGATTTGTCATACATTGTCTTGATTGTGTTAAGGAATATTCCTTCTATATCCAATTTTCTTAAGCTTTTATCATAAAAGGATGTTGTATTTTACTAAATGTTTTCTGCACATCTATTGAGATAATCACATGGTTTTTATTCACCAATTTGTTAATATGATGCATTGCATTTATTTATTGGCATATGTTGAAGGGTCCCTGCATAACAGGGATAAATTCCACTTAGTCCAGGTGAATGATCTTTCAGATGTATTGTTGAATTCAATTAGTAGTATTTTCTTGAGGATCTTTGTTGGTGATATTGGTCTTTAATTCTCTGTCTTTGTTGTATCTTTTTCTAGTTTTGGAATTCAGGTGATGGTGGACTAATAGAAGGAGTTTGGGAGGGTTCTCCCCCTTTCAATTGTTTGAACGGCTTGAGAAGAATTGGAATTAGTTCTTTAAAAGTCTGGTAGAATTCATCAATGAAGCCATTCAGTTCTGGGCTTTTCTTTTTTGGGAGGGTCTTTATTAGTGATTCAATCTCCATCTTAGTTATTGGCTTTTTTTGGGTTTTCTATGTCTTCATGACTCAGTGTTAGTAGATTGTATGTGTCCAGAAATCTATCCATTTCTTCTAGATTTTTCCAGTTTGTTGGCATAAAGCTGTTTGCAATAATTCCTAATAATTATTTTATTTATGCAGTATCTGTTGTAACATCTTCGTTTTCTTCTCTGATTTTATTGATTTAGGTCTTCTCTCTCTTTTTTAAGTTAGTTGAGCTAAAGATGTACAAATTTTATTAATTTTTTAAAAAGCTCTTCATTTTTCAGATCCTTTGTATTTTTGTTTCAATTTTGTTGATTCTTTAATATTAATTACTTCTTTCCTCCTACAAATTTTTGGCTTGTTGTTGTATTTCTAGGTTATTCAGGTGTATTAATGACTTATTTGATTCCTTTCTAATTTCTTGATGTAAGTACTAGTTACTATGAACTTCTCTCTTAAAACTGCTTTTGCTGTACTCGATATATTTTGATGTGTTTTATTGTTATCTCCATTTGTTTCCAGGTATTATTTTAATTTCCCTTTTTAATTATTGAATTGTTTTAATTATTTTAAATTATTCTGTGATGCACTGCTCATTCATGAGTGTGTCATTCTTTCTCCATGGGTTTGCATATTTTCTAGAGATTCTTAAGTTGTCAGTTTCCAGCTTCCTGCCACTGTGATCGTCAAAGATACATGGTATGATTTCAGTTTTTTTAAGTTGATGAAAGTTGGTTTATGGCCTAGCATACAGTCTATCTTAGAGAAAGTTCCATGCATTGATGAAAAGAATGCATATTCTTCAACTATGGGATGAAATGTTCTGTAGGTATCAGTTAGTTCCATTTGGGCCATAGTGTATGTTAGCCCTGTTGCTTCTTTGTTGATTTTCTGTCTGTGTTGAAATTCACCATTACTGTTGTTTTAGAGTGTATGTCTCCCTTTAGATCCATTAACATTTGTTTTAAATAATCAGGCACTCCGGCAGTGGGTGCATTTACATTTACTATAGTCACATCTTCCTGCTGGATCAATCCCTTGATCATTACTTAATGCTCTTCTTTGTCTCTTCTAGCAGTTTTTGTGCTACAGTCTAATTTGTCTATAATTAGGATGGTTACACTTGATCATTTTTGCTTTTCATCAGCATGAATATCTTTTTCCATACTTTCCCTTTCAATCTGTATGTATCTTTGTTGGTGAGGTGTGTTTCTTGTAGGCAGCAAATAGTTAGGTCTTGTTTTTAATCCATTAAGCCAGTCTGTATGTTTTAATGGGAGAATTTAGGTCATTTACATTCAGGGTTATTATTGATAAGTAAAGATTTGGTCTGACCATTTTTCCATAAATACTGCTATTGTTCTCTTTGGATTTCCTTTGTACTTTTACTAGGAGATTGCCTGCTTTTACATTCTTTCATAATGTGAATATCATTCTCGGTTTCTGTATGTAGCACATTTTTAAGGATCATTTGTAAGGCCAGACAAGTGGTGGCAACCTCTTTGAATTTCTGTTTGTTTGGAAGGTCTTTATTTCATGTTCATTTATAAATGAGAGCTTTGCTGGGTACAGTATTCTAGGTTGACAGTTTCTTTCTTTTAGAACTTGGGCTGCTATGTCTCTGCATTCTCTCCTGGCCTGTTAGGTTTCTGATGAGAAATCAGCTGTTAGTCTATTTGGACATCCTCCAAAAGTATCTGACATTTCTCTCATGTACATATTTGAGTCTTTTCTTTATGTTTTACTGTTGAAAGTTTGACAATAATGTATCATGGTGAAGATCATTTCTGATTCTATTAGTTCTATGTGGTTGCCATAATTGTATGTCTTTTTCTGTAGCCAAATTAGGGAAGTTAACTGCTATTATTTCACTGAATAGGCCTTCTAATCTATGTTTCTCTTTCTACGCCTTCAGGATCCCCTATGGCATGTATGTTTGGTTTTTTGATAGTATACAATAAATCTTGAACACTATTTTCAGTTTTTCTGTTTTTTGTCTGAGATATACTTCCAAGGTATTGTCTTCTAGCTCAGATATTCTTTGTTCTGCCTCACCAAGTCAGTTGTTGAGGTTTTCCACTGTGTTTTTTTATTTGATTTACTGAATTCTTCATTTCTAATATTTCAGTTTGATTTATTTTCAGTATCTCACTCTCTGCAAAATTTTTCATCTATACCATGTGTGAATATACTTATCTCAAGAATTTGTTTCTCTGTGTTTCTGAGTAATTTTATGATCATTCTTTTCAATTAATTTTGAGGCATTTCAGTGGTCTCTATCTTCATATTCTAATATTGAAGTATTGTTTTGTTTCTTTTTGGAAGTCATTTTGTCTTCTTTGTTCTTGTTTCTTGTATTTATGCTTTTATTTTTAGGCATTTGTGGACACACTTGTTGGTTTTCTATTCTGATGGGCTTTACCTTTGAACTACCTCTGTGGGTTAGTGGAGTGTCTGCTCCTTCAGTGGATATCCAGAGGTGGGTGTTGGGTAGGGCCAGGAAGTTCTGGCCAGTGCTCAGGGGTGGTGCAAGAATCCAGAGTGACACCCAAGTTGGGTGAAGTAGATCTCCTCTATTGTCGGCCAAGGGGAAGGTGTGATCATGCTGTTGACATAGTCACAACCTCACTGCCTCTCTTCCAAGGTGATCAATGTCCAGGGATAGGCCACAGTGGGTACAACCTCCACCCATGCAGGTGTGTGAACTGCACAAAAGATCTGTGTTGTCCCCAGTGTGAACACGTAACCCTCTGCAATGACCCACCCCAGGCAGTCGAGGATCTCAGAGTCTGAAAGCAGACACAGTGATTGCCCAGTGACCCACCTACAACCCACACCCTATCGTGCAGTCACAGAGTCCCCTCAGTCACAGCACTCAAGGCTCCTGCAGTCACTGGGTGAAGAGGATCTGCTCTCAGGCCTGTGAGACTGCCTTGTCCATGGAGAGAGTAGAGACTTTCCCAGAGCCAACTTCCTGTGGGTACTCTGCCTTGGCAGTTTGAGCCCCTGAGCATATGATATGTGGAGAGGATGGGAACACCTCACTGTACTAAGTGAGTGACCATCCCCCTGTCAGCCCTCCCAGCCACACTGGAAGTCAATGAGGAATGTGAATTTTTCCCTCTGCTAAAATTCCCAGGCCACATGCATGTGAGAGCTGCTGTAACTCCTGGCTGTGGGAGCTGTGGATGGTGTCCCTGCTCACTGCTATGCGTCTGAACTTTCCACATGGCTCCAGGGTGTCCCTCTTCTTTCTGTGTGATCTCCCCTGCTAACGTTTCTCTAACTCTTCCCTGGGAATGCTGGGAATGCACTTCCTCTGCTGTCTTCCCCTCGTCAAATCAGCGTGTCTTTTCCCAATTGAAACATCTTGGAATCTGTCAAAGATTTTCTTTTTAATGTTTGCATGTATTATTTATTTAATTCAATAGTTCAAGTATCTTAATTTTTTTCATATATTCAAATATTCATTTATTTATACTGTATCACTCTCATTTTGTATCTGACTTGGGCCATTGAGACTGCTGTAACAAAGTACCATAGATCAAGTGACTTCTAGACCAGAGAAAGTTAGTTCTGATAGTTCTGGAGACTGGAAGTCCAATACCAGGTGCCAGCACTGTTGGATTGTAGTAAGGCCCCTTTTCTGCATTCAGACTTATAGCTTCTTGTATCCTCATGTGGTGGAAAATGGAAATGGCTGGCTTCTGGCCGCTTGTAAGAGCATGAATCCCATTCATAAGGGTTTCGTCTTCATGACCTAATTCTGTCCTAAAGACCTCACCTCCAAAAACCATGACATTGGAATTAGGGTTTCAGAGTATGAAACTTGAGGGAACGTTGAATCCATTGCAGAGTATAAGCATAGTGAACAAATGAGCGTTTTGTCTTTGTCATTTAAAAATTAAGGCTATCAACAGACTTTTAAACTTTGAGATTTTTGTCTTTATCCTGATCATTTAAACTGTGTAAAGGGTTACTTTTATGATTTTCATGGTGCTTAATATTTTCTTATACTATACATATTTCTACATGGTTGATGCTAGCAATTATATACAAGGTACAAGTGATATTTATATAGTTCATTTACCTAAGAGTCTAGTCACAGTAAAATAAATGTATTAAAATATACACTTATTAATTTACCTTTGCCCATTGGCATGTTCAAGTTTTCATAAATTATATAAATTTTAATAGACCATGTAATAGTATATTGAATATCTACATAAATGTAGTAGCAATTTGATATTATATTTTGACTCATTTTAAAATTTACACAATTTTCACTGTTTATTTTCTTTAATAAAACATGCTTGCTTTTTATTTTTTACCACTTTCTGTTCTCCATGATGATTTTCTCTCACACATGAAAATTCTTGATAACATAAATTGTTTGTTTAGCAAGAAATCTAGTAGATTATAGCAAAACCATCTTTAGAAAAGCATATTAAAATTGTTGACTGACAACATCTCTCATCTTCCCTGTGGACTCCAACATCTGATAAAACTTTCACAACTGAAGCATATGAAAAATCTTGTGTGTGCTTCTAAGTCAAGGGGAGACAGGACTATGTGCTTGGCATGCAATAGCCATCACAATTGGCTTTCTAGGCAATGAGGATATCAGGATGAGCTATGGAATAGACAATTCAGAAAGAGCAGATTTAAAAATCAATTTAAAGAGTTTATATATTATATGTAAGAAATTACTTTCTATTTCTTATCAGCACCATGCAGCTCCTGTTTGTGGACTCTGTAGGAAGTTTCTGACAGCATTTGCAGACATTTTGAGTCAAAGTGAACTGCTTTCTGGTTTTCTCAACTCATTGCCTTGGCAAAGTCAAGATGACCCTATTAATACCTTTAATCCCTGTGAAATCTTTTAAAACTTTCTTCCTCATAATTGATTTCTGCCCCATAATTTTATCATGCTATGTATTAATATGACACAGGCCAATGTCCATCAATAAAGTTGTACCAGTGACAGAAAATTTCTATAATAGAAATGGGAAATTCGGGGGCCATTTTTAGTGTTCTACTATTTGAGACAGCTGTCATGAAGAGGGGAAAACATCATTATCACTAGGTTACCTCTTCCTTTTGTGAAATGATAATGTTGAAAATATATTCAGAAGAATTCTTACATTTTTTTGGAGACTTAATTCATATTTTTCAATATATTGCTACACGAAGTAATCCCTGCCTTAGGTGAAAGAAGTCACGGAATCTAATTCACTATAATATACAGCCATATGCAGTCAACTTTAGCAATTTTACCTTATAGTATTCTTTGTCCAAGTCTGTGACTTCCACATTCATTGTGATTATCAGAAAGGAACTTAAACTTGGAGACTTATTGGGAGCTTGATTTCTCACAGGACAAGAAGTCTGGGTATGGGCAGTTCAAGGCTGGTGTAGAGCAGTAATTCATGATGCCGTTAGGTACCCAACATTATTCTGATCTTGTCTTCCATGTCCTTAGAGTGAAAAACCATCCTCATGCCCAGTGCTCTGGAGATCAAAGTGCTGTTGTTTCTCAGACACAGGGTTGCTAGTATAGGCAAGATAAGGACATGTTTAGAGTAGTGAAGAAAGGATTCATCTCTCAAGGTATTTTCTGTTGTAAAGGGTTTAACTAAATGTCCTGACTTGAAACCCTTGCTTCCATCTAACTGATGATTCCTATGTCACATGGGTAGCACTAATTCAAGGCAGGCTAGAAATACCTCTCAATTTCATATGGTTCCTGTTTGTAAAGGAAGTTGTGTGATTAGAGATTGGAAATGTTAGCTAAAAATATGACATGGTGATATTATGTTCAATATATTTGAGCTTCTTTTATACCAGGAAATCAGAAGATATTTACCTTTTATTTGATACAAAAATATGTGTGTGTGTGAGAGGTATGTTTGTACATATATTAAAAAGTAGGAAAAGTGTGTGTGCAAAAACAAAAAAAAAAATGGAGAACATGGCCACTTTCATTATGCATAGAATTTTTGATGAACAAATTATATTTTGTTCTTTTCCCTCTAATCCTCCTTATGTCTTCTTATCTCTTAATCATTGCACTGTAGTATCAGACAGTAATAATAAAAATAAAATCTGGGCCTAGCATTGTGGTGCAGTGCACTAGGCTGCTCCCTGCAATGTTGGCATCCCATATCCCAGAATCTGTTCGAGTCTCAGTTGCTCTGCTTCTGATCCACTTTGCTATTATTATACCTGGAAAGTGTTGGAAGAAGGCCTCCTGCCTGCCTTCTCAGGAAGACTCCTGCCACTCAGGTGAGAGACCCAGATAGAGCTCTGGGCACCTGACTTCAGCATTGACCAGCCCTGGCCTTGCAGCCATTTAGGGAGTGAACCAGTAGATGGAGGTGCTTGCGAACCAGTAGATGGAGGTGCTCGCGCTCTCTCTCTCTCTCTCTCTCACTCACTCTCACTCTGCCTTTCAAATAAATAAATGAATCTTAAAAATTAAGTAAAATCTATCCTACTTAGCAAAATGTACTACTTACTGTTTTCAAACATATTTAGCCATGCTTAAGGTTAGAACCGACAAAATTAAGATTTGAATTATTGGCACAGTTCAAATGTCTAAGAAATAATCTTTTTTTTTTTAAGGGAAAGGGTTTATTGGGGGAAACCCGACAGACTGGAGGGAAGGGGTGAAGAACTAAAAGAGGGAGAAGGGGAGCATAAGAGAGAGAAAGACAGAGATCAGGAGACGGAGAGGAAAAGAGAGCCACATGTTCAGGAGCAGGTCCTTTTAAAGCTTTGCCAGGGTGCCCTCCTTTGACAGGGAGTAGGAGCAGTGAACCCCATTAGGGTGCGGGTAGAGCTTGACACCAGTGGTTGGGCCATGTGGCCACCTGGCTTCCAGATGATCTGTCTTTAGAGCTACTTCCTGCTGACATGGGGTGCCGAGGTACTGTCTGCTGGCATGGAGCTATGTCTCAAGGTGCTGTCTCCTGGGTGGGGAACTGAGTATATCTCTGTTTGGTTGAAGAAATAATCTTCTTCTATAAATTTAGTTTATAGCCTAGAAATCATGCTGACTTTAAGTAGGGGCAAACAACTGAGTAACTATGACACAAAAAATATTCCTTGTAACTCAGGGATTACATTTTTCTCCTCATAATATCAGGGAAGTAGATTGACTTTAGAGACCTTGTTCTGATATTTTGCCTTGTGTATACTCTTCCTTTATTTCCATAAAATAGCCACAAAAAATACATCTGGGCCTTATTTGCAGAAATTACATTATGGTTGAGGAATTAGCCAACAGCTTTGTAAGAACTGTGATAGCATCCAGTGACTTTCCTCATATCTTCCTCAGAAGCTGGAGGCTTTTCAAAATTCAGTGTAGGGGCCGGTGCCATGGCTCAATAGGCTAATCCTCCACCTTGCGGTGCCGGCACACCGGGTTCTAGTCCCGGTCGGGCCGCCGGATTCTGTCTCAGTTGCCCCTCTTCCAGGCCAGCTCTCTGCTGTGGCCAGGGAGTGCAGTGGAGGATGGCCCAAGTGCTTGGGCCCTGCACCCCATGGGAGACCAGGAGAAGCACCTGGCTCCTGCCTTCGGATCAGTGCGGTGCGCCGGCCACAGCGCGCCAGCCACGGTGGCCATTGGAGGGTGAACCAATGGCAAAGGAAGACCTTTCTCTCTGTCTCTCTCTTTCACTGTCCACTCTGCCTGTCAAAAAAAAAATTTCACTGTATGTGGAGATGTCACTGAAAAACAGAGCCTGGCATTCTGATAAACTTCTGAAACAATCTATGTCTCTATATTTTGTTAAAAATGTAAAAATAAGGGGCCAGCCGTGTAGTGCAGCAGGTTAAGCCCCAGCCTATAATGCTGACATTCTGTGTGGGCTCTAGTTCTAGTTCTGGCTGTTCTGTTTCCCATCCAGCTCTCTGCTATGGCCTGGGAAAGCAGTGGAAGCCGGCCCAAGTGGTTGGGCCCCTGCACCCACGTGGGAGACTTGGAAGAAGTTCCAGACTCCTGACTTTGTTACTGCTTGTGGAGTGAACCAGCAGGTCATAGAAAAGAATGAAAAATAGCTCAGTAACTTTTAGACTACTCATGTGCTAAAATGATGTTTTAGATATATTGGGCTCTATATCTATGCTATTCATTAATTATCTTCAAGATTTTTATTTATTTGAGAGGTAGAGTTACAGACAGAGAGAAAGACAGAAAGAAAGGTCCTCCATCTGCTGTTTACTCTGCAAATGGCCACAATGACTGGAGCTGGGCCAATCCAAAGCCAGGATCCAGGAGCTTCCTTTCGCCCAAAAAATCACTTGGGATATCTTCCACTGCTTTCCCAGGCCATAAGCAGAGAGCTAGATTGAAAGAGGAACAGCTGAGACTTGAACCGGCGCCTATATGGGATGCTAACGCCACAGGCAGGGGATTAATCTACTGAGCTGCAGTGCCAGCCCCCACTATTCATTAATTTTAATTAATTTAATTTAAACTATTTTAGATTTTAAATACTGCTCCTATAAAATTTAAAGTTGCATTTGGTTTGTGTTATATCTTTATTAAACAGCACTGTCCTTAATTCTTTATTTCTTCCTTCTTTGTCTGACTGATGTACCATAAAGTGTGGAATATGAAGTGGGCTGGATTTACATCAGAAAAATGAGAGGTTAGCACCTCAGAAAAAAGATCCACTGGCAGTGGCATTCCTGTTTGGAGACAAAGAAATAGTTTTCAAACTTGGCTCTGCTTGTAAGAATCATTCCTCATGCTTGTTAAAAATGTAGAGCCTGATATTTCTCTCTTTAAGATTCTTACTCTGGGTCGGTTTTCTGACTTAGAAAGCTTGGCAACCACTTACAGCGGGAGTTACAAGTACTGCACTTTAGGAGTTGATTTGAAACTAAATCTCATAGCTCTGTAGCATGTATTTCCTTGTACTGGCAACAAAATCTACAAAAACTTAGACACAGGCAGTTTTGAAGAAGTTCTGGAATGACAGTCTTCTCAATCAAAAACAAAAATTAGCACTGTTTTGATGTGTACATTTATTATGACCTTATCCATAAACAGTTCCTCTCTAGTCCATATACTTACTTCTGTTTTGAATTAACTGTCAAAAAATGGTAGTTTTATATGTAATAGAAGAAGTAAATTTTAAAACTAAAGTGGGCAGTACAGATCATTTGCTTAAAAGTAATTATTGGCAGTGGGGTGAAACTGATGAATTTGATATCATTTTGGAAAGGAAGTAAGCAACAGCTCTAATAAAATTATGTTGGAGCCCATATTATTATGAGTGTTATTTTACCAAGGAAGGGAGGAAGGATGGAGAGAGGAAGAGGAAGGCAGACAGACAAAGCAAAAAGCATGCTTTGTTGTTTGACTGGCATGATTTCAATTGCATAGAGCAAATGAGCACAAAGCTATATACAAGGTTGTTTACTCAAATTTTGTCTATTTATAGACATTGTACTTCTATAGTATTCAAAACACCCGGAAAGTAACTCTCCCAGATTCCCATCTTGTGATCTATTGGAGGTAAGAAGAGACATCCAACAGGCATTTCAGCCAAATGCTAATTATCCAGCAAAAATGATTCCTTTTCTATGAGAGCCCATGCTCCGTGCTCCAAGCTCCAAGTGGCTACCCCTTATTTCTCCAGGTCTCAGTCATGGCCAGTTCACTGCATTAACATCTTCACTTGCAACATAGGAGAGGGAATTTGAAACCTGGTCTTGACAGTGTTACCATACTCCTGAAACTCTCAGGAGGGTTGGGACAGAGTGAGGAGGAACCTGAGTGTTAGAGGTGGGATGGTCAAACCCTGTCCTGTTTATTCTATAAATAACAAAGTTGGTCCTCAGGGGAGCCCTGGGTTAATATATCCTCTGTAAACAGAGGATATATTAAACAAAATCTCTGAATTCTAAGCAGAGTGGTCTTTTGTTCCTTCTCCCAGTCAAAAGGGAACAGTTTTACTGGAATTGGACCAAGGAGATGTTATTCATGTATGCATTTGATGCCCATGACTATGAATCATTGAGAACAAACAAGATTCATGTTCAGATTATGATTTATATCTGAGTCCAAACAGTAACAGCTGCCAGTGACCTATTTTCACACTGAACACCCACACTTACAATGAATTTACACATAACCTATACAGATAATACATTATCTTCTTTTCTCCATTTTTCTCTCTCCCCCTTTCATACATACACTGCACCTGAATTTGAATCAGTCTGATTTAGATAGGTCACCCGAAGTTTTGATGCCATATAACAGATAACCTGCTCTTAAATTATCTCATCTAGTACTGCTTCTCCCACAACATTCTTAATATAGAAGATTGTCCAAACACCACAAGACTGGTGATTAGAGTGTCTTCCTTTCATAGATTGAATACGAAAACTTCCTAGAGATGTGAAATGCCCCTCACCATGATCAGTTTATTCAGTTTCCACTCCACCTCCAGGGTTCACTAGGAATCAAATCTTCTATCCAAGGACATTTGGATGCCACCCTACACAAAATACATAATGATTATTACTAAATTTTCACCCTTAAAATTCCTTGTCAAGCTCTACTCTTTTAACATTATTTAATTCTATTCCATTTGTTTTAGAGGCAAAGAGAGTAAGTGGGGGGTGAGAGGGTAGAGAAAGAGAGAGAACTCCCATACACTGATTCACTTCCTAAATGGACTGGGTGAGGCCAAGCAAGGGTGCCAAGAACTTAATCCAGATCTCCCACATGGATGGCTGGGATCCAACAACTTGAGCAATCACCTTTGATTACCAGAGTCTACACTGACAGAAAAGTGGAGTCAGAGACTGTAGCCAGGAATTGAACCCAGGTAATCTGATGTGGAACATTTGTGTCCTAACCAGCATCTTAAATGCTAGGCTAAGCTAACTGCCTACTTCAGTTGTTTCTAATAAGAATGACATAAAGTAAATTGCATGAGACGATGGAAACAGCATAAATAGAACAGCTTTGAATTAAGCTAGAGACACCTTCATCATTTCAGATCTTAGAACAATTACTTAGCCTCTTGGACACTTAGTTTCCTCATCTGTAAAATTAAATTAATAATGTAATAAAACTAAGAAAACTACTTAAATTAAGGAAATAATGAAGATAGGGCAAGAGAGATTAAAATGTGTTGCCCAGGGATGAACAAATCTTAAACGGAAGAGGAGATTCAAACACTTTCTCCTTGTTACATAAATGCATTTTCCACATGCACTGGCTCCCCTTGGGCAAGACTTGATAAATGGAAAAGAAACATCACCGCCTCTACTTTTGAATCATCTCTTCTTCATAGGACTTCTGCATCCCCTGGAGAACTTGAAGCACTTCCTCGTGATATTTTACTTAATTTTTCATTTGATTGATTTCTTGAAAACCCGACTCTCCACTGGTAACTGCCATCACCAGGTGTCTTCATTTTAATTACAGCTTGCAAATAGTGACTTATTTAGCCTTTTCAAGTCTAGATGGCAGTTACATTTCATCGTATAAGAAAACAAGTTAAAAATTCATAGAGAGCTATGATTGTGAACAAAAGACATGTGGCATAAAATGTTATAATGTTTACTAAAACAATCAAAACAGACATATTTTGTCATAATTCTATCTAAATATTTTCATTGTGGTTAAAAATATACATATATATAGTTTTTTTTTTTGAAAAATTATTCATTTTTATTTATTTGAAAGGCAAAGACAGAAAGGGAGCGGGAAACCTTCCATCCACTGCTTCATTTCTTAGATACCTCAATAGCCTGGATTGGGTCAAATAGAAACCAGGAGCCCAGAACTCAATCACATAAATGCAGGGACTCAGTTTCGTGTGCCATCACATGCTGGGTCCCAGGTTGAGCATCAGTGGTAAGTTGGAGTCTAAGTGAAAGTGGAACTCGAACATGGGCTTTCTAATGTAAGTGTGGGTGTCCCAAGTGGCGTCTTAAACACTACCAAATGGCTGTCCATGTATACAGGTTTTATTTTACCTTTATCAGAGCTAATTTCTCAACTGAAATTATTTGTACTTTTTTTTTTTTTTTTTTTTTTTTTTGCAGACAGTGAGAGAAAGAGACAGGGAGAAAGGTCTTCCTTTACCGTTGGTTCACCCTCCAGTGGCTGCCGCGGCCGGCGCACTGAGCTGATCCGAAGGCAGGAGCCAGGTGCCTCTCTTGGTCTCCCATGTGGGTGCAGGGCCCAAGGACCTGGGCCATCCTCCACTGTACTCCTGGGCCACAGCAAAGAGCTGGACTGGAAGAGGGGCAACCGAGACAGAATCTGGCGCCCCGACCGGGACTAGAACCTGGGGTGCTGGCGCTGCAGGCGGAGGATTAGCCTATTGAGCCGCGGTGCCTGCCTAAATTATTTGTACTTTTATCAAATCTTTTAACTTGGGTTTTGGTTGAGTTGAGGTAGTTCTAGCAAAGGTTTCTTCATTGTCTAACTATGAAATGATACTCTACAAAATTTGACAATATTCGTACTGAAGTTGGTAAGTGGTGAATTTCTCATTCACAAATGGCAATGTAACTGACATTGACTGTGGTTGCAACATGAGCAGTGATTAATTATCCCATGAGAACTGGTGGAAGCATTTTCCTTATCCCGTTACTTTCCAAGACTCTTGAGAAGAATGATCTCATGCAAATCACATCTCATATAGAGATATTCAACAGTGGTGAAACCTGAGAAAAATGCTTTTGTTTCTTGATATGCTACCTCTAAAAGTTACATTCCATTTGAATTATGACATGGATGGCATGTTTCTTTTATGTACCAGAGAAATTACGGATATTTCCTCAGGTTGTTTTCACATCATTCATATATATACATATATAAGAATATAGAAATAAAATACTTTCTTTCACTGTAAAATTAACTATTGTTTTCCCTTACTATAAAATTAAGCTAAAATATTGAAAGAATATTTTATTATATAATATTTAGGCTTTCTGCTGAGTTCCAGATTCACATTGGTTTGCATACATTGCAGTAAAATTACAGTAAAAGCTTTATTTGATAGGAAGAGAAACAGAAAGAATTCCCATCTGCTGGTTCACTCACCAAATGTCCCCAAAGGTCAGAGGGACTGAATCAAGATGGAGACAGGAGCCTGGAACTTTAATCCAGGTCTCCCACATGAGTGACAGGAGCTTCCACCCAGGGTCTTCGTTACAGGAAGCTGGAGTCAGCAGCTGGAACCAGGTATGAAACCCAGGTCTGCTAATGTGTAACACAGATATGTTAAGCACAAGACCAAACACCCATCCCAGGCATCTTGATTTTCAATAGCAATGACATTGCCTACTTTTATAATTGTCTGCATAGAAAGTGTGTTTTTAAATGAAAATAGAGAAATAATTAAAATATGAAAGTTTATAGTGAATACTCTTGGTTCTTCCAGGATACTATCTGACCTCTTTTACCGTTTTGGTACATCCATTCTTCTTTCATTACATTTAGTGCCTTGATTATCTAAGGTGCTTCCCGCACCAGCTGCTGTCTATGTGGAATGCCACTGGGCTCCTGAAGATGCTGAACTCATAGGGAGCTGAGTGTACCTAAGGGATTTATCTTCCCCTTCCAGGGGAACATGAGGGACCTTAGCATGATTTTCAGCTGTCTTGCCTTGGGGTTGAATAATCTCTGACATAATAAAAAATCCCAAAGCCACAAGTCTTAGAATGGACATCTGCCCAAATAGTTATCCCTTTCTCCTCTTCTCCCTTTGGCTTTCCTGTTTCCCAACATCCTTCCTTGTTCTTCCTCAGAGCACAGTCCAACAATTGGCACAGATCCTTTATCAATTTGCTTAGACTTGGTAACTCTCAGAGTTCACTAAAATTATATAATTAATAAAACTGGCCAAGTGACTTGATAGATGGATGGACAGGGTGACATTTTTATCCTTATGCCGGAGGTTAGGAAATTACAGTAAGAGCGTTAGCGACTAGCTGATTCATACAGCGAGTGAGATGGGACTCCCAGGGCCATATTCTATTGATTGTGTTCTTATTTCTAGAATAAGAAAATCTTGACCTAATGCAGTTAGCTGTAAATCTGCTCTGCCTACCACCCAATGACATAAAAGGGCACTTCAAAAAATTGTGTTAAGTGAAATTAGAAGATAAATATATTCCAGTGCAAAAATTTTTGAAATTTATGTATAGTTTTTTGCAATATGAATTTTTATGGACTTTTGGAAGACCTGTTTATCTGCCTAAATTTCAAAATCATTTTGCACCAAAATAAACTTGTCCTTTAATACCATTTTCCACAAACCTTTTGAAGTATCCTAATATAGTTTATGTTGCACCTGCTGCACTTTATAAGTGAAAATGAATCCATTCTGGAAATAAAATTCATTTTCTGCAAGATAAAGTATTTGTTCAAGTACATATATTATTTATTTGAAGATGTCTATCATATAAACATTGCCTTGCCCTGTGCTTTTGAAGAGGTTCAGAGCTTCTGTGTCAGAGCTTTTAGGAAAAGAAAACAACAAGTTGTTTTGGAGAAATAATGGAAAATCATCTCCAAAATAGAGTATTAACTATGTTTGACAATTGTATTTGTTACAGGAATTACTTCAACTTGGTGATTTAAGCTCAAAGCCTTTCTTACTTGCTGCTCTTTTTGGAAACAATATTTAAACATATACTAAATCCTTCATAAGTGTAATATTCAGATTGCAGTCTGTGTTATCTAATGTGCATCATTCTTGTGAAACATAATTTCAATTTTATGAAGTTTCCTCACCTTTAAAGAAATGTGTAGATTAGACACTTCTGTAGCATGTAACTAAGCTGTAACATGGTTTAAGAGATCTTTCTAGTGTCCCACAAACGTTAGAAATTATCGTTTGCTCTTTGTGAAACCAAACAAAGTGTTTATGTTTTATTTTTAATGTTTGAGATATTAATTCCCTATAGATTACTTACCCTCTAAAGCACCCAAATTTAATTAGATTTAAAATGATTAATTATTTTATTATAATAAATAATTTTCTTTAATTCCCAGTTTCAAGATGGCAGCTAAAGTGTTCTCCCTCCCTGAGTTTGATTTAAAATCACCAAAAATGCAAAAAGAAGATGCTGGAATGAGAGGAATAATATTCATGAATCCATTGGGAACATATAAGGAAACCATCAATGGTCCAGTAATTTCTGGAATAAGCAAAGCAAATTGTGTTACACTGATGGAATAATAGTCACTAAGCAGCCTGAAATCCAAATTATCCAGACATAGTACTCTAAATATGCTCATTTTCCTGAGTCACTGAAAATCCCAAGCTGAAGGTATCAAGGTTTTCAGCTGGAAGCTGGGATGTATTCTGGGTACCCAGAGACTGCACCAATTCCCAAAGCCACATCAGCTGCCTGAGCTTTTAGTTCCTGTTTCACTGCATTGTGGTGTTCCTGTTAGAAAATAAAGTGATAGCTTTGCTTCAGTAGATTAAAAATGTGAGTGTTTAGCCAAAGAGAGAAAGAAAACAGTGCCTCAGCTAAGTTCCATTACATGAATTGGATGTTTGCAATGAAAAATAAATAGATAGAGGTAGAATTTGGCCTAGTGGTTAAGATACTGGTTAGAATGAACACATCTATGTCAGAGTGCCTGAGTTTGATAGTTGGCTTTGGCTCCTCACTCCATCTTCCTGCTAATGCAGACCTTGGAAGCTTGCTGTGATGGGTGATGGCTCAATTGATTGGGTCCCTGCCACACATTCAGGAGAGCTGGCATTATAGGCTCCAGACTTTGTCCTATACCAACCCAGGCTATTGTGGGATTTGGAGACTGAACCAGTCTCTGTCTTTCTCTCTCTCATTCTCTCTCTTTCGCTCCCCTATCTCTCTGTCTTTCCCTCCATCCCACCTTCCCCCTTTCCCTCTCTGTACCTAAAATAGCAAAAATGGAAAGGGAGGAAATATTTCCTATATTGCTGTAGCATGTCAGAATTATCCTGTTACTTATGTCAGATATAAACATCAGAAGAAAATTCCAGACAAAAATACTAGCAAACCAAATCCAGCAAAATATCTAGAAGATTTTTAAGTCCCAGGATAAAGTAGTATTTACTTCAGGAATTCAAGGAAAATTCAACATATGGAAATCAGTCATTGTGATATACAATAATAAATGTAAGGGAAGAAATATGTAGCACCAGTGAATGCAGAAAAATAATTTGAAAAAATAAAACAAGGCAAAATAAAATTTAATGTTAGAATAAGACAGGACTTCCTCAATGTGGTAAAGGCCATTTATGAAAAACCCACAGCTGATATTATATTCTGTGGTGAAAAAGTAAAAGCTTTCCTCAACAGAATACTAATACTGAAGTCCTCAACAGAGCATTAGGCAAGAAAAAGAAATAAAATACATACAGATTGAAAAAGAAAAGTAAGACTCTCTAGCCACAAATGACCAGACCTTTTATATGGAAAATCCTGAAGAATCCACCACAGAAAACCCTTAGAGCTAATGAATGAATTCAACAAAGTTGCAAGAAACAAGATGAACAGTTGCATTTCTGTACACTAGCAACAAGTGAGTAACTTGAAAGTGAAATTAGAAAAACAGTTCCATTCATGACAGTATAAAAATACTTAGGAATAAATTTAACTGACTAGATTCTGAACTTATATGTTGAAAACTATATAAATATTGCTTTAAAATCTAAAAAAGAGATAAGTAAATGTAGGAAAGTCTATCTTCAAGAATTGGGAGATTTACTGTTGTTAAGGTTGGCAGTATTACCCGGAGCAATGTACAGATTCAATGTAATCCCTATCAAAACCCCGGTGGACTTTTTAAAATAAATGAATAAGTAGATCCTAAAATCATGTAATTGCAGGGCATTTCAAATAACCAAAACAATCTTGAGAAAGGAAAACAAAATAGGATAACTTATACTTCCTGATGTTGTAACTTACTAAAAATCTATTATAATCAAAATATGATGGTACTGGCATAAGGACTGACATACAGATAAATAGATTGGAATTAACAATCCATATAGAAATATATAAATCTTAAGGTAATTGATTTTCAACAAGGGTTTCAGTATATTCTATATGGAATCTTCAACCAATACTCTTGAGACAATTGGACATCCACATGCATAAGAATAAATTGGATCAGTACCTCACACAATAAGCAACCATAACTCCGAATGAAAATGAATCAAAAGCCAAAAATGATTGCTAAAGATATGAAATTCTTATTAGAAAATATGATCTTCATGACCTTAAGTTTGGCAGTGAATTCAAATGTATGAATCCAAAGGCAAAAGTAAAAAAAAAAAAAAAGATAACTTTTACTTACTAAAAATTTAAAATTTTGTGCAACAAAGCACACTCAAGGGACCCAGAATGCAGCCTGGAAGATAGCACATTGGAGTGCCTAGATTCATTTTTCAGTTCTGGCTCCTGACTTCAGCTACCCATCATAGTAGACCCTTGGAAGTAGCATTGATGGCTCAAGTAACTGGATTCTTGCCAGTCATGTGGGAGACCTTGATTGAGTTCCTGATTACCAGTTTGGGCCCTGGCCATTGTGGACATTTGGGTATTCAAATCATGAATGGGAGCACTCTCTTTCTCTCTTGCTCTCTCTCTCTCTCTCTCTCTCTGTCACACACACACACACACACACACAAACATGTGCATAAATAAATGAATATTTAAAAAAAAAACTAGAAAATACACTCAAAGTAAAAAAAAAAAAAAAGGCAACCTATAGGGAGAAAATGTCTGCAAATCACATGCCTGATAAAAGTTTAATATTCAAAATATAAAAGAAATATTAGAACTCACTAAAAGGTCGGTAAGTTAACGATGAATTTAAACAGAAATGTGCCCCCCCAGAAGATAAATGGCCATATATAAATGACCAAAAACACATAAAATATAGTTACTTTTTTTACTCAATATGGAAATGCAAAACTGTTATAACAAAAACCATAATTTCTTAGTACCTATAAAACCACAGTCACTTTACACCCAGTGGAATGGTTATAATTTTAAAAACTGAAATGACAAGTGTTGATGAGAACATAAAGAAATTGGAACACTCACACATTGCTAGTGACAATGTAAAATGGTAGAACTACCATGGAAAATCTTTTAACAGTGACCATATGACCCAGCAATTCCACTCCTAGGTAGATATCCAAAAGAACTGCTAACAGGTTTTTTAAAAAACTGTGTAGGAATATTCATAGCAGCAGTGTCACCAATCATCAAAAGGTAGAAACAATCCAACGGTCTATCACCTGTTGAAAGAAAACATAGATGTGGTACATTCATACAAGGGAATGTTTTTTAGCCACGAAAGGGAAAGAAATTCTAAGACATAACATGGACTATGCCAAAGCCTAGACCACACACTACACGATTCCATTTATATGGAATATCCAGACCAGCTAAATCACAGAGGCAAATGATGAATAATTCTCAAAGGCCAAAATGGGAAGGTTATAGACAGTGAGTATTTAATGAATATGAGGTTTTCTTTTGGAGATGAAAATATTTTGGAACCAGATAGTGAAGATTTTTGGACAACATTGTGAAATTACTAAATGCCACTAAATTGTAAACCTTAAAATTGTTAAATGTAAATTTTACATCAGTAATAGTAACAAAAATGACTTAAGAAAAATAATTAGGTAAGCTATTCAAAGAAATGAGAAACAGTAGCTGCCGTTCTGCTAACCTTGAAAAAGTAAACCAACAGGCTGTGAAAGGAAGATGTTACTTGGTAAGGGCCTGAGGCAGCCTCTTGGAGCTGAGTAGTTGCTGGTCTACAGTTAGCATAACACGGGACCCAAGTTGCACAAACCTAGAGATATGAATTGTGGCCAAAAAAATGGACTTGAAAGAGAATCCTGAGACTTGGAGGGCATAGTAGTCTTAAACAGACATCTTGATTTCAGTTTAGTGAGGCCATATTGAGAAGATACAGTCAATCTATGTTGTCAGATCATAATTTTTAATGTATTTTGCTTAATTTTTTACTATTTTTAAGAGAAGTTTTTGGTTCACAGCAAAATTGAAAGGAAGACACAGAAATTTGCCTTATTCCCCCTACCACAAAATATACGTAGAGTGCCCTGCTGTCAATATTCCCCACTAAGGAGGTATTTGTATGTGGGTGATCCTGTGCCTTGCTGGGAGGCTGCATGCCTAGCCCATGCAGGAGGTTAAGAGGGCATGGCACACCATGCCTCCCAGGAAAGACTCTGGTCAGGGGCTCAGCACACTGAGACCCATCCATGACCTCACTTCTGGCAGGCAGCAGAGGCCCCAAGCCCATTCTTCCCACCCCTACTTCCTGTTGAGGGACTCGTAATTGTCAACTAGGTAGAGAGATCCCAGGTGTGGCCCAAACCCGTAAGACAACCTGGAAGACTACATGGACTATAGGACCTTCAAGCTGATTGGAGAAGCATAGCAGTGCAAATATCGGTTTTATCCTATAGAATTTGTGTTGCTACCCTGAACTAGCTACTGCCCTTTGCCTGCCCCATAAAAGCTTGTGCCTGATTGTTAACAAACGACATGTTCACCAAAACTGTCTCCAGTGCTTCTTGTTGAAGAACATTATTGTCCCACAATCCTGATAGTGTGGGCCTGGCAGAATAGCCCGCATTTGTATCACAACTGAGGAGCCTATGACAACACATCTTAATCACCAGAGGACTTAGTTGACACAAAGTGTATACTTGTTGTGTGTCCTAGGGGCTTGGAGAAATGCATAATGGCATTTATGCACAATTATAGTGTTATAGGAAAGCATCCCACTTCCCTAAAAATTAATATATATTCTGCCTATTCAACCCCCACCCCACCTTTTTCCCTTTATCCTACAGTTCTACCACTGGTCTTTTTTACTGTCTGCAGTTTTGCCTTTTCAATAATGTCAGATACTTGGGATAATACAATATGTAGCCTCCTCACTTTGGTTTCTGTGCCTTTAATGTTTGTTCATGTCTTTCCATGGCTTGATAACATGTTTGTATTTAATGCAAACTAATATTCTATTGTCTGGATATACCATGATTTACCCATCCACCTACTGAAGGACATCCTGGGTGGTTTATACATTGGCAGTAATGAAAAGCTGCTACAATTAGCCATGTGCAGGTTTTTGTGTGGTCATAAGTCTTTAACTCCTTTGAGTAGATGCCAGGGATGGCAACTGCTATTTCCTCTGATGATCAACATGTGTTGTCATAGGCTTCTCAGCTGTAATACAGACACCTCTTTAGTGGGGAATATTGACAGCAGGGCAGTCTAAGTATATATATAGGGGAATATGGCACATTCCTCTAATGATTGCTCTGTAGTTTCAGGAGTTTTGGATATTTCTGGTTTTCTACATAAATGATCACATCATCAATGAATAAAGACAGTTGTATTTCTTCCTCCCAATCTGTATATCTGTTCCTTTTCTTGTCTCATTTTATTGGCCAAAATTCTTAGTAGTATGTTGAAAAGGATTGATGAGAGGAGACCTCCTTGATTTATTCTTGATTTTAACGGGTAAGCTTCTAATTTCTCTACGTAAAGAATGAGGTTAGCTGTAGAGTTTTATGACAATCATTTTTTTTTCTTTTTTAGTGTATTGATTTGATGGATTACATTCATTGATCTTCAAATTTGGAATCAGTCTTGGATACCTGGGTAAATCCCAGTTGATACTGTTGTGTCATTCTCTTGATGCATTTTTAGATTGGACTTGGTAATATTTTGTTGAGGATTTTTGCAACTATGTTCAGGAGAGATATTGGTTCATAATTTTCTGATAATATCATAGGCTGGTTTTGATATTAGGGTAATATTGGCTTCACGGAATGAGCCTAGAAATGTGTATTGTTTAAGATGCTAAATTTGTCGCAATTTGTTACACAGCAGTAGAAGGTAATATTGATTGATAGCTTCTTCAGCAGTGAGCTTTTCTAATACTTTCTGACTCTAGAATCACTCCAAAGAACTAGGGAAATCTACCAGAAATTAATAAAAACAAAACAAATCAAAATGCAGCTAGTCATTGTTTATATCCAGATGCCAAGTGGGAGAAGAAACTGAGAACTATCTGGGATTTGCTGCAGTGGTACCCATTTCCTTTTCAGTTGGTTACCACAGACTATAGCTCTCTCAAATATGTGCCTTAAATATTTGCACTGTCATTACATCTGACTACCAGCCTTTATGTCTTATGTCTTGACTTAATATTCTTCTATTTTACTAACAAGAATAATTTCTATTTGCTATTGAGGATGGAGCATGTCCTTCCCCTTTCATTCTGTTTAATAATCATTCCTTTCACTGTGTTCGAGTGCCTAAAATTTGAAAATCAGGGAAAAAAGCTTTTATTTTCAATTTGTTTGCCACCCAGCCAGAGTCAGAATTCTTCCCACAAATTCACTGAGTGTTAGGCACCTGTGGACATCTTGTTCTTTGCTTTATTTTTCCCCCACTAGGAGACATTCTGACCTTCTACTTCCATGGAAATAACATAATTATTTGGACTTATGTTTCCTGTTTCAGGAGCCAAGAGAAAGGATTTTCAGTTTTTTTCCTTAGCTTGTTTTATCCCTGAGTGACAGCAAAAATGCTCTGTCCTCCTCACTGTCCATTGTTTTCAGACCCAGCTTGTGCACACAGTGACCACTCCACCAAAGTGGAACAGACGTTAATGGTCATGTGCTGCACACTCAGCCAAGTGTCTGGCAGCGGCCACTAATAAAACCATCTGTTACTGGGGTGAGTCTGTAGCCTGTCACTTCCATAATTTGAGGAGACACAAACTTTCCAGGCTCCTCTGTTATTAGAAGTCCAATGGGGCCCCTGGGGCCTACAGCAACTGTGTACACAATTACATGAAAAGACTTAAGATGGTTTTTCCATTCACACTGGGTGATCTTACAGCAAGGCAAATGCTGTTGTTAGATAACTAAATCTGAAGGGTTAGCTGAGGACAACCAGGGCTGGCATACTCAAACTTGCACATGGAATTCTTTTAAATGTTTTCATTAAGGATCCAATAGAAATAGTTTGAAATGATGTTTAACACACAGTGGATATTGATGAAACAAGTATGTGCTGACAAACTGAACCTTCCTAAAAAAGGTAGAGGAAGGAATGACTATGTCGTGGGCACCTATATCCATTCAATATTGGATCATTATTTCATTTAGTTGTCATAATAACATTGTGTGGTATGTGATAATGTTCAGTTTTAAGATGAAATCACACAGTAGTAATAGGTAACTGTCCTAGGGTTCAAATCAGGCATCTTTTATTCCAAACTCTGTTCCCTTTCTATTACACCCCCAGAGTAATCACCATGTGCTTCCGAGTGTATCATTTTAAAAAATGTTATCACTTCTTGGATTTCTTTTCCTTTCTACCCCAATCTACCATGCTCAGAGTTAAGACTGGGATTAGTACCCTTCTAAAAGACCCTTTCAGCCATGCAAGGATATGGTGAGAAAGTATCATCACCAGAAACCAAATCAGCTTGCAGTTTATCCTGGATTCTCCACCTGCTAGACCTATGAAAAATAAATTCCTTGGCATCTAATTAATTACCCAGTCTATGATATTTTATTACAGCAGCCCCAACAGACGAGCATATGCCTCGATCCATTTTGTTTTCTGTCCTCTGATTGGCTGTGGCATCTCTGGCTTTCAAGAGGTTTCAGAGCCCAGAAACCCTCAAGAGTATCCAGTAGCCATAGCAGAGCAGAAGTTTCCAGTGGCCTAAACCCCATCTGTTTTCCTCTCACTTTGAGTTCTCTGTGGTTTGAAACCTTTCATCTCCTCCCCCTTACTTCTCATCACCATCCTCATTTCTCCAAAGAGGCAAGTGCACACCATCTCACTGAAATGGACAGTAGAGAGAGAGCGGCTTCCTCTGTCACCCAAGCAATGCTCCCTCATTATTTTTTCTTGATTGTGCTGTCAGGGGCAGCTTTTTATATCCCTATTCTTTCTTTATTTCTCTCCTCTTTTTATCTTCTTCTATGGCCCTGATCCTCATACTTTGTAAGACTTCTGTTTTAAAGTAAGAAACGGAGGGGAGAGGAGCCTCTAAAATCCAATTTTTATAAGTGATTAGACTGTTTAATGAGATGTGATAGGGAAATAGATACACAATTCCCAATCTGGCCATTTTTCAGATGAAAAGATTTAGAAGTTGTAAACTTGTTCTGATGGTAGTTCTATGATCTCATAGTAATAGATAGCAAATCCTTGTAGATTTTATCTAACCAAATGTTTGCAAACTTCCCCAAGGGTGTTGCATTTATTTAATGATTTGTCTATCTTTCACTAGGCAGTGAGCACCCTGAGCACAGAACCATTTCTAAAACATTTCTAACATCTAACATCTGTGTGCTCCATCTCTTTGCAACTTGACTTGTGCAAAATCTAGTACATCCTGTAATCGCCACAGTCCTCAGTTTCCCTGTCTGAAGGAGATCAGCTTTAAGAGATGGCTTGTAGTTGGCAGAGAATGCTTCTATGGAAACATTCCTCAAACTTTAACATATGCACAGATCACCTAGAGATGTTGCGAAAACGCAGATTCGGCATCAGTGCCTGAGAACCTGCTTTCAGAGAATACTCCCAGGTAATGTGGAGGCTGCTGATCACAGGATGATTCTGAGGACAAAGAATCTATGGTTCTTGTTCCTTCCATCTGTGAAATGGTTCATCAAAATCACTACTCAAAGGGGCACACTCATGTGGTTTATAGTATTTTTTTCTTAGAGAACACTTTACTTTATTCTTTTTGTTTTTGACAGGCAGAGTTAGACAGTGAGAGAGAGAGACAGAAAGAATGGTCTTCCTTCCGTTGGTTCACTCCCTTAATGGCCGCTACAGCCAGCGCTGCGCCGATCCAAAGCCAGGAGCCAGGTGCTTCCTCCTGGTCTCCCATGGGGTGCAGGGCCCAAGCACTTGAGCCATCCTCCACTGCCTTCCCGGGCCATAGCAGAGAGCTGGTCTGGAAGAGGAGCAACCGGGACAGAATCCGGCGCCCCGACAGGGACTAGAACCTGGGGTGCCAGCGCCGCAGGCGGAGGATTAGCCAAGTGAGCTGTGGTGCCGGCCACTTTCTTTATTCTTATCACAGCCTATGAAGTGAACAGAACTTTTATAATTTTCACTATTTAATAAATGAAGAACCAGAGTATTGAGGACTTCAGGGCCTGAGTGGTGGATTAATGGCAGAGTTAGTGGGTAAGTGTGTATTTGTAGCTCCTTCTCTGATATTCCTTCTGCTATTACATAAGGGAATTCATTTCCATATAGTAATATCAACCTTTATAATGAGCTTAGGTCACAAATTCCCTCATGTAGAAATTAGTATCTCTTTGTTTTGAGCCACCTTGCATCCCCTGGAAATTAGGTATAAAATATTGCTTGAATTATGCCAGCACATTTTCCTAAGGAAGGTCCATAACTTTAGTCTCAATTTTTGATACTAAACCAACTGTAAATGACCCCAAATTATGACTGCTGGTCAGAGATTAATTAAAATGCACAAAACAAGGGCAGTTCAAGGCATTTTCTGAAAGGTAATAGCAATCGTTTGACATGATGATCCACTTGAAAGCTTTCCTTTTAAGAATCTGGATCTAAGGCTTTCCTTACCTGGGATTGGAGTTCACTTTTTAGGAGTGTACAGAATGGGAATGACATTATTTAAGGCGATCTGAGCCTGCCTTTAGCTGTAATGCCAAGTCCTCTGCATTGTCTCCCTGGACATCCACCTCAACTTCTCCCCACTCTCAGGGGCCAGGAAGGTCCATAGCAGTTCCAAAATCTTGTAGACCAAGGTCTGCTGGTTTTCTGTAAAGGGTCAGCTTGTAACTATTTTAGACTTGCATCCCAGATGGTCTTCACCCCAAGTACTCAACTGTGCCACTGTAGCCTGAAAGCCACCATAGACAATAAGCAAGCAAATAGAGAGGAATGGGGATCCTCCAAAAGAATTATGTACAGAAACAGGTGGTTGATCACAGAATTTGGCCCAAGGGTTGTAATGGGTAAGGGGCTTCCCTAGATACAAATTTATTTCCCTAGGGGCAGAAAGATGGTTACTGTGACTCTACAGATACTATAGTTCCACCCATCCCAGTGTTTATCTTCTAACAAGGGGACAAAATATTCTGTAGATAGAGAACAGCATGTCTTTGTTATTGAATAATAAGGTCAGAAAAAAATCATAGCATATCTGCCCCCTTGCTTCATTTTTCCGATGTGAAAATTAAATCTCAGAAAATCTAAATGCTCAAAGCAGCACAGCTTACAGATGAAAGAAATCTACAATGTTTGGTCACCATCTTTGGATTATCAAGTATCTTTTTCAGAATAGACCAAAGAGACTGTGAGAATGATTAAATCGAGGCCCAATATGTAGAGTGTGACTTGTCAAAACTTAAACTTTCCAAATTGTGTTTTCATTTTTATTCAGAAGCATAATGTTAGAGAAAACCATTAATGATAAAAACCATTAGAGTTGGTAATGTTTTGTAAAATATCCCCTAAGGGACTGAAGTTTTTAAACACTGGCAAGGTTTCAGATTTTTGTCCCCAAGGAGGGTGGGAAGTTGAAGAAGTCAGATTTGTTCTCTGGAGAAGGAAGTTCCCCTTAAAACTTGCAACTTAAAATCCTAAATTTCAGACTAGTTGTCTGTAGTGAAGACACTTCTGTGATACCTCCCACTTCTGTCACTGTTGCTCATGGGTAACTGTCTTTCCATTTTTTCCTGCTTATGGCTGTTTCTTAGTTTGAACCACTAAAGGAATGTTTATTTTTTGTTAGAAGGGTCCTATGTGAGATCAAAACAACTTATTGATTTGGAAGCAAAACACTTGCTCCACCTAGTCCTGTTGCAGAAAAGACATTTTAAAAAATACTGTTATTGTGTTCCTTTTACCCACCTAAGAAAAGGACAGAAAGCATGCAGCAAAGCTTATAAATTCTGTGTTGACCTTTATAAAGGCATTTACGTCCCAGAAAAGTACTTGTGATTTTTAGAGCTGTAAGTTCTGGTAAATTGAGGATAAAGTTGCTTGTTATTCTGGAATACTGTTATGCGTGCCCCAGTGTTACTAGTTCTATGTGTATCTTCATATCGGTTTATACTTATACTGTTCTGTTTTGTTTTCTTTAGCTCTTATTTTAACATATCTAATGACATAAGAAGCAAAAAAGAAAATATAGATACCCCTAAAGGACAAGCAAAAAAATGCTACAATTTGCAGTCTTTACAAAGAAGAAAAAACCAGCACTGGTGATGAGGGAACTTCTTAGGAAAAACTGAGCATATGCCTGGTTCACAGATGGAGAGAGAAAAGTCAAACCAAAAAAAAAAAAAAAAAAAGGAAGACTTATTTTGCCAAGGTTTAAATAGCAACCCCTGCCTCTGCAGCAGCCATTTTCCTTGAGACACTCCTCCCCCTCCACCATAGTCTTGATATAAAGTCCATCTGCTAATGTCATAGTCACCCTCCCTTCCAGAAAAGCTGCCTTCACTTCCCCTTTATCCTGGAGAGCTGATCAATGACATTTCCTCCTCTTTCTTCTTTTCAGTTTTCTTTTTTGTAAGGAGTACAAGTGTTGAAAATTGGTAAGCTTAAAAAAAAAAAAATCAGCAGTCACCCTAAATCTTATCACCAACAAAGGACTTTGTGCTAGTTTTACACAAATAAAATAATGATCTTTGGGTAACATGATCAATCCATTCTTCAAGTCATATATTTTAATATACAGCAGCATGAAAAGAATTGGCATTTAATGTTTCTTTATGAATCACTATTGAAAAAAAAGCCATGCATACATAAATTTTTAAAAATAAGGGTATTGAACATATTTAAATGAACTCTCAAATTCTCCCCCTGAGACTTCTTCCTCAGACACGAACACTGTCAAAATTATAATACATGTCTTCCAAAATCTGTGTGTTCATGTGTATGCTTAGATAACTTGAGTGTACATTTATGGGTATTTGTGTGTGTATACCAAAGGAGTCACAGGATATATGCTGTTCTCTACACCTTTATCCTTTCACTTAAGGTTTGTTTCAGGTCTTTTCATACAGATCTATCTCAGCCTAGTAATAGCTTCAAACTGTTTCATGTTAAGTGCTGAGTGTACTTAAACAATTTCCTGTTGAAACTCTTTTGGTCCTCTTTCCCAAGACTCTACCATATATGACAGAAGTGACAAGTTAAAAGAGGCCCGAAGTTTCATCTGTGACCATAGCTTATTCATTCGCTGTGCTCCCAAACATGCTATTATATATGACATATGCAATAAAAATGTAACAACCTTGTTGAATATTTTAAGCATTTTGCACCTCTGTTTAGCTTTTAGTTTTGTTTCCTGAGGTGATTTATTCCTTTTTTTTTCATATACATACAAATCCATAATCTTCTAAAGACAGGCAAATGAGGCTGTTCTCTGATTTTGTAAATCAGTGATGTCTACCATTATTGTTCAGAGAGATATTTGCAGTAATGCAGTTAAAAGATACCCATTGGCCGGCGCCGTGGCTCAATAGGCTAATCCTCCACCTTATGGCACCGGCACACCGGGTTCTAGTCCCGGTCAGGGCGCTGGATTCTGTCCCGGTTGCCCCTCTTCCAGTCCAGCTCTCTGCTATGGCCCAGGAGTGCAGTGGAGGATGGCCTAAGTGCTTGGGCCCTGCACCTCATGGGAGACCAGGAGAAGCACCTGGCTCCTGCCTTCGGATCAGCGCTGTGCTCCGGCTGCAGCATGCTGGCAGTGGCAGCCATTGGAGGGTGAACCAATGGCAAAGTAAGACCTTTCTCTGTCTCTCTCTCACTGTCCACTCTGCCTGTCAAAAAAAAAAAAAAAAAGATATCCATTAAGGTTTTTGATTTTTATTAATTTATACACTTAACAAATGAATATATACCCATGTGTGAAAGCTGAGTAATGATTTCAGATTTAAAACAACAAAAACAAAACCAGTATTTTGTTCTTCCAAAGTCCTGTTCATGAGAACCTGCTATTTTCAGTTCTCTTAAATATTTCCACTGGGTTTTATCTTATTCGTACTAATAACAACAGTGTATGACTCTTAGTTTGATTTGTAATTTTATACAGTATATCTAGAATTCTTAAATAAGAATGCTACACATTCCAGAGATAATTATACCCCTCATACTCCAAAGATAATTATATTATGGATTTAATTAAATCAATATTTTGGGTTTTCTTTAATGTATTTTTGAACCTACTGTTTGTGGTGGAGCCAAATAATTGACTATAATTATTTTTACTTTGTTGTATGATTTCTTCTCATTTTGTGAAAGTTAAAAACTGTTTTAATTTTTTTCACCTAGATTGAAATTTGAGGATATTTTTTCAGACCTTCCAATAGTACATATTCTAGTATGTCAGAAAATCCACCTGATACTTTTTTATTTCTCCCTCCTGATACCCTCTCATCTTGTGCCTTAATCTAGACTAGCAGCCTTCAGAGTCTCCCATGTACCTGTTTTATCACAGCATCCCATTGGCAGATATTAAATTCCAGGATCCCCAAGTCTTGCATTCCATGTTGTCTCTAGCATGATATGGCCATCTTTGGATGAAGCCCTTAATGCAATATAGAAAAGTTTACTCTTTGGGAAAAGTAGTATCTCAAGAAGGTTTTCATTCTAGCCTGACACATACACGATGTGCTTTATAGTGGGAGTCCTTTGTCTGTCTTTTTGTTTACTTTGGCTCTACCTACCTGGACATTTGTCTCATGTCCTTCTATTTAGGGGTGTATGTGTGTGTTGTGTTGTTTTGCTTTTGATAATTTGCTCTTCTAAGTGCTGCTTTTGGATCTCCACTTAAGCAGACATCAAATCATGTCCATTGATTCTTCTGTTGTTATTATTTCTCTCTCACTTTCCATCTCATTGTCTTTATTTCTACTTCTTAGATATGCTGTACTTTGCTTCTATTTTTGGTAGATTTATTTATTTATATGAAAGGCAGAGTGTCAGAGAAAGAGAGAATGAGAGAGAGAGAGAGAGAGAGAGAGAGAAAGGAAGGAAGGAAGGAAGGAAGGAAGGAAGGAAGGAAGGAAGGAAGGAAGGAAGGAAGGAAGAGAAAAATAGATCTTCCATCCTTCCATCCACTGGCTAATTCTCCAAATGACCATAACAAGTAGGTCTGGGCCAGGCTGAATCCAGGAACCCTGAACTCAGTCCAGGTCTCCTAAGGCATAGGCCCAAATATTTGGGCCATGATCTGCAGCTTTCCCAGACACATTAGCAGGAAGTTGGAATGGAAGTGGTACAGCTAGAACTTGAACCAGCACTCTAATATAGGATACCCATGTGGAAAGTTGTGGCTTAACCTGCAGTGTCACAATTCCTAGACCCCTTAATTTCACTTACTAATCCTACTGTGGGATGTCTAATTATTCCTTTTATACTTTGAATTTCCTAGAGCCCTTCTTAACTTATTTTTGTGGCATTGTTTTCAAAGGATGTGGTATTTACTTCTGCTTCTGCTTCTCTGAGGCTATTATTATTGCTTCCTTTTTTTTACAAAAAAAAAAAAAAAAGCGCTTTTTCAGCCCCTAATACTGTCTCTCTTTGAATTTTATCTTCTGTTGTCTTAGTTGTTTTTCCTTATAATGGAAGCTTTCCTAAAGTACATGGTGATGTCTTTTGCATTCATATTTAAGAATGAGTTGGGGCCGACGCCATGGCTCAATAGGCTAATCCTCCGCCTTGCGGCACCGGCACACCAGGTTCTAGTCCCGGTTTGGGCGCCGGATTCTGTCCCGGTTGCCCCTCTTCCAGGCCAGCTCTCTGCTATGGCCCGGGAGAGCAGTGGAGGATGGCCCAGGTCCTTGGGCCCTGCACCCGCTTGGGAGACCAGTAGAAGCACCTGGCTCCTGCCTTCGGATCAGCACGGTGCGCTGGCCGCACACAGCACGCCAGCCGCGGCGGCCATTGGAGGGTGAACCAACGGCAAAGGAAGACCTTTCTCTCTGTCTCTCTCTCTCTCTCTCACTGTCCACTCTGCCTGTCAAAAAAAAAAAAAAAATGAGTTGGGGGGCCTGGGGTTGTGGTGTAAAGGATAAGGCCACCGCCTGCACTGCCAGCATCCCCTCTGGGCACCAGTTCAAGTCCAAGCTGCTCCACTTACGATCCAGCTCTCTGCTTTGGCCTAGGAAAACAATGGAGGACGGCCCAAGTCCTTGGGCTTCTGCATCCACGGGGAAGCTCCTGGCTCCTGGCTTTGGATCGACGCAGTTCCTACTGTTGCAGCCAATTGGGGAGTGAACCAGTGGGTGGAGGATCTCTCTCTCTCTCTCTCTCTCTCTCTGCCTCTCCTTCTCTCTCTGTGTAACTCTTTCAAATAAATAAATCTATATATATAAAAAAAGAATGAGTTGGCAGAGCTTGTGGGCTAGTGATGGGTTAGAAAGCTGGCTTTTCCTTGGCAGCTTCCAAAATGTCAGTTCCTGAATGGCATTTCTCTGAGAAGAATCTCTTCCAAGTGAGTTTGTGGTTTGTGGCATGCAGGAGACTGGCGTCTGTAAGGAGCAGGAATAGGGTCTTGGGGGTATGTATTTGGACTTGCACTAAATATACTGTTTTTAGTTTAGGGTTTCACTTGTCACTCCTTCTGTTCTCTGTGTCTTCTCTTCCCACTTAGTGAGTCTTTGAAGTCTACTTTCTCCATTAGTCCTTCTTTCTTGTGCACAAGGTGGAGAGCTCTCTTTCTGCACTCATACCTTCTATGGTACCTCGCACCTCCAATTCCTAAGTCTTTACAGAGTCTGTGAATTCAACAAGCTGATCTCTTCTCAGTAACCCCATGAAGACTTACTGCCATAATTCACTAACTTGCTTAATCACATATTTTTCTGTCACTGTTTATCTTCCAAATGTGAGTCCATATCACTCATATATAGTTGTTTGCCCTCTTACTTCTTTATCTTTGTGCATTAATAATATTTTTCCCTGCAGTCACTTAAGTGTAGTTTCAGGCAGGAATGAAGATAAACACATGAGTTCCACTACGTTTTATTATTAGGCCTCAGTAAATGTAAATTTTTCTTTTTTCTCTTTCTTTTTTTATTCTTTTTATTCCCTTGGTAGCATAATTTCTAAAAATAGCATAATGGATATTTCAGATGAGCTTAGGAAAGCATAATTGGAGACTTAGCTTGGGAATTTGTTTCTGGTTTAAAAGATAAGGTTTGTTTATAGAAAAAAAATCTGTTGATTTTATTCATTAGCATATGTCCTCAGACAGAGCAAGGCTTAATGCTAAAAAAATTACTCATAGCTTAGTTTTTATGAATTGTCAAATAGAAAAAAAATGGGCTTATTATTCTGTCACTGCTAATGCTACACTGTTCAAGATCATAGTTTTGGCACAATGGGAGATATTCAAAACTGGTTTTCTCACTCATGACCCAGCATAGGTTGACTCTGAAATAATGGAGTAAGAGAATATATGTGGTTGTAGGGCACTGAGAATGATAGCAACATTTCTGATTAAAGCGTTTTGAATAATATTTTGCCAGGGGTGCTATATCCCATTTGCTATGCATTGCATATGTTTGAAATCTGAAAGACAGCCGAACAAGCAATGAAGATAAAACACTGACTTCCCTAGAGCAGTACTGCACTCTGAAGGCTCTCTTGGCTTCCTTGGATTGATACTGTCAGAAATATTTCCAGGCAGGGCATTTACTGGCATGTGATGCTCTGGACACAGCACCGTGTCTTCGCAGTACAATCAAGAGAGCCATAGGGTCATGTACATGCTAAAACAAAAGTGTTGTATTTTCCTTAATTTTTTTCAAGCCAAGTGCCATAAAATACAATGAGCTTGTTATTGAATTGTGATAATCATGAGTAGAAAAGGATAATTTAGCAGGATGATTAAAGTATTGCATGATATCACTTCTCTAAAATAAAATAAGATCTTCAAATTCATAGAAGCAGGTGGCCTCTGGAAGTGAGAGAAGTGGAAGGAAGGAGGTGATGGTGAAAGTGTACAGCATTTCACTTATGTAATTTCTGGAGGCACCAGGTACAACACTATGACTATAGCTAACAACACTACATTGTGTCCATGAAATTTACTAAGAGGAGAAATGTTCAATGATAACATTCTTAAGTGTGTTCCCATATATATATATATATATATATATAAAACATTTTTAAAGACTTATTTCTTTATTTGAAAGTCTGAGTTATAGAGAGACGGAGAGGCTGAGAGAGAGAGAGAGAATCTTCCATCTGCTGGTTTACTCCCTCAGTGGCTATAATAACTGGGGTTGGGCCAGGCTGAAGCCAGGAGCCAGAAGCTTCTTCCAAGTCTCTCACATGGTTGGTGGGGGCCCAAGTATATAGGCCATTTTCCACTGTTTTTCCCAGGCTATTGGCAGGGGACTGGGTCATAAATCCTGGAGCAGCCAAGACACAAATCGGCACACACGTGGGATGCCAGGGTCATAAGTGGATGCTCAACCTTCCGTGCTACAATGCTGGCTTCACCAAATATATATTTATATGTAGGAGCTATGAGGGATTATCAGCACATTAATAAGTTTAATTGTGATTATTTCACAGTGAACACACACACATATATATAAAATCATCAAGCTGTATACCTCAAAGGTATACAATTTTTAGTGGCCAATTACTTCTCAATAAGGCTGGAAAAAGTATAGTGTTCAGAGATGGCATTGAGAAGAATTTGTCTTTTAGCTGTCCTGTTACTAGTTTGGGACAAGTTGTGAGAGTGGTACACTCTTCAGTTTTTCTGACTTGAGCCTTCTTGGTGAGTTTGAGGACAGAGCATGATGGTCTCTGTGAAGCTTGGCTGAATTGTCTTGGTGCATCATACTCAGGGCTAGAATAGGGGGATCCAGTGAGCATTTGGTCACAACATTCAAGGCTTTTCCAAAAGCCTGAAAATCATGATATAAAATATTTGAATTTGAAATAAAAAATTATAATGCAGAAAAATCCATGATGAACAAATATCAAAACTTGAAATAAAAGTCATCATCAGTAATAGTGCGATGGAGAATCACGTTACTGCAAGGTGTCTGGCGTGTAACAGATCTTCCCAGGCAGACAAATCAATTAATTCACAGGCTTTTATTGGGATTCTGCTCCCGGGTGAGGTTCCCCGGTCCCAACAGAGCAACAGAGTGGGGGGCCAGGGAAGTCGCTCGTCAGAGGTTGGGAGTGCTCCTTTTATAGATTCAGGGCATGGGGGTTAAAGGTTGAGGCGGGTCTGATCCTCATTGGTTGACCTTTAGGAACCCGCGGGGACCTTGACAAGGACTTTTCTTCCCTGACGTACAGGCCTTTCCTCCATGCGGATCCCAAAGCTACCATCCCGACCTTTTGATGATAGGAAAGGGGGTGACGATGAGTCTCTCTGGCTACTTCCTGCTGACTGGGGACATCGTCTACAGGGGCCCACTGGGGGTATCTTGGGGCTCCACTGGGACAGGCATGTCTGGATGGAGAAGTGTCTGTTGACTGCCTGGTTGCTGAAGGCCTTGGTTCATTCCATTGTCACCTGCTGTAAACACTTAAACAGACACTGTAGTATATAAGTCAGGGTGAGAATAGCAACCAATGATCCTAAGAGTGGCTTTAACCAGGTAATGAAAGGATATCTTAGAGCAGAGGAAATGAGGGGGGTCTCTGGACCCTTGTGAGGATTGTTTGATGGATGTGGTTTAAATCTGATCCCAGCCAAGACCGGGAGAAAGGCCACTCAACTTTTGCAGGTAGAGGGGTTTGTCTGTAGAGAAATTCTGAATAATCATACAACATTAAGTGTGGGAGAGGACCATCAGTATACACAGGTCAGGAGTAGAGCCATTGACATTAGAGTAGAAGCTATGATTACAAAGGAATGAGGCCCAAGTGGGCTAGACAGGGTCTAGAACAAAGGACAGAGTCATTATTAGAGGACCCAAGAAAGGCACTGTCTCAGCCACAACTAAGTTTGCTGATTGAGAGGCAAATAAAACCTGACAGAAGGGGCTTGATAATAATCTGGTGGGCTTTAGGCCTTGTAAGTTAAGAGGCCCAGACCTATCTCTTCATAGGGTACATCCTAAGAGAGGTGTGAACCTCCTTGGGGAAGGCACCCTGTTGACTTTGATTACCTACCTGGCCTGGGAGGAGAACTGGCCAGGTGAAGGCAGGTGGCATCTCTAACAGGAAATTTACAGTTCTGCCCTCAGTGTTGCTGACCCTACTTGGCCATCTCTTCTCAGCAGTGGTGGTCACCTTCGAAGCTGGGCCGAGTGAAGGGCTCTTCAGCTTAGAGCCAATAAGATCTGTGGCTCTGATGTGAAATCCTTCAACTCCAGGGCAGGTCCATTTCCAGTGATCCAACTCTTGGCTGGCAGAGCTGCCAGGGCTCTTCACAAGCTGATTTCTGCTGAAGCCCAGGCTTCCCACACTGAAAGCCACTGCAGTGGCCTGGCCTGTTGGGTCTCCTTGAGGGCAGATCACTGTACAGAGCAGCCTTTAATAGGCCTGCCACCTATCTTTCCATTTCTGATGCCTAGCTTTCTCTTCCTCCTGGCTTTTTAAAGCAGACCAGAGGATGCAAATCAAGGGGGTGCTCAAGTCCCATCTCTAATCTTTGTGACATAAACTAGAAGTCTATAGTCACAGGCATGTTCTGTAATGGTTTATGTTGAGGCAGACAATGTCTGTCAGGAAAGCTATGTCTTTACTTTAAAACTTTCTTTCCCTTTGGTCTGAAAGGGAGGTCTTGCCTGTTTACTGTGCCCATGGTGAAGTAAATCTTGCTGTGAAATTATAATTTAAGCTCTTATTTTGGCTATGCTATTACATAAAATGCTAGGTATCCCTTTTATAAGATCTAAAAATCAAATTATGCATCTTGAAGAGTCCTTCAGAATAGAATTAATTTCCTACCTCAAAGAGAATAGAGAAATGAGAGAACAAGTTAGACTTAGAATACAGAAATGGGGGTGCCAGTCCCAGATCACTTACTGACAATAGCAATATCAAATGAAAACTTAGAAAGCAGTTTCAATCATTAGATAACAACTTAGGAAAACATTTACCAGAAGGTCCAATGCCATCTATAAGTTTTAAGAAAATATAACCAGCAAAATCAAGCACAAGCATATAAAATGTTTTTTTAGTTTCTTCCTACCAGCAAATTTAAAACATCTGATACAGAGATTCAGGTCACATGAATCAAATATAACTGATTAATTTTAGCTGTTTAACCATATTAATTACCTATAATATATTATTAGCTTCATCTGTTTACAGCACTGTCCCAAAATACTGAATACAATAGATGTGGCTGGAAAAAGTCCATCAGAACCTATAGGAGGACAGCTAAGCACAGAACCAACAATGCTTTATTTTTATGAGCAGCAAATCTGATATATAAAACTGTGGATGACAAAAGACTTTATGTTACCACATTTAAAATTATAAACTCATTATAAACTCAACAAGAGGCACTTGCTTACTTCACATAGCATTTTTGAAAGCATCTGTAGGATTTTACAGAACATTTAACTCTTTAGGCCTCTGTGGCCTTCTCATTAAGATCCAAGATTTCTTTTGTAACCTTCTGTGACTTCCACACACCCTCTTCAACTTACTTGAAACATTCCATTATTTCCATTCCAGTCTAGAGTAAACTAGCCATTAGGATGAAGTCAATCTTACAAACCTGTCCTTTCTTTATTCAAAATAACTCTTTGCTTTTAACCTTCCTTACCAAATGCACATTTCTATACTTGTGATGTTTGCCATCTGCCAATTTCCTTGATTTATGTTTTGAAATAATCTGTTAAAAATCTCAGATTAAGACTAAAGAAACACATCAAATTTCAGCCTGAGTTACTCCAAGCAATGTTGAACTCTTTTCATAGACAGTTTATAACTAACCCAAAAATTTTTATAGAATATAACATGCTGAGTATACAAAAGTTTACATTAAATTAGCAGTTACACCTAAATGACTTAAGATGCTGATATTATATATCTCTACCTGAATTTAATTAAAATTAATATTGCATTCATCTAAAACAAGTACTAATTACCCATTGCTGTTTCATTGAGTACTGATTACCCGGAAACCTATTAAAATAAATTGCAAAATAAGTTCAGCAAGTTACAAAGCGATATTTTCAAAGGTAGTGATCTTCCTAGATTCAAAGAGAAATTCCTTCAAACTCAGTTACCTTTTTCCTAAGAACACCTTAGGCCCATGATGTCATATTCAGTTGGTCACGTGGGGCTGGGGCTTAGGCGCTTGACCTAAAACCCAGCAGACCGGAGGGGTGGGATGAAGAAGGGAAAAAAGAGGGAGAAGGAGTGTAAAAGAGAGACAAGAGAGGAGAAGAGATAGTGAAGAGAGAAGAGAGAGATGAGAGGAGAGAGCGAGCAGGAGAGAAGAGAAAGGAGACCAGAGGAGGAGGTTAGAGAGCCATGTGTTCAGGAACAGGTCCTTTTAAAACTTTGCTGGAGGGCAGCCAGGGAAGCAGGAGCATCCCATTAGGATGGGGGTAGAGCTTGACACTGGTGTGGTTGGGCCACGTGTCTACCTGGCTTCCAGCAAGGGCAGCTGGGAAAGGCAGGACATGGGGTGGGGCAGGGCGGAAGAATGCGCACATGGGGGTGGGAGATTCCTGGCTAGCTCAGGAGGGTCTGAAAAGGTGGAGGGTGGAGAGTTTGGCAGTAACACAGAAGAGGCGTCCTTAGGAGGTGGGGGCCTGATCTTGGCCAGCAAGACCTGGGCTGTGGAGCAGGCAGAGAGGAAAGTAAGGGAGAAGGGAGTAGGATGGGAGCAGAGGTCTAAGAAAGCCTGGACATAGGTGTCGCTCCCCGTCTTCGTGGAGGAACGACACAAGACCCTGCGTTGTTCTTTCGTCTGCTCGGCCCTCCCCGGGTTTGCTGCTGGTCCTTCCTGGGTTGGCTACCGTCCCTTCCACCTCCGTGGAAGGGCAGTTCCCCCTGCCACTTTCCCCACTTCCGCGGGGGAGCGGCACACCGCCGGCCGGCTCTCTCGGGGGCTGCTCAGGTGTTCCTTCAGATAGATGTTCCCCTTAGATGTTCCTGGTGCATGTTGTCTCTCTCCTCCTTTATAGCCCTCTTCCGCCAATCCCAACTCTGCTACCCACACGCTGAGTACGCTGCTCTCCTCCAATCAGGAGCAGGTCCTGCTGTTTATTGGTTGAACTGGAGGCAGCTGTGTAGAAGCTGTTTCCTCCTCTCCCAGCGCCATATTGTGGGAGAGCAGATGCACAGAATAAGTCTTAATTCCAATAACTTAGTCTAGTCCGAGTTGCTCCCCACACATAGGGACCTCTAACCATTTTCTCTCCCTGCGGCAGAAATTCTCTAGGTAATTAGGCCATGCCTGGGTGGAGTAGAAGATTAGGCGTTTACGCCATAGGTCCTGGGCCAGTCCCAGTTTCTTCAAGTTCTTTAGGAGGCAGGCCAGAGGGCATTTTGAGTCCCACCTCAGGATTGGCCAGATCCCATGGTCTCCCCGGTAGCCCGGATCTACTGAAATTTGGTCAAGGCGTCCCCTGTCCTGGACTTCAGTAAACGGATTAGAGGTCACTCCTCTATGGGGCCAAGCCAGCGGCGGGACATTTCCACAGCTGCTGGGAGGCTAAACAGCAGAGAACAGAGCCCACGTGCGCACGATTTGGAGTTCTCTGTCAGGACAGAGAGCTAGCTGGATATTGCAGAGACTAGGCCAACCCAGAGGAGGGAGGGAGAGCAAGGGAGGAGTTACTTACAGTTGGTTGAGCGTGGTCCATAGTCAGTCTGGGGCACCAGACAGGTTCAAGAAGCGAGGTGGCCTCGAACCCAGAAAGGGGAGGTGTGAACCCTCAGCTCCCGGGTTTCGTCACCATCTGCAAGGTGTCCGGTGTGTAACAGATCTTCCCAGGCAGACAAATCAATTAATTCACAGGCTTTTATTGGGATTCTGCTCCCGGGCGAGGTTCCCTGGTCCCAACAGAGCAACAGAGTGGGGGGGGGGGGCAGGGAATTTGCTCGTCAGAGGTTGGGAGTGCTCCTTTCATAGATTCAGGGCATGGTTGAGGCGGGTCTGATCCTCATTGGTTGACCTTTAGGCACCCGCGGGGACCTTGACAAGGACTTTTCTTCCCTGACATACAGGCCTTTCCTCCATGTGGATCCCAAAGCTACCAGTTATAGCCTAAGGCAAGAAACAAAATCAGCAAGACTGATCCTGTCTCATTAAAATGTTTTATATTTCATTTATTATAGGTTCTTTTCTTCAATAAGTTTGATTTTTAAGATACACATTAAAAACACCATACTAAATGCCTTTAATATACACAATAAAATAAGATAAAATCCTATTTATCTTAATTACTGAGATGTTTGGTTCCCTTTAGACTTTGTACCTGAGTGGAGTCCCTTACTGCACTCACCATGTCCTCTTTCTCTATCTAAATATGCATGTACATTTACATAGAACTTAAAAGTTGACCATTTGAAACTTCCTTTAGCTTCCATTTATTTGAAATGTATATATTAAAATCTATATTTAAAGCATGTGGAAGAGGATGCTATCAGCTTTAGAAACTTGAGGTGCCAACAAAATGGTTACTGTGATGTTGCTGGTATCTTTAAAAGTAGCAACAAAAGATAGGCCTTTAGATGAGTAAATAAGTAGCCTACAGTGAGAGTCTGCTAGGCAAAGATATTTCCATTTTAAAGAATACCCACCCAATGGCCAATTATAGTTTCCTTTTAAACATGGATTTTGAAGCAATAGTAATATTCTTTTTTATTGATTGATTTGTAAAGTTTTATTCTTGGCAGAATTTTCTTCCAGTAACTCAGTCCTAATACCCACAGTGCACTAAATGACAGACTTCTCACAGGAGACTGATAAGCAAGTGTAGGAGAGAAGCTGGCTGCTTGCTGAATTAGTCTGGCTATGCTGATAACACCACACTGTGGTCTATGAGGTCTGATACAAAAAGAGGAAAAGAAAAAAAACATCACCGCCACGATTTTCTCTCTGGAAGACTTGCTTACATGATGTATTTTTAGTCTTGTCATAGGAAGTGCATGCCAATCATGATATTTTAGGAAAGGCTTGACTTTCCCTAGCTGTATTAAAAGGTTTTGAATGTTTCCTTATTCAAATAAATGCCCCACATTGATATGGAGAAAGATCAATTGGCTTTTCCTGGAGTTGCAATTTGATTTGATTTGATTTATGTTGTTTTGTAAAGTGCTTCTCTTAGATAATGCCTTTGTGCTTCCTTAAATGTACTCCTTTTGCATGAGAAGGGCCAGGTAAGGAACCTGGCCCGGGAGGAAGAAACTACTGATTCAGAAAACACTTGGCTCAGATCAGACTGTATCACACCATGCTGTTAGTCCCTGATGTGTGACAGTGATTTTTCTGAGTTGGTGGTCTGGGTGGACAGTCTTCATAAAACTACGCATCTCTGGACAAGTTTTGGACAAATGGCACTGTGTGGAACATCTAATGGTCCTAAGGGAATGTGTAGTTTCTCTTCTCACTGGAACAGTTTCATAGGATGTCTCTTTGCAGTTCCTCTTTTGCCTCAGTTTCAGCAGCTTTAGGAGAGCTTAATTTTGAATATAATTTAGTGGAAGCCCTGACCAAACTAAACCCTTTACCCATAAAAACTTGTCTGAGTTCATGGATTGTTCACTACCTATCAAGATAAGGTCCTTTTTTTTTTTTGGGGGGGGGAGGTTTCGGATACTGTGGCTTTATAAGCAGAAAACCACAATGTAGGGGAGTAGGGGTCCTTAAAGGTAACTTGTTAAATAAATGCTATATTTTCCATATATTGGAGGTCTTGAAAAATTGAGCCCAAAATCAGAAAGAGTAATCATCATTTATGGGACATGAAGATCTAGCACAAAAGAGTAAGTTAAGGGTCAGGGCTTATTGTTATGAATATTGTTATGAATATTTCAGGTAAGCTGTGCTTCTCCCAAGTCTGAATGAAATTATGTCAGTCACTGAGTTTTCAGGTAAATAAGCCTAATTTTCCAGGATGTGATATGGCCAGGTTTGTAAGGCTGCCACAAAACACACCAAACACCAGAGTTAGAGGAAAGGTTTATTGTCAGGTGAGGGAAACCCAATGGGCCAAAGGAGAGAGCGAGAGGGTAGGAGAGTGTAAAAGAGAGAGATCAAGAGAGAGAAGGCCGGCGCCACGGCTCAGTAGGCTAATCCTCTGCCTTGCGGTGCTGGCACACTGGGTTCTAGTCCCGGTTGGGGCGCCGGATTCTTTCCCGGTTTCCCTTCTTCCAGGCCAGCTCTCTGCTGTGGCCCGTGAGTGCAGTGGAGGATGGCCCAGGTGCTTGGGTCCTGCACCTCATGGGAAACCAGGATAAGCACCTGGCTCCTGCCTTCGGATAGGCACGGTGCGCCGGCCGCGGCGGCCATTGGAGGGTGAACCAACGGCAAAGGAAGACCTTTCTCTCTGTCTCTCTCTCTCACTGTCCACTCTGCCTGTCAAAAAAAAAAAAAAAAAAAAAGAGGGACATGTGTTCAGGAACAGGTCCTGTTAAACCTTTACCTGGGGGGTGGGGGGCAGGCAGAGAAGTAGGAGTAACAAATCCCATTATGGTGGGGGTGGAGCTGACACCTATGGTTGGGCCATCTGGTCATTTGGCTTCCAGCAATGACAGCGGGGGCCAGAGCCCAAGATGGCATCCGGGGCATAGATGGCACCACAGATAAGACTGTGCCATTTTACTTACAGGGTTAAAGTAGGTTCTTATTCTTCTTCTCCTTTTATCCTCTGATCAAATGCATCATGACCTACATTTTCATATTCCACTGTATTTTGTTATATCTCCATTCCTCAAAGAATAATGGTAGAGAACTTATATTTGTCAAATACTTACCGTACATGATAAGCAACAGACTACATTTTCTAAAAGTGTTGTCTAATTTCATTTTCAAAATAATCCTAAAAAGATTGAGGTCCTGTTAATCATCATATTAGTCTGCATGTTTTTTACTTGTAAGGAAATAATTTCAGTGAGTTTAAGGGTACTTAAAGTCAGAGTTCACAAATTTAGAGATTTAAATGTAAACCAACATTGGAAAAGAAGACACAAATTAAATTAATGATCTACCCACAATGTGACAAATAAAATGGTCAAGATCTAGATTAAAAGATCATGAGTTGTGAATTAGAAATTCATTAGTTCTTTCTAAGCCTCAAGTTTCCTTATTTAACAAATACATTTTTAAATTCTCTGAATCTTGAATTCCCTCGTGGTGACAGATATCTCAGTTCCAAGCTTGGAGATTTCGTTTGGATGCCTCATGAAGACACATATCATATCGTGCCTTCTGCTTGGCAGGCACTACTAACACAGGCCATCTTCCTTTCCCACAAAAGTGAATATGGACAGGCGCATGTGCATAGTTCATAATAACAGTGGTTCTCCACTTCCATGAAAAGCAGTACAGCACCTTCTCTGAATGAATTTGGCCAGAAATGCTTCAGATGATGAGAGAGCTTCAGTTTTTGTTCCAAGCCATGATATGAGTTCCATCATGGTTGGAGAGAAGAAGCAGAGGGTGTAGGATAAATTGTGCAGATGAGGTTTCCATCTGGTGGAGAGAAAGCCAAGAAAGTGAAGCCCTGTTTCAATTGATAGAAGCAATTTTCATCAGTTGGAGGGGTGGCGAAAGTTGCTAGTTGTTCTATCCCCATTTAGCCCTTCTCACTTTCACTGTATTGCTGAAGTTTCTGGGTTAAATGCCATTGCTGGAGAAGTCAGTTGTTGGATTCAGCTTGACCTGTGTGCCAGAGATCTACTTTTAAGAGTTTTTCTCTCCCCATCTGGTGGAGGGATGAGCCTCCCAAACCCATGCAGCTTAGATATTTACAAGCTCTAATATTTTGAGTTTGGGAGTCATAGCAAGACCTAAACATTTGCTCAAGGTGTCTGGCTTTTGTTGTCAAAAACAATAAGGAAGCCTTAGTCATTCTCTGAATTTATGTGAGGTATTATTGGAGCTGGGATTCGTGAAAACACTTGTCCCAAATGACTTATAAAAGAACCATTACTCAAAAACATTTCCTCTAAAGAATTACCTGTTTTCTCAGAATATCACATATGGTATGAATGCTCAAGACCTTGACACTCCTTGGCACAGCCTCCAGTACAGTTAATATTTGCTGTGTACAGTTTGCTTCCAGATGAAATCTAGGGAGAGTTTAAATAATTTATGAATTTTAAACATATTTTGTGTGCTGTTTCCATCTTAAATGTAAAGAGGCTACCCATCCTACCTGGGCAAGAGAGGCTTAGATGTCTGCCTCACAGTATTTTCTAAAATACTTCCTGACAAATTTTCACTGAAAATGTTGTTTTTGATTTTTTTCTCTGTCTAAAGTGCCTTATTTCCCTATGTCTTTCTTTAAAAAAAGAACAAACACATTTATCTTGTACCCTTTTCTTTATTTTCTTTTTAATTTTCTGAATGAGTAGGATAGCCCATGTTACTTATCCCTTATGAGTAGCCTCTATGTTTATAATCTTGTAGCTTCTCCTTCCCAGGTTTGGGGTAATTCATTGACGTCATTGCTTCAATATTTCTCCAGTATGATTAATTTAAAGCTGGTTGACTTTAGATGTTATTGTCTTAGATAAGTCAGTTTTGGAAATAACACCCAGCTGCCTTTCCAGAGCCATCTCAGAGGAAGTTCTTGGGGGCCAGTGCTGTGGTATCATGTGCCTAAGACTCAGGTGGTAGACCTGGATTGTGTTTCTGTCTCCTAGCTTTGGCCCTGGCCCAGCCCCAGCAGTTGCAGGAATTTAGGGAGTGAACTAATGGATGGAGCATCTCTCTTTTTGTTTCTGTCTGTGTGTCTCTTCCTCTGTGTCTCTGTGTGTCTCATTCATATTTTATATTTATAATTATATATATTTAAAGCACATAGAGAAGAGACAAAATGTAACAGCAAAACACAGTAAACTGGTATGAACGCCGTGATGTAGGCTGCAGTGGTAGCATGCCAGTACTCATTTTGTCCATGAGCACACTGTTCATCTAATACTTACCTTTGAAATGTGTGGCACTTTTCTCATAGGATTAAGATAACTAAGGCAGTTAATATAAGTAAAGTATTTAGAACAGTGCCTGGCACATGGTATTATGCAAGTGTTCGCTGTTGTAATTCATGTTGTTATTGTCTCTCCAGAAGTATTTATTGCCTGTAGAGATGTTTTGTATGCTTTGTGAGCATGTGGACTGTTCGCTAATATACTATTTGAATTCTGAGAGTCATTTTTCATCTAACACTGTAGATAACTTCGTATTTCTTTTTCTTTCCTTTTTTTCTGTTTACAGACAGAAATCTTCCATCTATTCATTCATTCCATTCCTCACATGCTTACAGCAGTCAGTGCTGAGCAAGACAAAGGTAAAAGCTAGAAACTCAATCTAGGTCTCCTATGAGGTGGCAAAGACTCAACCATTTGAGCCGTCACCTGCTGTCTCCCAGTGGCTGCATTAGCACAAAGCTGAGGCGAGGAGAAAAGCTGAGACTGAAACCTAGGCACTCCAGTATGGGAGGTCACAGTTTCAAGTAACATTTTAAATCATGTGTCAAATGTCTGTCTGTCTCTATCCTTTTTGAATAGTAAGGTAGCCTTGTGAGACAATGCCTGGAAATTATGTTTGAAACCAGAGGTTCTTCTGTGTATTTTTTAATGCAAATTTAATTTCTGGGCTAAGTCTAATGAAATACATGGACAGGACAAAGACACAAGAATGTGAAATTATTCAGAATAGTTGGGGGGTATCCAAAAGGTTCTCAGTAAATGTTAGTTTCCTACCCACTTCTTTTACAAGATAAAATTGTTAGAAAAAATAATTTTTATTTCTAATTTTCAGAAAATGTTATTGTAAAAACTCAGTGAGCTGCACTCACTAATTATGGTATATGTTAAATTACATTGTTCGTACAGTCACAATATAGTAACCTAAATATTATGCTCTGAGCCATACAATTTATAATAGATAACAGTCCACCCTCTTTAGTATTTTTTCCTCACAATTTAAAAAACAAAAGAAACTAAGCATATGTTTTCATGTGGGCTCTTTAGTCATTTCAGGATACACACTTTTGAACCATTTAGGGCATATGATCCTGGAAATAGAAATCAATTTGATGTGAATAATCAGTTCCATTTTGTCTCACTTAATACATTGCATTTGAGAGGTTTTCTATCCTGAACTGCCCAGCGGTGATTAATGACAATGATGCTCATGGCTTTGTCCTGGGCATTGAGAAGGTAATGCTGGCAGGTGGCTAATCCCTAGGCAGTTGTCCCTGTCCCAGTCATAACTCTGGTTGATCTTTCCCTCCTCCAGCAGGAAGCCAGCATGCCTCTGTTCACCCAGCCACCAAATCACCACTCCACGAGGGCTTCCGGGGAGAACATCACCTTCTCCAACCTGCCTCCCCACGGGGGAGGATTTATTTCTGCCTTACTGAAATAAACTGGGTTTGTTGTCTTTACAAAAGCATGGATATTAATAGAATGTGGTCCTCATATAGTAATGTTCCAGACTATGTGCCAGATGGTCATTTTGTTTCACTAAAATAGACTTTTCATCGCAATATTTTTCCTTGAGTTTGTTGGCTGTTTATAAAACACTGGCTTATTGATTTTGGTAAAACAGAGTCACAATATGATCATTTGCAGAGTTCAGATCTGGGTTTTTTACATTATCTTTAATTGAATTACAAAAGAAATTAGAACTTCTTTTTGTATTGTGAGAAACAGGAAATGATACACGGATGTGTGATGTGATTTTTCTGCCTCATTTGAGGAGAGGTATAGATGTATTTTTTTCCTTTGATTGTAGATTTTGTTTTCCATGAGCCATGCCATGAATCAGAATTAGTTCTCTGCATCTTTCAAAAGCTGGTGGTGAGACCTTGCCTGATTGACTACAGAGTGCTTCAATGTTTAGATTATCCCTGTGAGATGAGTCTGCAATGGGAGGCTTACTTTATTTCTGAACTCAACCGTTGCCACCTTTCCCTTAGGGTCTTTACATCTCTGTGGATAGGAAAAATGTGAAGTAGATGTGAGGAGCTTTGAAGCGAGGTGGCTGGGTGTATTCAGCAGGGGGAGATGTATTTGTGTGGGAAATAGGTTTTTTTAAGCTAATAAATAGAACACTTCCAGTAGAAGTCACTTCTCAGAAGCTGTAGATAGAAATCTGAGAAAATTGAACATCACTATTTATAAGTGAGGGGAACTGATGGACTTTCTTCCCAACAGAGAGGCTTTGGAAATTTCTTCATTGAATATGTAAGTTGTAAGTTGCTGAATCTGCCAAGGATATTGCATTAGTTTGAGATTACTGTTTAGAAAACCATCCCAGCAGTCACTGACTTAAAACAGCAATTGCTTATTATCTCTCTTATTGGACTCACACTGCAAAATCTCTAGGGTTCAATTGATCCGTGCTCGGTTCAGCTGATGATTTTGCTTCAGGCTAGGAAACTGCTTCTCATGGCCACTTTTAAGCCAGCTGGGGTATTTCTGTTCCAGATAAACTTCATTCTCTCTGATCCAACATGCCCACTAGGATGGATCCTTCTCATAGTAATGTTAGGATGTAAGGTAGAAAGACTAATTTATAGGATACCTCATACTAATAACTACACTGGTCACAGACCAAGACCAGAATAAGACGGAGGCTAAAATCTGTATTAACGCCATTAGTGAAAGCAACTACAAAGTTACATGGCAAAGGGCATGGCTATGTGGAGGAGTGAAAAATTCGAGCCTTAAAGTAATGAAATCTACAGTGGGTGAATCAATGTGAAAAATTTCACCAGCGTCACAGTTAATCTACACATGGAGTCCTTGTAGTGTATCAGATAATTCCTCTTTCCTGTGTGATCATTTTGAATGTTGCCTTCCTAATGCACTAAAAATACTCTCTATTCAGAGCATGGTTAGTATCTGGAAATGATGCTTTACCCATCTATTTGCACCGTCCCATTCAACTCATGATGAAGAGAGAGGACATTTAGGGAGCATGTAGAATAGAAGGAAGGATCTTATGCAAAATTTTACAAATATTTATTTCAGAAAAGTAAATTCAGTCCAATGTGATGAAAATGAGTTTCTGACAAAGATCAAAAAAGTGTTGGAGTGAGAGTGGATTAATCAAAATGCAAATATTTTAGGCAAAACAGAACTCCACAATTGCATACAGAAACCATTCCCTCAAAGTCTACTGGGGACATTTTCTAGTTTACATAATGTAATTAAATTCAAGCCTGATGAATTCACATTTATCCCAAAGACAGACATTATTGGCAACACAATCCCATGTGAGGAAAAGGCTGAGAAAGTAGCATGTTTGGGTGCCAAGAGGGAATTAGAAAATTGTATCTAAAGCTCACAGCAAGGATTCTTCTGAAGCAATGTTTATCAGCAATGGGAAAGGAACTGGAAGACTTTCTGGAACTGGGCTCACTCTAAAGCCCAGCAAGCCCAGCTTACCCTTGGACAAAAGTAAGACACTTAATGTCTGCCCACAGGCCCACAATGTGCTTTCTCTTGGGAGTCTAATAGCTATCAAGGATAATGTTTCTTTTTAGTTTGTGTAAATAATGATTTGTAAACATCACTT